>NC_086153.1:127810613-128435613 GCF_035149785.1 Candoia aspera | reverse complement strand
AAATAATGTGCCTCTCTTCAAAAGGTAATTTTCTTCTATAACCCTGATTAGTCTTCTCCAATTCTAAAATTGAATCAGTTCACAATAAAGGTGAGACGTAATAATCTTAAAATATTTCACCCGCAGCTTCTACTCGATGGTACTTGGACTTCCCAGCTGGCTCTGCTGATGGTTGCCGAATTGCTTCGTTCAGTATTCACCAGCTGTCCGGAAGACAGGCCAAGTGATTCATTGCTTGTTCTTATGCTGGAGCTTGCTCCATCTTATCCTGGAGCTTGCTCCAAGAAACAGCAGTTTCTTCAGACTCTAAATGTCATGCCCTGTCTATGCAGAGTAAAGCACTGACGCTGATTCATGCGAGAGCAGGTTCAGTTTTATTCTTTACATAGCAACGGTTCCGAAAAAAAGCTGAGAGTGACAGGAGCGCGCCGGTGCGGGGTTTAAATACCCCGCGCCGGTCAGCGCCCCCTCACTCAGGCTTATGTCATCCCCCCTTTGTCCTGCATGCTGTCTTGCCGGTAGGTGAGGGGTTGCGAGGCCCCGCTGGTGCTCCGGGATCGCCCATCATCGGTTTCCTTATTCAGCCGGTGATTGCTGTCAGCTGGGCGATCTCCGTTGCGCTGGTGCTAACAGCTTGGGCGTGCCTCGCGATCCGCTTAGCCTTTGTCTCTTCTTTTCTTCTTTGTGAGCTGATGGCTGCTTATCTTGAGCCCCTTCCCCTGCTTCCTCGTTATTGTCATGTGTGCCATTGCGCTGATGTCTTCAGCTCAACGGCACTCATGACATATTGCCCCCTGTCCGAATAGTGCCCCCCCCCCGGCTTTCCGGTTTTTTACCAGGAGAGCTATCAAAATGGTTTTTTTTTTTTTTTTTTGAATTTCCCGCCAGAGTGTTTTCGCCCCTCCCTTTGTTCCGCCCTCTACCTCGTGTCCATCTAGGGTGTGTTCCCAGTGTGCATGCCCCGACCACACCCTGGGCGTGCGCATGCTCCGGCCACACCCTGCTTGTTTGGCTCAGTTCGGCGAGGAGAGAGGCGTGGCTGGTCGGGTGCTTATCAGCTCCAGGTAGGGCCCTTATTTTTATTCTAAGTGCGTCGGCTTTGTTATGTGTGCCTCCTGGGCGTTGCCCCCAGGCATGCACAGGTGACCAATGTCACTCCTTCGTGGGCCCGGGCGGGGGGAGGGTGAGTCCCGGGGGGAGGGAGGTCTACCCAAGTCGCGGGCTTGGGGGGGCCCTTTCCCCTGGGGGCGCGGTTGGCGGGGGGGGCCCGCGGGGGAAAGGGTGTTCGAGGCCGGTTCAGCTTGTCGCCCCTTTGGCTTGTCGGGGTACGTCCGGTGGAATGCCTGGGTCAGGTCTGGCACCTTGACGTGTTGCGCCGCCACCCATTCTGGGTGGGGGAAGTGTTTCCACCTTACTAGATAGTGTAATGTTCCCCTTTGACGGCGCGAGTCGAGTATGTCCCTTACTTCAAAATGTTGTTGGCCGTCGATCATCACTGGGGAGGGCAGTGGCGTGTTCGGGTGCCATCGAGAGGTGGTTGCAGGTTTCAGGAGGCTGGTGTGAAATACCGGGTGGAGTCTCCGTAGATTGTGCGGCAGTTCCAGGCGTATTGCCACCGGGTTCACTATCTGGGTTACTCGAAGCGGCCCGATATACTTAGGCCCCAGTTTTTTCGAGGGTTGAGGTGACTTCAGGAATTTGGTGGATAGGTAGACCATATCCCCTGCCTGGAACGTCGGTTGCTGGCGCCGGTGCTTGTCGGCCTGCTCTTTGTAGGCCGCCTGTGCTTCCTTCAGCGCTGCCGTGATTATTGGCCACGATTCCGCAATCTTCCGTCCCCAGTCACTAGCATCCACTTGGGGTCCTGGGGGTTGCGGTAGCTCCGGTATGGGGACGAAGTCGCGCCCCGAGACTACTTCGAACGGGGTTTTCCCCGTGCTCGTGTGGACGGCGTTATTATAGGCGACTTCCGCGAACGGGAGCAGTTCGACCCAGTCGTCTTGGTGGTAGTTTGTGTATGAGCGTATGAATTGCTCTAGGGTGCCATTGAGGACCTCTGTGGCTCCGTCCGTCTGGGGGTGCCAGGCAGTGGATAGGGCCTGTTGGGTCCCCGTCAGCGTTAGGAAAGCCCGCCAGAATTTAGAAGTGAATTGTGTCCCCCTGTTGGTCACCACACGTGCGGGACCCGTGTAACCTGTACACGTGTATCAGGAAGAGTTTGGCTAGTTGTTGGGCGAACGGGACTGATGCGCAGGGGATGAAGTGGGCTTGTTTCGAAAAGTAGTCTTTCACCACCCAAATGGCCGTTTTCTTCTGGCTGGGTGGGAGATCTACTATGAAATCCATGGAGATTTCCTCCCATGGGCGGGAGGGCTCCGCCACTTTTTGTAAAAGTCCCGGGGGCTTACCTGGTGCCCGTTTGGCCCTAGCGCATGTCGGGCAGGACGCTACATAGGTTTTCACGTCCCGTCTCAGCGCGGGCCACCAAAATTGGCGTCTTGTGAGGTGCAGGGTCTTCAGGAACCCGAAGTGTCCCGCTTGCTTGGCGTCGTGGGATCTGCGCAGGATCGCCTGGCGTTGCAAGTCTGGGACATATATTCTGCCTTCCCCCCATGCCAGGTCCTGTGCCATCGTCACCTTGTCGGGGTTTGCTAGGAGCCAAGGGTCGGTTTTGAGGGCGGCAGTGAGGTCTGCGCGTATCCCCCCTGGCAGTTGTGGATGGCGCCGTCTGGTTACTGGTTGCCCCACCGTCGGTTGTGCCATGGGGTTGGGCTGTTTCCGAGCGCCGCTCCGGGTGTTCACCGCCATCCCCAGCTGGGACGCGGATAGGACCGTCCCGATCATGTCTGGGGCGGGCTCCTCGTCTTGGGGCAGTCGGGAGAGGGCGTCGGCTAGGAAGTTCTTTTTGCCGGGCATGAACTTCAGCTGAAAGTTGAAGCGGCTGAAGAATTGGGCCCATCTGACCTGTTTTGGGCTGAGGCGTCTGGGCGTTCGGAGGGCCTCGAGGTTCCGGTGGTCAGTCCAGACCTCGAATGGTTGAGTGGTGCCTTCCAGCAGGTGCCTCCATGTTTCCAGCGCCGATTTCACCGCGAAGGCTTCCTTCTCCCAGACGTGCCAGCGCCTTTCTGTCTCAGAAAATTTCTTCGACAGGTAGGCGCATGGTTTTAGGACTCCTGTGGGGTCTTTTTGGAGTAGGATGGCCCCCAGGGAGAAGTCTGAGGCGTCGGCTTGGACCACGAATGGCCGTTCTGGGTCCGGGTGCGCGAGGATTGGCTCCGTGGTGAACAGCGCTTTCAGCCTGTTGAATGCGGTTTGGCACGCGGGAGTCCAATTCAGTACTGTGCCCGGGTTCTTGGCGCGTCGTGTGTCCCCCACCCCTTTAGTCTTGAGGAGGTCTGTTAGGGGGAGGGCTATCTCCGCGAACCCCCGGGCGAATGACCTGTAGAAATTCGCGAAGCCGAGGAAGCTCTGGAGTTGGTGCCTGTTACGGGGGCGTTCCCAGTTCACCACCGCCTCGACTTTTGCGGGGTCCATTTCTATGCCTTCCCCGGAGATTCGGTACCCCAGGTAGTCTAGGCGTGCTTTGTGAAATTCGCACTTTGAGGGTTTGGCATAGAGTTTCGCCCGTTTTAGCTTGTCGAGGACTTGTCTGACTAGGGTCACGTGTTCCTCGTGCGTTTTAGAGTAGATGAGGACGTCGTCTATGTAGACCAGGACCCCTTTGAACAGGTGCTCATGCAGAACCTCATTGATGAGCTGCATGAATACTCCCGGGGCCCCTGCTAGTCCGAATGGCAGCACTTTGTACTGAAAGGCGCCTAGGGGGCAGTTGAACGCTGTTTTCCATTCGTCCCCCTCCCTGATTCGGATTCGGTAGTACGCTTCGCGCAGGTCCAGCTTGGAGAATACTCTGCCCGTGGACAGGTGGGCGAGCATGTCTTTAACGAGGGGTAAGGGGTATTTATTGGATAGGGAAGCTGCATTGAGGCCCCGGTAGTCGGTGCAGAGCCGTAGGGTGCCGTCCTTTTTCTCTTGAAATAGGACGGGTGCTCCGACCGGTGAGCATGCCGGCTCTATGAATCCCCTTTCCAGGTTCTTGTCGATGAACTCCCGGAGGGTTGCCATCTCCTTCGGGGTCATCGAGTAAATCTTCAGCCTAGGTAAGGGGACATCAGGCAGCAGGTCAATCCTGCAGTCCGTCTTGCGGTGGGGGGGTAGTTGATCAGCTTCCGCCTCTCCGAAGACCTCTGAGAACTCAGCATACTGCTCCGGTAGGTCTGCTGGTGTGGTTGTGTTGTCCTGGGTTGCCGCCTCTGCTCGTCCCACCGTGGGGTTGGTCTTGCCCGCTGAGACTGGCGCCCGGTACTCGCCGTCGTCAAATCGGAAGGTGCGGGTCGCCCAGTCAATGCGCGGGTTGTTTGTTGCGAGCCATGGTATCCCCAAGACTACGATGGGCCGTCCTATGTGGGTTACCACGAACGATGTTCGTTCGGTGTGGGTACCCATTTGTAGGGTGACCGGCTCGGTCTGCATCGTAGCTGGTGTCCCTCCCGCTGTTGAGCCGTCCAGCTGGTGAAATGCCAGCGGCGTGGGGAGGGGGAGGCAGCGTAGGGAGAGTTTTGCGACTATGTCGGGGTGGATCAGGTTTTTCGAGCACCCCGAGTCCACTAGTGCTGCGGCCGTGGTGACTCCGTAGCCCCCAGAGAGCTTGATCTCCGCCGTTATGACGGAGCTTTCGCCGCTCTGTCGAAGTGATCCGCGCCTCTGTCCCACCACCTGCCTCGCGGCGCATTTTAAGGCAGGCGGGGAGCGTTTCCCGCCGGCTGGTCTGGGTCTACGGCATCCTCTCCCCCCCAGTGGGCGTCCCAGCCTTCGTCCGGTGTCGCTGTGGCTCCAGTCATTCGACGGTGGGGGGGGTGGCGGGTTCGTTGGTTTGAGGCTAGGTTTCAGTGCGGGTTGAGGAGCGCTCGCTGGGGTTCGGCTGGAGAAGCACACTGCCGTTTTGTGCCCCATTTTCCCACACCTCCCGCAGGGCCCGCGAGTAAATTTCTTCCTTAGGTGTGTGGGACCGGCCGCCCCCACGTGTGGCGCGGGTACCTTTGGGTAGGTGTTGGTTTTATCTTCCGTCGTTGTCATTAGGAAGGTGCGGTGCACGTGCTCTGCTTTCCCCGCGAGGTGGATCCAGCCGTGCAGAGTTTCCGGATCGTCCCGGTAGAGAGCCCATTGAAGTACTTCGCGGTTGAGCCCCCTTTTAAACATTTCTAGCAGGGTGGTCTCGGACCAGTCCTTGATCTTCCCTGCTAGGGCTTTAAATTCGAGGGCGTAGTCTGGGACAGTGCGTGCGCCCTGTTTGAGGCTTTAGAGTGCGCTTTTTGCCCTCTCTTTGGCCAGTGGGTCCTCAAAATAGCGCTTCATCTCTGTGATGAAAGCATGGAAGTCCGAGAGGGCGGGGGAGTTGGACTCGTACATTTGGACGTACCAGTCCGCCGCCCGGTCTTGTAGCTTGATCGCCACGGCTGCGATCTTGTCCGCGTCGGAGGTAAAGGAGTGTCCGTGCCGCCCCATGAACTCCCTGGCGTTTGTAATGAAAAACGACAGTTTCGTGGGGTTCCCATCAAAGAAAATGGGGAAGTCCTTTGGGGCTCGGGCGTTCTGTGGGTCCCCTCCTCTTGCTTCCCGACTCCTGGCTTCGTCCAGTTGGGCCGCTTGTTGATTCACATTCGGCCCCTGGGAAAGCGACGACCCGCTCGGGGTGCGGGCCTGTGCGGGAACGTTGTTGGGCGGCGCCGGGGACATCAGGGATTGCAGCATGGTCCTGAGGTCCTGTAGCTGGGCCTCCATGGCCGCGAGCCTGGCCTGAGTTTCCCCTTCCGAAATCCGCGCCTCAGCTGGGGTCGGGTCTGTCGGGGTGTCCGCCGGGTTGAGCCGCTGGTGGGGTTCAGGCAGTCCCATCCGCCGATCCGCTTCCTCCGTTTGGGGGTGTGTTGGCTGGGTCGCCTCTCCGTCCTCCACCGAGCTTGCTGCAGTTGGGCTGCCGCTCCACGCCCGTGGCTGGGGTGCGATGTGGGGCGGGGGGGTCTCTGTTGGTCTCGGGAGGTATGTTGCTCCCTCCCGTGGCCGGGTCGCCTCCGCCGCCATCTCCCTCCGGGGTTGGAGCTGAGGCTCGGGGCGGGCCGGGCAGGTGGCCGCGGCCCCCGTGGTCCGCGGTGCCCCTGGCCCCGATTGGTCCTCCTCCGCTTCTTGCCGTGCGGTTCGCCCGTTCTGGCCGCGACGCGTCGGCCTCATTGCTTGTGGTCTTCTCGCCGTCTGGTCCTCCCGCGGTTCGTTGTCCGGTGGGGCTCGGCGAGGCTGAGTTTATGACTCTCAGCTTTATGTCATGCCCTGTCTATGCAGAGTAAAGCACTGACGCTGATTCATGCGAGAGCAGGTTCAGTTTTATTCTTTACATAGCAACGGTTCCGAAAAAAAGCTGAGAGTGACAGGAGCGCGCCGGTGCGGGGTTTAAATACCCGCGCCGGTCAGCGCCCCCTCACTCAGGCTTACGTCATCCCCCCTTTGTCCTGCATGCTGTCTTGCCGGTAGGTGAGGGGTTGCGAGGCCCCGCTGGTGCTCCGGGATCACCCATCATCGGTTTCCTTATTCAGCCGGTGATTGCTGTCAGCTGGGCGATCTCCGTTGCGCTGGTGCTAACAGCTTGGGCGTGCCTCGCGATCCGCTTAGCCTTTGTCTCTTCTTCTTTCTTCTTTGTGAGCTGATGGCTGCTTATCTTGAGCCCCTTCCCCTGCTTCCTCGTTATTGTCATGTGTGCCATTGCGCTGATGTCTTCAGCTCAACGGCACTCATGACACTAAATTTCAGCTGTGTGGTGTGTCCTAGCTAGCGAGCTCCGCTAGGATCGCCCATCTGCCATTGCTCCTTCACTGGAAGTCTTTATGAATTTCTTTTCTGATTTTTATTTGTGGATTGTATTACAACACAATGCACAAATTACTAAGCCTTATTATTAGACTTACAGCTAGTTCAAATAGACTGGCCTAATTTACAGAGGGTTACTGAGAACAAAGGCTCCCTACACTGAATGGAACTTGTTTTACCCACGGAGCTGCCTTGGAATAAACTGTTTATTGATGCTAACAACTTTTCTTCTACTAGTACATCCCCGATTCCTCCACTTTCCCTTTATGAGTTCATAAAGACAGAGTCTGACTTCTCCACCAAAATCAGGGTTGCAAGATACTGTTTTAAAATACAGAAACTTACTGTTCTGTATCTATTGTCCCTATCTTGTGAGATTTACTGGGATCACTTAGAAGCAATGCCTTAGAGAAGAAGCACTCGATTTACAAAGAGTAGCCACCTAGGACCCTTTAGAACATAAATAATCTGTTTAGGAGTATGTGTGAATGTTTGGTGAACTCAAAGTGGGAGAGGATGGGGTCTTGCTCCAGATCTACTCCTACCACTCTCCATCCTGGGCATGTGGTCTGAATGAAAGCAGTATTTCTACATGCTTGAATGTGAGTACTGCTCTCCTCATCATTTGGGATCTGAATAAAGTCTCTTACCTTGCTGATAACAGTATTCTTGTTCAAGCTAATTCAAGTACAGATCCCTTCCAGATCTCCTGACTGATCATTGGGGGTGGGGAGTAAAGGACATGTCTTTGTACAGAGCCCTCTTCTCTCTCCACTTAGAGTTTTCCATGTATTGATATAAACAACTCTCCACTTAGAGTGTTCCATGTATTCATATAAAACCCCTGAATGGGTCCAAAAGTATGTGCTTATTATGTAGTTAAGCTTGGACGTGTGTTGCAGATCAGATTACATGTTGCCTCAATATTAATTAATAAGACAAAAGGACATTGGGGGTGGGGGGAAACACATGAATCAGGTACAGTCAGAGACAGTGTTACTAATGGAATTTACAAGGCTAAAATATGTGTGAATTTATGGTTCATAAATATCCTTACAAATATTTCTGAGAATTTCCCTTACAAAATATTTCATCTGAAAAAAAAAATTCTGGGACCCTGAGTTACATCTATTTATTTTATTTTAATAACATTTTAAGAAAACAACTAGACAACCCTGTGAACCCATTGGGTCATCCTTTGGGAGAAAGGTAGTGCAGTCTGATGTGACCAGAATGAACATTACATTTTTGACTGACCATTTTGTTTTTTTGCCCCAATGCTGAATGGTCCCATGATCATCTAAGAAGAGTATATATCATAAATAGAAAAATAATTGTAGTGGCAAATGAACTTCAATAATAAGTCAATATTTATTATTGACTTATTATTGAAGTTAATAATAAATATTGCCCACCCAGAGTCCTTCAGATGGGAGGAGATGGGCAGTGACAAATTTGACAATAAACAAACAAACAAATAAATATTTACTTACCTAAACAGATAAACAGAATGACCACGGGCGGGCAAAAAAGCAGTGTGGATGGGAGTGACTTCTGACTTCCTGCCAGCTTCCCCACTGACTATGCTTGTGGGAACCTGGCAGGGAGCATCAGAGATCACGATTACGTGACTGCAGAGACGCTGCAATGGCCACAACTTTGGGGAAAAAACTGGTCTGAACATCATGGACATTTCAATTCCACAGGAGTAATGTGTCCTGGATTTTTTGCACATTCTTTAAATTAGCGGATTTTAGGTACCCTGATTCAAAAATTGTTGTGGTATAATGCACCATTTGGGCTAACTTGAGGGTACAGACATACAAACACAATGAGAGTTTTAGTAGTATATAGATTGCAATTAACTTTAAATGTCTATAGCTAAATGTTTCCTTCCTTCCTTCCTTCCTTCCTTCCACCAGTGGCTTGTACGAAGCTAAATGAAATTTTAGCAGCTGTAGGCTACAGCAAGTCTACAGTTAGGAAAACAGGACAAGAACAGTCATATATCCAGTTTTTGAAAAGATAATGATTTCGCAATGAGAATGATTTTAAAAATTAAAGCTCTAAGGGAACGTGTTTACAGCTACTTTGCTCCATTAAAATTAAAAAAACTAAAATAATTTTATTAGGATTAAATAAAGTTATGAAACAGCAAGGTTTATAGGCGTTTTCCAGATTGGAAGAAAAAGCAATGGGTGTAGTCCAGAATGAAAATATGCAAAATTGCTCTGGGGCATGTTAATATTTTGACATCAAAATGGAATAATGTATTGTAATTTTTGTTCATAATACATGAGATTTCTCATATAGGTTGTTCAGTGGGAGGGTCTGGTGTTACAAGGTTATATTGGGTCTGTGAAGTAATAATTGGGTTCTAAATCTACTATTGCATGATTAGGAGGAACTTTTTGCTGACACACAATGGCTCAAATATCACACTCACTTGAATTAAGTCATTATTCCGCTGAAATACTTAGTCATCACTAAATTGTAAATGGAAATAATCTTGTATAGAATATTATTAGTAATTCTGTCCCAGTACTTATGCTTCTGTTCTGATTTATATTATACAAATTTTGAATGTGCTGATTTTTTTTCTTTGTTAATAAAGGAGCCAGCCACTCATCAGGAGAGTGAGGGAATTCAAGTTTTTGTTGAAGAACCTGCTTTAAGTCACATAACTTTTTTTTTAATTAGGGGCCTTGTTTTTTGCTATTTTTCATCAAAGAAAATATATTCCAAATTGTTTAAACACTTAACTTTGCATTAATGCTGCTTATTCAACCATCTGATTTATCTTCATGATAAAAGATGCTGGTTTTTCATTAAGAAAACCAAAGCCAGTTCTTTAAATGGGATTACTGTTACTTTTATTAGTGTGTTTGGAAGTCGAGCAAGAGTACCTAGAAATACATTACACCAAAATGTAACTTTTTCCTAGCTACGATTGTTTATTTTCAGTATTTCTCAAGAATAGAAAGGTATTAAAGGTTGAAATCAAACTCCAAAAATGGATCAGCATTGAAATGTCAACTATCTAGTTGCAGCATACAAAACCATGGTCTAATATTGATTTCCCTGGTTGCATAACATTTGCATTGTGACATTTGGCTTTAGTATTAACAAAGTAGTTGTTCCTTGATCAATCATTTTTTGGTATTACATGCCAAACAATCACTCAGTGTGACCTATTTGAAATTGCATATTAACTGTTGGGCAAAAGTTTTTTTTATTGTAAGCCTAGAGCATGAATTGTGAAGAAGATGTAATTTGTAAACACATATATAAAGCTATATAATATTTTTTTATCAAGCATCACATGCAGGCAAATTAGTTTCAACAGTGCAACCTCGTATATAAATTATGCATGTGGCTATGTGCATATGCGCTCTCTCACACACACACACTTGATTAACACGTTGCTATGGCAAATAGTTCTGCATTTCTTTCTAGACTTCCTGTAGAATTAAATGTATCTGTGTTTTTTTCTTTTTCCCATAATGCTTTCTGATGTGGGAGATACTACCATCCTTCTCAGAAATTCAGTGAGACTTGCATTTTCCCAGTCCTAACATTTTATTGTAATTGCAAACCTGTAGTAACTAGTCCACAGTCACCCCAAAGACTAAACTATTTTTGACAAGCAGGAAAAGAAATAATAAATGTTGTGAGAATGTTGATAGATGGTAAGACTGTAGGCATAGATGGTGAAACCAGAGAAATGTTAAATATACTTATGGAGTTGCTGTAAGACTTGTTAAATATATATCTATATATCTCTATCTATTTGAAGGCCGCATCTATGCCTAATGTTTGGAAGATTGATGTTATTCTTTTATATGAAAGGAAATGTAGCAAGTGAATACAAAAACTACAAGAGACTTACTTAGTTAAATATGCCTGGAAAAATATTTGGCAGAATTTTGATTGAAAGGGTAAAAGAGGTGACAATGAGCAAAAATTTATTAAGTGCAGTGTGGGTTTATGCCAGGCAGGGAATGTGCAAACCAGTTATTTGTTCTCCAGCAGGTCATTGAAAAATGTACACATGTGAGAAAGAAAGTTTATCGCATGCTTGTTGATTTAAAAAAACTTGTGATAAAGTGAACTATGGCATTTTTGCAAGAATATGGAGCTGAAAGCTGAAGAATTCAGTAGGAGTGGTATATGCTGAAGGAAAGCATGTGTGAGAGAGTAGAATGCTTAGCAAATGATTCAGTGCTGAACAGAGAAGAGGAAAAGGATGTGTGATCTCCCTTTGGTTGTTTAATGCATTTATAGATAAAGGTATAAAGAATACAATATATAAGTATGGAACACTGATGTGGGTTTACTTTGTATGCACACTAGGCTGTGTTGTTGGCTAAAAGCTTAAACATTTTGCAGTGAATGTTAGATTAACAGGGAAAATGGTTGAATGATTGCAAACTATACATAAATAGGAAATGAAAAAGACAGAGCAAATTGATGAATATGTGTGTCTTATTAGAACATCTACTACAGATGGGAGAATATTGCTAGAAAGGTAGTGGATAGTCTGTAGCCTGTCATGCGAAATTCATGTTATTAGAAACAAAAGTAACTGTCTGGGACCATGCTTCAGCCCAGTTTCTCGTGTAGAAGTGAGAGTTAAATATGTCAGAAGAACAGAAAAGTGGATTGAATGCAGTGGAAATGAGGTACTTAAGAAGTGTGTGTGATATAACAGAGAGGGTCAAGAATGAATGGGTGCTGAATTAATATGAACTCAATGTGAAGTATGTTGAGCTGGTTTGGTCATATAAAGAGAACAAAGATTGACTTGGAAAATAAATATATGAACAAAGAGTGAATAGAGGAAGGAGAAAGAGAAGAATTCATGGCAGGGTGAAATGGATAAGAGAGGTGAGAAGTTAACAAAAGGCAGTGTATGAATCAATGTCAGGATGTGATGGAAGGAAGGATAATTTGCAAGGACAGGACTGTAAGGAGAGGTGTAGATACTCCTTTGAAAGGGAGTAGCATGGGTATATCTAATGGACCAAAGTCACTCTAGAAGCTAAACTGCACTTGGCAAGTATTGGAGAGAAAAACCATGAGTACCACATCTCCCTCTCCCTTCTCAGCCATTTTTATAGTGAGGTTCATCCCGGTTTGTTCGTCTACTCAATCAAGAGCGCGAACCCAATACTCAGTCTCCAAAACAGAGACAGAGCCTGCTCAGTCATACAAAGGACACACTAGCAATGCTCCCAAGGTGAAAGACCCCCTCCCCCTGCCAAATGCAGGCTATATATACTTTACAGGAACAAAGAGACTCAAAGTACAAACAATATTCATTACAAGGTAGGTGTCAGGCATAAGCATGTGTATTAGAAAAATATGCACTAAGCAGTTCCTTATCTCTACTGTGCTATATGGTAGTTTGTACCAAATGCACAAACTTCTCTGTTGTCCTACACAAGCATATCCTTGGATATGGGTTGGCTCCAATGTCCTGCAGTTGTGATTTACCTCAACTGTGATTGCCCCAAGCCACTTGTGCTGGCTAAGGTGCTGAACTTTATAAGCCAGCAGGATTGGTAGGTGTGAGCTTGGTAAAGGCTTCTCTGCTCCAACTTGAATAAAGCAAGAGAAAGTATGTGACACGAAACATCTGAAAGGACTTGTAGGTAAAACACTGAGCCCATTTTCACCCTACAGTCTTTATGATGCTGGAAATAAAAATGACTTGAAGGAAAACACCAGGGAGAAGAGCTAGATAGGGAAGTGCTGTAGATCCTGTCCTCCACCCAATCCTGTGCTTTACATTTTTTAGGGGTGGGGGAAAAACACCGATCTCCTAGTATCAAGCATGTCTCCTCTTCTTAGTGAAGAATGATTTGAAATAATTAAATGCAAATAATTCAACTGCATTTTTGTTTATTATTTTTCTTACATTTAACAAAAGAAATTGATTATCATACTTCAGTATGATAATTCATTATTATAATAGCTGTTTAACAGGATTTTGTGCTGTTGGTATAGCCTCTCCTGTGATTTGTGAATCTCTGACTTTTTAACAGACATAGTGTATATATTATCTTGACATGAGCAATGTGAAATGCAGGAATATTGTTCCAGTATACTGCATTTTTGCTCTGCTTTGGAATAAAATGCATGATAAAATGTGAGATTGTCAGTTATAAAAGAAAGTGGCTGCTGTTCAAGCTTGTCTTTTGCTTGCTTGTCTGGTTATTAATCAAACAATTCCATTCTGCACTGAAATACTTGTGCTGAAATACTTGTGCTGAAAACCAGTCAACCAAATGCATCTCTTATATCCTTCTTTACTAATGTGACTGATAAGGATTTGTACTAGGTATGTAGTTGTGTGCAAATCCAATTTCTAAGCATCAGTCGGTTCCATCATAAATTACTGAGTAATAACAATGCACATTTTGTTTTTAAAATTGCATTGGCATTGTATTTAATCATAGGAATTATAATTTTAGCTTAAATGATTATGTTTAAATAAATTGCCTTTCTTTTCACCTTTGCATTTCCTATTTCTTTAGTTGTTTTTTAACAATTGGGATGGCCTTAGTGTACATGTTTTTCCTGGACAATATCTCAAGCCTAACATACCGTGTGAAATTATCTTGGGAAGGCATTTGGCAGAATCTTTTTCTTAGGAGCAAACAGCAACCAGAGAGCTAATTCACAAAATTATCCATAATGTGTTTTGCTTGGTTTTGTCTTAACATATTATGTGAATCTAGTTATTGTGAATTTAAATAATCATTTATTATTTAATATGTTATGCAAACCTAGCCAGTTGTCTTGTGATCAAAAACTATGGTTAAACAAACTGGCTTTTAGTGTGCTGTATGAACAGAGTAGAATAGACCAACCTGAGCTAGATGGACAAATGGTTGGACTCTACATAATGCAGTTTGTTTTTATGCATTCAGTCTTCCTATGTTGTATTTCCACTTCATTTTCCTTTGCACAGTCACACTAGGTTTCCTATCATTTGTAAATCTTGTTAAGATATTATGTCTAGGGATTGGTTTAAAAGAGGGATGCGCAAAAGGAGACGTAGACATTTAAGTAAAGAATATCAAAAATAGAGATGGGAAGGGGATCTCTCTCCTCTTCCCTTTTAATCAGCCTTGAGAATCTACAATGAACAATAAAGGTTATTAACTAAACATAGGAAATCAAACTGGGGAGGTACTGTTACTTCCTAAGGCAGCATTGCCTCAGCGCTGAGTCCGTCTTCCAACTGGTGCTCCTCTTCACAAAGCAGCCAGTCAGGTTCTCAGTCTGTTGCAAACAAGCTTAAATGAATCTCCTCTTTCCCTCTTCTCTATCCCCTCCCCTGTCCTTTGGCCATTGAGATGGAAGCTATGCTCACTGTTTTATTGGCTGCATTTTCCAGATCTCTGTGGTTGTTCCACACAACAAAGCCTACAGTACAAGTAAATTGCAAAGCACTTAAAAGTTAGAATGCTCAAAACAATGTGGAACAAAATGACTGGTTTTGTCCCAAGTAAAGGGCAAACCTTTAGAATATGGGATGTTTTGCTCCCAATTTAGAAATCTCAGAAAGCTGTTCCAAAGTTCAGAATGTTTTGAGCTTGGTATATTTATCAGGCCCATAGCTTAATGCATATATTCTAAAAATAATGTAGTAGTACAAACATAGATATTTGTTTTCCTTTCTAAAGGAGAAACATGTCAAGGCTCTCCTGCTTTTCCCTCTGCTTCTGATTGTCTTCCAGTCCTGTTTTTTTTTTTTATTATTATTATTATTATTATTATTATTATTATTATTATTATTATTATTATTATTTGCTGTCCTGACCACCAAGATCATCCCAGCAAAACCTCAAGTGGAGTAGAATAAAGCTGCCTGAATATGACAAGGTAGTTTTCTATTATACCAACTACAACAGGTGGCTTTCAGTATATTTTTCAGCTATTGGGAGTGTTTTACCTTTATAGCATATTAGCTTTATTCATGTTTTATTTTTTTCCAGAGTACTATAAATTACTGTACCTAGGAAGACTTTTGTCCTTAGAAATGTCAAGAATATTTTAAAGAAACGAATAATATAAATTCTTTATTAGAGTCCCAGACCAGCTTTCATGAAGGATTTAATATAGTGACAGGAAAGAGATACTGACTGCTGTTTCTTGAGAACAGGAACAGTAGGAAAGGGTGAAGGTACAAAGCACAGTGAAAAGCTGATTCTCTGTATCAGGTTGATGAGTTAGGAAATAAGGTATCTGTCTCACTGGTAACTGTGTGTGTGTGTACGTATATGTGTGTGTATGTACAGTATATGTGTATGTGTATTTCTATATCTATATCTATATAGATGTATCTAGTTATTGCTCCTCTGGGACTTTTTATATTTGCTCATTTTTAGCTAACGGCGCGATCGCTGCCTATGGTACAAACTGATGAGAGACTGCAACCCCTGCTCAGTCACCTCAGGTAATGAAAATACAGTAAAACCTCAAGTTAGTGGACCATGTGGGGGAGAAGGGGGTATCCATTACTCCTGAAAGTCCACCATTCACGCAGATTACCTCATTTGTACAAATCAGGGCTGGTTTGGGAAGCTGAGGGAATTTAATTTGTATTCTTTCTGATTAAAAAAAATATGAAGACCTTTTTGTGGGCCATAGGCACTGTGCCTATTGTGCCTAATGGGTAAGTTGGTCCGGTGTTCTGGGCCAAAGGCAGAATGGGATTGTTTTATCTCCTCCCATAATTGATCCCATCAGCTTTGCGTGCAGAATAGTCTAATCACAGTGTGAGGAGCACATATAAAGAGGACCACTCTGCTGTTCTTTAGACTCTGCAGACCATGGAATTTACAGGGGAAGGCAATAAAAATGTTTTAAGAAAAGAAGAGTAGATATTAATAAGCTTTTTTATTTACAAATGGTTAACTTGGCAACTTTATCTTCAAAGATACTATTTCAATACTTGCATATCAGCCTCAGTAACAAAGAAATAATGGGAGTGTTTTTACATAATGAGCTTGCCATGGCAGATAATGAGCAAAGTTGTTGCCATACATCTGTTTCCAGTCAACACTTTGGACTTCTCCCTTAGGTAATCATTGGCTCACATTTGGAAAATGATATTTTGCCCTTGAAAAAGGGCTTTATTTTAATATTCCTCTTTACTCAGAACCTTTAAAAATATAATAATGAAACTATAGCTGTTTATTATATATCTTTGTGTTGTAGTTCCTCATACTACTAAATAATATCTCAATAGAAATATCATCATTTGAAAAATTCAAGAAAGGAGTATGTTCTATGGCTCCCTTAATAGGAAATATCTGAGAGGTCTATGCCTGAATTCTACAACAAAAAAGTATTCAACAGTTGTTTTCATATGGTTTATTAGATTTCAAATGATCTACTTCTACTTGAAGTCTAGTGTTCTTCTAAAGTATGATTTTGAACAAGTTAGAAATATTTCCAAATAAGTATGTCCTGGTAATCAGAAATTTATTGCATAAAGAAAAAGACTTAAGTTCTCCAAGGTGAAGGAATTATTTTAAAGTCAGTATCTAACATATTTATTTTTTGAATACTAGTTTTGAAATATTGCTTTTAAAATTTATGTAAAAAAATGCTTGGCCTCAGGTTCCTGTGGTAACAAAAAAATGCCTTTTTAAATTCTAAAAATAACTTTTATTTCTTTTCTTCTTTTACCACATCATAGCCATGCATATGTTGGTCCAGATTATACCATTGAAAAAGCAATGGGGAAAATTTCATTGGAACAAATTGATGCTGTAAGTATACTGCATCCAACTCACTATAGTTAAACTGAGTAATTTTGTCTACCCACCTCAGTGTATTCATAGTGTCTCAAATGTACTGATGACAACATTCATATACTGTACAGTAGAGATTACAAGGGGCTACATATAAAGAATTGCATTAAAACAACTAATAGAAAAATGTATGTTTGAATGAAGAAAAGTAGGTTTAAAATATAAGAAACAAAAAGTGAATATGAGTAACACTCAGGAGCATAAGTAGAACTCTATGGGCTTCAAAGCAAACCTTTCATATGAGCACCTCCCCATTTGTGAGGGAATTCAGGCAGTGATCCCCCACCCCTGGCCACAGCTATTAAGGATGGGCAGAAGAAACCAAAGAGAATCATCACTAGGGTACCTTTTCTCAGCTGCCCCTGCAGCAGTGGTAGGCCAACAAGATTGTCCTCTTACCTATTCAGTCATCCAAGCATCCCTTCTTCTCTCCTGTTCAATTTCCTGCAATTACACCCTCTTCTCTCAGAAGACCACCCCCAACTTGGCTGCCTGAAAAATTTATCTCTTAGGCTTACCATATCTGGTTTCAAAACCCTGCTTCATATTTCTTATCAGCCAATATTTTTTAACAGCTTGTGTCTGCTGGAAAGAGGGAGATGTGTGTATATGTATTGTAATATGTGTTTGTGTGAGACAGAATGATTAGTATTTGCAATGGTGGGATCTTATTTCACAAGAAATCAATTTTAATTGGTTGTTATTAGTCCAGTTAATAGAGATGTGTATTTCTGTGTTGGCCCTGCCCTCTTTTGGAATGGATATATGCACAAACACAAGTGTGTTGCATGCACATATACATGGAGGCCAGGAGTGGTTTTGGCTGACATTGGTAATACCAAAGTTGATAAGGTGGGAAAGACAGACACTGCACATAAATGTTTATCTGTGTTGATTTTTTTTTAATGCGTGCTTCCTGGTGGTGGTGGTAGGAAACCAAATTTAGCCGTGTCTTCCTTCAAGTAAATATGGTAAACAGCTTTAAATGAATAAAAAAATAGCCCCAGATAACTGACATCTGTGACATTAATTTAGAATATGTTAGGGGGAGGGGGAGGAGCAGTAACGATACTATCAAAATAGAATCAGACTCTAGATTAATTACCCACATTGATTTGTGCATTTTACTAGAATTAATAAATTTTTAGTATCTTTTAACATCTGTTTTCCATTTATTCTTGCATTTGTACAAAAAGAAATTAGATCTAAATGCTTACAGTATATTGAAATTGTGAAATAAGAGTTTTTTCTTAAATCCCTGTAGTTGAATCATATATTGTTTTCTCAAACTCTTCACCTTTCTGGTTGGTGATCAAAATACAGCCTGTAAGCTAATGTAGTCAGCAGATCATTAATACAAGTTTTCTTGTTTGCAGCTTTCAGTTAAATCATTTCCTCTCTGCATGCGCCAGCTCCACAAAGCTCTGCGTGAGAACCATCATCTCCGTCATGGAGGCCGTATGCAATATGGCTTATTTCTCAAGGGCATTGGCTTAACACTAGAGCAAGCTCTGCAGTTCTGGAAATCTGAATTCATCAGAGGAAAAGTAGATGCAGACAAGGTAAATGAGTTGTCGGGAACAGTGCTCAGTTCTTAACAGTTCTTTTCGGAACACTTCTATAGTCCACAACCATTGTCCATGCATTCTAAAACATCTGTTTAGTTTACATAAACAGTAAAGAGAAAAGCAGCAGTTGCTTTTGCATCCTCTCTGCACAGTAGGAACTCATCAGGATTCTTTTTTCATTATAAGTTTGTATGGTTAGTTTACTTTATGTTTGCAAAGATTACAAAAAGAAAATAGGAATTATTTATTTATTTTATTTTATTTATCAAATTTGTCACCGCCCTCTCCTCCTCCTAGAGGGATTCTGGGCGGTTTACAATAATAATCAATAAAACAATAAATATACAATAAAATTACATTACATAAAAATACAATATCTAAAAAACAGTTACAGGTAAACAATAATTATAGATAAAAATAAAATCCAAATGGCAGATAAGAACTCAGTTCTTGTATGTGACGAGCACTCTAGGGCACTAGCCATCCCCAAACATGACTCCCCTCCCCGCCCCAAGCTAGGTGGCAGAGCCAAGTCTTCAAATTCCTCCGGAAGGCCAGGAGCAATGGGGCTAGCCTCACCTCCGGGGGCAAGATGTTCCAGAGGGTGGGAGCTACTGCAGAGAAGGCCTGCCTCCTGGACCCCAGCAGACAGAATTCTCTTACCAACAGGGTCTGCAACATGCCCTCTCTGCTTGATTGGGTGGGACGGGTTGACGTAACGGGGATG
Source organism: Candoia aspera (assembly GCF_035149785.1). Classification (NCBI taxonomy): domain Eukaryota; kingdom Metazoa; phylum Chordata; class Lepidosauria; order Squamata; family Candoiidae; genus Candoia; species Candoia aspera. The sequence continues at coordinate 128,416,573 of NC_086153.1, read as the reverse complement.
AGGTGGTCCCTCAGTGTTGTTATAGTGTTGAAAAGCATCTATGCACTGATACCAATATTTATCTGATTTATTTACTAATGCTTCTATACTGCCCAATACCCAGAGACTCTAAGTGGCTTACAGAATGCTACAGTAAGCATTAAAATAAAATAAAATAAAATCCAACACATGGACATCCCACAAACCATAACAGGGCCATTTTACAGTGGTGGGCTAAATGTCCATATCCCCAAATGGCTTCTTAAACAGCCAAGTCTTTAGGGCCCTTCAAAAGCCAAATAAGTTGGAGGATGACTGAATATTGAGGAGTCATCTGCTTCAAAAGCAGCCATTACCAAGAAGGCTCTCTTCCTGGGGTCTGTATAGGTGGTATTCCCTCCAGAGAAGGAACCCTCAGCAATCTTTCTCTTCCCAATCTTGCTAGGTAGGTAGATCCAAACCAGAGAATGTGATCTTGCAGATATCAAGTCCCCAAGCCTGCTTGTCTCCTCCCTCCCTCCCTTCCTATTTGCAGAGTTTAAAGGCCACTCCAGTGAATTGACTCTGACATACCAATGCCCCAAGTCTGTAATTTGCGTTAAAATAAATGCATAATGAATTGAAACCAAGATCATGCATTATAAAACAACCACATACATCTGGAGTCAAACATTCCGGTAATACAGTTAGAAATAATTATTCTTCCTAAAAATTGGAAATGCTACAACAAAGATGGAACATTTTATCATATTTATTTATTTTATTATTCAAATTTAATTACCGCCCATCTCCCCCAAGAGAGGGACTCTGGGCGGTTTACAATAAAATCAAACTACGATCGTAAGCGTTAAAATCTCATAAAACCAGACACATTACAATTATTATAAAATGCAATAAATAAATATAAAATCCAAGAGGGTATAAAATTCCAAGCTGGTGGGAGAGACTCTAGGGTGCGAGCCACCCCCAAGAATGGTTGCCTGCTTTCCCGCCCCAGGCAAGATGGCAGAACCAAGTCTTCAGGGCCTTCCGGAAGGTCAGGAGTGAAGGGGCCTGCCTCACCTCCGGGGGCAAGATGTTCCAAAGGGCGGGGGCCACTGCAGAGAAGGCCTGTTTATGTGGTGGTTATTCAAAAGTATTGGAAAGAAATACACCAAAACATCCAGAAAATTCTGAAAATAAAATTTGATTTAAAACCACAAATATTTTTACTAGGTATGATCCAAGAGGATATAAATGAAAAACAATGCAAGACTGGAAAATACATGGCAGTGGAAAAAACTGACTATATATATTTACAGTAAAGGAAAAAAATAATAGGAAAAAGTATTCTAATAGATTCCCCCTTTCCCCTTCCCAATGCTAACTGCTACTCAAATACCTTTATACTATGCTTTGGACATCTGTGATTACTGCTCATTCTATTTGGATTCTAATTATTCTAATTATTTTTTAAACAGTTTCTCTTTTTCTTCAAAAAACGTATTCTAAGTGTCTTAGTTTGTCTTGCTGTTTAATGTGTTCTATATAAGGGAACCTTTCCGGCTTGAATTTCGTTAGACTTCTATTTTTTTAATTTTTTAAATCAAATTTTCACTTCTACCTTTATTCTAGTGTAAACTTCATTTTATATATGTATCTGTATTCCTTTGCCTTTTCTTTGTTTTGCCTTTTTTTGTTTTTTATCTAATTAATAAAAACATAAAACCAGAAAAAAATTATCCTTCCAGAGTCATAATAGCCAATCCTCAAAGTTGGGTGTATTAGCCAGGTCTTTAACATTTTCTGAAGATCAGGCAGAAGGGGGCCATCTGAATGTCTTGACTGGATCACTATTCCAGAGGAGGGGGATAGTGGCTGAAAAGGCATGTGTCCGTGGCCCCTGAAGGTGGCGATCTCTGATTGAGAGAACACATAAAGAGCCTGCTCTTATTGGGTAGGTGTATGTTATTGGAAGAAAGCAGTTCTATAGATACTAAGAACAATACATAACATTGAGTGCATTTGTCTTCATGGAGCCTTTCCTTTCTTCTATTTCTCCCATACAGCCATTTCCATTATGCCCCAAATTTAGTCTAGCAGTTTTCCCAACTCTCCAAAACAGTTTTTAAGGATGTTTGATAGATGGACTGCAAGGTGGAAGGAGAATCTGTCCTGCTAAAGTGGTCCACTCTGCTGGGGGACAGACGTGGTTGGATTTTAGTGTTCTCACCATGCATTGTCTTCAGTCCTTTAATTTTACAGTACATACAGTAAGAATTGTTTTTCAATTCTGGAGAATGCAATGTTTGAAGCTTAGAGATTTCAGACTTCTCTGGTGACCTACAATTCCAAATTGTTCAGCAGTTAAAAGATTTGAAATTAAAAAATCAAGTCTTTGAGGTAACATTTGACAAGTAAACTCAAATAATCGCAGGTTTAGAAGTTGTAGCTAGTGTAAAACTCTGAAAGGAACATCTTACTGTGAACATGTTAGACCTGTTCCAAAGGCAGTGCACTGGCTTCTGGTTTATTACCCAAATAATTTCAAGATCCTTGTAATGACATGCAGAGGTCTTTTTTAACTTAAGTCATGGCTCTCTAGCAAAGTACTTGCTCCCTGATGTTTCTGGTTGTCATTTAAGATCTAGTGGGAATGCCTTCCTCAGGGTGCCACATCTACCAGGAATTTGATATGTGGCAATCCAAGAGAGAACATTCTCAGTACAAGTACTCTTTTAGTGCCTTGGTTGGCATGAAGCATTGCAAGTGTTCATCTCCAGCTTAAATTAGATTAGATTAGATTAGATTAGATTTTCTTGAAGTTATACCCCAACTTTCTATTTGTATATTATAACTATGGGACTATTTAAAAGTACAAAGTATAAAACATAACTGTAAAGCCAGTATCCATAAAATAATGAATAATTAAAACCTTGACAATAGAGATACAATTTTGCCATTTTCCTAAATATTGGGAGTTATATGCACTTCCTTGGAAGTCCATTCCATAGTCTGTGAGCTGTACAGGAGAAGGCCCTTGCCCATGAACCAATAGCCAAGTAACTGGCAGTTGACTTTTTTTCAAAATGGCCTCTCCTGCTGAGCTATGTAACTGGGCAGGTTCATAGTAGGAAATTCCTCAGAGAATTAGATCCTAAGCTATTCAGAGGTTTAAAGGTCAACTCCAATACTTTGAATAGTGTCTAGTAGGCAACTGGCAGCTACTGCAGATGCTTCAATACAGATGCTTTGTGATTCCTGTACAGGTTAGCAGTCTGGCTGTGGCACTTTACTTCAAATAAATTTCCAGACACATACATACATACATACATACATACCTCTCTCTCTCTCTTTCTCTCTCCAATTATACATTGATTCTGAGCAATATACATAAGAAACATATATCAAAATATCCCAAATATTGCTAACAACAATCCGATACATCACTACTGTAATTGCATTGCAGTAGTTAAGACAGGTTGTAACTAAGGTAAGAATAACCATTGCTAAGTCCAACTGGCTCAAGCAGGGCCTTAGTTGGCACACCAGCTATAGTTTTGGAAATGTGGTCCTCATCATAGTCATCACCTGCAAATCCAGTGATCTGGAGACAAGGAGTATTCTCAAATGTTCTCTTTTGGGAGAGTGCAATATCATTCAGCCCCTACTCACAAGAACGTCTAGCATTGGAAGATGAAGACAGACCAATGCTCTGGTCATTATCAAAAGAAAAGCTACAGGATTTGATGGAGCATCTACAGAAACTATGGCAAGCAACAAATGAAGAGTCTGTATAGGTTTTAAACGGACTATTCCAGTAAATAACAGTGATCAACAGATTGGTAGAGGTCAGTCTACATACCAGTACTAAAGAAAGGTGATTTAACAGATTGCTCAAACTACTGCACAATATCCTGTATTTGCTTACAAAATAATGCTCAGGATTATTCAACACAGATTAAAGTCCTACATGGAAATGCCAGATGTTCAGGATGATTTTAGAAAAGGCCAAGCAACAAGAGATGTTATTGCTGATGCTTGCTGAATAATTGAGTAAGCAAAAGAATACCCAAAAGAAGTCTCGATGTGCTCCATTGACTACAGAAAGGCCTTTGATTGTATTGACCATGTCAAGCTGTGGAATGTGCTTGGGGAAAATGGGAGTCCCAGAACATCTCCTTGTTCTCATGTGAAATCTAGACAGGACAGGAAGCTACAACCTAGATGGAACATGATGAAACAGACTGGCTCCAGGTTGGCAAAGCTGTAAGACAAGGCTGCATAGTCTCTTCTTATTTATTCAACCTATACGCTGAATAGATACTGAGGGAAATTGGTTTTATGGGTTTTTTTTTAATGTACATTGTTCTTGTGAGTGGTGAAAGCTGCCCAGGGAATTATGTTATGGGTCTGCACACAAATAGAATAAATATATAGGCTCTGCATCTGCCATGCAGAATTTAGACAGTCTACAATGAAAGCATATCTCCTTTTCCAGGTCCCTAAAGGTTTTATCTTATAGTTGTCTCCAGCTGGCCCAGTTTCTCCTTTCCCTGATCTCGCATTCACAGTTCAGTAACACATCTTTTCCCAGGACTGTGCAGCCATCAGAGTGGGCAGCTACACAATTCTAGGAAATGGCATAGCTGCTTTAAGGAGTTGTGGACTATGTTCACACCCCCTTGTGCTCTAAAGCTTTTTTTGCCTTTTACTCTGAAGCACTGGGCAACCCTAGTTAAAAATAGTATTTAAAATGATAATGCGGGTCCCCATGGTATATTTAAAGTTACTGTAAATTTTAGATAGCATTCCAACACAAAACATAAGAAAACATCACTGAATTGTTAAGGCAGCTGATTTATATATGAGAAAAAGATAGTAAACTGTTTGTACTTTAAAAACTTACTGTGAACACCTGAGTTGATTATGATATACACAGTATTGCAGTAATAATATAGAGGAGAATAAGAACATTTCAGAAGAAGTAAAAATGTGCAGCTATGAAGTAATCATAATTTAAAAATGGATGCAGAGTATCCTACATATTCAACAGACAAACTCAAATATTTTTCAGCTTAAAAGGGGGATGGATATGGACACATACAAGCTGTGTCTGCGTGAATGTTTTTTATGTTACTGTGATAATTATGTGAAGCATTGCACATACTACAAATGATTTTATTTTTATAAATAAAATAATACCTATGAAAGAATGAAAATGTTCTTACATTTTAAAGGAATTTGCAGGCTTTTAAAAAGAAGTCCTCTTCCTGCTATAGAAATGCCATTACAGTAACAGCAGTTTTTCAAAACTTTTGGCAGAAACTATTTTCTTGTCCCTAGAGAAGGAAGTCTGCAAGTAGAAAAGATGCTTACCACAAGAAGCCTCCTTGGTTTGATGTATGAAGATGGTAGGGTTGGAAAGCGTTGTATTGCAGGGGTGTAGATATTGGATCCACCCTGTGACACATCCCTAGGAAGAGAGAGAAGCCATGCCGTTCTTTGAGTTGGCACAGCTTTTTTCCCCTCCCAGTGAAGCTGCTGTGAGCGAAGATAAAAACAATGGAGAACAGGAAATATTTATTTATTTATTTAATTTATCCTCGCCCATCTCCTCCCATTGGGGAACTCTGGGCGGTTATCCACATCACCCTGATGCCCATGAGGCCAAAAAGACTTGGCAAGCAGGGGGTTCCCTGCTACCCCTATAGGAATGCTTTGCCCATCTACATTACCTAACAGTTACATAAAGCTTCAGTATGGCTAGGTGGAATGCAACAAAACTTCTGCATTTGTCTTAGAACCTTAAAAAGCCAGAGAGAGAGTAATTTGGCATCACCACAGTACTGAAACTAACAAATGTCAAGGAGAGTTTTCTTCTTATATATCAAAATCGGCAAGTAACCACACAGATCGACAATGACATATTTGCCCAGTTCATCTGGCTGTAGCAAGCCCCACTCCTTGCCCCAGTGATTAGATCTGGAAATATGGTTTGCTACTGAATTTCTGTAGTAGCATGCTCTTTTAGAACCTGTGACGCTATGCATTCATTTAGTTTGTAGGAGTAGAAGAATGAGTTAACTTTTTTGAAATTGGTATAATATGTTTTATTTTTTAATTCTTCTTCTGAGTTCTTTTCTACCTTTGCTCTTTTCCCTGTCTGCTTCTTTGAGAGTAGGCCCACGCACACCACTTGGTGGGAAAGTGTAGTCCTCAATCCAGAACAAGTTATCCACCCTTGTCCTAAACAGTAACAGTGCAAATCAAAATGCTGAAGAGAGTATGGGGGAAATGCAATAAAACTGAAAAGAAAAATGTTGCCTCTGCTTGTTTAAGCAGAACTGGAGCCTATGCAAATACTAAAGCTTGCAGTGGGTACTGATTTGCTGTGATGTTGCAAGAATATTGCTGCTGTTGAGGAATAAAATACTGAATATGAATAACTGCCTGCCTGTTTGCTGAAGTAAGTTTGCTCAGAAAAGCGTACTTCCAAGTTACAATGTTCTAGAACAGTAGGAAGTGATATTAAAAGAGAAAATACTGCTACTTGGCTGAAACAGGTGCCTACATTATCAAGAGGCTAACGAATCATAGATTTGATAAAATTGTATTTTGTTAAAGTTAAGTTACTGATAGGTATTAAAATAAAATTGGAATTTCTAATTAGGTACATTTGTTTATGTGGGATGATTGTTTTATTCTATTTTGTATAGTCCGTATATTTTTCACATTATTTTATTTTTTGTTTTGCACTGGTGTTTATCTGATGACGTGGATTAATCAACTCCAGATAAATTCACTGTAAACCTCACCCCTAAATTAACATTATTGACTAGGATTGAATTACTTTGTTTTGGCAGGATGCTTATGCTAGTGGAATATTGGCTTTTTAAAAAAATTTGGAACAGTTGAGTCCTGTCATCATAATGAATTTGTGGAATTCCCCCACAAGAGAATGCAAGTATTTTTCAGTATGGAAATATAGAGGTTTATTAGGGTTTCCCTTGGCACCTCATTGTGACATCAAATATGATACGAATGGTATGGATTTCTGATTTCTTAAATGAAAAATGGTACAGGATCAAACCAAAGATTTATCTAGTCCAAAAATCTCTTCTGAATGTGGTCAGACAGATAATACTAAAAGCCCACAAGCAGAAGGAAAATTCCCATCCCCAAGGCACACTTTGATTTTTCAGTAACTAATAAGGAAAGGGGCTGTCCCATCCATGCATTTCTCCAATAACCTTTTGAAGCTGTTGTCACACCTTTCATAGCAACTACTCTCTGTGTAAGGAAATAATCCCCCCTTTTAAACTGAATTCTTTGAGTTTTTAATTTCATTCTGGTTCTAGCATTACAAGAGAGAGAGAAAACTGTTGTTCTCCCCAATCATAGTCTTCTTTACTTGCCATTTATACTTTCAGATACAAAGCTTGAAACACTGCAACTTTTTCATGTATGAGAGTTTTTCCAGCTCCTTTATCATCCTGGTTGCCGTTTTCTGCATTATTTTTAGCTCTAGACATTTTGAGATTTTTTTTTTTGTCCAAATCAGCAGTCAGCCAGTTTAATGTTTGTTTTTCCAGTTGGCAGAGGACGCTTTTCAGTTCTAAACTATCCCTTTCAGTTGTAACCGCCTTGGATAATCTAACGTGCCAACCTGGCCATCCAATATCTCCAACTTATTTACAAGCAATTCTGATACAGACCATCATGTAGCCCAATTGTTTACAATCTTACATTTCAAGGATTTCTTTTTGCTCTTTGGTTTCTGTTTTTATTAATGTGTAGGAGGAAGAAGAGTAGGAGAAGTTTGGTGAAGTGGACATTGAGGAAGCAAAGATGCTGATAACCTACAGTGGTCTTCTGAAATACTTTTGTTGGCCTTGTACAAAACCCTTTTTACAGAAAGGTCTTTAGACCTGTGATAGGTTCCCATTTGTTTGGTCTTTGTAGTGATAATTGAAGAGGTTTGATCTTGCTAGCTTTAATTGTTGTTCATAACTCTTCCAGGTTTGGCATTTGAAGCAGTTATTTAGTGGTGAGATGTATCTTGTATAGTTTTTCCCAAGCTCAAATTAAATACACATCACATTGCAAATTAATAATGAAAAAGTGATAAAACTGCCATTAAAAATAATGTTTTGTTTGTTCAGCTGTTGGTGGCCATCAAGTTCCAGTTAAATTTATACCTAATACTACTAGGTACAGTGGCCCAGAACTTACTTCAGGTATTAAAATTATTCTGAAATAGGTATTTCACATTAAGCATGTTGTCTTCCAGCTGAATTCTTTAAAAAGAGTACCTAAGTGCCATAAGGTTCACATAATTCGTGAATCATATTCTCCATCCTCCTATTCAAAAGGATTCTTAATCCAATTTAGGTTATAAAATATTCAATGAACAATCATAATTTGAGAATACCGTACAAAGTAATATTGATCCCAACTATGATTTGGTGGATGTTGTGACTGATTAAGTAAAATAAAATGTTTCACATAAGGGCTTTCAAATGATTCCAGGTTTAGTTCGGTTGGCAGTGTAGTTTTTCATTATCCTGCATCAGGATTCTGGAGATATGGACAATGTAGCAAAAGACTTTTTAGAGTGGGGGATGCCACACTTCCCTTTTTCCCACAGATTCTTCAAATGACATTTTTCTTTGTCTAGTTTCTGCAAATTTATCTTCAAGCTTTTGCTCTTGATAATGCAGTAACTTACAGGAAGGACTGTCATGTGCTCTTGGAAGAACTACATTTCAACTGAACTATGAGCCAAATTGCTAGTTGAAAAACCTTATTCTTGTAATATTCTTGTAGTCCTATTGCCAAAGATCAATGCATGTCATTTTTTCCATATTAGTGCTGTTAATCTGTCATTGATAGATTTTTAAAAGGTTACTTTTGAGGGTCTTTGATAAATTTTAATGAGTGCTTCACAACAATTCATATAAAACCTTGCCATTTTAATTTCAGTATACATATACACACAAATACACATACTGTTTACATATACTGTATGTACTGTATGCAAACACATCCACAAACACATCCACAGGCTGACACTGTGGACCTTAGACTTCTGTTTTAGGTGCAAAGTAAAATACATTAATAAGAATGCCTTTGGGATATGTATGTATGTATTATATATGCATGTTTGTGTGTTGTGTGTGTCTTTGACTTTGATTTTCCTTTTATTTCCAATATATTTATAGAATCTTTTGTTATTTTTGATATCTGTCACAAACTTTATCTCATTTTGAGTTTTAACCTTTCTGATATAATTCCTATAATTGCCAGAGACTACTTTGTATTTGTTTTTTTTACTTACCTTCTCCTTCTCTATTTTCTATTCATGTCTTTTTTTTTGTTCAGCATCTTTGAGAGCTCTATCTGCTTTGATTTAATTGGAGTCCTCCTGTTTTCCTTCTTATAGGAATTATTTGTAATTATGCCCTCATTATATCACTTTGTAGGATTTTCCAGCCTTCCTAGACACTTTTTTCCTTCAGGATTTCAAGCCTTGGATCTTACCTATCTTCCCTTGAAGTTCATCAACATTTTCTCCTTTGAAATGCAATATGCAGATCTGACTTTCCTTAGTTTCTCCTCCATGGGTATTATAAATTTAAGGATAACACAATCACCTTTCTCTACCATACCAGTCAGTTTTGCTTCTTTGAAATGCTCCTTGTTGGTGAGGATTAGGCACAGGATAGCAGACTTGTTCTTTCTTCCAAATTCTGACAACTGAAATTGACAGCAAGAGTGAACAAGTATTTGTTGGAGTTAACAAGTTTAACCTGGCAGAACTGGATTTCCTTCAGATGTCAGAATAATTGAAATCCCCCATTATCAGTATCATGTGCCTCTTTGAAAGACTGGTTGTCTGACCCAGAGAAGCCTCATCTGTATCTTCCGTCTGCTCAGGCAGTCTATAATAAACTCCCATGATGGTATCACTTTTGTTTCTCTCCTTTTATTCTTATCCAAACACTTTCAAGGGGATTTCCCTGCTCTGATCCTGAATTTCTGTGCAAGTACATATTTTTCTTTCTATATAGCGCAACATTCTCAGTCTTTCTGTTGGTGTAATGATTTGTGGGAATGACTTTGGGAGACTGGAGGAAGAGCCACAGCCTAAACAACCATCGTGCAAAAGGTGTATCAGCCCACAGAAGGAAAAGGGCCGTGGGAAGCAGCTTGGAAGGGACCCTTCCTAGTTTTCTGGAAAGTAAAAGTAAAGGAGAGGAGAGGTACTTTTAGACTTGAAAGATTCTGTTACTGTAACCTTACAATAAAGGTAGTGTTAGTACTCATGGTTTGTGCTTCTTGTCTGGACTACCTTGAAGGGCTGACATCAGTGTTGCAAGTCTGAAAGCACCTCTCCTCTCCTTTACTCTTACTTTGCAGAAAAATAGGAAGGGTCCCTTCCAAGATGTTTCCAACAGCCCTTTTCCTTCCATGGGCTTTTGCATGACGGTTCATCTATGTAGTCTGTTTCTGCAGACTACATTTAACTCTCTGTTGTCTTTTTTTTTTTAAGAGCTGCTGTCTGCTGTCTTTTGTTGTTCCTTAAGAGCAGGTGATTATTTAACTATTTACTCCAAGGAGTGTTTAAACATTTGACAAATTTTAATACCCTTCCTGAATTAGAATAAGTCAGGATTGCACAAATTACTTCTTCTGGAAAAACTCAACCAGAAAACTCAGTAGCAAATAAATGGTATCTAATGATGGAAAAACAGTCTCCCTATTCTTTGTATATGTGTTGAAAGTTATTCATAATTTCCTAAAATGAAATATATTTGTTTTCTTAATTATACTGCCGAATTTCATTGCTACGCAGTGACTAATATTGTCTTTGAAATTTTTATTAATGCATGTTTTTCAAGCTTATAATGGTGTAATTTTACTCTAATTATGTTAAAGAAAGAGTCTGGTATGAAAATTTAAAACCCATCAGTTTTCCTTAACTTGAATAATGAAACTCAGTAATGTCTGTTGCTAACAAAAGCTGTATCAAAATGCATCTTCTAATGCATTCTGTGGAAATTGTTATTTAAAAAAGAAAGCCTTTCTATCAGAATCAATTTTTGCCATGTGCATGTAGAATTCTTCCAGCTTGAGAAAGTCAGAGGCATAGCTCTTCTGAATAATTACTAGGAGGTTTGATAGTGGTTATATTTTAGACATTGAATTGATTGATCCTTAATAGAAATGAAAATCCAAAAAACATTTAAATCATGGCATGATTTTCAATCTTAAAAATTAAAAAGCAATTTTACACCCTTAAAGATTGTTTACTTTCCTTCTGCTCACTACAAGAATCTTAAATTATAGGATCCCAAACAGATGTGGCCCTACAACTTCTCAGAAAGTTAAAACCAGGAGAGGAATGAATGATTAAATTGATGGAACTGGCCCAAATAGCCAAGTTAACAGTGTTGATAAGAGAAAATACCGTGTCTGGTTTTGTTTCTACTTGGCAACCACTTTTAGACTATTTGCTTGTGTTGGAAAAAAATGAAGCTTTTTGTTTTGGGTTTTGATGATTAAATGGTCTGATTTTATAGAAATAATATTACTAAGGTTTAACTAATATTATATTTGTAAATGCATTTCTATCTGTATTGGAGAAGGTCAGAAGTCACTTTCTTTTTCTTCTTTCTAACTTTGCACTTTTATAGTTTTTCCTTTATCTTTAGTTCTGTACTCTGTCTTTTCTGTATTCTATATTTTGTATTTTAACTATACTTTAAAAAATAATAAAGTTCTTTAAAAAATAAGAAAGTTAAAACCAGGTGAAAATGAATTTGCAACTTTGTTTGCAGAGATGTTGGTAATAGCTTATCATTTGGCTACTTGAACATCATTAGATCTCCCAACTACAGTAGTAGAAAAAGTAGTTCCTAGAAGAAATCTCCATTTCTAGTTAACTCCAGAGATGCATAATATTTGGATTTAAGTCCCTAGTCCGGAGAGGGATCACAGGAAACACTCCTCTGATAAGTGACAATCTTTCCAGTGCAACCTTTCAGAGCATCTTTAGTTTACCGGAGCATGGAAAAATAAAGTTATTTCCAGAATGTAGTATCTATTCACATGAAATCTCAGTAATTGCTTGCTACTTTTCAATCACTTCTAGTTTTCTAATGCGACAGCTGCTAAAGCATGTTCTTCTTTGCTTATACCTAATGATTTTGGTAATTGTAGTAAAAATGGGTTGATTCAAGTTTTAATATTAGCACTAGGCTCTGGCATTCCTGCATTAAATAGTTCCAACTGCACTGCGTTAAATAGTTCCAAAATTCTCTTTCTCCAGTTTTACAAGCGGTGGTAGCCAAAATAATTACTGAGGCTCTTTATCTTTCCTTCTCATCCTTTTCCCTCTTTCCTTTATTCATCTCTATTCACTTTTTCCCACCCTTTTCTTACAGGGTTGGTAGACAGTTGCCCTTCTACTTTTCCTTCTCCTCACATCTTGGGAACATGCTTATTTATGTCCTTTGTTGAAAAACTCTTCCCTTCATCCTTCTGTTTGTGCTGATTTCTGTCCAACTCTGAGCAGGTCCGACCTATCTGGTAGCTAGAATATTCCTCGCAGCAGCCCTGCAGATGATCCTGTGCCTTGTCCCTCCCTAGCAAGGATCAAGTCACCCTAAATAGGGCTGCTGAACAATTGTTGGGGTGTAATTACATTTTGCCGCCCTTATCACCACATACCACCCTGAGAATGAGAAGTTGTTTAATAAATTCTTGCCTATTAATTTGAATGTATGAGTATTGATACTATTATAAGTCATAGGCCTTTTCATTTAGGATATCCTTATGTTATAATATGATAGCATAATTAATTGCAGTGTGTTGTAGCATTAGTCATTTAATCCTATATTTGTACTGCACTTAGAGCCAGTTTGATATAGAGGCTAAGGTGCTGGACTGGAAACCCAGACACCATTAAAGGCGTTTCAGTTCAGTTAGTACTCCCTATGTGCTTCTCGTTAGAACCCAGCTGCTTTATGCATTCCTGTTACAGTCTCTGATAATTCAGAAGCACATGCTACTCAGGCACCCTCCGCGCCCTCCCCCCCCCATTGGACAATCAACAGTAATGGTCCTTTTGCCCTCACAGCTTAGCACACCATCCCTCAGAAGACACAGCTTCTCTGGTCGCTCTCCTCTCTTCCACTTGTGGAAATCCTCAGACAAACGTTGTTAGCCTCTTTTGGGGAGGGAAACTGTTCTTTAAAATCTGGCGAAGGTCTCTTTGAATTATTTAACTCTGGTTCCATAAGATGCCAGGTAGTCTTCACACGTGTAGCTGTTGCTACACCACCACACCTCAAGGTTCCTTACTCACTATGACGAAAGAGCCAAATCAGAGTATTTATTTTACTATGCTGACATTTATATAAAAGTGCAGTTAAAAGCACACTTATGGGAAATAAGTCGTGTGTGTGTGTATGAGTAAACATTCTCAGGAATGTGCTGCAAAAGACATGGGACCCTTTAAGATGCTAACACTATTCCTTTGCAACAATTCATAGTCTCTGTGCATTGACACATACAGGTCTGTCTATGTGCAAAGCACGATCCAGAAATACTCCATTGCTGAGACCTGGTTTGGAGTCCCCCTTCCTCCTCAGTGTGTATCCATCTGAATACAGCTCCCACCTTCCATTTAAGTTCTTTTCCAGTTATTGCATTGGTAGCATTATGAAGAACTTTCTCCACTTTCTTTCAGTCAACGCTGACAGAATGGCTTTCCTGTTCTCTTAAATGATTTTAACTGGATTGAAGGATGGATGTGGGGAGGAGTGGCAATTAGAAACAGGCTTTTTGTATAGTTTTGGTTTTAAATGTATTTTAAGTGTGCATCCCTTTTGCACTAGGTGCTTGTTGGGCAACCACAAAACGGAATAGACTGTAAGACTGAAGTCTTCAAACTGCTGGTTTAAACCCTGATGGTATGTGAGGCTTTAAAAGGTGTGGGCTCTTTAGTTTTGGGATAAGTTAGGAAGGCAAAGATACTTAACTTCTCTGTCGTTGCTCCTTCCCTCTGGAACAGCATTCCCCTGAACATATGTATAGTGCCCACTCTCCTGGGGTTCCTAGGCCTGGGGGTAGTGTGTTTGTAAAGACTCTGTCATGTTTTTTATTGTTATGGTTGCCTTTTAGTCTGACTGTAAGTTTTGTTGTCATGTTTTTAACTGTTTTAACTGCTTATTTTGATGTTGTAAACTGCCCAGAAGCTTTTGGAATGGGAGGCCATAAGAAATTTAAACAACAACAACAAATACCTACTAGAATATAGTTTGAAATAAATACAAGCTTGTTGCTTTTTATATCATGCAGGAACTAGTGAATCTCAATCATCAAAGTTATAAAATGAACTAATTGCAAAATGTGCCACTTACTACTCTTAATAAGAGCTTCTTTTTAGAGTTTGAAAAACTTTTTTTTTTTTTTTACTAAACTGATGGTTTCCTTCTGTTTCTTTTGATTCTTTTTAATAGCTCCAGTTAAAGGAGGTATTGAGCAAAAAACCTGCAATTCTAGCTTTCTGTAAGCATACTGTAAATAACAGACTGCTATGGTAATTTACTAAGAGTAAAACTCCCTTTCTGCCAAATGCTTGATAACATAGAGTCATTTTTTTACTTTTAAATTCTTCTGCTTGTAAAACTTCAAACAGTTATGACTACTCAAAGCATCAATATTTCATCCTTCATAGTAACTGAAATCACACACACTATGCACACTCTTTCAGTTGTAAACCGTCTGCTTTTTTATTGTTTGTTTTCACTATTCAGTTTGACAAAGGATATGCTTACAGCATCCGGCATAACTATGGAAAAGAAGGCAAGAGAACGGATTATACTCCATTTAGCTGCATGAAAATTATCCTGTCCATTCTCCCAGGCCAAGGGGATTATCATGGTGAGTGCTTCTTCCTAACACACTTGTAATGCACGGTCACCCAGCAGCTTTGGAAGCCAACGGATAGGCAGGCCGTATTACCAGCAGAAGTTCATTTTGTGGCTTAAGTCGGCCTTCACTGTCAAGTGGAGTGTGCTGTTCCTCTTCTGACAATTTGTCTTATTACAGAACTAGGTCAGGCAAAAGAGGTTTATTCAGTCACTGCTCCACTGAACCTTGCAGCATTTCTTCTCTTGCTTGTTTTCACCCCCACAACGTTTCAAAGCAACAAGTTCCTCAGTACTTTTTCTTTGCCAGGAAACTCTCAAATAGCTATAAATCATTTGGATTTTTTTTTCCAAAAACCAGATACTCTCTGGAATCGTATGTGATGTGGTAAATCTAATGATTCTCTCTAGAATGAAACAGGGAGTACTGTAATACATTTCCACAAATTGCATAAAATCACGTTTTCTTCCAGATGTTTAGTTTTTCCTTTTAAGATTCTACTTTTCCTTTGGCAATGGGAAGTCACTGGCCAATTACAGTGAATTGTTTACTTTCTCCTTTCTTTCTCCCTAGTCAGTTAAGTCCAATACCCTAAAGTATAGATCTCCTATGCAAAAGGGCCTAGATAATTGTATTTAGAGGAAGCTATAAGGGACGCGGTGGCGCTGCGGGTTAAACCGCTGAGCTGCTGAGCTTGCTGATCGGAAGGTCGGCAGTTCAAATCTGCGTGACGGGGTGAGCTCCCGTTGCTAGTCCCAGCTCCTGCCAACCTAGCAGTTCGAAAACATGCAAATGTGAGTAGATTAATAGGTACCGCTTCGGCGGGCAGGTAACGGCATTCTGTGTAGTCATGCCGGCCACATGACCATGGAAGTGCCTACAGACAAACGCTGGCTCTTCGGCTTCGAAACGGAGATGAGCACTGCCCCCTAGAGTCGGACACGACTGGACTTAATGTCAAGGGAAACCTTTACCTTATATAGATAAGTATATATATATTTTCTTTTGTAAAGGGGGTAAATAACAGTTCCCTAGTTCTATCCTAATTTTTGTCTATGTTCCTCAGTGTCATTCAGGCTTGAATGCAGAATTAGAATACCACTAAGACTGTTTAGGATATATATTTATAGTATTAAAGAGACAGAGAGCCAGTTGGTGGCCTTGGGCCAGTCACTCTCTCTTAGCCCTAGGAAGCAGGCAAGGGCAAGCGACTTCAGAAAAACCTTGCCAAGAAAACTTCAGGGACTGTCCAGGCAGTTACCAGGAGTTAACAATATTAAAGTGATATGGTACTTTCCTCCATATTTGAAAGTAGTGTACAACCAATGGTGTTTGCTGATTTCACTAGCAATAATCTAAATTTGATTATAATATGTATGACACTTAAGGTGTGATACTTGAATTTTAAGTCAGTATGGACAATCCCAGTGAAATAAATGAAATAGAACACTGCCGGGTACCAAAACAGTTTAATTATTGTTAGCTAGTACTCTATGTTAACATGTTTTTCTTTCCACTAGGTAAAAGTACACATATTTTGAATTATTTGTAAACTATTGCAGCTTCTTCAGGTGATATAGTTACTTTTTTATGTGTATAACTTTTCATACCCGTTGCAACCTTGGCCTACTGAAATATATACTTTGAGCTTGGAGAATAGCCTTCCCCAACCTGATGCATTCCAGAGAGGCCAGGACTACTCCCAAATATCTGTGCCAGCATGTTGGTTGAGAATTGTGTCAGGTTGTAGGCCCAAGATTGCTATAGAACCACAAATACCCAAGTTGAACAGATCTTGTTGAAAAATTTGCACACAGCGATAGTTATTTTTCTGTTATTTATAATCTGGTAAATAATAAATAAGCATTGCTTTGCTAGATTCTCAGGTTCTTTGCTATGCAAATTTTGAGTAAATAACTTTGTGGGTATGTTCACCTGTTCCCCCCCCCTTTTTTTTTCTTTCTGTTAGGGTGCCCATTCCGCCACAGTGACCCAGAGCTGCTGAAGCAGAAACTTCAGTCATATAAAATACCTCCTTCTGGAATCAGTCAGGTAGGGAACCTTTTCTTCTGATACTTTGGTAATGTGGCATCAGATTTTTCTTTTCAGATTTATGTAATAACGATGGACAGTATGTGACAATGAATGCAAACTATCTCTTATATCAGAGCATACAGCTTGTTATGAAGTTCTCACCTACTTGGACAGATGTGTGCAAGCTTTTGCAGGCACCATTGGTGGGCTCTATTGTTGCCTTCTAATACTTCCTTCCCTGTCAGCACCTGTAAAACTGCAGACAAGAACCATAGAAGTAGTCATCAAGTAATATTTGTGATGCTTTTAACATTTAAATGGAAAGGTAGGGTATAATTTAGGCTGTGTGTGTATGTATACAGACATACATGCAAACCTGCCATATTTTAAAAATAAATACATTATTTTTTTAAAAGTTTCTGATTCTGAATTTGAAAGAAATTAACTAAATTTTGAGAAACTGTAGTCTGTCATTCTAAAGTTCATCACAGTCTAGTGATGGTACTAAATCTGGTCACCTCAGAAAATCTTTCATTTAGGATAATCATTGAGACATCTTGCCTCTCATAAATTGAAACTGATTACACACACACATACTTTTTCTGTTGTTTTTTCCCCCCCTTCCCCTCAGTCCAGGAAGAAGGAGCAGCAGTTTTCTTTCTCCTGATGCCTTGCTTTTTAATCTAAAAAAATCTTACCTCATGAGTGGCTAATATTATTTTTTAAAAAAAATACAAATAGCAACTGAAATGAAAAGCAAAACACTGTGGACCAAATAAATTCTCAAGTGGAGCTGGATGTAGGCAAGATGAAGAGTTGTGTAACTGTTCACTTCTGTCTTACTGTAGGCCAAGCCTTAGCCATCTTGGCTGGTACTGAGTTAGAGGAGGTCCTTTTTAGATTCCTTCTACCATTTTAAAACTTTATTGTGTCAGACTATTTGGAATGAAAAAAGAAAAATTACATGCAGAAACTGAATGAAGAAAATGATATTACATCAACATTTGTCCCCACTCCGAAGAAGGAAAAAAGGCTGGCAATGTATCTTGTGTACAAAATAATAGCAAGAATATTGACCAGATGGCTTAAAAGTACATTTCCTTATCTATTGTCAAAAATAACTTTACTTCTTATGTAGACAGGTAGTACACAAGCCATTGCTGCAAGTCATGAATAGGGTTATGTTCCATTATTGCATAATAATTATTTTAGTAATTCCATATTCACAAAACACCCATAGTTTTTGATGTCTTGCAATTCCAGACTGCTGGAGATACAACTAAACAAAACATATACATCCATAACCAGCAATTATCTATCTAAAGTTAATAACCCTGTGGATTGTAGCCTGAAAAGTAGCAATAATAAGAAAAGTCCATACCATATAAGTGAATATTCAGATTTCTGAATTGCATCTCTAGCATCCGGACAATTTCATCCAATCTTTATTGAGGTGTCCAGTACACATGCAATATAATGTGTGTTGATTAAACTCATTTCAAGATAAAAAAGAAATAATGTCACATGCTTGCAGGCAAACCTTCACTAGTTTACAAAAACAGAACAATGAAGCTCATTATTCCAGTATTCAATATGTAGTTAATGTCTATTTCATAATCTTCTTTCTTTTCCCTGTAAGAGTGGACTGCTTGTTCAGAAGCCTCTATGGTTTTCTTCAAAGCTTCTTATAACTGGAATTTCAAAGGTGTCAGTGGCATTGGGGCCAAACAGCAAATGCTTAAATTGCATAAACTATCAAGAAGCACTCTTAGCTAAACCAAACTTTGTTTAAAGTTCTGTAATGGTTTTCAAAACATTTATTTTCAAATTAAGTTGCTTCACAATAATAATGTTGTCAGATATCAGATTTACCCCCAACAGCATTTAACAGCATTTTAAAACTGGGATTATCTTGTAATCTAATGTTTTTCATAGGGAAAAGGATCAAAACTGTTTCTGTGACCTGATGATTTTCCTTATATATCTTAAAGTATTAGATGAGAAGATTAAAGGTGATCCCCAAATAAACAAGTAAGATTTTAGTAATCCACACAGGATTTTAATAGGTTCACATAATACATTTCAAGATGGATCTGAGGAGGAGCTTAAGACTGAAGTACTTTATTCCAGTCAATAAATAAAGCTGAAATAAAGGCCCAATGATAAATCTGGAAGTGTGGAAAATTAAATCTATTATATCTTCTTACATATATGTCCAAATTATGGAAAAGTTCATATTTAGCAATTGCGAATTCTTACTAGGAATCTTTACACTGAGATAACCAAAGGCATTAGAACACAACCTAACATTCTGATGACTATACCTGTCAAGAAGGCAGTTCTAAAAATGTTGCTAAGAAAACTTCATGTGGTCACCAGGAGTCAAGAAAACTTTTTATTTGTTTATTTGTTTGCTTATTTATTTAAATTTATTGGTCAAGTAGTAACCATGCAGTCACCAGGAGTTAAGACTGACTCAAGGGCACCCCTCTTCCCCCCACCTCTGTCCTCGATGGCATCATCCTATCAATTAAATTAGACTAGACTAGACTAAACTAAACTACGCCCTCCAGACACCCTCTTACGTCATGGCAAGTTCAACTTCTACGAAGGCTCTTCCATTAAATGGGGTCAGGAGAGAAACACCTCCTGGCCTCAAGACCCTTGATTTCATGGAAGAGAGGGATCACCAGCAGTTTCTCCCAGGATTTACATCTCAGATGAATTAACTCTGGTTACAGAGGACTATAATACAGAGGACTTCAGTGAAATAAGGGATAGGGAACTATCTGAAGAAGATTAAGTATATATGTTCAATAGAATAAACAGTAAAAACACAGTACACTTTAATAGTGCCAAGGATAAGATTTTATTAAGGCCCATTGCCATCTTGAATTTTATACTCTATACTTTCATACTTATATATTTGTATTCATCCATATTTATATTTATATCAATTTTATACTGTATTGTTTTTATTGATTGTTATTTTATGGTCTGTAAGCCGCCCAGAGTCATGCATGAGATGGGTGGCAGAGAAATTTAATAAATAAATAAATAAATACATAAATACATACATACATACATAATAGTGATTAAATGGAAAACGAGAAACAGGAATTCTCCACTTTCATACATTTAATTGTAGTTATAATTCCTTGAAGAGTAAGGTAAAGTGATTTGCTCCAGTGATAGCTATGGTAATTTCATTTTCTGTTAAAAAAATATGTGTCTCTCAACTTTACCATCTATATCATAAACAGAAGACAAACTGTTTCATTGCTTAATTTGTTTTAAGTCTAAAAGCAAGCCAATCACTAAACTACTCGCACTTTCCCAGAATTGTTACCTGGTACAATGTAATAAAAATTACGTTTCAACAGCATGAAACTTGTTACAATCATATTTAGCAGGGGCCAAAGTTCTGTATTGTTCAGGAAATAGATGAAATGGATAATATACAAAATAAAGGCGGTACATAAATCTAATAAATAAATAAATGTAATGAAAACAAGGCCATAGAAAAGAATTCTATTATCTCTGTTCCATTTCCTTAATGAAACCATTATCATTTAGCAAAGATATATTTACATGTCATTATTATCAGAGTAGGTTATTAACTTCAGAGGAGCATGAAGTTATGTCTAATAACATTATTTAAGTTTAAATACCATGAAGTGAGATTTTAGGAGATAATCTAAAAGCATGGTGGGATGTTAAAGACAGGAAAGTATATTCGTATTTGGAAGGCTGATCAGAATGTCAAATATACACCAGGTTAAATTTGAATATATTCTGAAAAACATATTATGAATATATTTTGAGTGGGAGAGTCTTATGATGTAAAAAGGTTCTAAAATGTGATTCAAATCCCCATCAAGAATTTATGATCCACTGACTTAGCACAGAGGATGATTAAAACAGTTACTATGAATCCTGAAGAGTCTATAATTGGACCATATTAATTCAATAATACTAAATGTCAATCGCTCAGTTTATTGATGAGTACTAAATAAACAACCCTCTTTTCCTGATACTATTTCTTCAAACATCAGTTTGGAAAATCCGTTAATCCAAAATTGCAACACCTCTTGCCTGCCCCTTGCTTACTTTTCTCACAACAGCTTAGTTTCTCCTGCTAAGCTTTTGGTGAAAGATCTTAATCCTTTGCTTTTGCTTACTTCGAGACTTTTATTTTTCTAAAATTCATTCTTTAAATTTACATAACACTTACCCAAGTGTAGAAGTAGACTGCAGTCGCTTAACATCACATTACAAAAAACCCCTGCTGTTACAATTACAGTGCATTCGGAAAGTATTCAGACACCCTTCACTTTTTTCAGTTTTGTTATGTTGCAGCCTGATACTACAATCGTTCAAATTCATTTTTTTTCTCATTAATCTACACTCAGTACCCCATAATGACAAAGTGAAAACAGAATTTTAGAAATGTCTGTAAATTTATTAAAAAGGAAACACTGAAATATCACATGTACGTAAGTATTCAGACCCTTTGCAACAACACTTGAAATTTAGCTCAGGTGCCTCCCATTTCTCTTGATTGTTGCTGAGCTGTTTCTACACCTTGATTGGAGTCCACTTGTGGTAAATTAAATTGATTGGACATGATTTGGAAAGGCACACACCTCTCTATAGAAGGCCTCACAGCTGACAATGCATAGTGTACCAGAGCAAAAGCCATGAGGTCAGAGGAACTGCCTGCAGAGCTCAGAGACAGGATTATTGCAAGGCATAGATCTGGGGAAGGCTATAAAAAAATTTCTGCTGCACTGCCAAGAGCACAGTGGCCTCCATAATTCTCAAATGGAAGAAGTTTGGCATAACCAGGACTCTTCCAAGAGCTGGTCGTCCGGCCAAACTGAGCAATCGGGGGAGAAGAGTAAGAGAGGTGACCAAGAACCCAGTGGTCACTCTGATTGAGCTCCAGAGATCCTGTGTGGAGATGGGACAAAGTTCCAGAAGGACAACCATCACTGCAGCCCTCCACCGATCTGGGTCTTATGGCAGTGTGGCTAGATGGAAGCCTCTCCTCGGTGCAAAACACATGAAAGCCTGCTTGGAGTTTGCAAAAAAGCACCTGAAGGACTCTCAGACTGTGAGGAACAAGATTCTCTAGTCTGATGAAACCAAGATTGAACTGTTTGGCCTCAATTCTAAATGTTATGTCTGGAGGACAACAGGCACCACTCATCACCTGCCCAATATCGTCCCAACAGTGAAGCATGGTGGTGGCAGCATCATGCTGTGGGGGTGTTTTTCAGCAGCTGGGACTGGGAGACGGGTCAGGCTTGAGGGAAAGCTGAATGGAGCAAAGTACAGAGATATCCGCAATGAAAACCTGTTCCACAGCGCTCAGGACCTCAAACTGGGCCGAAGGTTCACCTTCCAGCATGACAATGATCCTAAGCCCACAGCCAAAAGAACACAGGAATGGCTTAGGGAGAACTCTGGGAATGTCCTAGAGTGGCCCAGTCAGAGCCCTGATGTGAACCCTATTGAACATCTCTGGAGAGGCCTGAAAATGGCTGTCCACCGACGGTCCCCATCCAACCTGACTGAGCTTGAGAGGATTTGCAAAGAAGAATGGCAGAAAATCCCCCAATCCAGGTGTGCAAAGCTTGTTGTGTCATACCAAAAAAGACTCGAGGCTGTAATTGCTGCCAAAGGTGCTTCAACAAAGTACTGAGTAAAGGGTCTGAATACTTTCGTACATGTGATATTTCAGTTTTTCCTTTTTAATAAATTTATAGACATTTCTAAAATTCTGTTTTCACTTTGTCATTATGGGGTACTGAGTGTAGATTAATGAGAAAAAAATGAATTTGAACGATTGTAGTATCAGGCTGTAACATAACAGAATTGAAAAAAATGAAGGGGGTCTGAATACTTTCCGAATGCACTGTAAGTACTAATAGAAACAAAGAACAAGAAGAAAAAAGATGAGAAGCAGGCTCCGAATCTTCTATCATCAGGATTATTGCAGAGCTCTCTATGTACTTTAATAAGCTCATTATTAATAGTAATAACAATTAGTGGTAGTAATTATTATTAATAGAAAGAGAAGAAAAATGCATTCTGTGTTAAAGAGCCTGTTAAAATATGTACCTTCAGTAAAGGAGGGGAAAAACGAGAGCGAGCGAGAGAGAGAGAGCGCTAATCACAGCTGTAAAAGGAACAACAGTTTATCATCTCCTGTTAACAAAGGTCAGCTTCATAGAGCAAACAAATACCTGCTCATAAAAGCATGCAGTGTTGGTTTCCTTTGTCCTCCAATTAGTTCAACAATATTTTTGTTGAATTAATCATAATTTTAGATCTATACAAAAGGTAACATTACAGATGCAAAGATGGTCTTCCAGGAATTAGTACACTACTGAACATTCAAGTTGTTTATTTAATGCTTCCTATGATCTTACCATCAAATTTTGTGCATTTGAACATAAATATTTTTATAACTATATTATATATTCTAATATTAGTGAGGATTCATAAGCCCTAAAAGTTTAACTGATGATACTATCACTCTGGACTTTTTAGTAGATGATGTTAATGTTGGACCTCCTCAAATAACAAATTAATTGATCCACCTTCCACCCAGGTTTCTTCCATAAAAGAATTGCTATGCCATGAAATCTTTATCTTTTTAAAAAATTCCTGACGTCTGAAGTTTATGTCTTCAAAATCAATCGCTCTCTCTTTCTCCCTCTCTCTCTCCAGAATAATTGGAATAAAACCCTTGAGTATGATACTTCTTTCATCTCTATGTACATAATTTATCCATTTGTTCTCTAGTTTTCAGAAATGTTTGCCATAGACATGATAATGCAAGGTCTGTCTTAGCAGAAAGGAATTTAGTCACTTCATTCCTAACACTTTACAATTCCCTGTAAAGAACTAGAGAGGAATGACTAGCAAAACAAAACAATAAAAAAAAATGTTCCTGTTTTTCATGCAATATCCTTTATTTTTATTCCTTATATGGAAATAGAAAATCATTTATTCTCTGATACACTTTGCATGCTTTCCATTCAATAACATAAGAGGACTCTGAGCTCTCATTAAAGTATTTTTAAAGTTTGATAGCTATTTGCTCTTCAGCAAAGGATCATTACCTTGTCGTGGTGCTGGAGCTTGAGCACCTCAATGATGCCATGAGCTAAACCGTGAAGGGCCACCCAAGACGGGAAGGTCATGACAGAGAGGTCAGACTAAATGTGATCCCTGGGGAAGGTAATGGCAACCCACCCCAGTATTCTTCCCATGAAAACTAAATGGATCAGTACAACCAGAGATATGTCGGTATACCATCGGAAGATGAGACCCCCAGGTCGGAAGATGGTCAAAATGCTCTGGGGAGGAACAGAGGATGAGTTCAGCAAGCCCCAGACGTGATGATGCAGCTAGCTCAAGGCCGAAAGGACAGCTAGCGGCCGATGGTGCTGGTGGTGAACGGCGAATCCGATGTTCTAAGGATCAACACATCATTGGAACCTGGAATGTAAGATCTATGAGCCAGGGCAAATTGGATGTGGTTATTGGTGAGATGTCAAGATTAAAGATAGACATTCTGGGCGTCAGTGAACTGAAATGGACTGGAATGGGCCACTTCACATCAAATGACCACCAGATCTACTACTGTGGACAAGAGGACCACAGAAGAAATGGAGTAGTCTTCATAATTAATAGTAAGGTGGTTAAAGCAGTGCTTGGATACAATCCAAAAAACGACAGAATGATCTCAATTTGAATTCAGGGCAAGCCATCTAACATCACAGTGATCCAAATATACGCCCCAACCACAGATGCTGAAGAAGCTAAAGTAGAGCAGTTCTATGAGGATCTGCAGCACCTACTGGACAATACGCCTAAAAGAGATGTTATTTTCATCACAGGAGACTGGAATGCTAAGGTGGGCAGTCAAATGACACCTGGAATTACAGGTAAGCATGGCCTGGGAGAACAAAATGAAGCAGGACATAGGCTGATAGAATTTTGCCAAGACAACTCACTCTGCATAACAAACACTCTCTTCAAACAACCTAAGAGACGGCTTTATACATGGACTTCACCAAATGGACAACACCGAAATCACATTGACTACATCCTTTGCAGCCAAAAGTGGCGGACATCTATACAGTTGGTAAAAACAAGACCTGGAGCTGACTGTAGTTCAGATCATGAACTTCTTCTTGCACGATTTAGGATCAGACTAAAGAGATTAGGGAAGACCCACAGATCAGCTAGATATGAGCTCACTAATACTCCTAAGGAATATGCAGTGAAGGTGAAGAATAGATTTAAGGGACTGGACTTAGTAGATAGGGTCCCAGAAGAACTCTGGACAGAAGTTCGCAACATTGTCCAGGAGGCGGCAACAAAATACATCCCAAAGAAAGAGAAAACCAAGAAGGTAAAATGGCTGTCTGCTGAGACACTAGAAGTAGCCCAAGAAAGAAGGAAAGCAAAAGGCAACAGTGACAGGGGGAGATATGCCCAATTAAATGCAAAATTCCAGAGGTTAGCCAGAAGAGATAAGGAATTATTTTTAAACAAGCAATGCGCGGAAGTGGAAGAAGACAATAGAATAGGAAGGACAAGAGACCTTTTCCAGAAAATTAGAAACATCGGAGGTAAATTCCAGGCAAAAATGGATATGATCAAAAACAAAGATGGCAAGGACCTAACAGAAGAAGAAGAGATCAAGAAAAGGTGGCAAGAATATACAGAAGACCTGTATAGGAAGGATAACAATATCGGGGATAGCTTTGACGGTGTGGTCAGTGAGCTAGAGCCAGACATCCTGAAGAGTGAGGTTGAATGGGCCTTAAGAAGCATTGCTAATAACAAGGCAGCAGGAGACGACACATCCCAGCTGAACTGTTCAAAATCTTGCGAGATGATGCTGTCAAGGTAATGCATGCTATATGCCAGCAAATTTGGAAAACACAAGAATGGCCATCAGATTGGAAAAAATCAACTTATATCCCCATACCAAAAAAGGGAAACACTAAAGAATGTTCAAACTATCGAACAGTGGCACTCATTTCACATGCCAGTAAGGTAATGCTCAAGATCCTGCAAGGTAGACTTCAGCAATTCATGGAGGGAGAATTGCCAGATGTACAAGCTGGGTTTAGAAAAGGCAGAGGAACTAGGGACCAAATTGCCAATATCTGATGGATAATGGAAAAAGCCAGGGAGTTTCAGAAAAACATCTATTTCTGTTTTATTGACTATTCTAAAGCCTTTGACTGTGTGGACCATAACAAATTGTGGGAAGTTCTTAGTGGTATGGGGATCCCAAGTCATCTTGTCTGCCTCCTGAGAAATCTGTATAACGACCAAGTAGCAACAGTAAGAACAGACCACGGAACAACGGACTGGTTTAAGATTGGGAAAGGAGTACGGCAGGGCTGTATACTCTCACCCTACCTATTCAACTTGTAGGCAGAACACATCATGCAACATGCTGGGCTTGAGGAACCCAAGGCTGGAGTTAAAATTGCTGGAAGAAACATTAACGATCTCAGATATGCAGATGATACCACTTTGTTGGCTGAAAGTGAAGAGGAACTGAGGAGCCTTATGATGAAGGTGAAAGAATAAAGTGCAAAAGCTGGCTTGCAGCAAACCTCAAAAAACCCAAGATTATGGCAACCAGCTTGATTGATAACTGGCAAATAGAGGGAGAAAATGTAGAAGCAGGGAAAAACTTTGTATTCCTAGGTGCAAAGATTACTGCAGATGCTGACTGCAGTCAGGAAATCAGAAGACGCTTAATCCTTGGGAGAAGAGCAATGACAAATCTCAATAAAATAGTTAAGAGCAGAGACATCACACTGACAACAAAGGTCCACATAGTTAAAGCAATGGTGTTCCCCGTAGTAACATATGGCTGTGAGAGCTGGACCATAAGGAAGGCTGAGAGAAGGAAGATAGATGCTTTTGAACTGTGGTGTTGGAGGAAAATTCTGAGTGCCTTGGACTGCAAGAAGATCCAACCAGTCCATCCTCCAGGAAATAAAGCCAGACTGCTCACTTGAGGGAATGATATTAAAGGCAAAACTGAAATACTTTGGCCACATAATGAGAAGACAGGACACCCTGGAGAAGATGCTGATGCTGCGGAGAGTGGAAGGCAAAAGGAAGAGGGGCCGACCAAGGGCAAGGTGGATGGGTGATATTCTAGAGGTGACGGACTTGTCCCTGGGGGAGCTGGGGGTGTTGACCACCAACAGGAAGCTCTGGCGTGGGCTGGTCCATGAAGTCATGAAGAGTCGAAAGCGAGTAAACAAATCAACAAGCTATTTGCTGTTGAAAATTATAGTCCTTTAACCAGGAAACATCCAAATGCCATGTGTCTTTTACTTCAGAAGGATTCCCTAGTTGCAAAGAAATGAAATTGGGGCATGATCAGATGTTGCAATTGTACATGTATGACAGTCTATTGCAGTGTTTCTCAATCTTGGCAACTTTAAGATGTGTGGACTTCAACTCCCAGGATTCCCCAGCCAGCATTGTATTTGAAGCAAAGATGAAGATTTTTTTTAAATTAAAATGAGAGCAATCTTCATAGACAGAAGGAAATACAATGTTTTTCAGATGGGTTTGCTAAAACGAAACCAACCATATACAGTACATAGAAGCCTTCAGTGCTAACTGAACTGAAGACTGGTTTTTTACCGTCCTATAGATGAAAAACTTATGTCTCAAATTAAACCAAGAACACCATTCAGTTCCCTACCCATTATCACAAAGCTATAGTCAGTGAAGTCAGCGTTACCCCAGCACCCAAAGCTAATTCAGTTTGCTAAAACTGGGAGCAAAATGGCTCAGTGTTTTGGTTTTATTCAAAAGTAAGGGTGCAAAGGAGAGCAAGAGACCTCTGGGGGGCCTCTAGCTCACATTTCTACCCCCTAACTTCCAGGCCATTTTGAGGGGCTGGTTTTGTTACGTTTTGTGTGTATGTTTCTGGGGTTTTAAGAGTGGGAATGAGAATAATAAGCTTCCATTCCCACCCAGTTTTGTTTGGTCAAATGGGCCAATGGGCCATTTCAGGTGGGATATTTTGTTTCATGTTTGAAACAAGACACATTTCCTGTTTCTTGCAATGCCCTACTATCAACATGTACTTGAAGTACATGCAGCCAATCTTTCAGCCCTTTAAATTTACCCATCGTATTTTAATTTGTTTAATGTAAGACATTATATTTTCACATTCTTCATTGTGGAATGTAGGAGAAAATGCAGTTTGTTTTGCATTAGATCTGTATTCTACCTTCCCTCCAGGAACTCAAAATGGCTTTTACAATACCTCTCTGTTTCTTCCCACAATCCGACTTCAAGATCCTGTGAGAGAGGATGGGTTAGAGATACTGACTAAAAGTACCCAGTGAGCTTCCATGACTGAAGGTGGACTCGGATCTACATTATCCCAGTCTAGCGCCTTCATCTCTATCCCATAGGTCAAAGCATTCTTCTCAGTTTTTGATTTTCTTCCTTTTGAAGTAACCAAGGCATGCTATTAGAGGTTTCCAAGTAGGCCAATAAAAACAAAGTTTACTCATGCTAATAAAGGAGATTTGCAGATACCTAGATGAAAGCAAAGTAGAAGGCAATAGAAACAGGGATAGCCAAAGCTGACTAAACATACTGTATATCTTTACCAGAAGATTCATACACCTAATAATCTCTATGATATATTTATCCTGTATAAAAATAAAAACTATTTTAAAGTATGTGAGTGACCTATTTGTCTACGTATGACAATGTTTATTGTCATCAAATGATAGAAAAGCATATCTGCATGAAATTTTCATATTAATAGTCTCTCACAGGCAGTTTTTTTCCTTTTGCTTCTCATGCTAGAGTTGTTGCTCCTCCTCTTCCTTGTAAATAAAGAATCACATAGAAAGAAGAAAAAATGGGTATTGATATCCAAAAGAAAAAAAAAATATGATTAGGTAACTTCATGCTAGAGTTCTCAGTGATGGACAATTTGCTTGATAAGTGCTGTACTGGAATTTCTTATCAGAAGCTAGGATCCATCAAAATATACAGTGGTAGCTAAGTATTAAAAGTGGTAATTTATAAGGGAATGTTTTATGGTAATAGATTAAATAATTTAAAATATTGGTCCATGTTTAGTTTTTAGAATGATCCATCATTATGGTGACTGGCAAAGTACCATAGCTGTCAGTGAAATAATTACATTACATAAACATAGGAAAGCTTCACATTCCTTTTCCAACTAAATTCTATTCAGGTAGCCTTGTTTTAAGAAAAACGTTTGGCTGCAACATTAGAACACTTTTTATTTTAATATTTAAAATTTAAAAGTGACTCTGGTGGTTTAAATACATTTAAATGTTTAATATTTTAAAAACTACCGGTATGATGTATAGAATTGCTTTGATATTCCTCACAAAAAAGCAACACTGAATTACTTCTCTGCTACTGTTGCTGAAGATAACTGAAAATGCCTTGTTAGATCAAGTTGTCAGTGAACAGAATTTTGTGAGAATTCTGGTAGCATATATACTGCATGCTACGGTACAGGAGGCATTTGGTGTATTGTAACTTACACAAATTTAATGCACACGTTCACAGGCTCTTCTTCCCAGCATTCTACTCAGGGTCGGAATATGAAGGAGCAAAATTGCAAAGGTGATAGTTATTGGGGGATAGAGTTCACAGAGGTAGTTCGACTGCTTCCTTAGTATATTGGTTAAAAATATGGATGGGTTCTCATCAGAAGGCCTTAGGTGGTCTCTTAAAACTGGCCAATGTTTCTGCACACATTTTACCCTATACTCAGAGACTTAATGTTTACACTGATTTCAAGTATTCCATTGAGTCTGTGATCTTGAGTCTGTGAACTGACTTGGTTGTGGGAAGCTGGCAAGAAGTTGCCTCGCCTAACAGCTGTGGGATTTGGTTAACAGCAACTGGGACTGCAGGGATTGCTGCGGTAAGCAGTGTGGTTGCACTTTGTGGCCGCATCACTTAGCAACAGAAATTCTGGTCCCAATTTCTGTTGTAAGTTGAGGACTACCTGTATAGCATGTGCCTGGGGTCATTCCTGTTCAAATCATTGAGACAATAACAAGCTATGAAGCAATGGGGCTTGCTTAAATTCCTAGCCCAAATGCCTGTGAGAACCTTCTGGTCTTTCATGAGAGTTAAAGACCAACAGTGTTGGGGCCATCCAAATAACCTGCCCTTGTGCCATGTAGGATTTTATAAGTAACAAACATCACTTTGAATTGAACCTCGAAGCTCCAAAGAGCCATTGCAGCTCACGAAGCAGAGGTGTTACATGGGCATAACATGGAATAGCCAAAACTGCCGTGCTCCTGCGTTCTGGAACAGGTGAAGCTTCCAAATGCGCTTCAGGGGCAGCCCCATCTAGACTGCATTATGTTAATCCAACCAGGAAGTGACTAAGACATAATTACTGTGAGTAGGGCTTCCTGATCCAGAAACATTTACTACTGGCACAAGATAAACCTGTGCAAAGGCCCTCCTAACCATGACTGCTAGGAACTGTAAGTCCAGGAAGACCTTCAAATGTATTTGTATGTAGTCCACTGGAGTTGGGTGGCTAATAAATTTAGATGATGATGATGAGTACATTTAGAGGCCAGCCTACTCCAGATGACTCTGAGTGACTTGTATTATAAAATGAAATATGATAAAAACAGAAATGAAAATAATGAAATTGCATGGCAACTTTGGGGGAGTGCTGCCCCATTCAGAGATAAAGATGGAAAGTCTCTGGATCTGAATGGCCTCGAAACCCACAGCCACTCAGTTTTGTCAGTGTTGAGCTGAAGCCTGTTCTTCTCCATCCATGCCCCCATAGTCTCCAGACACTGGGGGAAAATATTGATGGCATCACTTGGTCGACCCAGGAAAGACATGTATAAATGGATATTGTCATGAGTACAGATCGTGAGCAGGAGGGGGCCCCTGTCCAGAGGGGAAAACACACGTGTAGTTTAGAGGTTTTGAACTGTCCTTCAAAGAAACTCAGAGCAGACCCGCCTTGAGTTTTGGGGTTTATCTGTCTGGGTTTCCCCCGCTTCTTCAGTTTGGTAGGATTTTCTGTCTACTATAGCAGTTAATAAACACTAGAGACTAAATTCTTGTCTCAGCGTGGTTTTTTGCTTAAGTCAGGACAGATATCATCATCGGCATACTGATGATACCTTGCCCTCTGCTGACAGATGGCCTCCCCCAGTGGCTTCACGCAGATGTTGAATCGGAGTGGGAAAAGAGTAAAGTCCTGAGGAAGCCCGGAAAACAGGGGCCTCGGGCTCAATCTTTTTTCCCCTACCAAGACTGACTGGAAGTGGTCCTATAATATGGTGCTTCCCACTCCCAAACCCCTGAGCCAGTCCAGAAGGTTACCATGATTGAAGGTATTGAAGGCTGCTAAATGAGAAAGGAAGGCTAGGATGGACAAACTACCCCCATACTAAGCCCACCCAAGTAATTGACAAGTGCAGTCAATGCTGCCTCAGTGCTTTAACCAGATCTGATTCTCAATTTAAAGGGGTCCAGATAATCTCCAGAGCTCTTTAGCAATGGCAATCCCAGGCAGTCCTGGTTGCCATTGTAACCCTAAGACCCATGGGTTGTTACGCAGGAACAGGTGGGAGTCCCAGGTAAGGAGATGGGGGATGTGGGGAAGGGCCTGGGAGGGCCAACACAGGCTGTGCATGAGTCGGAGGCTGGGGAGGGCTTGCGCAGGCTATGCGTGAGTTTCAGGAGGGTCTGAGAGGGCCAGTGTAGGCTGTGTGCGAGTCATTGGAAGGCCTGGGAGGGCTGGTGCAGGCTGCATGTGAGTGGGGGGAGGGCCTGTGGAGGCTGCATGCAGGTGGGGGAGTGCTGCAGGTGGGAGAAAAAGTGGGTGGAAGTAACTGGAGTGACTTGCAACCTTCCCTGCTGGCTTCCTCATTGACTTTGCTTGTGGGAAGCTGGCAGGGAAGGTCACAAATGGCAATCATGTGACTGCAGCTCCCTGTGATGTTGTAATCACAAGCCAGGGCCCAAGTGCCTGGATTACAATCATGTGACTGTGGGGGTTCTGTGATGGCTAGAGCTTCAAGGACCATTTTTTCAGCACTACCGTAACTTAGAACAGTTACTGAACGAATGGACGTAAGCTGAGGACTAGCCGTATTGTGCTAATTGATTTCATGTACAAGAATAATTTCATATCTTATTTTGATCACATCATTTGCAGTGGCTACATGATGAAAAAGATTGAGAGAATGTACTAGATTGTTGTTTCTTATTAACAGTTGAACAAATGTTGATTCTTCTCTGCAGTATAGAATAATATGGTTATTTATCATAATGGACAGAAGTTCTAACATTTTGTGGCATTTCCTCTAATTACCTTATGTAATTAGATACCATCACTTTTGGGGGAGATGGGCGGCAACAAAATTTGAAAAATAAACAAACAAATAAATAAATAAATGAAGGCAGAAATGCATTGTTTTTGTTTGGTTTCTTTCTAGCTGAAAAATTAGGATTTTTAAAAATAAAATGAAATTCCCCAAAGGTATAAATAGAGGTATTCCTATAATTTTCAGTGTTGGATGTTAGAAATAAAATGCCCAGAGAATGAAGATGGTGGCTTTGGCTAAGCAAAGAAATGAATGTCTTTGTAAAACCCTTAAAGAACAAGCAGCGTTACATTGGGGTGGTGAGATACTGACCTGGAACTACAAAAATGTCTCTAAATATGTTACAGTTGCTGCACTTCAATCACATTTTAAGTCACCTTTCAAATAAAAATGAAGGTTAGAAGTAGATAAAATGCAGCAAGCCTTTATTGAAAGATTGAGACTTTAGAAATAAAAGTAACTGTTTCATTTGAAAAATGCTACAAACTGACCTTGAGTAAATGAATAGATCAGTGATTGTAAAGGTAAAGGAAGTTAACTGTGCTAAGCTTGTATGTAGCAGAATAGCCCATCATCTGATTTCATTGATAGGACCCAGAGAAGAGTGGGCCATAAACTTGTCCAATAAAGCTTTCCTGCCTCATAGACCCACCTTCATACCTATTGCCTGCCCAAAGCAGTTCCTCAGGTCAGAGCATTTTCAGAAACAGGTAGTAGAGTGCTTCTGCAAGTGGAAGTGTGTTTCCTCCTGCACTGATTATCTTTTGGGTCCAAATCAGTATATCTATTCTTCTGGAATGCCACATGAATATAATACATGCACACAGAACCTACTGTTGGGGAAGGAAACTGGTATGTCCTGGTTGTGGTGTGTTGAAGAGATTTGATGGGAGGGACTGAGAGGAACTGAGTTTGCCATTCCAGGAGAAGAGAGATTGTCAACTTGGGGGCAGTCCTAGCTACTGCCTAGTTAGCTCATTCCTGGGTCATGCTGGTAAGATCATTGGTGATCTTAGACTCAGGTTTTTGATGGTAAATGCCAGGTTGTGTTTGTAATAAGACTTCTGGTGGATGAGCATGCAAATCTGAAGTGCTGGGTGACAGTGTGATGTTACTCTCTCAAAGATTCACACTGCTGTGTTTTGGGACCTTCATCAGCCTTGACACCAGGGCTGGTGAAGTGGTGTTAATCTTTAAAGACACTTGACCTGTGATCAGGACTTCCAAAAGATTACCTTTGAAAACTATTTGGAAGCTTCAGCAAGACCAGAATGTAGCAGCCTGGATGTTGGCAGGTATGTGCCAGCGTTAGCACATGCCCTCAGTTCTCTGGGCTCTGCACTGGCTTCCTTTCTGCTTTGATATGTAACTGAACGTGCTGTTTTGGTCTTTAGTGCCCTAATGATTGACACTGAGGTACCTTCAGGACCATCTTCTCTATCCAGCTTTGACTCACCTGACATATAGTTCCCAATAGAATTTGCTAGTACTGTACTTCCCTGCTTTAGTGGTGTAAGGAGAATGGAAACCTGCAGTCACTGTTTTTCTATTGCTGTGCCAATGCTTTGTATTACCCTTCAGTCTGAACTTCAATCACTCCCCACCTTATCAAGCTTTAGAAAATCATTAAAGCAGAATTATTTAAGATGGCCCTTGAATTATGAATGCTGCTAACTATTCATTGTTTGTATTTTCTGGATTATATTTTATGACCATGGATATTTTATTGGAATTGTTGACTGTAACTTTCCAAGAGTCTGTTGATTGTGGCAAGCAGGGGAATACACATACATCCCCACAGCATATGTATACATACTGCTAGAATGCTATATAAGCGTAACATGAATGCAGCAAAAATGAGGATTTATGAGGAAAGGAAATTTTAGTAAGTACAGGTAGACCTTGCTTACCGACTGCCTCATGCATGACTGTTAGAAGTCACAACGGTGCTGCAAAAATTATTTTGTGACCAAGGTGCACATTTATGACCTTTGCAGCATCCTTCAGTCACATGATAGCCATTACAGTCAAAATGCATTGTCCTATGCCTGACTCATTTTTTTCTCCCCCCCCCCCCGAGTGGAGAGGTTGGAGAGGAAGGATTACAAGAGAGTAAGCAGGCATTCAATGGGGAATACACCAGCTGCTTGTGTAACACACTCAGGGCTGCTGGTGCCAGTGCATTCCTTTCGATGTGCATTTCCCTTTGTGTGCCTGCTTACTCTCTTGTCCTTTCCTCACCAATTAATGTAAATACAAACATTAATTCCCTTCTTGCTAATTATCCTTGTGCTGGGGTGAGCATTCCAAAGGGCAGGGGAGTGGGGAAAAAGGAAAGCTGAAGTAAAATCATAAGCACAGTTGTGATCACATGATTTCCCACTTAGTAACTGCTTCGCTTAACAACTGAGTTGCCGGTCCCAATCGTGGTCACTAAATGAGGACTGCCTGTATCTTTTTCTTACCTTTTCTTAACCAGGATCTTGCCCAAACCTCTTCTGTATAGTTGTGAAAGATACAGGATTCTTGGCTTACTATGCTGGTTGTATTTGTTCCAGAAGCCAAGTGTCATGTATCCCATTTCAATGTTCTGTTAACATTGTAACGTTTCACATGTCAAGTTCTTTCCCGTGTTCCTTCACCCTCCAGGCTTTTTCCATTCCTCCGCCCTCCGTTGTTTGGAAGCCTTGGAATGTGTGTTTGGGTTTGCGCTCCTGTTCAAGGTTACTTTCCCAGGCGCGTGTAACGGTTCCTAGCACCTGGGAGGGGGTGCGCACTGACGGGTGATTGGGGCGGGACTGGCTCACAGGCAAAGCTTTTAAGTTTGTATTTGGCGTGCTTTTGCTCATTCTCAGCTTTCTCTGTATTTGCATACTATTCCTTTAATAAATCAGTTATCTTTAAGCCCGAGCTTGTGAGACTGAGTATTTGGGATTAGGCAACCATTACATAAAGCTGAGAATCATTTCAATCATCTTCCGCTAGCCCCATCCAAACATTGGATAAGAGGGAGCGCTAGCGATGACCGACCAACAGCTTCGCACGAGTGAAGGGAGCGAGGAAGAGCAGGAGGCGGCAAGGACCTGGCCTGTTCTAACTTCGAGAGCGCAAAGAGCAGCACGTCGGGAGATGCGGGAAGTCCAATTAGATGAGTTGCTGCTATCCATGCAGGAGAGCCTCAGAAGTGAACACAAAACCATAGTGGAAAGGGCAATGGGGAGGGGGTCCCCACAACTATCCTGGGAGTCCGAAATCCCCTTGTCACCGAGGGTGGTGGTAACCAACCAACCTATGGAAGAGCCGGTCACTCCTGCTCGTATAAAAGCAATCGAGGACAAAATGAATCTGATAGTGACAATCCTTAAGGATCTCCCCAAGGGTGCAGAGCCAACTCAGGAAGATTGGGAGGAAGAGCCGTCACAGCTGGCTTACCCAAGACACAGCACCCTGCCACCCAGGGGAAGAAGCAAGACTCGAGCGTCCCGCCAGTTGGGGGGGCGAGAGGCAAGACTGCCCAGGGATCGGCCACCCCTGGGGGCTCGGCGTACCTTGACATTTACGGAGCCGCCACAACCAGCTGAGCCGGTAAGAAACTTCCCACCGTTTGGGGTGAAGTTTGATGGGGATCCCACTACACTCTCCTTCTTTATCACTAATGCTAAGCATTATATGGAGGATTGGGGCCGAAGCTTTCGTTCAGAGCATGGCAAAATCAATTTTATTGCCAACAAACTGAGAGGGAGGGCAGCTGATTGGTATGTGCAACTGTGCCAAACCGAGGCAACAGAGTTAGAGGACTTTGATGACTTTTTGTGGGCACTTAAACAGCACTTCGAAGACCCTTTAGCCCAAGAGACAGCAAAAAACGCCCTGAGGAAACTCTATCAAGGGTCCCTCTCCGTTGCCAATTATGCGCTTGAATTGAAAGCTTTATCTGGGAAGGTGGAAGATTGGTCTGAGCCAACTTTAATCGAAATGTTCAAGCAAGGGCTAGAACCAGAAATCCTCCGTTGGGCACTAGGAAGAGACGACCCTAAAACGCTATACGGATGGATTCAGTTAGCGGGCAGCGCAGAAAATGCCCTGCAGACCTATGCCCATACTAAAGAGCTTAGACAATCCCGAATTGCCAGAGGAGCGCGCACGACTGGACTTACCAGCCGCCCCAAACCAAAAACCTGGGAAGAGGAAAGGGAACGACGGTTTTCCAAAGGTCAATGCCTGAGATGTGGAAAAGAAGGGCATCACGCCACTTCGTGCCCTAGACGCCGTCCAGAAGAACGACAGGCGAAACCTCCATTGAAGTCGCCTGCCCCGCCGCGGAAAATGAAAGCTGCCATCGCGGAACTAGATCCACCAGACTTCCCATTCGGGGAAGAGGAAGAGGAATTGCAATTCGAACAGCCAGCGGGAAAAGGCTACCACCTGCCCTGAAGGGCGCCCTGGGGCAGGTGGAAGAAACCGGGCGTGACCACAATTCAGTGAGTGGGAATTTCCCTACACTGACTGTAAAAGTTAAACTAGGATCAAAAACCAAAACTGTGGAAGTTTGGGCCATGCTCGACTCGGGCTGCTCCCGTTCCCTTATGCACCCTGATGTCGTAGCGGCTCTGGAACTGCCCACGTTCCCTTTGCCAAGACCTATGATCTTCACCCAATTGGATGGAACTATGGCAGGGGGGAAAGCAGTCACTCATTCCACAGGACTGGTTGCCTTACAAATGGGTTCCCATCGGGAAAAACTACCATTTGTGGTAGCTCCAATGGGGGGCCCTCTGGTTATTTTAGGTATGCCCTGGTTTGTACAACAAAATCCTTTCATCAACTGGCTACATAGAACTGTTACCTTTGCGGATGGATTTTACAAAGTACCCGAAAAAGATCTTCTAGACGACATGGAGGGTGGAGGGGTAGCGCACACCACTGTACAAATGCTTCAACCTCTTGAGGGACTACCCAGTCAATATCAGGATCTAGCTGATGTGTTTGGGGAAAAGGAAGCAGATCGCTTGCCACCCCACCGAAAAACAGACTGTGCCATTGAATTCTTACCTAATGTAAAGTTACCTCACCCAAAAATATACCCCATGTCTCCCAAAGAGCTCACCACGCTAAGGGAGTTCATTGACAAAAACCTGGCTAGGGGTTTCATTGAACCTGCTAACTCCCCGGTAGGGGCTCCTGTCCTATTCAGACCAAAAAAGGATGGATCATTGAGGCTTTGTACCGATTTTCGCGGGCTCAATGCGGTCTCAATATTAAATAAATATCCTTTGCCCCTGATCAAAGATATGTTATCACATCTGGCCAGAGGCAAAATCTTCTCAAAACTGGATTTGAGAGAAGCCTATTTTCGTATTCGCATAAGGGAAGGGGATGAGTGGAAAACGGCGTTTAATTGTCCTCTCGGAACGTTTCAATACAAAGTCTTACCCTTTGGTTTGTCGGGGGCGCCTGGGGTTTTTATGCAACTAATCAATGAGGTCTTGCATGACCACCTATTTAAGGGAGTATTGGTGTATTTAGATGATGTATTGATTTATACGGAAACCATGTCAGAACATATTCAATTAGTGCGTCAGGTGCTGGCTAAATTGAAAAAAGCAGAGTTGTATGCTAAACTGTCTAAATGTGCCTTCCATCAATCACAAATTGATTATCTGGGATATAGAATTTCCGCTAAGGGCATTGAAATGGACCCTGCTAAAGTAGAAGCTATTGTGGCATGGGAGCCTCCCCGTACCAGGAGACAATTACAAAGTTTCCTTGGA
Organism: Candoia aspera; assembly: GCF_035149785.1. NCBI lineage: Eukaryota > Metazoa > Chordata > Lepidosauria > Squamata > Candoiidae > Candoia > Candoia aspera. The sequence goes on along the minus strand of NC_086153.1, from coordinate 128,378,430 downwards.
TTCGCCAATTTCTATTGGGCATTTGCCCAAAATTTTGCTGAAATCGCCCTCCCCCTCACTGAACTGTTGAAAACCAAAGCGCAGGGGGATACGCGACGTTCAAAAAACCCAGGAGCGCTCCTTAAATGGACTCCGACCTGTCAACAGGCGTTCGAAGCGCTCAAACAAATCTTCACCACTGAGCCAATTTTACAGCATCCAGACCCCTCCAAACCATTCGTTGTACAAGTGGATGCTTCTGATTTCTCAATCGGAGCACTCTTGCTGCAATCTGACCACTCTGGGACCTTAAAACCCTGTGCTTACCTCTCATGCAAATTCACCGAAACAGAGAGGCGATGGCATGTTTGGGAGAAAGAGGCTTTTGCTGTAAAAACTGCTTTAGAAACTTGGCGACACTTATTGGAAGGGACTTCCAACCCTTTTGAAGTCTGGACTGACCATAAGAACCCGGAGGCTCTAAGCACCAGTCGTAAACTCAGCCCCAAACAGCTTCGCTGGGCTGAGTTTTTCAGCCGCTTTGACTTCACCCTTAAATTCATACCAGGCAAGAAAAACTTTTTAACTGATGCGCTCTCCCGCCGACCCCAAGATGCTGGCCCAGGGCCAATGGTCCAAGGTACCGTCTGGACCGAAAAACAATTAAGTTTGGCAGCGGTGACGCGCAGTCAGACGCGAGCGCATCAAACGCAAACTCCAGCCTCCCAGCCGCTCGCCGCGCTTGCCAATTCCATCGGATTTGCAACAACAGTTGCTCCTCCACCTTAAAACTGACACTTGGTTACAAACAAATCAAAACATTGTAACTTTCACCGACGGTTTTGCCTGGCGCAACGGTCGTCTCTATGTGCCTGATGCTTTGCGAAAGACAATCCTCCAGCGCTGCCACGATGACAAGCTGGCTGGGCATTTTGGATATTTAAAAACACTTCACCTCGTTCGGCGGCAATTCTGGTGGCCAACGTTGCTTAAAGACCTTAAAGCCTATGTCACATCATGCCCTGTTTGTGCAGCAACAAAGCGCAAAACAGGCAAACCTCAGGGTCTCCTTCAACCCGTCGCCACCCCATCTGTCCCCTGGCAGGACATATCCATGGACTTTATCGTTGATCTACCCCCCAGTCAACGAAAAACCGTCATTTGGGTGGTCAAAGATTTTTTCTCGAAACAAGCCCATTTCATTCCATGCGCTTCTATCCCCACCGCGCAACAGCTGGCACGCCTCTTCCTCGTTCACATGTACCGCCTTCACGGTATCCCCGCCCGTTTGGTGAGTGACAGGGGCACACAATTTACCTCACAATTTTGGCGGGCATTTTTAAAACTTCTAGGCACCAAGCAAGCCCTCTCCACCGCGTGGCATCCGGAGACGGACGGCTCTACAGAGGCGGTCAACTCTACTTTGGAACAATATCTGAGAGCTTTTGTCAACTACCAACAAGACAACTGGGTCGACTTACTCCCTTTTGCAGAAGTCGCTTATAACAATGCCATTCATCAGAGCACTGGCCAAGTTCCCTTTAAAACTGTCTTTGGCCGAGACTTCGTTCCTATTCCTGAACTTCCCCATCCACAACCCCTGCCAGCCTCACTCACTGACTGGGCTGACTCTCTCAAACACTCATGGCTCAACATTCAACAAGCTCTCCTCCATTCCCAGGCCACTTACAAACGCCATGCTGATGCAAAGCGCTCGCCTGAACCTGCTTTTACTGTTGGGGATAAAGTCTACTTATCAACCAAATTTATCAAGTCACCACAACCTTCCAAGAAACTTGGCCCTAAGTTTGTGGGTCCTTTTCCTATTGTGGCACAAATTAACCCTGTTACTTTTAAACTTGCTTTGCCTCACAACCTCAAACGTTTACATCCTGTTTTCCATTGTAGTTTACTCAAGCCCTACCTGCCGTCGGACCGCTGGCATCCCCAACCCGTTCTACCACCTCCTCTCATGATTGATAACCAGCAACACTTCGAGGTGACAGATGTCGTGGACTCTCGCCGCCAGCGCTCCACTTTGCAGTACCTCGTTCGTTGGAAACATTTCCCTCATCCTGAATGGGTCGCTGCCCCTGACGTACACTCCCCTCGTCTGGTGGCACACTTTCACTCTGCCTACCCTGACAAACCAGCTCCATAGCATTGTTTTGGGGGGGGGCGATATGTCATGTATCCCATTTCAATGTTCTGTTAACATTGTAACGTTTCACATGTCAAGTTCTTTCCCGTGTTCCTTCGCCCTCCAGGCTTTTTCCATTCCTCCGCCCTCCGTTGTTTGGAAGCCTTGGAATGTGTGTTTGGGTTTGCGCTCCTGTTCAAGGTTACTTTCCCAGGCGCGTGTAACGGTTCCTAGCACCTGGGAGGGGGTGCGCACTGACGGGTGATTGGGGCGGGACTGGCTCACAGGCAAAGCTTTTAAGTTTGTATTTGGCGCGCTTTTGCTCATTCTCAGCTTTCTCTGTATTTGCATACTATTCCTTTAATAAATCAGTTATCTTTAAGCCCGAGCTTGTGAGACTGAGTATTTGGGATTAGGCAACCATTACACCAAGGCAACGTGGGGATTAAAGGAAAATTGGTCCGCATGGTTTTTAACTTAGCTACCAAGTGGAAACTAAGTTTGCTCTCAGATAGACAACAGCTTTGTACAAGAGTGACTGCACACAGTGATTGAATAAAAGTGTGATCCAGAAAGTGCTTCTTGGAATACTGTTTTCACAGGTCACTTGCCAAGTCTTTTAGCTGACTGCACGAGGAGTTCCTTCTACTCTGTAGCTTAAATATCCTCATACTTTGTAGGATTCCCAGGTTCATTGCTGCAGGTTCAACAAAGTTGGACCCTTTAAAGCAAAATTACCCATATTTTTCTACGTGGACCTTAGCAGGATTTAGTTATCACATGAAACCATACTTGTATGAAAATATAAGTAAGTTCCACTGTCCATAGATATTTATGACTTCATGGTAAAATCTGGTATGGTGCTTAATGTGGGCATTGGAATGAATCCCAGTCTAATGAAATGGAAAAGCACTTATTTTCATTCAAATCAGCCTGCTGACTTCTTCCCATTTCCCTATCCTACTGCAGTCCCAATTACATCTCTTATCAATGGTTTTAGGGTATAGCTTAGGGGAAGGGGGTACACAGCCAATGTAGTGGAGGGGGCGGAGCTGGGAAAACCCTTCTGTGCAAGTGAGGTTCTGCTAGATCACAGGCAGGCAATCTGATCCCTCCAAACGATTTGAGATACAGTTTCCACCAGATCATGGGAATTGTAGTCTTAAAATATCTGGTGGGGACTAAGTTGGTTACTCCTTCCTGTGGTAGACATTATCTGAATCCACCCCTCTGGGAGGGTTGGAGAGAAATTGGTAATCTTTTTTTTTTTTAAGTGGATTGAAGACTGGTATATAAAAAGCTTTTTCAGGGAGTTTGCAAAGCAGAACTCCAACTCTGAGGGAGGGAGCTAGGTTATCCTAACAACTGTTGTAAAAGTGATAGCCTCCTTTATGCTCCCAGTTAATTTTCTGGTTGAGTATCTGAAGTACCTGCCAAGCAGAGGAAGTGTGAAACAGTGGCTCTTAGTTAAAACTTGTGTTATGAGTACTGATGGTGAACAGGAGGGGGCCCCTATCCAGTGGGAAAAACACATGCTTAGAGATTTTGAACCTTACTTGGAAGAAACTCAGAGCAGACCCACCTTGATTTTTGGGTTTAATCTGTAAGGGTTTCCCACAGCCTTTCAGTTTGGCAGGATTTTTTGTCTAGTAGAGTAGAACAGTAAACACAGACTCAAGCTACCATCTCATCTTGGTTCTTCGCTCTAAGATAGGACATCTTGTATGGAAAACTCGTCCAATTTTTCTCCTGGAATGCACCAAATAAACAAGTTCTAAGGCTGGAATGCCACAAATCTTTTTGTGTTCTAGAATAATCATTTCTAGGAAAGAACAGACTCCTAGAAATGGAGTAGAATTGGCACACTCTGGTAGAAGATGAGACAATTGCACATTCCAGGAGAAAAGTCTTCTAGGGAACATCACAATCTTCTCTTCCTAGATTGTGAAGCTTTGCACACCACCAGTCCTGTGATTCAGGTTGAACTGCCCATATGCTACTCAGAATGACAATTTAAAGTTGCCAGTATACAGTATTGTCCATCTTTTACTGTAAGCCAAGGAAGTTTTCCATGTATGTTATATCTGTGATGTAGTATTACAAAATGTTCTTGGTTGAGTATCATTTCAACCTAGGTTGAAGCTCTGTTTGCAATATGCATAACTGTATTTTTTCAAAGCCACTACCTGCTTCATTTCGAAAGCAAGGAGACAGTGCCAGTCTTGAGATTCTTTTCGCTGGTCGACTTGTTTTTCACATTGTACTTAACAGGAAGTGACAGGAAACGCAGATATTTAATCAGTTTTGCTTGTAACAGCAAAACTGACCCAGTAAGCACTTCTTTGGCAGCAATGTGGTTTGATATATTCAGCAAACATTATTTGTACATCTGTCAGTAACTGTGAGGCAGCCTCCATAATGAGGACAGCAGGGATTTGTGCTGGAGTTTACTGCTACTCTTGACTTTAAAAGGTCAGCCTCTGAGAAAAAGGGTTAGAAATTTGCATTTCTCAAAAATGTTCTCCCTACTGAAGCTATCTCTTAGTTACAGCAGTTTTCTATGGCTGATAAGCAGCACATATACAGAATAATTATATATCAGCAGAGGAAAAAAATGACATGCAACTTAAATTTTAAAATGCCATTGCATTCTGCTGATAAGAATGAGTGCTTCTGCTGGACAGAAGCGATTACCAGGTAGAATTGGAAAGCAATTGTATTTACAAGAGATAGAAAAATGTTTCTAATGGGAGTTCAAAACAGACAATTTCCTTTCTTGTTCAGGGAACTGCTGCTTAGAAACAACTTACTTTGAGGGCTGAACTTTTTGAAGGTAGAAACACATTGCTTTCTGCTACTTCTTTTCTAAATTACTTCACATTCTTAGTTGGTATCACAGTACCACTGTGTTACACATGCATGAACAAGCTACGTGTGAAGAGTGACAATATATTTGAACAATTTATGTTTCAGTTCCTCAAATGCTAAAAGTTTATTTGCAACTATGGAAATGTTTTTGAAAAAAATATCCTGGCAATAATTATTCCAAATACAATAGCCTTCATTTTCCTGAGTTCTGATTTTAGTTATGAAATTCTTTAAATGACATTTACAGTTAGTAAGGGATGCATTTTGATCTCTGGATAATTTGACTTTCATATTAAACAAAGGAAGACTTTCTTAGAAGCATTACGCACATGTCAACTATGCCATGCTTTCTAAAGATGTGTTCTCTTTACAGACTGGAACTGTGGTAAATATATATATGTATATATACTGTATATATATACTAACTCAGTTCAATTTCTTTCTTTTTAGATTCTGGACTTGGTGAAAGGTATGCATTATCAGCTGGCCTGCCAAAAATACTTTGAACTGACTCATGATGTGAGTACATATGTCATGTTCACCGTTCCAATGTTGCCGGTACATCATAACGTTTCGCATGTCATTTGGCGGATGCGTGTTTCGTCTGGGAGGGGAGGAGGATTCTATCTCGTGGGATTGTTATATGTTAGTAGCTGGATTGGAATGTGTTTGGGTTATCCCGTGTGTTCAAGGTTCCTTTCCCAGGACATCAGCAGAAACGGTTACCAGCACCTGGGGGGGGGGGGAGTTTGCAACGGCAGGGCGAGGGGAGGAATTACGTTTGACCCGAGGGTTTTTTAGTTTGTATTTGGTGCGCTTTTGCTCATTCTCAGCTTTCTCTGTATTTGCATACTATTCTTTAATAAATCAGATATCATTAAGTTCCTGCTTGTGAGTCTGAGTCTATTAGAGTAGGCAATCATTACAACATATTTCACTGATGCCTCTAGAAAAACCAAGAAAATATTCTGTTCACAGGCGTTGCCAGTGCCATCCATTATTAGTTATGCTGAGCTAATGATTAGATAGCAGATATCTTTGATTGCATGTAAAATTAACATTAAACATATGATAATTATAGACTACTATAGCTACCCTGCCTTTCTCCTCCTACAGAAAAGTGTAATAAATGGATCTTAGTGTTCATGTTTGAACTGAGGCTCAGAGATTGGAAATTGAAACAGAACTAATCTCTGCAACTTCTACAAGTTCTACAGCTCCAATCTTTGATCCTGGTCCATAGTCTCTGGGCCTTAGACCGTTGTTTCTCAACCTCAGCAACTTTAAGATGTGTGGACTTCCGCCCCCAGACTTCCGTAATCATTTGGGAATTGGATACATCCTGTTATGTTTTACAAGGAAGGGAACCCTAGCTGAATGATATAGTCAACAAACACAGTCTTGTATTCAACTCAGGGCAACAATCAAATTGTCTCTCCTAGTGGAAAGCTACTGTTATGCTCTCTTTCTTACAATTTACCCATCTTTTAAACCAGAACAAACTCAAATCATCCCATGCATAGTATAACCTTGTTGCTATCATATTCTGGAACTATAGAAGATGGGAGAGGAAGACAGAAAACCACTGTCTGGGTAGTTGTTTATAATGCTTCAATGTACTTCAAATACTGCTTTTTCCTCTGTATTATATAAGCATATTAGATGGCAAATTTCAACTTCTGATTTGTATTACAGTACTTTAATACCTGGAATATAATGCAAAAGGTCAAGATTGTTATTTTCAAAGCACACTTTTAATCACCAAATTATTTACATGCTGTGTATTATCTAGAGTTGAACTCTAACCTTCAGTTTTTTTATTTTCTCTTTAGTTCTGTTGCATAGGATTAACTCTAGTTGTTGTTACTGCCTTGTTTTCAAGGTTTGGACACAGCTTGCAGCTGTGTAATTGCCTGTGAAATGCTGTTCTGTAGCCCTCTTGCTGATCTTGTCCTGCAGTTGAAGTATTCTTTTATGGTACTAAAATGCCATGTTGTGGAAAGAGAGAAGAACACTGGTGGAGCCATGTCAGCAGCTACTAATGGATAGGCATTTGGCCCTGGTGCATTGTAGTGCCAGAATCCAACAGACAAGGGGAAAATATGTTAGCAGGAAGGCTTGCTTGACCTTCTTAGGGCTCTGCTTCTCAAAGTGTGAATAGAAACAGTTGTTGACAGACTGCAATGAAGACACATTTAAGGGGCATTTTGAGTACAGAGGGTCAGCAGTGTATCTTTACTTTGTTGAAGCTATAGTTCTACTTGATAAGAACTTAAAAACTGTGCTGGAGCCAGCTGCAAAACTTTCTTGCTTCTTGGGAAGACCACAAACAGGGCAAAAGACTGGTAGCTCTGAACTGCTTGATCCTGTCTGAAAAAAGTGAGGTGGCTATTATTCACACAATCATACTCTTGATACTGTGCATTGCTTATTCGTAGTGGGCACCTTTGGGTACTATTAGCCTTGTTCTTGACTATTCTCAGCTTCTTGTTGATTCTGGTATTTGCATTTGGATTTGAACTTTGGTTGATTCTTATTCATAGGAATAAATGAAGGTTCTCTCTCAACAGTGTTGAGTGAAAATATTTGTGAATACAGGTTAAATACTAAACAAAGCATTAAAAGAATAAAGCACACACATTCTTTTTAAAATGCTAATTAATATTGTATTTGAAAATATATTGAAGAACGGGAAGTAGTTACAGTAGAGTGAGCTTCAAATTGGATTTACTTTTAGGTATCAAATATTAAATTAAGCTTTAGACACAGAAAAATAAAACTATAAACAAATATGCTTGAAGTGGTGGTGGGTTTTTTTTTGCTATAGGTTGTAACAGCCCAACCCCATTAAGATGAGCTAAAATAATGACATAAAGATATAGCCAGCTTATGACATACAATCACAGTTACAGTGTAATACATGATGAGTGAAAAGCAGTTGGTGGCATTGTAGCCACTGTGGTGAAAGTAGGGAGTTTCAGTGTAGATTCTTTGTCATTGGCTATTGACTTAAAGTGCTTTTCAACCCTCAGAGATCACAGAGTAGCTTAGTTCATTGAAACAATAACATTAAAACAGAAATGTGTCTATTTTTTAATAATGCGATTCTGTGGAATTCCTGTGGAATTCAATCAGACTTCCTCCCAGAAGAGCAACACTTGAAGGATTGCAATTTAAACAGCCTACTTAGAGACATATTCATGAGTGTTGGCCCCATAGCATCGTTCTCAACTGGGGTTCCACAAGAGATTGTTTTTTTAAAAAGGAACTCTGCATTCCGTGCAATTATAGCACTTGGAACGTTGGTATTTTTATGTGCTGCAACTCAGCTAATGGCCTGCTTTTTTGCTAGGGGTTCCACAAAAGATTGTTACAAATAATTTTTTTTAACCTTCACGCACAGTGCAATGCTAGCCAGAGGTAGGATAATTTTTATGCAGGGTTCCCTGAGACCTGAAAATTATTTTAAGGGTTCTTCTGAGGTAAAAAAAGTTGAGAAAGGCTGCTCTATAGCAATTGATGACTTCTCTTCCTTCAGGGCCCATTAATTCTAGCAGGCTAAGAAAGGAAAGAATCAAATTGGGACTCCCATTAAGACTAGACTACTCCTAGTATGTAAGGTGAAGACTCCCTTAAACCAAGCTGAATTCCTGATGGCTATGTTGCCAGTCAAGACAAATAATTGTTTTCCTCATTTATGATAAAATGCTGGAAATATTTCTATTTGTTTTTTGTCTCAATTATTTGTTTGCCTTAACTGATAAACTTGTGCATTTACACCCATGCTAATGGATTCTTGTGCTTGAATGCCTCTAAATGCTTTGCTATCATGAATGATTTGGCTGAACCAATATTCTTAGTAAATATAGTATGTGTTGAAATATATTAGTAAGCTGTCAAACCCATTAGGTTATAAGCAGTAATAATTAGAGTGGTTGCCATTAAACTTGGCAATGCACATATCCCTAATTATAAGGAAACTGCCAATTTTAATGTAGCTTCACAAGTACAATGCATTTGATACTGTGGTAACTGTTGCCTTTCTAATGACTTTCCTTAGTGAAAAATAATACATTTTGATTTGTAAAGAAGGAAGACTTGTTTACTTTTCAGTTTCTTGGTGGTCAAACCTCAGTTTCTTGGTTGATCAAATAATATGATTGAAAAAGTAGATAAATAAGAAATAATTCCATATGGCCTTTTTGTAATAACAGCTTGCCTCATTATCACCTGCCTTTTTGCACCTTCTTGATTAAAGCCTTAAGATCACGCAGGTTCAACATCATGGATTCAGCTTTTTTTTAAAGCCAGATGCTGTAACACCAAATGAAGCCAAATTTTATGTGAAGGGTACAGTTCAGATTGAACAGAATCTGTAAAAATGTTTACTTCTAGAAGATGAAATACAATATGCGTGAAATAGAGAAAGCTGTTTTTAAATTCAGTGTCCTTCTATTGCTGTGTCAGTCTAGATTACAAGGTTTGCTTTTCTGCTTTGTTTTTTTTTTTTTTTTTAAAGCATACTCAATAAATGTGTTAGGTTTTAGTTTTCTTGTGCAGCAGAAATTTGTGGCTGAGGTAGCAGTAGAGGATTAGCTTCTAGTTAAGTGTCTCTTTAAGCATTTTTTTGGCATAAATTACCATTTTGAATAAAAAGAAGAAAGAAGAACTATACCTACATTTGTTTACAACATACCAAAAAAAAAAAATCCCCTCTCACCTCTATGGGTAGTATGTACCTTTCTCAGTCTCGGGTCTTCTACCAGAGGCCTGGGAGTTTGAGGGTTCTGCGCAGTATCTTAGCTGCTCCTAACACTGCACTCTTCTGGACAGAGAGCTCTGATGTTGTTCTTGGGACCTGTTGGAGCTACTCTCCCAGCTTAGGAGTCACAGCCCTGAGTGCTTTGTTCCTGTACACAAAGCCAGCTACTTGGTTGTGCTGTTCAGTGTACAGGTAGTCCTTGACTTATGACCACAATAGGGACCGGAAAATTCCGGTCATTAAACAAGGCATCACGTGACTACACCTGATTGCATGACAGTTTTCATGGTGACTGTTAAACTAATCACCGTGGTAGTTAAGTGAATCACATGGTTGTTAAGTGAACCATGTGTCATTAAGTGAATCACACAATTCCCCATTGATTTTGCTCATCAGAAGCTGGCTGGGAAAGTTGCAAATGATGATCATGTGACCCTGGGATGCTGCAGCCATCGTAAATACATGCTGGTTGCCAAGTGCCCGAATTTTGATCACATGGCCATGGGGGATGCCACGACAGTTGGAAGTGCAAGGACTGGTCATAAGTCACTTTTCTCAGCTCTGTCATAACTTTGAACAGTTGCTAAACGCATGGTCATAAGTCGAGGACTATCTGTATGCTGTTCCTTCCTGCATCTTACCCCCTGCCACTATGTGTTGGACTGTCTCTGAGGCCTCTCTGCACAGTCTGCACCTTGGGTCCTGTCTAGTGCGATAGACCCCTGCTTCTATGGATCTGGTGCTTAGTGCCTGTTCTTGTGCTGCTATGATCATGGCCTCAATGTTGTCTTTTAGTGCAGCCCTTTCCAGCCACTGGTAGGATTTCCCAAGGTCAGCCACCTCAGCTATCTGTCAATGGTGCACCCCATGCAGGGTCTTGTCTTTCCATGGCACTTCCTCTGCTTGATCTTCCTTCCATGTCTGCTGCTGCCTCAGGCATTCTCTCAGCAGCTCATCTTTGGGTGCCATCTTACTGATCTACTCCTGGATGCTCTGGGTCTCATCCAGGACAGTGGCTTGGACACTCACCAGACCCTGCCTACCCTCTTTCCAGTTGGTGTACAGTCTCTGGGTATTGGACTTGGGGTGGAAACCTCTGTACATTGTGAGGAGCTTCCGGGTCTTCAGATCGGTGGCCTCCATGTCCTGTGGCCAGCTCACTATACCGGCAGGGTATCTGATGACTGGCAGGGCATACATGTTGATGGCATGGATCTTGTTCTTCCCATTTTGCTGACTCTTCAGGATCTGACTTATCCTTTGGTGGTACTTGGTTGTTGCTGTCTTCCTTGCTGCCTCATCGTGGTTCCCATGTGTCTGTGGATTACCAAGGTACTTGTAGCTGGTCTGTATGTCTGCTTTGTGGTCTGCTGGTAATTCCACCCCATCAGTCTTAACTACCTTCCCTCTCTTTACTACCATCCGGCCACACTTCTCCAGTCCGAATGACATTCCAATGTCCTCACTGTAGATCCGTGTCAGGTGGATCAGTGAGTCGATGTCTCATTCACTCGTAGTATACAGCTTGATGTCATCCATGTAGAGGAGGTGGCGGATGGTAGTTCCACTCCAGAAGGATCTCTTTGGTGAATGGTCAACCAAATGTGGATGTGGTTCACATTAAGTAAGTGTGAAGTGATGCAAATCCCCTAACTTGACATGTACACTGATGAAGCCTGAGCAGTCTTAACTAACTAACCAGAATAAAGATCTTTCTCACTGAAGATGCTGACTCAATGTGCAGCAGCCATGAAAAAGGCAGAGTCCATGCTAGGGATCATTAGAAGAGGGTTAGGAAAATAAAGCTGCCAACTTCGCAATGCCATTATACAAAGCTACTGTACATGTGCATCTGGAATACTGTGTACAATTCTGGTTGCCAACTTTGGAAGAAGATAGAACTGGAAAGAATGCAGAAAATGGCAACCGAAATGATTAGAGGACTTGAATACCATTTCATAAAAAAGGGCTAGACTTTGGAACTCTTAGCTTGAAAAAATGGTGATTGAGAGAAGACATGATCAAGGTGTATAAAATCATGCTTGATTGATTGATTATGTGCCATCAAGTTGTTTTTGACTTGGAGTAAATAGAGAGGGGCAAGTTTTTCTCCCTTTCTCAAAACACTAGGGCTAGGATCACCCAATGAAGCTGACTGAAAGGAGATTTAGAACAGACAAAAGAAAGCACTTATTATATTGCATAATTAACCTATGGAACTGATTACTACAAGTTGTGATGGCCTTGGTTGGTTTTAAAGAGAGACTGGATAAATTAATAGAGGTCAGGTTTATCCAAGTCTATAAGTCTTGAATATACAGTGTTATCTCCAGATTGAGGGTAGAATGCCTCCAAATACTCATTGAAAGAGCAATAACTGGAGACATACAGTACCTCCTACTTATGTAAAGGAAGTGATTTTGGTGAAATGGCTATGGTTCTGAAGTAGAAACCAAGAAACTCTGAGTTCTAGTTTCCTCTTAGATGTAAAAGTTGGCTGAGTGACTTTGGACAGTCATTCTCTCTCAGCCCAACCCAACTCACAGGTGGGTTTTTATTTTTATTTTTGTTTTGTGGAGAAAGTAGGCAAGAGCACTAGGTATGTATGCTACCTTGAGTTGACCAAAAATAAAGGCAGGATAAAATTTGAATAAATGAATAACCAAGCGGCATCTGGTTGGCCACTGTGAGAAACAAAATGCTGGACTAAGATGGGCCTTGGCCTGATCCTGTAGGGCTAATTTTAGTTCTCATCTGTTCTCTTTAATTTATGTTGTTTACAAACATGTAATAACATAAATTTATTTTTGAAAGTATGTCTCGCAAAGAGAGTAAGGTCTTTGATTTAAAATAACTAGGGTTTTCTTCTTGATAAAAAATATTGTAAGGATTTGGTAGTAACAGACTCTGATTTTGAACACCCTCTGCTTGATGTTTTAAGTTGCTTGAATCTCTCCAGAGTAGAAAAATTGGCAGCTGGACATTCTTAAGGCAATGGAAAGGGCATCTTGGATTTATTTGTGGATCTATGTGGTAGGTTGCCTGTTGTTATGCTGGACTGAGAATCAGCTGGAAATTATAAATCCAAAGCATTTGGTTTGTTCCCACAGTGAAAAAAAATGTGCGTACACATATATTTACAAAATTGCCAGAGCAATACCAGGAAAGCACTGATAAAAATCTTCAATATTATTAGTAGCCAAGGGATTTTCTCCTTTCCAGTCCTTTTTATAGGGTATAGGCACCTTGTTTTTCAGCTGCTTCTTCTAGGGAGAAAGGAGGCATGTTCTTTCAAAATCGTATAGGACTGTAAATTAAGAACCAGCAAACAAATCTCTTAACAAGCTGTCCTTTGGGAAGTCAGAACATAGCTTTGCTGTGCCACAATGTGTAAAGGAACTGAATATGCAATCAGGGAATGTGGTTTAGCTTTGTTGCTTTTGCTTGTACACCTGATCAAATAATCTGTAAAAACAGAAAAGGAAGAAATGAATGCCTGTGTCTTTGCACTATAGCCTCTATGTTTGTTTGCCATTTTAATCTTTAGTTTTGTTCTGATTTGCAGTAAAACATGGGTAACCAAATCGCAAAATATGCTCTGACTCTTAGCAGCTTTAAGAAAGCACTGTTTCAAGGAGGCCAAAAAACCATAGTTCATTAGTGCAACAAGATTTACTCCTCTGTTTTCCTGATACGCACCCCAGTACTGCTCAAGGACGTTCCAAAACTGCAGATAGGTTTATTACAATGTCCATACCACTATGTAGAAGGACACAGTTAAATCCAGCTATAATATGTAGCCAAACTGTCCTTTGAAAAGGAATTATTGAAACATTTGAACAAAGTAATGTTAGTGTGCATTCTAAAGAAAACTTACATACTGTATAGTTTTCAAGAATAGATGTTTGGTAGAAATTACCATTCAAAAATTATAGGAAAAACAATTACACTTAGATTTTTATAACACCTGTATGTAGGTAGGTAGGTAGGTAGGTAGGTAGGTAGGTAGGTAGGTAGGTAGGTAGATAGATAGATAGATAGATAGATAGATAGATAGATAGATAGATAGATAGATAGATAGATAGATTGATTCATTTTTGGATTCTAGATACCTTTTTTTAAAAAAAATAAAAATTTGTGGGGAGGGCATAGGAAAGAGAAGATGCTGAAAATTACCTTCTTCCATTCAAGCTAATTGAATTCTACCCTAAAACTTTAAACTTTATAGAATACAGTAACCTAGCATGTTCCTTTTTTTTCTTTTTCTATACAGGTCAAAGAAATTGGTTTTTCTCTGAGTCACCCAAATCAGTACTTTATAGAAAGTCAGCAGCTACTTGGTGGCACCAAAGAAATAAAAAAAGATGAAAGGCAGCTTGAAAGCTCCCAGCTGAAACCCAGCAGCCAGACAGGTGCAGATATATCTACTACTCCCTCTTTAAGTACAACAGAAGAAATGGAACTGGAGGGACTTGAGGATTACTTTGCTGAAGATTAAATGATTTTATCACTTTTCAGCCTACTTCCCATTATCTTCCTATATTATGAAGCAGTGCTCTGTGAATGAGGAATGAAGATAATTGTAAATATGGACTTGTGTTCTGCATTAAATAGATAGTGTGGAACAGTACTGTAATGCAAGAAGTTTTGAAAAACAGCCATTCCTTGTGACATGGGAAGCACAAAATATTTTGCAAGATTGAGTAATAAAATGTTTATTTCTCATTTCTGTTTCCATGGGCAAATGTTAGAGTTGTAAGCTTTCCATCATACAGTATTACCATGTTTCATTCTGCTTTAACTCCAAGTCTTTTTTCTTAATAGATCTGATTTTGAAATGTAGAGAATTGTAAATAATTTGAGTACAGTTTAACTCATTCCTGCAAGATATATTGTATCATAAACAATTCATGATTATGAATTCCTCCTAAAATGCAAAATCTTCTTGCTGTGATTTTTAAGCAATAAGGCCTGTTTGAAAAGGAAACAAGATTTTAAATGCACGTTGTTAAATTTACACATTAAAGCTGTATAATTAAAAATGAGTAACTTTACATCTACTTCTAAGGTTCCAACCATGATTCCTCTTTATATGTAAGAAAGTTTTCTATGTGAAACCAGAAGACAAAAACCAAAAATATCAATGAACTGGTTACATTAAAAGCAGTCAATATAGATAAGGGTGTTTAGGAGAACTGGTATAATTATGAAAATCAGACATTTTTAAAATGCACTTTGTATCTCTGAAGAAGGCTACATATTTACGATAAAATTTCCCATTTCAAGACTGATTGGTTTCGGCACTTTACATTAGAGTACCAAATCAAATGAATGAAATTAGTTTTACATAATCAAGAGTGAATGAATGAATGAAATCTCATTAAAATTACCTTGAAGGAAAGTAGTAAATGCAGCCTAGGTTTCAATCCTGTAACCACTTATATTGGAGGAAACCATTAACTTGGTGGAATAAATTTTTTATTTGCCAACGTGTGTGATTGCTATAAGATCTCAGGTATGCAGCTTTCTTAGAAGGGTGGGGGTTTTTTTTGGTGCAGGAACTTAAAAATCCTTGCTACTGTGCAATAGACTTGCAGTTATTAATGAGATGCTGTAGCATTTAATTATATTATAACCTCAATTGCTGTATAAGTTGTAATCCTATTACTTTTCAGGTAATGCTTCAGTGAATTGCCATTAGTGCAGGCTCCTATATGCTGAAATGGTTATGCCCTTGTTACATATTCAGAGGCTGTAGAAAGCAATATATTTGCTATTCTCCACAATTCATGGCATTTTAAGAATTTGAAAGCAATGGGTTCTCAATTGAATATGAAGCTATAAAGATTTGTCTTCCAAATCATTGGCTGCTACAAAGGTATGTCTTTCATAATTGTGGGCTTCTATCGTTTTTTTTAGCTTCCTTAAAGAACTCTTTTTTGTTGTTTATGGAGTTTAATAGTTCCAATTCTTTAACAGAGAATTGAAGGAGTATAAAAGATGATTCCACCATCACTACAAAATATTCCTTAGGTCGCAGTTCAGCTGTGAACTGAACGGACCAAATATTCTGTGGTCGCTGGGGGGTATGCTGTAGAGATGGTGGTAGGGCAGCAACTTTAATGTACCTTAGATGAAGTAGATTATCTAGATACCTTTTAGTTTGGTCTCAGGCCTGGGCATGAGACAGAAATCACTTGGGTTGCTCTTGTGGATGTCCTGTGGTAGGACCTGTATGGGAGGGATTATGGTCCTTCTGGCACTGCTGAATATCTCAGCAGCATTCACTATCATTGACTAGGGTAATTTGGACTACCTATAAAGGTAGCAGGCCCTGGAATCCATCATAAGGCTTGCACTCTCACTTATTCTTTTTAACATCTGCATGAAGCTGATAGAAGAAATCATCTGCTGGTTTGGAACAATGTATTGTTGGTATGCTGATAATACACAGTTGTGCATTTCCTTCTCAGATCAAGCGAGAGATTGATCAACCAAGTTCTGACCTAGTACCTGGAGGGTATGACGGACCGAATCCCTTAGAGCTTCTAGGCACTGACTCCAAGCCAGAGTTTGTCCTGAAGCCATCTGGCTCTGAATTGATTAATTGATTGGTTTTGAATGCTGCTAAATCTGTAGTTTAGTTCCATGAATGGTTCTAGATGGGGATGCATTCCTCCTGAGGGAGAAGAGGATTCTGAGCTGGATGCCATGATCAGGAAAATCTGGCCAGTTGGTACCCCAGCTGCAGTCTTTTCTGGAGCAAGGGGCTCTAGCAACAGTAACTCATGACTTTAACCTCTCATGTTTAGACTACAATAATGTATTATACATGAGGATGTCCTTGAAGATTACTGGGTGGTTACAGGTGGAGCAAAATGCAGCTGTACTTGCTGATGGTTGAGAGCCATATAGTAGGATACTACCTACTGTATATTGTGGGAGCCACACTAGCTGTGCGGTCTACTTCTGGGCCCAACCTATAAAGCCCATTATGGCTTGGTTCTAGTAGTATTTGGAACTACTCTGAGTAGAATCTGCCCATCCAATACTGGCTGGCTGAAAGCATTACAGGAGCGCTGGAAGATGGCTTGTTCATGGCCCCCTCATTCTGAAGCAGCTTGTGCCCTGAGATGAGGATGGCTTTTTATTAACATTTTATTTATTTTATCTATATATCAAATTTGTCACCACCCATCTCCTCCCACCAGAGGAACTCTGGACAGTATACAATGGAAGCAATCAATTAAAACAATAAATATAAAGTACAAATGCAATATATAAAAACATAAATACCATTAATAAATAACTATAAAAATAGTAAAAAATAAAGTCCAAGTGGCAAGATCTAACACATGCCATGTACGTGAGGAGCACTCTAGGGTGCTAGCCATCCCCAAGTGGAGCTACTCCCTTCACCGCCCAAAGCAAGACAGCAGAGCCAAGTCTTCAGGTTCTTCCGGAAGGCCAGGAGCGATGGGGCCAACCTCATGTCTGGGGGCAGCGTGTTCCACAGGGCGGGAGCTACTGCAGAGAAGGCCCACTTCCTGGACCCTGCCAAGCGGAATTCTCTTGTAGACAGGGTCCGCAGCATGCCCTCCCTGCATGACAGGGTGGGACGGGTTGATGTAATGGCGAAGAGGTGGTCCCTCAGGTAGCCTGGCCCCATGCCATGTAGGGCTTTAAAGGTGATAACTAACACCTTGAATTGGACGCTGAAGCAAACTGGTACCCAATGCAGCTCGCACAGCAAAGGTGTTACATGTGCCCTTCTAGGGGCACCAAAGATAGCCTGCACAGCTGCATTCTGGACCAGCTGTAGCTTCCGGATACTCTTCAAGGGTAGCCCCGTGTAGAGTGCATTGCAATAGTCTATGTGGGAGATAACAAGGGCGTGAGTGACTGTTCGAAGGGCCTCCCGATCCAGGGAATGGCGTAACTGATGCACAACGCGAAGCTGTGCAAAGGCCCTCCTGGCCACAGCTGCCACCTGCTCTTTGAGCAGGAGCCGTGAGTCCAGGAGGACCCCCAGATTACACACCGGGTCCGTCTGGGGCAGTGCAACCCCATCCAGAACCAAAGATGACAAAGTCCCAGATACGGAACAGCCATTAACCCACAGCCACTCCATCTTACCAGGGTTCAGCTGAAGCCTGTTGTTCCCCATCCAGACCCCTACAGCCCCCAGGCACCAAGGGAGGGCAGTCACAGCGTTGCCCCACCTGGGATGGAAATGTATTATTAAGTATCATCAGCATACTGATGATACCTCATCCCATGGTGATGGATGATCTCACCCAGTGGTTTCATGTAGATGTTGAAAAGGAGTGGAGAGAGAACTGAACCCCACGGCACCCCACAAAGAAGGGGCTGAGGGTTGGAACTTTCACTCCCTATCACCACTGATTGGGACCGGCCCTGGAGGAAGGAGGTGAACCAGTGTAAGATTATGCCACCCACCCCAACTCCCTGAGCCGACCCAAAAGGATACCATGGTTGATGGTATCGAAAGCTGCTGAGCGGTCAAGAAGAGCAAAGATGGATGCATTGCCTCCATCCCGTTCCCGCCAGAGATCATCCATAAATGCGACCAATGCCATTTCCGTCCCATATCCAGGCCTGAAACCTGACTGAAAGGCATCTAGATAATCCATTTCATCCAGAACCCTCTGGAGTTGCAACGCCACCACTTTCTGAACCACCTTCCCCAAAAAGGGGAGGTGGGAGACTGGATGAAAAGTGTCCAGAACAATAGGGTCCAGTGATGGTTTCTTGAGTCAAGTGAGTCTGGCAAATATACTTACAATGTATTTATTTTATTTTATTTTATTTATTCAAAAGGCTACTATATTTATTCTTAAAATAGTAGCCTTTTGCAAAGCCATTGAGGTATATGATGCCAAGTAATCTGGAGGAGTATCTTGCTTTTAATGTTGGTTTGGTTGATTGATGCCTGCAGTGTTTTTATTATATACAATTACATATTTTGATGTGAAATATTTCCCAAGCCAAAATTTAAATCACTTTTTAAGAAACCTTCTCAATAAGCTATGTAAGTATTCCTAGTTTTCTTTATCGTGTTTGTAGTTAAGATGCAAATTTCAAGTCTGTTTGGTTTTAAAAACAATTTCTGCTCAATGTTAAATTAATACAAGTAAATCCTGAAGTCTTTGGCAGGATTCTGTCCTCCCCATACTTATTCTAAAGCTTTAAGTATATTTAAGGGAAAGAAATGTAGTTTCCTTATGTACTCACTTATATCTCTCATATCTTAAGGTTCCTGGGACAGCAACTGATTCTCTACTATCTTAAAAAGTAGCATGCACACTGATTATATTATATAAATAATAGCACCTGATGTCTGCATTAATTTTGTTTCACTTATCCAGATAATAGCATCATTCTACCATTTCAATTTTTCACAGGAACACTTTTCAGGCAGGACATAATTCACTTTGTGTTTGTGCCTGCTAAAGTTCAGTGCCCCATTAAAGTCCAAATGTCCCAAACATCACCTATTTCAAGTTTCCTCCACCTATTCTTTCCTAAGTGAAACAAAAAGCTGTCCTTCTAAAGAGTGGTGGTTTTTAAAAGAGGTTCTTGATGGCTGACCATTTCTTACAAAAGCTTGTTTCTTGTACTTACTGAACATATAATGGAAAGTGGTGGAACGATAAAGGCTTTCATATTTTCAGCTGTGCTGTTGGCAAATTGCCTGAGTTTGGAAAAATCTTTTGGCATCAGCTGTGCCCCTCATAGGCATCTCAAAAGGAAAACTGCTGCAAATTGAATCTGTGTAACCTTTTATCAGGGCTCTTAATATTTCACCCCTGTGTAGCTGTTACCTGAAGGTGATGTCCTAGGACAGAACAGCCCAGGATCTATTGCTCTCAAGAGCAGACAAGCCTGACACATCTTTCTTACAACAAATATGGAGTGGTTGGTGAGTAATGCTAGGCTGCCGCAGGACAAATTTGGAACAAAGAAAGGAAACTGCGTCTGTGCCCCCCCCCCCAGGTAAAATACTGTCTGGAAATAATTCCTACCTGCTATGACACCAGATTAAAACAAAAAACAAGAGGTCATTAGTAATTGTGCTTGCTATTTTTATTGATGCAACATTTTAAAAGTGCCAATAATTTCAAAACAAGAATTGATTTATCCATTACAGAAATGTCTTTCCTGCCCTTTAAGCAAATGCCTGTCCACCCACCTCTCATGTAAAAACCAAATTAAAAAAATATCTTGCAGACCAATGTGCAGGGATAAAGCAATTAGATTGAATTGTTAAGTCAGGGAAAACAAAAACGTCTTCCTTTTCCTTTGGGACCTGAAGGAGCTCTCCTTGTGATACACGTTCCACAAATTTTGGCGTTACCACTCATGTAGCTATTCACTCTGTCTCTGATAACGGGAACACTGTTGGAGTTTATAGTGGAGATATAGGCACTGAGAATATGGAATTAAAAATCACATACTAAAATTTGATTTTAATTCTCAGACAGGCATTCAGAATGAAATGAATATATAATCAAAGTCCATATTTAACATAATGTTGAGTTCAACTCCTGGTGGCTTCACAGATACGTTCATCTATTTTTCTTGGCAGCAATATGTAAGTGATATATCACTGTCTGTTTCTAGGGTGTCTTTTCAATTTCCCAGTCTAGCCTACAGCCCTGGTAGTCTCCCATCCAAGCTGTAATCAGTTCTGATCCAGCTTTACTTTTCAAGATCAGCTAACGTCAACTAGGTGGTGTGATGTAGCTGGTCAAAGTTCCTGTGTTAATAAGAATATTTTTGGTTGCTCTTAGACGTCATACTGTTTTTTTTTACTAATGCATTCTTCTCCAGGTAGGAACTGCTCAGATTTCTAGAACTTACTTGCTTTTTTACCTTATATACCCAAAATCCAATTTGGAATTAGAGAAGTTTGAAGCCAGGAGTTTGCTTCTAATCCCAAAGTGAATTAATGGTTCCCATACCTTTTTCATTTTAGTACTATAATTTGGAGACAGAATCGTATTACAGTTTCTGTTTTTAGACAATCTACTAGAAGATCTCAGTATACTTTCTGTCTGCTGCTGTTACAGCTGTAAACAAAGCTCTGTAATATCTACATTTATAACATTAGACTGCGGTTCTTATACTATATTATTAAGTTTTATTATGCAAGGAGCACTGGAACTTTTTCACTGCCTTTCCTTAGCAGGCCTTTACAGCTTAGCTACCTATCAGGAGTGTGCAAATCACAGAAAATTTGAATCGATTTTACCAGCTGAGCCTGCTGAGAATTGCAAATTAGCAAGATACAGAGAGGCATAGATTACCTTCTCTTGTCCTAGAATTTTAATATAGAAATATAACTCTATATAGAGTCCTAGAAAATGACTGTCAAGGAAGAAAACCACTAGAAAAGCTGGGTTTTATTTTCAATTTAATTTTTAGATCAAACTTATTTTTTAAAAAAAATTAAAAATTAGTTAATTTAAAAGTAAGCCAGTTGCCTATTATTTATTTTTACTGCACTTTGGAACAAATATTGCCTCTAAAACCAGCTTGCTTCAATTAAAAGGAAGTGACCAGGCTTATAGTCTAAACAGGTAAGAGACATAACAGGGAATTGAAGGTAAAGAGGACAATAGAGAAATTGGTTTTCAAAGCCAGTATAGAGTGGTGGGCCATAAACTGCCTTAAAAACAACAACAACATAGACTTGACTGATCTTTCCTTGCTAGTGTTCCTACTTGAATAGCACTTGGAGTCCCTGGTCTCAGGATTGTTGAATGAAGCCAGAGGGTCTCCCAGGGCAATTCTCAAGCATGGTGTTCTCTATGGCAAGCAGAGACAATGAGGTTTCAATGTTTTAATTAATTAATTCAACCTTCCCCAGCTTAATGCCCTTCAGATGTGCTAGAGTAGGGCATATAATTTCAATTGGCTGAAATGCCAGTTGAGTTTTGTGTGAAATGTGGAGGGTTGAACACCCAAAGTGGGTAGGTAAAAGTTACCATTTTGCACCTAAAAATCCTCCTACAGGTCCTATTTTTAGCCCTACCCACTCAGGATTCTGGAGGCCACAGAAAGGATGCTGTTGGGCTGCATATGGCCTGCAGGCCTCATTTTTAGCACTTCTGTGCTATACCTGGATTGGGGAAAGCTGACTTCGTGAATTCCCATGATCACTGTGCAGGATCCAAGATATACAGTATATTCAAAGGGAACGTCCAGTTCCGCTTGCAATGCTTCAGCCCTCTGCATGTGTGCCTTTGAGACAGCGCTGACTCCTGGCGACTGCCTGGCCAAGTCCCTGCAGTTTTCTTGGCAAGGTTTTTCAGAAGTGTTTTGCCCTTGCCTCTTTCCCAGGGCTGAGAGTGAGTGACTGGCCCAAGGTCACTCAGCTGGTGTTGTGTCTTAGGCGGGACTAGAACTCACCGTCTCCTAGTTTCTAGCCTGATGCCTGAACCACTAGGTCAAGCTGGCTCTCTTCAGCCCTCTACAGTTAGGCATTTGGTTTAGTTTATTGTCATGTCATCACTGGACTGTATAAAGTTAATATAATTTGACTAAGATGTTAGCGATAATCCAAGCAAGTCTGGTGAGTTGGACAGATTAGGGTTAGATTCTATCTTTATGTTAAAAATGCAGATGGCAGTTTTTTATATAACATACTCAACGTTACTAAAAGTCAGAAAATAATGTGAGAACACCCCCCCCTGTATAAATCCAACAAAGTCTTGAGAAGCAGCAAAAAGTTTAGTTTATTAACGTTCTTGCAAGGATGGGTGCCCAGCCAAAATAGGCACACCCCTTTACACAAAGCATACAGTTTTATTCCCTATCCCGGCCGTTAGAAGCCCTCCTCCTGTTCCCCATTGGATAGGTACTTAGGAGTTAACAGCCTATCCGAAACGCCTAAAATACCATGGGAAGTCCCGCCTCTGTTTATATCTCCCATTCCTCACTTTTTACCTCTCCCAGTCCCTTATTTACTTCTCCCCTTATAAGGCAGCTAACCCCCTTGGAGCAAGTAGGTCAGGGTCCTGTTTGATCACAAAGCTTGCTAGAACTGGTTTTGAGCATATTTTCAACATTGATTAGGCAGCTTATTTCCTTTACACCTGCTAATATGGAGAAACAGTCTCCTGTTCGCCCAACCACATATCCCACATCCTCAATATACTGACAAGCAAGCTTAGTTTTGCAATTTACTGGAAAAGCAAGCTTCATTTGGCAATTTACTGAAAAGGCAAGTTCTCTTCTATCGCAGAAATAACTATTGCAAAAACAACATTTTTGTCCCTTTTTCTCACAATAAGATATAAAATGAAAACAGCATATGGCAGTAGGTGGGATATAACCCCCAACAAGAGGGGTGCTGTGCATGCTGATGGACTCAGAAGGGAACTTTGGGGGTTTGGCATGAGGCTGGGTGGGAACACTGTCAAAGCTCCCTCCAGGAAAGAATTTAAATCAGATCAGCACTTAAGTGCCTCATTTAGATTGGTGCATGCATTGTGCTAAATTATGATTTAAGCATGGTTTGTTTGATAAACCTTTGTAAATGCACTAAGCCAAAGCCATTAAGCGACATTCTGGCTCAATGAAAAGTCTGAACCTAGTGTCAGTCTAGGTTGTTGTCCAAGAAAAAGCCCTCAATTGAAGAGTCTTCTATTGCAAGAAAAACTTACTTTAAGCCTTTAAATAAACCTAATGACAAAATGTACAGCCCACCTGTTCAGAGGCAGTTATAAACACAATTGATTCAACACAGAAATAACCGAACTTAAAATTTCTGTGAAATCAATTATACTCAAGAAACTTAAACAGAATCAACTTTACGTAAAGTTTTCCCATCCAGCTCATAATAAATGCTTCAATTTTGAAAGGCTAGAAAAGTCTTTTTCCCAACCTGTTTGCTGAGACCCTTGTTAATATTGCTTAGAGGGATGCTTTTATTCTTTCTCAGTGAGTTCAGTATAGATCTCTTTGGTGGAAAGAGTTTGCACAGTGTGTAATTCGTTTGCACTACATTTATCATCATCCGTCCTCCTCTTAGAATGGAAGTCACGGGCACTTTAATGAATGGAAGCGAAATGTGGCCAATTTTGCTTTAGTTCTGAAACATGGGTGGTGGTGTTTGTTGCCCTCTGTTAAGACACTGTTTTGTAACTTATAATAGCAATTGCTTTCTGTCTTGACCTGAAATTGTTTACTATATTGCTCCAAGCTCCTACTGTGATACTGGAGAGAATCTTGTATGGCGACTAAACTGGGAAGATAGTTCAGGAACATGGCTTATGCCCATGAATAAGGTAGAGAGTCCAAAGAAACTGCTCCCTCCTATTTTAGGTGCCATATTGTTTGGTCTCTCAACTGCCTCCTGGCCTTGATCACAGAAAACATCCTAGCTGGCTCTAGGCTGAGCAGAAGACTGTGTTAACATCTGTGTCTCTCTATATAAGGGAATATTGGAAAAACTTCTTCCCAGCTATTTGTCTCCTCCAAGTCAAGCCCCAGATAATTTCTCCCTGAGGAATCTAAGATATTGGTGAGTCAGGGTGAGTCCCTGACTGGACATTGGATACTGTGTGTATCAAGGAATAGCTGGAGGAAGAAGCCACAATGGAAGACCCAGCTGGAGGTGAGCAGAACCAAGGGAGAGATCTGAAAAAACTGCAGCTTTGGGGTGTCGGAACCAAGCTTGCCTCTGATTTAGAAAGTGAAACTAGTTCTGAGTCAAAGGAGGAATTGGAAACCTACTGGGCTGGAATCAGAGAAACAAAACTCCAGCATGACTCAGCAGAGCGGGGAGAGATCCGGAGGAGGATTTGAATACGCCAATCAGCGCATGCCAGAGATGGGCTGAAAAGCACGCGAAGGAGAAGGCAGCCTGATTGGTTGCAGGAGACTCCAAGACCGCCAAAGGTCAGGATAAAGCAGAGCTGTCAGCCGCGCAGAGAGTGAGCGGTCAGAGACAACTGATCCTCCAAGCCTGCAGCTTCGGGAGAAGAGTCCTTACTGGTATCGGAGTCAGCATCTGTGGCTGAAGAGGAACCAGCATTTGAGCTCCGCTCCGAAGACAAATTGAATCCTGCATCTGCTGCCAGCAAGGAAACAGTGTCAGCCATGCCTAGTAGCTTTTGCCTTGCTTCCAGCCGTGAATCTCCGCAATCACCTCAGCAGCGTGGGCAAGCTTTGACATTCCAGCACCACCATTTGCCTTCAGTCCTGCACACCCGCGCCTCGTATGCTCCATTGTGTCCAGGAATTTCACACCTATCGTGTTCAGGATCTGGGTGTCAGCCTAGTCTGGGGCTTCCAGCCAAGTCCAGTCTTGTTCCGAGTTCCCAGCCTTGCTCCAAGTCTCCAGCCCAGAGACTTCAGCCTAGTCTGGGGCTTCCAGCTGAGTCCAGCCTGGTTCCAAGTCCCAAGCCTTGCTCCAAGCCTCCAGTCCAGAGAATCCATTCTAGTCCGGGGCTTCTAGTCAAGTCCAGCCTTGCTCCAGTTTCAAGCCTTCTCTTCAAGTCTTCAGTTCAGAGTACCCAGCCTAGTCCAGAACCCCCAGCTGAGTCTAACCTTGCTCTGAGTTCGAGTCTTTCTCCAAGTCTCCAGTTCATCCCTGTCTGTTGTTCGTAGTCCTGTTCCAGGTCCAGTGAGTCAATGATTCAGCTTCAGTGCCATTCCAGTACCGTTCCAGTTTGAGAACTGTTGCCTCCAGTCAGCCCAGTTGGGCTTGCTTAACCCAGTCTCGCATATCAAGGACTTACTTATTGTAAATAGTTATTTAATGGTGCTTAGTCTGAACAGGACATGCGGGGAATGTCAGCAAGGACTGCCTGATAAAAGTGCTGGAATCCAGCAAGCCCAGAAAAGAGTTATTTTTCTCTCTTCCAATCCCTCCTCCCAGGCTACAAGTGACTTCAGAAGTGAAAGTACTGAGAATCACTGCATGAGTCATGGAGGGAAACAGTGAAACAGCCAAGAGACTCTAAAACTCCCCATCTGGAACTGTCTGTGTAAAATGGTGTATGTATAGTTTGTTAAGCCAAGGCTACTCTATTGGAAATACACACTATTATCTACCTGAAGGTTCCACAACAATAAATACTATAATTTAAAGGAGAACAATGTGTGTGTGTCTGTGTGTGTCTGGAAAGGTCTTCCCTTCCCCCCCCCCCCCCCCCAATATATGGTGGGGAACTTTATCCACTGGGAATAAAGTTACCTTTAGGAAGCTGCTAGGATGGGTGTGAGGTGTAGGATGTCAGGCAGTGATTAGGATGGTGCCATGGTTCGGCTTATGGTCAATCACTCACAGACTCACAGCCTGCTGAGGCACGTGGATCTTGTCAGCCCCCCTTGCTTTCTACCTGGGTTTTCCAGATAGGTGCGGCTTGAGCAGACAAGACACACAGCCCTGGTCAACAGCGGGGAAGTAATTAGGGACACGCACAAATAACTTTCAACCGAACACTGAGGCACAACAGGTTCTTTGAAATACACAGAGACCCAGTGAATTTAAAGTAACAGCAAAACTTTACTGGTTGCAAGATACATTGCTCTTTTGCACACGCACATGCGCACACACGCTCATCCACTTACCCATGTCCAACTAAGCTGCCAGGCACTAGCTAGAGGGACGGAAGCTGCCAAGTCTGGGTCCAAAGATGGCTCAAGGAGTGGGCGGGCTTCACTCAGGCCCAACTTCCTTTGTCTGGTTCAGGTGACATTTTTCCTTTGTCTCCTTAACGACTTGCTTCCTTCTTATCTACCTCCCTGAAGGGATCTTTTAGGCAAGTTTCCTGGCTTTTTTCCTCTCTGCTTATGTGCCTGCTCCATCTTTAGATAATGGCAGTTTCAGCCTAGTCTGACAATGTCAGGCAGTGATTAGGATGAGCCATTCAGTATTGGCCATTAGGTGAACTGAAATACTTCTGACTTCCCTTCAGGTGTGTTGGACAACAGCTTCCAAATTGGGAAAGTGACTGCCATAGTTGGGAATGTGAGCATAGCACAGATTTATTTCAACTTGGGAATGAGTATTTGACAAACAGGGACTTTCTCTATAGTAAGAAAGGAGTAAGAAGCTCTCTATTGACACATTCTACTAAGTACCCAAATTAAGAAAATGATAAAGACTTTCAAGCCTTTTGTGGCTGTTAACAGGTAGAAAAAAAGACTACAATAGGGAATTGCACCTAAAACTTGAAAACGTAAACATGTGTGCTTTTCTTCACTGGGATTTCATAGTTGAGAAACGGTGTAATTCAGAGTGTTTTCTTAAAGGATGTAATTTCCGCATGGGCATATGGAAAGTTTTTGACCCCCTTTTTGACTCAGTGAAAAGTTATGAACATGGAAGAGGTCAGAGGCAGAATCTTTGTGTATAACTTAGGGATTTTGTTTGGGACCAATTCTGCTTTGCCTTGCCTATTCTTTTGCTTGCAATATTTGTATTTCCAATAGAAGAGAATATCTGTAGCTCAGGGTTGAACTGTGGAGTCCTTGGTGCTCTCTGAGCTTGGTTGTTTGCGTGCAGATGTTTCATGACCCAACTAGGTAACTTCATCAACACAAGTTGGGTCATGAAACATCTGCAAACAACCAAGTTCAGAGAGCACCAAGAACTCCACAGACTTGCATCTGTCCTAAATCCTTCATGTTAGCTTCTTATCTTAAAGATCTTGCTCAAAGGGGCTCCATGTATAAGCTTTGTTAACCCTTCTGATTCGACCGTGCCAATGAGAAGTTAATCCAGCAAAATATTTCACATGGTTTATGACATTTGTAACCCTTACTCCTACTTTACCTCCAGAAGAAGATTATAACTGTAAAATGATAAAAGCATTCCCAGAGGGTTTCTTCCCCACAAGGTGAGGTCAATTTTGGGCTTTGCATGAAAGAAATGTCTATCAGCAAACTAATTCCTGTTGCGCAATTTCACCCCATCATTAGGCATCAAGCAAATTTAAAGAAGCAAATATTTTGTTTCCAAGCATTACACTTTGGAATGGTGTAGTGTCCTACTTTACAACAATTTATTTAATGGATTATCTATTTGAAATCAGGTTTTAAGTATCAAAAGTCATAAGGGGCAGCAGGTGGTATGAAATTGCCTGTCAACAGTTGGTACATGGACAGCTGGTTAAGTAGGTAGACAAGGTAATCTGGACACCATCTTCTCTGGTATAGTCAGATTCATATTTTATTTCAAGTCTGTACCAATTATGTGCAGATTTTATGCAGATCTGCATCTATTTTTTTTCTAATTTGGGATAATGCACTAATGCATAAATTGTCCCTCCTATATACATCCATTTACACACACTAATGTTTTTCTTATTCAAGAAAATAAATATTTTTCAGAATCACTTAAAAATAATAGCAATAGCTGGAAACGGGAGTAAAGAAAGGACTATTTATGATAGCATAGCACTAGCAATAGGTATTCATTACCAGACACATTACTAGAATGGGCCAAAATACAAGTTTGTACAAATCTTTGGATCTAAAATGCATTGTTTATTGTATAGAAACTTCTAAGATACTTTACCTTTAGAAAAGCTTCATGAACTCTAATACAAGTCTACAATTCAGAGAATTGCTTGTTCTGTATTCCTAGACCAAAATGTTGGCTAGATAAATATGACATCTACCCAGGTGATTTGGTCTTTGGGAAAGGTTAAATTCCTGGAACCCACTATGAAAAATAGGTTCTAGAAATCCTGCAAGATGCCATTAATGCATATTAGAAGAAAAATGTATCAGGCGGAAGAATATCAGGTATCACCTTCTTATTTTAAAAACCAATTCTTAATTCTTTCCCAACCTCTAGTAATGCAAACTAATTATTGGAAAAACATTGAAGCTTAGACACAACACTGTAGTATGGACAGATTAAATAGATTCCAATATTTGTGTGTCTATGCACTTGTGTGCACATATGTATTTTTAAGGACAGAAAGGAAGAATATATCATATGAATAATGGTTTGAAATGAAGTTTTTTAATGTTTGCCAAATGATTCCAGTTTAACATCTGCTTTTGAAAGTGGAAGATAATATAGACCAACTCAGTGTTAAATGCTTTTTCTAGGCCAACGTGTAATTTGATGGGCTGCAGGAAGCTAACAGCTTTACAGAATGGCCTACTTTTGAAATAGGCAAGCAATTCTATTGCTTATGTTAAAATTACAGTGTTTTAGAAGACAAAATAAAACAGGGAATTTCTTCACTACAGTGTTTATTTATTGAAGCTCTGAAAGCTTCAAACCAAGTGAAATGTGAGCTCTAATATTTGCAAATTGCTTCAGAATGAAAATGAGGCAATTGACCTCTGATCTCTGGAATATTTCTGTATTACTATCATTAAGTCTGACTGGGCTGCTGTTTGGAAAAGTGGGTGATCAGAAGTGGGCATTCAAGGTTTTTATATGCAGGGAAGGAAGTAGAAGATTTCCTCTCTCTTTTTGTTTTCTGCTCACTAATACTTCATGCTACCTAAAGGAAAGGTATAATAGCACTGTAAAAATGCTTAGAAGGAAAGTGCAGTGAGGACAGATTTCCTTACTGTGATAATCCTTCTCATCTTTATGTAAATACTACGACTGTGCAGTACTTCAGATTATGCTTCAGTATGTGCTTCAGAATAAATGAGTTGCATTTTTCTGTTACTCATCAAAACAGCCACATCTGCTTCCAGGATCACTGCACAATCATAGAAAATGACACAACTGTTTTAATGAGTCACAAACAGCTGTATTCCCATTCTTGCACTTTTTGAAACTCCTTTTCTCTGAACTTTTTTTTGAAATGCCTACTTTTTTCCTGCATATTGTGATATATCAAGCAATATACTCTAGCAAGACTTATCCATAGTTTTGGTGCATAATAATTATCCACTGTTTTATCTAGTCTCCCTGTCCCCTTTGCCATCACTTACTTTTCAAAATTTATGCTAGCCTCCGTAATGAAGAAAGAGTTAGGTCTTATGTTCAGAAAGATCAGTTCTTCAAACTTTACTAATTAGAATAGTGTGTTATCAGCTACAATAACTTTTTTCAAAATCCAGCTTTCCAGGCTTCTCTTGTCAGGAAGGGATTTGGGGTATGCATGCATCCAGGGGTGGGTTTCCTGCTGCAGAAGTGCCCTAGTGATTCTGGATGTTTCCCGATGAGTTAGCCCCCAGCTTCGCTGTGCATGAGAGGGAGACACATGAGACTGTTGGAATAGAAGTCTAGAGAGGAGTCAAGAGGCAATCTGGCTGAAAGAGAGAATCAAAAGGGGGATGTGATTTCCAGTAAAAGGTTAAACATTAATGCTGGGCATCTTTGGATAAGCTGTGAGAAGCAGTGCTTTGGAATGATTCTGTATGGTAGATCAGATTTTTAGGTTTTATTTTATAGTATTGCTTCCCTGCCGATGTTGGGTGGGTGTGAAGGGCACCATTCAAGTCTTGCTATTTGTATTCAGTTGATGCAATTATAAATTATCCCAAACCAAACCATTGCGCCTGGCTCTTCTGTTAGCTATTTAGAAGGCATATCTATGTAACTGCTTAACATCACTCCTTTCCAGCTACATTTTATTTGGGCAGAAGGAAGAACTAGTTACAATAAGCTCTAAATGTAAGTGAGGGCATAGCTTGGGAAATAATGCAGTAGGTGTCTCTGTACTGAATTAACTGCATCATCAAAAGTAATCCAATGGACCACTTTCACATGTGATACTGTCAGCTAAATCTCCATCCATGTTGATAGTAAAGCTGACCTTTTTAAAGTATTTGGCACTCTTCAGTTCTCCTTGTTCCTTTCTCTATCCTTTTCTTAGTTTGGTCTCAGATTTTTCAGTTGTTTTAGGATGTTCTGTTGTCCTCGGTTGTGTCCCCATTTGCATTCCCTGGCAACATCTTTTTTCTGCCATGTCCTCAGCTCATCCACAGCCCAGGAGTAAGAAAGGATCATCCTTAGCTGTTCAGGAGTTAAGCATGTTTTTCTTCTTAAGCTGACAGTATCCCCAAACAGCTGAAAGGTGTGTAAAGTCTGTTAACCTTCCAATCCATTACATCAGAGGCAAGCCCAGGTGACCAATGGTCAGTGGGATCAGAGAGGCACCTAGTGGCCATTTCAGTCTAATGGAGGCATATCTCCTCTTTTCCAATCCCTTCCCAATCACTGCTGCCATTCTGCATTTGTCTCCTTAAACAGCTGGACACAGCAGTGCTGTGCCAGAGGTCTTTGGGGTTTGCACAGAAGTGGTCAAGCTGCAGTTGTGAGCCCAAGTGGCTGTCTGCCACAAGCACAAGTCTATCTGTGTAGATGTCACCATTTTACATCCTCTAGGGAAAGTGGAAACAATGACAGCCAGTAAATTTAGAAGGTGCAGTAGCACTAGAGTGCTTACATGGCCAATTTTAAGTGATTTAATTCTTATGAGGTCTTGCACAAAACTGAAATATGTAATAGTGTATTAATAGGGTAAACCACCTCCCACCCCATCCATTGCCTCACAAACAGAACATGGAAGAATCTGAATGTTGGGAATTGTTGCCTATATAAAGAAAGGAAAGGAAAGGGAAGGGAAAAAGTTCCAAACAAAAGAGCTGCTTGTGACTCAGCTCTCTTTGGGACTCCAATTTGACTTTTTTTTTTTTTAAGTTTTCAGGATACAACACAGTGGGGTGTAACAGGCAGGATACAAGAGATGATGGACAAAGTCCAGCAGTTAGGTCCACCTGCATTCTGGCTGCAGTAGGTGACTGGCAGATGTTTATCCTACTGGCTGAAGAGGGAGGACAGCAAAGCTGAGGGACCCAATCAATCACTTTCTTTACTTTGCACAGTCAGGGCAGGACCATTCACAGGAGACTCAGAACAGTAGAGGAAGGACAGGATATAGACCCCATGTAGTTTTCAAGCAAACCAAGGATGGGTGGGTATCACTTTAATTCAGCAATGGGAAAAGGTCCTGAGACACAAACCTTTCAGGTCATGTCAGAATTCAGATTGAGGATGACATTCTCTTGCCGTAATCAAGAGAAAGGAATATAAACTAAATTTGAACAGTTGCTTTGCAATTAGGGGGGGCTTATAAATTGAAATCATAATATAATAATACTGAAAATTGACTGGACTGGCAGACTCTTCAAGTGAGTCTGGCAAATATACTTACAATGTATATATCCTACTTTAAAAGCCAGGCTTGATTTCCCTAATGAAAAGTTACTGAAGCATCCTAAGTATGAAGGTGTCCGCTGCTCTTTTTGTTTTGTTTTGGGTTTTTTTGATGGAAAATATTTTCACTCTCAAAAACCACTTACATAGTGCCCTGCATTTTGCATTATAGCAATATTAATTATAAGTTTGGGGGAAAATATAATATTTTCTTAATTGTATTTTTATTTTGCCCATTTTTTTTTCAAAAAACAGAAGGCAATAAATATATTCTTCCCATGCAACATTTCTATGAAATAAGTTAGGCTGAGAGAATTTCACTGGTACAAGGAAATCCAGGGAGCTTCATAGTTAAATGAGGATTTACCAATCCTGGGTCAGTCTCTAATCTGTATGCCACATGGCCTCAATAAGCTACTTTGCAAAGACATCAATTTTTCAGGCAAGTGATTGAATCTTCTTATTTTAGTTAGGATAGTGTACTTTGTGTGTGGTGGAACTCAGTCCCAGAATTCTCAGCATCTCTATTATTACTTGTGTATGTGAGTGTGTGTTTTAAATTAATTCCTTCTCTTTGGAAATAATAATGCAGAGTGGCTTTGCTGCATATATTTAATATACAATCCATAACCAACTGACAATCTCTAAGTTTATAAGAGGGGAAATGAAGGGCTGACAAGGTTAAGGGATACTATGATATGTTGCACTAGCAAAATAAATGCTAACCACCATAGGCACGCATTTATATAGGCTGTACATTTTTGATGAGGTAAGTGCTTAATTCAGGTATTGAACAAGCATTACACAAATTACTCTGAGTTCACAAGATGGATCCATTTGTTTCCTTAACATTTCCAGAAATGAATAGATCATGTATACTCACAGTAATTTATATAATGCATGGTTGATACATGAGTGAATGAGTTACACTTTGAAATTGAGGCCCAGATTAGATTAGTTACTGTATATGTGCATGTATATAGTCTGTGCATAAGAAGAAATCGTGCCCAAGTTGGGGCAAATAATTATCAGAATCCCTGTAGAATAGCCTTATCAAAAGTATAGTTTTTGTTGTTAGCATTATAGCTGGTAGGAAGGAGTTACATGGGGGCTAGTTTTCTGATAAATATAAGGCATACCCAGCTGGTATTTTCAAAAATTATAGGGTTTAGTAGACAACATTGGTTAAGCAATCACAATAAGCAAAGAACCTTTTTGCATTTGCTCTGGTAACATCATGTTTCTTCAGGTTCCCATGGTGGTGCTTTCATTTTCATTTTGTTCAGTTTTAGGATGCTGTGAGGATGGAGAGCTGAAGGATCTCTCATGCATTCATCATGTGTCAGGATGATGGCAAGACCGGCTGGGACTGAACAGGGAATGATGATCTTTATCTTGAAAAAGTAGCCTGAGCTCTTTCTTGTCAGATGCTTCTGCTTCATATTGAAAAGTCCATGGGCCAGAGGTTGTGACTTCTTTCCCTGAAGCAACTTCTGTGAAATACCCATATTCAAGAAAGGGGAAAATATTCCCTTGTTAGTATTCAGGCACACAGGCTACATTCTGATAGACTGCTTTTCAGGTGAATTATTTTAATATCTCTGCCCTATATTTTCCTGGAGAATGTAATTTTACCTCAGCAGGGTAGCACTTCTTGTACTCTGACAAACTTTTGTGTGAACATCAATACTGTACTTTGACAGAGTGTTCTTCAGTCTGAAAATCAACTCCCAGGTGGAAGAGACAGCAGTAAAAGGACACCTTCTTTATTCACTTGTACTAAAAAGTTCTAGTTATTTTTTAAAGTCCTTGCACAGAAAAGTGTTTTCTTCTTTACATAAAATTGTAGGACTTTTCAATTCTCTCCAAAATTTAAAATATAAATATATTTACATTTATATATTTAAATATATATCTAGGTTGCTTGCTCCAGGCAAACTCTTTAATAACTGAATTCAGAGGAAGCCCTCTGGTTATATTTTCTCCTATGCTATGTACAAGGCTGTTTTTTGTTTCTGCTGAATTCGTTAACCTCCACACATAGACATCACTTCCTGAAGACAGGCAGGATTGCATTACTGGACTTTGGCAAGGAGAACATTTGTCTGGCTGTTTCACTGATTTTTTTTAAAGTCCAGTTTCTATATGAGAAGATGGTGCCCTCTTTTATCCCACATGACCAAAATCTTGCAATAATTGGTCAAACGTAGGCTTCAGATTGTCAGCTTCACCCAGGAAGTACTGACCAACCCATACATGCAGAAACCCACAGATGACATTACAGGCTTAGGGCCATATTTGTTTATGTGCTTTTCTTCTTTTAATAACCATAAAGTGTTGTTGTTGTTGTTCTTTTTAAATAGTGCCTGAAGTCCATCCAACCAAAGCACCAAATTTTCTTTCTTGACATTTTGAGACAAAAAATGCATGAAAACTGTAGGGTAAAATCAGCTTAACATAATTTTTAAAAGGAAGTGCTTCACCAATTCCAAAAAGGAATTCCAAATCTGGTCCCCATCATCCCATCCATTTTGTGCTATCTGCCACTGCATCCCTTGAAACCTTCGGAAACTCACTGAGAAAAACCCCAGGCCATGCCTGCTCTAAGGATGGATCAATGCAGCAACTCTCTCTCTGTTTCCAGCTCTCTTTGTGGTTGCCAGTCTTTGAATCTGGGAATTTTAGGATGTAATATATCTACTTTACCACTTAACTACTGTTCCCCTTACTACAATTGCAGTATGTGGGATGTATGTCTAATAGCAAGACCAAAGTGGGAAGTTTACATTGAGCAGAATGGCATCCAGGATGTATTCACTATTCATTTTTTTCTTGCTTATAGGAATAAGGTAAAGGTAAAGGTTTCCCTTGACATTAAGTCCAGTCACGTCCGACTCTAAGGGGCAGTGCTCATCTCCGTTTCAAGGCCAAAGAGCCGGCGTTTGTCTGTAGACACTTCCGTGGTCATGTGGCCGGCATGACTAAACGGAACGCCGTTACCTGCCCGCCAAAGTGGTACCTATTAATCTACTCATATTTGCATGTTTCGAACTGCTAGGTTGGCAGGAGCTGGGACTAGCAACGGGAGCTCATCCCATCACGTGGATTCGAACCTCCGACCTTCTGATTGGCAAGCTCAGCAGCTCAGTGGTTTAACTCACAGCGCCACCGCGTCCCACGTATAGGAATAACCAAACAAAAAACAACAAGAAATGTCCCACACTCTGCAGTGAGAGTTTGAGGGAAAGTTACCATGTGTTACCTTGTTTCTATTTCTTGATTTAATAAGAATATTTCTTGTTTGATAAGAATATTTACATCCTGACTTTTAGACCTAAAAGGCAAATAATTGAACTTATATTTTCCCTAACTACATTTTAAAGTTTGAAGTACCCTAGTGCAATCTTCCATAAATTGATCTCCCTCCAGATGTGTAGACTTCAGCTCCCAGGATTCTCAGCAATGCCCATGCTGGCTATGGAATTCTGGAAATTGAAGTCTGTATCTGAAGTTTGTAGGAAGGTTGCTCTAGTATGTATCTATTAATTTTTTAAAAATAAAATAGCATTCTACTAGGATTTTTAGGAAGACCCACAGATCAGCTAGATATGAGCTCACTAATACTCCTAAGGAATATGCAGTGGAGGTGAAGAATAGATTTAAGGGATCGGACTTAGTAGATAGGGTCCCGGAAGAACTATGGACAGATGTTCGCAACATTGTTCAGGAGGCGGCAACAAAATACATCCCAAAGAAAGAGAAAACCAAGAAGGCAAAATGGCTGTCTGCTGAGACACTAGAAGTAGTCCAAGAAAGAAGGAAAGCAAAAGGCAACAGCGATAGGGGGAGATATGCCCAATTAAATGCAAAATTCCAGAGGTTAGCCAGAAGAGATAAGGAATTATTTTTAAACAAGCAATGCGTGGAAGTGGAAGAAGACAATAGAATAGGAAGGACAAGAGACCTCTTCCAGAAAATTAGAAACATCGGAGGTAAATTCCAGGCCAAAATGGGTATGATCAAAAACAAAGTTGGCAAGGACCTAACAGAAGAAGAAGAGATCAAGAAGAGGTGGCAAGAATATACAGAAGACCTGTATAGGAAGGATAACAATATCAGGGATAGCTTTGATGGTGTGGTCAGGGAGCTAGAGCCAGACATCCTGAAGAGTGAGGTTGAGTGGGCCTTAAGAAGCATCGCTAATAACAAGGCAGCAGGAGATGACGGCATCCCAGCTGAACTGTTCAAGGTCTTGCAAGATGATGCTGTCAAGGTAATGCATGCTATATGCCAGCAAATTTGGAAAACACAAGAATGGCCATCAGACTGGAAAAAATCCACTTATATCCCCATACCAAAAAAGGGAAACACTAAAGAATGTTCAAACTATCGAAGAGTGGCACTCATTTCACATGCCAGTAAGGTAATGCTCAAGATCCTGCAAGGTAGACTTCAGCAATTCATGGAGCGAGAATTTCCAGATGTACAAGCTGGGTTTAGAAAAGGCAGAGCAACTAGGGACCAAATTGCCAATATCTGATGGATAATGGAAAAAGCCAGGGAGTTTCAGAAAAACATCTATTTCTGTTTTATTGACTATTCTAAAGCCTTTGACTGTGTGGACCATAACAAATTGTGGCAAGTTCTTAGTGGTATGGGGATACCAAGTCATCTTGTCTGCCTCCTGAAGGATCTGTATAACGACCAAGTAGCAACAGTAAGAACAGACCACGGAACAACGGACTGGTTTAAGATTGGGAAAGGAGTATGGCAGGGGTGTATACTCTCACCCTACCTATTCAACTTGTACGCAGAACACATCATGCAACATGCTGGGCTTGAGGAATCCAAGGCTGGAGTTAAAATTGCTGGAAGAAACATTAACAATCTCAGATATGCAGATGATACCACTTTGTTGGCTGAAAGTGAAGAGGAACTGAGGAGCCTTATGGTGAAGGTGAAAGAAGAAAGTGCAAAAGCTGGCTTGCAGCTAAACCTGAAAGAAACCAAGATTATGGCAACCAGCTTGATTGATAACTGGCAAATAGAGGGAGAAAATGTAGACGCAGTGAAAGACTTTGTATTTCTAGGTGCAAAGATTACTGCAGATGCTGACTGCAGTCAGGAAATCAGAAGACGCTTAATCCTTGGGAGAAAAGCAATGACCAATCTTGATAAAATAGTTAAGAGCAGAGACATCACACTGACAACAAAGGCCCGCATAGTTAAAGCAATGGTGTTCCCTGTAGTAACATATGGCTGCGAGGGCTGGACCATAAGGAAGGCTGAGAGAAGGAAGATCGATGCTTTTGAACTGTGGTGTTGGAGGAAAATTCTGAGAGTGCCTTGGACTGCAAGAAGATCAAACCAGTCCATCCTCCAGGAAATAAAGCCAGACTGTTCACTTGAGGGAATGGTATTAAAGGCAAAACTGAAATCCTTTGGCCACATAATGAGAAGACAGGACACCCTGGAGAAGATGCTGATGCTAGGGAGAGTGGAAGGCAAAAGGAAGAGGGGCCGACCAAGGGCAAGGTGGATGGATGATATTCTAGAGGTGACGGACTTGTCCCTGGGGGAGCTGGGGGTGTTGACGACCGACAGGAAGCTCTGGCGTGGGCTGGTCCATGAAGTCACGAAGAGTCGGAAGCAACTAAACGAATAAACAACAACAACACATGTGTCTATCTGTATCTGTACCTCTACCTCTATTCGGACAAGATTGCCTTACCGTGTACATGATACATCAGTGATGGTGGTAGTAATAATTCCTGTAGCAGTTTCCATGTCTGCTATAAGAAATCCTTGTTGCTGGAATGTGCTTTTGCTATTGACAATTAAGGCACTATTATGTATATTTTCTGATTTAATATTTATGTCTGAGCAAAAGTTCCCTTGGATAATTTTGACTCCTGGTTGACATCCATGCACTATTCTCAAAAATATGGAAGTGGTGTTGTTTTGATTTTCCACTCTACCCTACAGCCATGGGTTTCCTGGAGATCTCCATCCAAGAAACAACCAGACCTGACTCTGCTTAGGCTAAAAGAAATGAATTCTGGAAAGATCCTTTCCCCCTTATTGAAGAAAAAAAGAACACAGATTTGGACAGCTGTAGTTGAGGACTTCCGATGTACCTTGATATATTTATGCTATGATCTCACACAGAGACCTTGTTAATGTGCAGTCACAAGAGAAGATTTTCCGCACCAGATTATTGCAGTTGTCAGTGGGTGAGCAGGCAGATAGTACAAGCTACACCTACACCAAATAGACCTCTATTATGATTGAGACTGATCCTGGGTTTTGAGAACTCCATGACAAGGAGGGAGTTGGTATCTTTCTCCTAGCAAAAAAAGCTCTTTTAACTTTAGCAGGATATTGCAGTATAAACTAACATTCTCCTGAGTTGGAAGGTTTGTTTGTATGATGATTGAATTATGTCTTTAATTCTATGGTTTAATTATTTGGGTTAGTATTGTGGGTGCTTTGAGGCACTCATTGGTGAAAAAGAAAGGTAGAAATTAATTAATTAAAAAATAATTGTACCATTCAGACAGATTTCTCTACAGTATGTGGATGTGCAGGTCTTATGCTGCTCACTCACAGATAGCTAATTCAGTTCTTTAAAAGTTTGTGGCTTTTGTTGTAGAAGAAATGTGGTGGCACAGTGATTGGATGGAGTTTCTCTTTGGATATTTATCCAGACAAATGAATGGATACATTTAAATAAAAGTTCTAAATTTAAGATGCCCAGAACACACTCTGTCTCTGTCTCTGTGTTACTTTGAAGGAAGCTAGGGATTTGGGGTATGTTCTGTCTGTATCAATGAAAAACTATGGAGAACTATATTCCATGATTCTTTTATTCCTTCTTGAGCTGCAGTGCCTGATGATTCAGCAGATTCCATTTTTTTAACCTTTCAGTGTGAATCAGAGGCTCCTGAAAGAATAAAGTACCAACAACCTGGGCATTCACATCTGACAATAGAACAAATGCTGTCTTTTATACAGGGGTGGAAAACAGCAGCAATCAGGGACAACCATGAATGACTTCAGGGAGTCTCCTAGCATGCAAGGTGGAGCAGTGTGGAATTCTTCCAGGTGAAACGGAAGTAATTCCTTTGTAGTCTGGAAACAGTCAAATACCCTTCTGTCCTCTGAAGAAAAAAGGTTTTGAATCTTGTCTACGGTCCTGAGAGATTCTCAGATTTTCTAAGCACTGCAATTTAGAACTGAACCAGAGTGCTTTATAGGACAGTTGAATTGGATTTATATTAAATTAGAATGTTGAGGGCACCTAATTGCCATAACTAATCAAGGTTTCCCTCAAACATTCCTTTCAGATCTTCTGTGTCCTCCCTATTTAATCTGAGTAGTGGATTGAAATACATCTCCAAGCATCTAGTTCTTTGATGTCACAAAATGTCATTCCTTCCTCCTTGACAGTCTTCCCTATTTTATTGCTTAGTTGAATATTGATTTGTATTGAGTGCAAGCTAGCATTTCTTCTTCATCTTCTTCCCAAGTGCTGGCTTTATGCTGCGATTGGAAGGAGAGAGAGCTCTGTTACATTTACAGCCAATTTATTTGTTGAGAAAGAAATCACTCCAAGGTGAAATTCAGGTGATAACCTACAATGTCTTTCTATTGTTGACATGTATTTTGATGCTAAGCTTTGCTTTATCAGTTTATACTTAAAATTGTCTGAGGGGATGTACCTTTGGGCAAGAGATTCTATTCCCATGGTTGCCAAGTGACCAGAAACAAATGTGCCAGGGCCAACGAACTGCAAAGTGCAGATTGCAAACATAATCTTCAAAGAGATTGTCTTTCTTTTCTAGCATAGAAAGAAGTGCCTCCTCTAAGATAACAATTGGAGTGCAACACAACTTAGTGTTCTGGACTGTCAGATAGTCCTCTTACAGAATATTCCATTCCATTCTCCCACTCAGCCACTATTCTGTTCCTCCCACCTCAATAGCCACTCATCTTTCTGTTCCTCCCCCTCTCAACAACTCATCTTTCTGTGAATGTGTTCAGACCATCAACTGAAGTGTGAGGAGGCGTTTTGCAGGCTGTTTTTCTAACTTTTCCTTGGGAAGGGGGATTTCTACAAACTTTATGGGTCAGCGGAGATTGCAAATATGCCTTTTCTGCATGTAGATGCTTTTTTTCCTATACAAATACTTGCACTAACCCTTTGTTTTATTAAGTTGTCCTTCCCTGAATATAGTCCTAATTTCTTTATAGCTTTTTCTTTCAACTATAACTGTTTTTCTTGTCTTCAAGCAGTATTCCTTAAGTGATGCATCTGCCAAATCCCACCCTTATCTCTGAAATATGTAGTATAAGGCAAGGATTGATATTTTGCCTTACACTATCTTGTTCCTGGAATCTCTAGAACAGTGACTCCAGCAAATAAATGTAAGTGATAAAATGTCCATCAGTTCCTAAATATCTCCTGCTATCATTCTATTTAAATATTTAATATTCACTCCCCCAGACTCTCAAGTCTTTATCTGAGGCTGTTTTTGATGACATGCCATCAAGTTGTTATCGACTCTTAGTGATCACATAGAGGGTCTTCTTTAGGTATCCATATTTAAGGAAGCAAGACAGACTTGCCAAAGAGATGGGCCATTCTGGGAATGATAGCCTATTTATACCTTTCCAGGCAGGCTCCCCTGGAATCTACAGCATGTTCTTTTTAGTGCTGAATGAAACACTTCTTTTAAAAAAAAATTCCCAGGCATTTTAAGAATCATTCTGATATTTCCGAATGTTAGTGCAGTTCCTTTATTGTGATTTTCTTTCGTCAGGTGTGCTCTTCTCTCTGTAGCCTTTTATGTTACTCTGATGCTGATCTAATATTATTTTATATGGTTTAATATAATTGTATTTCAACTCATTGTACACTGCCCAAAGAAAATCTTACCCCTTTAGCACACATTTGCAAGCTAAGTATTGATTTTATACATGGGAAAGCCAGACAAGAAAGTTTATTTGAAAGATAAATAACGGAGTTGTTTGAGTGGGTGGTGTAAAATGCTATAAAACAAACAAATAGTAAATGTATTATTATATATTGGTTTAACTGAATCTTACTTACAGCTTAAACTGTTCCATTTATAGAGATGAGATTTTATTAATACATTATACTGGTCCCTTTGGTTGACATGAAATCCTATTTCAATTTAGGCCATACAGTTTGTTTCGGAAGTATGCATCTCAGTGAATAGGAGTCTCCCTTATCATTTTGCTGCCAACATTTCTTGAAGATTTCTAATCTAACATTTAGGCTTAAATGGTGGCATCCCACCTGTCTCCTTGAACTTAAAGCAACCAAATCACTTTGAAGATACAACATATATTTATTAGTGTGCATACAATATAGTGTGCACTGGGCTCCCATCAAAACATCGGCAGCTTGCTGAACAGCCTTGAGCAAAAGCAGAACCACAGCTTATATATCTTTGGCATACAGGTAGTTCTTGCTTAATGACCCTAATTGGGAATGGAATTTCTGTTGCTAAGTGAAGTGGTCATTAGGCAAAACATCACGTGACCGCAACGCTTAGTGACACCTGGTAGTCCAGATTGTGGTCGTTAGGTGAGGACCATGCTGTTGTTAGGCAAGGACCTCACACTTCTCCTGCCCTATTGTGTTCACCTCTGCTTCAACTCCCTCCACCAGCCTCTTTCCCCCCATCTCTGCCCTTTTGGCTGCCCAGCACTCCACTGCCACTGCCTACCTCTGCTGCCCCCCTTCACCCCCAGCTGACCTCTGCTGTCTTGACTGTGGCCTTTCACGAGGCCTTCACACCTGCCTATTTCTCTCATAGGGGCCTTGCGAGGTGTCGCACAGCCTTGTGGAGGCCTTGTGAAGGGCCAGCAGCTGCCTTGGCCAGGTATGCCTCATCAGTAGCAGGAGGAAGACTATGGCGAATGTCAGTGGAGGTGGTGGGGGGGCGGTTGGGGTAGGCAGTGGCGGCAGAGTGCAGGGCTGCCAAAAGGGCAGAGATGGTGGGGAGATGGGGGCGGTGGTAGGAGTTGAAGTGCACACTGTGGTCGTAAATATGGGTGGGCTGCCAAGTGCCTGAATTTTGATCACCTTACCGTGGGGGCGCTGCAACAGCTGTAACTTCATGGACTGGTTGTAACTACCATTCGTTCAGCACCATCCTAACTTCAAATGGTCCCTGAACAAATGGTTGTTAAGTGAGGACTACCTGTACTATTTTTGAGATATGAGCCAGTGAATATAAACAGTTTGGTCTACTTGCCACTGGTCCCTGACTGATTCCTCCCAGATACCACTTAGGGTCAATTCAGCTTGCTGTGAAAGTTTTCTTACAAGGGTACTATAAGCAGTTCACATACATGGGTGGGGGGGAGGCATCTCATAGGTTTGGTAGTGAATGCAGCTCACAAGTATACGGTACCTTTTACCATCCCATTCCTATGCAGCTTGCTCTTGATAAAGTGAGAGGTTCCAGCCTTGACTCTGACCCCTGGGGAGAAGGGATTCCTTGACAGCTCAGCTTTAGCCACAGCAACCCAGCTCAACCCAGGAACTGATCACATTTGCTGGTTCCTTATTCTGCTCTGCTTTTGGTTGGATAATGCTAAATAATTCAGACCTCTGTTTTCCTGCAGCAAAAATAACCTCTGCCTTTAGTTGTATTTTTGCAGTGGCAGGAGCCTGTGGAGCAAAGTCATCATAACCGCAGTCCCCTGTATGCAATCCTGCGTGCAGTCACTTTGTGTTCTTCCTGTGAGCATCATGGGCCCTGTTTATATTGCATTGATTAAGGCACAGTGTGAATTAAAACAAACAGAAAACAAACCACCACTCTATACTTTTTCTTTTCATGAGTAAAGCAAAAACTGCTGAGTTATTTATGGCTGGGCCATATGGGTATCTGTTTGGGGGAGGAATGACAACCCGTGTGCGATAATGCTATCACACGAACAATGTAATTTCTATACCTGTGACATGACATAATTGCATCATTTCCATAATGATGCTATCATGCCTGTGTCATCATTTTGATAACATCCTGGCTTGTTACAGAGGTGCAGCCCAGGGTCCCATTCCCCATTCTCTCCTTCCAAGTCCTGGGTATGATCACAAGGGTTCCTTTAAAAGTTGTGGGCAAATTGTGATTTGTAACCTGACAAACAATGAACATTATTGAATACTTTGGGAATAATCATAGTAACTGTGTTTAATTAACATAATTAAGCTATATCAAATTCTCTTTTGGCCTTGTTCACTTCATTGTTCTCCTTTGAAAATGTTGCCTGCACCCTTCTGCTCAAAGACTAAACATGGTTCTTGGTCTAAAAAAGATTTTTGGCAAAGATGATAAGCTGGCAGCCTGTCTAAACTGTAGTTTAGAAGTATCAAATATTAATGTTTTTAATGAACTACTATAGCAGACAGGGCTTTTGTAATCAGTACATTTACAAATGCTTTCAGTCTCAAATATAATGTAGAACTGTTTAAAAAAACCCCCAAGGCTTTAAATAAATAATGTAAGGGAACAAGTGGGGACATGAACCAGGGTTTCCTCAGTTGTAGTCCAACTCTATAGCCCCCAAGTATGGTTGGCAGACTGCACCACAGCCTCAGGAAGCCACAGAAGGTCTATATACTATGAGTTGTCCAACCATATTTTAAAGCCTACTCTATGGTAGCACTCATGGTGACAAATTAATTTTTTTCTTTTCCAGCATTGACCTGTGAAGTGTCAAGCAGGAGATATTCATTTAGAAATAAAAAGGGATATTATTTTCCCCTGTTTTGTGACAAGATATCTCCACAAGCCTATGCCAACATAACTGGTGAGAAAGATCTGGGTGAAGTTTCTGTAATGTTTTCTTGTCCAGTTATGATGGAAAATTCAACTGCTGTTGCCTCAAAAAATGGAAATATATCCAACCCAGATTAAAAAAGGTATTGATAATTATGGGTGGGACTTCTATCCTAAGGTGCTGAAGAAACAGGTGAATGTGTCCACTTCAGAGGAAACCTTTCCTGGGCCTCGATGAACTTGCAATCTTTAGCACGTTTTTAGGGAGTAAGAGAATCGGAGTGTGGATGGGCTCTCTTCAGAATAAACCTCCTTATAACTTACCTCTCCTTTTTTTTTTTTTGGTGTCAGAGATATTTAAGTACAAAATGTTTTCATACAGCTGTGGGGAGGGGGAATTAATATAAA
This sequence comes from Candoia aspera, assembly GCF_035149785.1. Taxonomy (NCBI): domain Eukaryota; kingdom Metazoa; phylum Chordata; class Lepidosauria; order Squamata; family Candoiidae; genus Candoia; species Candoia aspera. The sequence continues at coordinate 128,334,280 of NC_086153.1, read as the reverse complement.
TCAGATTTGCATAAACATCCTATTCTATTCCACTAGAAAAGAGAAATAAATATCTGCTATTTCTTTGTGTCAGTTCTATAGGTTGCTACTAACTTGCGCATGTATGATAGGTGGAGTTTTTCTTATTAGTATCATTAGCCAATTCTTTTCCCGGGGCAATAGTTTATGGAGACCTTTCTATTCAAAGTTTAATTTTGTTACTTTAAAGAACTTTCAGTCTGTCTGCGGTTCTGGCTTACTGATGAAGTATGTAAAAACATATTCCAGGCAGTTAGATTCAGCCATATTTGCGATTATCTAGGCTCAGTTTTCTTGGGAAATAGTTTTCAGGAGATTTTTGCATCCATGGCCTTAACACTCCAACAGATTTGTGTTCTTCATCAGATATTAGTCAGGAATCTATCATGCCACAGGATTCTTTTCAGAGAGGAAATTCTTCCCTGTTCCAACATACTGTAGGTTTATTACAAAAATGACCAATTGGCCTTTCCCTTCCTTTTGACCTTTGAGAACTCTCCACCTATCTTGGTCTCCTGAACAGGTATCAGTTACCCCCTTTCTAGGTCTTAAGAAACATTGCCTCAACCTCACCCTCTAGAAACCTTGGAGACCAGATTTTAGGATGAGTTATACAAGATGAGAAAGGTTCATGTGATGTCCTCTTGATCATTCCCCTAAACATCAGCTCAGTCTGCTGTGTGGACCTAGCCATTATAAACTATGATTACGGTTTAGCACAGAGACAGGTAATGTGATGGTCTGCAGCAAAAAAAAAAAAAAAGTGCTCCCAGACCTTCCCTTAGTGTCCATGAGGGTCCCTGCCCATCTGACTTTTTAAAAAGATTCTTCTAATCAAATAATTAATTAATTAGGAATCTGGTCTGCTGCAAAGTGAAGTACCATCCTCCAGCATCACATTTATTTGAAAATGCCTCTGGGCTCCAACAAATGTTCCACTGGAGCACTGGAGAGACCATCCTTGGGGCTAATGGTATTCCAGTTAATGATGATTCACAGTGGTGTGCTGGCAAATGTTTAAGAATCAGCTCTGCTGGCTCCATTGCTGCCACCGCATCACACTGCTAGCCGCAGAACAGCTGTTTGGAGTGCTAGGCATAATGGTTCAGCTCCACTGTCAACTGGCTTGCAAAATTCTGAACATTAAACAATTGGCTTTTGCAAGCTGGTACAAGCCCACTCTAGCACACCACTGATGACTCCTGACTTGCAATGCCCATCAGTGGTGGCCATTTTGGAATGCACCCACCACCTGCTCTTAAAATTCCAAATGTGATCCCATCCCCAAGAGTTTGCCTCTCTGGCAAGATGTGTGAATGATGGCCACTATGGCTTACTCAACAATCCATGGTTTAAAAAAGGCATTTTTGTGCTGCGACAATCCTTGCCTCAGGCCTCACACATGCAGAAAATTTCTTTCAATGTGTAGTTTTGTCTCATCAAATATTTTTAATTCAAGGGAGTAGAACTAATAACCCCAGGATTTATTTCAGTAACATTGTGTTTATTTACTGGGCCATTGTCTTCAGTGAACAAAAACAGTGGAGGGAAAAAATATTTTGACATAGGATACCAAGAGAAAAACGGTATGAAAGGGGATCAAATTAATATACTGCTCCTGGACCTTTCTATCTTATCATGATTCTAGTCATAGGCAACAACAGCACTGGCTTTTAAGTTCAGCATGTACACTCAAAACTAACTTAAGCACACTGTCTGAATGCTGTGGGTGATGCCATTCCAAGGCTGTTAAAGCAATACTGCTAATTTCACACCAAACCTGGTGTCCTCTAGATGACTCTGGCCTAAAAATTCTGGGAGCTCTTTTTCCAACACTTCTGGAAGTTGCCAAATTAAGGAAAACCAGTTTACAGCAGAGTTATAAATCTGTCGTCTATCCAACTGATGACACTCTTCTGTTATGACACTCTTCTGTGACAATATTCTTGAAACTTCAGTCTCTAAGCGCTTGGGCTATTACCCAGGACTTCACCCTCTTTGTGACATTTTTCATGGCTTAAAAATCTTACTGTGACTTCTTCCTAGAGAATGAACAATTCATGACAAATAAACTATAAACAGCTTATGAGGGGAACAAAAAGATTACTCTTTAAATTAGAAATGATTGGTTACCACATCACTTAAATTTTCAACTAGATTGTTTTAAAAATGCCTTGCATGTTTGCAGACTTCTAAGACTTAAAAAACCAAAATCTATGCCAGATACAGTTAGTTCAGAATTTATTCACTGCCCCTAATAAAGAAAAGAAATGACTTCAGAATATATTCCCATAAAATATTACCTCCCTAGATTCAAAGAGGTCCTTATTAAATTTTTCATATTTCCTTAAGCTGCAAATGAAGCTTTTCCTGAGACGTGCAAATTAAGATTCTCCCTAGAAAATAATGTACAAGTGTAAATTAAATATAATAAAGTTTAATTTTTCTGACTCTTTGAAATGTCTAGCATGTCATGCGCTGATAAATTTCTACTGCCATCTTCCCTTTTCTCCACAGCCTAAAGATCCTCATGAAATATATAGCTGGGAAGCAGGCACAACTGAAGTTACATGCCTATCACTTTGACATGCATTCACCTTAATCATCTATAAAAGAATGCCTAAACCATGGGGCCTGGCACACACATGAGCTTTTTTTAATATATACATTAAAAAATAATAATTATATATTTATTTATTTATTAAGAAATATATAATATATATATATATTTATTATTAAATATATATATACATATTTATTAAGGACTTGATTGCATAAAAACTAATAGAAACTAAACTTAAAGAAAGAAAAGAGAATAGAAACAATGAAAAGTGCAAGAAAAAGAGAAGAAAGAGAAAATAAAGAATATAAGGAAAAAGAAAAATATATAAAGAAGTGACTTCCAACTTTCCTCACAACAGACAAATTTAGTAACTCTTTACCCCCATAAGGTTACAAGCAGATATCTCTTCATCCCATATCCCTTATCTATAAACAAATCCAAAGAACATCAACTTTTCAATCCTGGTGTCAGCAAAAAGTCCATAAAGGGTTGCCAGAACTTTACAAAAAAAAGTCTTAATTTAACTTTGATCAAATAAACCAATTTTATATTCCTTCCTTTTACTTCTAACAGTCTTAATCTTTAGTTCATTCAAATATTGTCATAGGATTTGATTTCTCTTCAATTCCTCTTTATCCCATCTCATAGACTTCCTCAAGAGTTTAACAAGCCTGTTTTGTATATCCAATAAGAAAACATTTTCCAGGTCATTCTCTTGATTTGTCATTTGTATTTCCCCTTTAATTTTCTTTTGTATATCCAATAAAGCATCCTTTTCCAAATCATTCTCTTGGTCTGTCATTTGTAGTTCCACTTTTGGTCCTTTCTCTGTCTTGTCTGGCAAAATTTGCTCCACATGTCATTCCCTCATTAACATTTTTTGGACATAGTCTACCCATAGAGTCAGACATCATTACTGACACTGTTGATACTGTAGCTACTAATTTCTGGCTCCATTCTTCAAAGATCTCCTTTAATATTTCCAATGTTATGACATTTTGTGTCATTTCATAAGTCCCAGTACTGACAGCAAAAGCAAGCTTGTATTTTTTCCCCTTCTACTTAGAATCTTTAGTCCCCTCTAGTGTCCAGTTTCTAAAATCATAAAGTTGCATATTTTTGTTATGAACCTAAGATAGCCAAAATAAGTCTGGTTCCCATGAGAAGCTATTTATTTTTTATAGTTAATTCCAAAATCTTATAGTAAAAGTCAATATTCCAAATTTAACTGGACCCTTAAACCATTTATAACTTCCTTTGTAACAGCTTTTTGCTGTTTATTTCAATTTTTTAAAGTTCTTAGTAAAGGTAAAGGTTTCCCTTGACGTAAAGTCCAGTCGAGTCCGACTCTAGGGGGCGGTGCTCATCTCCGTTTCTAAGCCTTGGAGCCGGCGTTGTCATAGACACTTCCGGGTCATGTGGCCAGCATGACGACTCGGAACGCCGTTACCTTCCCGCCGAAGCGGTACCTATTGATCTACTCACATTTGCATGTTTTCGAACTGCTAGGTGAGCAGGAGCTGGGACAAGCAACGGGAGCTCACCCCGCCGCGCGGTTTCGAACCGCCGACCTTCCGATCGGCAGCTCAGCGGTTTAACCCGCAGCGCCACCGCGTCCCTTAAGTTCTTAAGCTTATAATTAATTTTTATTTTGTTCAGAGTTGAAGCTAAACTCACCCGGTGACTTTTCAAACTTGTCATTCTGAAGGTCTCTAATAGCTTTAAGATGATTAATAGGCAATTTCCGAAAGTGATTAGAAAGTGAGGCTCGTGAACTTAGTGTCCTTTAAAAGATTCCACTGCAGTTGTGAGCATGAAGGCTAATCCCTTCATCTCCCAGCACTCAATCCCACATAAAACCATTGTCCTGCAGTCTCCTTGTGAGGAGCAGCTGTCTGGAGCACATGTGGGCAATCTCCTGTCCTCTCCTTGTCCAGAGAGGTTCCAAAGAACTGGTCTAGTCACCTCTTCTTCAGTCTTTGCTGTGGTCGCTGGCTCCACTTTCATGGAGAGGTCTTCAGTTCACCATGCCTCTCCCGGAAGGTTGCACACACACAAGCTTTTGTACATATGACTCCTTGCCCTGTTGAAGGCATGACAATTTTGCTACTGTTGCCATGATCACTTTGGACTGGTTGCTAGTATTGATCTTTGCAGGAATTCCTGCAGGTGACTTTATTTTTGCTTTGTTGATGTCCTGGCTGATCTGAAGAATACGGGACATGTCCAGGCAGGGAATTTTATTATTGCTAAGTATCCTTCCCTCCCTTGAAGAGCAAGTTCCTACTTTTTACAAGGTTTAATAAAAATGCCTTTGAGTTAATGTTGACTCCTGCTGAGTGCCTGGCCAAGTTTTCTTGGCAAGGTTTCAGAAGTGGTTTGCCCTTGCCTTCTCCCTAGGGCTGAGAGAGTGACTGGCCCAAGGTCACCCAGCTGGCTTTATGCCTAAAGCAAGACTAGAATGCCTGGTGCCTTGACCACTACATCAAACTGGCTCTCTTTTACAAAATTAAATATTAAATGATTTGCCACAGGGGTCAGCACTTTCTCTACTGAGTCAATAATTCCAATCTTCGAATATTTTTGTTTTTCAAAGGACTTGTCTGTCTGTTCCAACAGCTGAGCTGGATGTGAAAATAAGAATTTATTGGCTAATACGATTTCAAATATCTGTATGTGTTTGTTGCTCCCATCTACTGTTTGTCTGGATTTAACAGCCCAGATGTGGTAGGCCTAAACAAGTTCTGGGTCTTTTAACACAAACAGGGGACAATGCATGCTAGGATGAACCAACCAAGACTGAACTCCATAAGTTAAGTGCAGTTCTCTTGGTGTCCTGACCATCCAATTCACAAAATAGAATCTCTTTGCTATTCACTCATACTTTATCAGACTACTTATCACCGAATGCCAATTTGAAAGTAACATTATTCTCTTATTTACTGTTCTCCCATACTTTTCAGCAGTGAGAATGAATAGGAAATCAATGCTATTAGAGGGAAGAATGACGAGCTCCTCTGCAGGAAGTTCTGTGCCTGTAGATTTAGCATTCTTGCAGACTAAATCTCTTCCATGTCTCTGAAAGCCTGACTCTTAGGAAGGAACAAGAAGAAGAATTACTAATTCAGCAAAATATGTTGTGCTCATTATTGCACCTTTTTAGGTCATAGTTTCTTTTAATCAAGGTTTGTTCAATAAACCAGAATCAAGCAATTGTCTTGCAAAAGAACAAAATAAACAAGGCTTGTTGATCCAACTCCTGGATTGTTCCCTCCCAAAGAAGACATGTATGCATACTTATTTTCTGGAACATGCCACACAAAAGGAGGAGAACAGGTCTGACATAGCCTAAAACACCCTGTAGAGCCCTGGTGTGCAAATGCCAGCTGTCTCGGCACTCCCACTTTTCCAAGATGTTTTCTGCTAAAATTTACTGCCATGGCCCCTCCCCTACGCCTCTCTGCTTCGGGTAAGCTTGAATCTCCTATTGCTGGACTCTAATACTTTCTCACTGCTTTGTTGGTTCTCTATATTGAAAGTATTTGTAGCCCACTATCTTTGCTGGAACTCTGAGCAGCGCACAAAAGAAGGATCACAAACACAAACAATGAACATGCAATTCATCACTCAGCAAACACAATAAACAAGAAACCCACCCCTGCAGCAAAGCCAGTCAGGAGGATAAAAAGGAAAAAAACAGCCCCCAATCAAAGCATAATGCTGGAAAAATCAAGCCTAGCCAATAACTCCCCCTTCCTGAATAGCACATCTTGACCAGAGGGAGAAATAAATACTGTACAATAATGGAATCTGATATTCCACAGAGTTGCACCACCACCTACCTGACTTCTGTTTGTTGTACACCCTCTTGTGTCTGCCCATGCACCTAGTTAGCCTCTAATACTCTACCCCCACTCCCATCCATGGGGTTGAGCGAAGGAGGAATTAGATGGCCATAGTAGCCAGGGAGTAGCCATTTTAATTTTCTTTGCACATACGGGGATGGATAAAATATATCAGTAAAGGGTCTGAAAAGATCAAGAGAGAAATAATACATACCTTTTAGAAATCTTTCTGGCTGAATTGCATCCCTAGTTATTCAAGAGCAGTAGTACAAGCAATCCCAGTAGTAACATATGGCTGCGAGAGCTGAACCTTAAGGGAGGCTGAGAGAAGGAAGATAGATGCTTTGGAACTGTGGTGTTGGAGGAAAATTCTGAGAGTGCCTTGGACTGCAAGAAGATCAAACCAGTCCATCCTCCAGGACATAAAGCCAGACTGCTCACTTGAGGGAATGATATTAAAGGCAAAACTGAAATACTTTGGCCACATAATGAGAAGACAAGACACCCTGCAGAAGATGTTGATGCTAGGGAGAGTGGAGGGCAAAAGGAAGAGGGGCCGACCAAGGGCAAGGTGGATGGATGATATTTTAGAGGTGATGGATTCGTCCCTGGGGGAGCTGGGGGTGTTGACGACTGACAGGAAGCTCTGGCGTGGGCTGGTCCATGAAGTCACGAAGAGTTGGAAGCGACTGAACGAATAAACAACAACAAAAACAAAGAAGTACAAGCAATAGGGTTGATAGGGTACGGACGCTCTGGGTTCCTAACTTAGTATGTAGCTTGTTAAAATAATGCCAGATTTTACAGTATTTTGCTTTTCCATGGAGAGCAACTAAGCATCTTTCAAGGTAGTCAGTTTAAAGCATCTTGTCATGTTCTGAGGCTTAGTGAGAACAGCAGAATGTTAGAGCTGTGCTTATTTCCAAAATGAATGGGAAATAGTGCTTTTGACCAAGAGTGAGCATGCCTCTCTCATATTCACTAAAGTACCTCCACTTTGTTCAGGTTTCTACACAAGCTTGAAAAGAAATGCTGCTGCTTTCACAAACCCACTATTAAAACAGATGCAACTCTTAAAGCAACAGTGCTTTTCTTTCAGGTGTGAGGGCACCGAAGCTGGATAGAACTCAGCAGCTTTAATAAATGTCAAAGAGGTTCTGAGCTCACACTTGCATGAAATCCAAGGCATTTCTTCCAAATAATTTCTGAAATGTGCATAGCCCTGTTAATTGTGACTCAGGTAAAATGGGGAATGACTTGTGTTTTTCATCCTCCTGAATTTAATATAATCAAGAATATTTCTTTTTGTGGAGTCCTTGGTGCTCTCTGAGCCTTGTTGTTTTCTTGCAGAGGTTTCATTGCCAGACTAGGCAACCTCTTCAGTGCGAAAAGGTGAAGATGTTGCCTAGTCTGGCAGTGAAATGTCTGCAAGAAAACAACAAGGACTCCACAGTTCAACCCTGAGCTACAAATATTCTCTTCAATATTTCTTTTTATTTCTTTTATTAAGTTGAGAGGCTGCCCAACTCTGGGCAGCAGTCAATTTAGAAAGCAAGAACAACAGAATAGAGAAAAAGAATCATGTACATCTGGAGAAAAAATTGCAAACTACAGCAAAAAACAACAGACAGGGGTTCAACACCAAACCTCCAATAAAGCTTGGGAGAACAGATTTTCAAGGACTTTTGGAATACCATCAGGGTGGGAGCCATATGGATCTCAAGGAGATGCTGTTCCAGAGAACAGGCACCACAACAGAGAAAGCTCACTTTTCCTAACATAACTAGAACCCATACTCATTCAGTTTTTAAAAAGTGAGTATGAGCAAGTAGAGAAAGCCAGGTTGGTGTAGTGGTCAAGGCATCAGGATAGAAATTGGGAGACGGGAGTTAGTCCCACCTTAGGCTTGAAGCCATCCAGGTGACCTTGGGCCAGTCTCTCTCTCTCAGCCCTAGGAAGGAGGCCAGGGCAAGCCACTTCTGAAAAACCTTGTCAAGAAAACTGCAGGGACTAGTCCAGGCAGTCACCAGGAGTCAATACTGACTCGGCGTGTGCGTGCACACGCACACACACACACACACACACGAACAAGTAAGTTGGATATGTCTTATTTTTGTTGGACATGGTCTAGAAGAACAAAAATACCTATGGTATTCATGCCTAAACTTTCAATACATTGAGGAACTTACTAAAAAACAACAACAACCCACATCTTCTAGTAGGCCAGAAATTATGTTAAAATGAGAGTTGGTCTTAACATCTTTGTACCTTTCTTCAGTGGAACACAAGATGGCAGGCTAGAGGCAAAGAAAACTGTGTTTTTCTCCATTTGCTTGAATTCCTGTCTTTGAGAGTTTTTTTAATAACAGTACACAAAACTGGGCCATGTGGAATTGGCAGTAGGTAGATGTGCCAGTTAGATTTGCAGCCCTTCCAGAGAAAAGCAGCAAAGTTGGGTGACTCATTCATTGCAGTACAATTGGCTGAAGGCAAAATCACTCTGTAATATAGTTGAACTATCTAGTTCAGTCCTGTTTTATTCCAGTTGCTAGAATCAAATGTCTTAGGTGCAGACTTAGAGCTCAAAAACAAAGAACCCAGGGATTTCTATATTGTCCCTAAATTATTTATTCATTTATTTAAACAATTTGTATAGCTGCACATTTCATACCAGTGACTAGGCAGTGCAGATGATTAAAATCAACAAAGCATAATACAGCAAATACAATGAGAACAACAACAACGATGATGATGTAACATGCCCATACCTAAAATCAATCCAATATTAATCCATACAGGTCAGACAACCCATCAACAGGCCTGGTTTAATACTCCCCATATTCAGAAAAATAGTAGGGCTTGGATTTGAAGGCAAAGAAAGTGCTGTGGAGCATGTGGAGACATGCTCACACATTAGCACTGATCTGCAACCCCTTCAACCAAATCCATCATTTCTCAGGACTGTGTGGAGAACAGCCATGCAATTCTTGGAAAAGACTCAGCTGCTGCCTGAAGGAACTGTAGGCAGGTGCTGCCTTTCTGCACCCCCACACTCCACCCCCCCGCCCCGGCCTTTGAAGCCCAAGTGGGGCAGAGCCTTAATATTGATCCTGTTAGGAAAAAATTGACTTAGAAGGTTTTTCAAAAGTTGACATCAGCTTTTGCTTAGTTCAGGCATGTCATGATGGGGACAGATGAAGTCACCAGGAGGGGAAAAATTTGTACCTCCCAACCTATGTGCCTGTGTTGCCTACAGTGGAATTAAAAAGCCAGGAGCATTCCACCTATATAATTTAGCATGAATTTTGAGTTTAATGCACAGTGCTTCAAGTGGTGGAACACTCAAACCAAGAGTCCCTAATTTCCATTCTAAACTAATCTTTCTTTTATTTAGTTGTTAGATTTTATTTATTTATTTATTTTTCAGATTTAGTCACTGCCCATCTCACTCAAACAGTGGCTCTGGGCGGTTTACAATAAAAACTGGGCTTATATAAACTTATATTCCTCCTTTCACTAAGGATTTCCAAACAGTTCTCTCATTTTCCCCAAGAGCAGCAATCCTGCGTGGTAGGCTGGGCTGAGAGAGAGTGACCGGCCCCAAGTCTGCCTAGTGCCAACCTAGTATCTTAATTACTACACCTCACTGTTTATTGTGTATTGTTCAGACCTTAACCGACATGCAATTTATAAAAGTCTAAACATACAGAATAAATAATAAATAGAGAGAAAGGGAAAATGCCAGCTAAAAGTTTTTGAGGCACACAGAATTAGATTGATTACCTACTGGGACTTAAATGCAAGCTCTGCAAAAACGTCTCTCCTTACATTCTTTATTTAAGTTCTGAGTGGGTGAAAGCCACCCTGGATAGAACAACAAAGACCAGAGGTTGCCCCGGCTAACATATGATGGTAAAGTCTAGATAGGGCAGAGAAATGGGTTCTCCTGATCCCGAGACTGACATAATTGGCAAGGAAAGCCCAAGCAGCAAATCCCTCGCCTGCATTTTCACACAGGCAGCATGTTCACTGTTAATGAACCGTGATCCCTCAAGCAATTGTTGCGTGGTACACATTAATTATGGAGTCAAAACAATCAGTCCCCACAGTCACAAAGCCATGTTAGCTTCCCTGCCATTTTGTAAGATAGAAAGGCCCTTTTGACTGAAAAGTAGAGGGCTAGCTCTGAGTAAGGCATGGAGGAAGAAAAATAGGATCTGTATGAGAGCTCTCTAACATTCTATTTATGTCAGTATGACAAGGGACAACTCTAAACTTGCAAATAAGCCCATTTGATTTTAATCACACTAACGCATGCATCAAAACTTGTAATCATAGATGTTTTCCCAAGAGAACCTGGAAGGAAGAAGAACATCAGGAGGAGTCTGGTAGCTCCTTTTCTGACTAACAATCCCTCAGCTTGAGAAAACGTTAATAAAATCTGTTGGTTGGAAAAGGTGCTACCTGATTCCTCCTGTTTTTTTGCTACCATAGACAAACACAGCTCTCCTCCTGATATTTTTGGAAAAAGGACGCTTGGATTTAAAAATTTCATCCCCACTTAAAAATGAAATAATGACATAATAATATAGTATTATTTGTAAAGGAAAACAACAATTTATTATACATGCTTACCAATGTGCAGTGCAAAGCAAAACAACAGACTTAATTTTTATTGCATGGCTGAGTGTATTGGAGCATTTTAATTTGTGTGTGTGCATGTGTGTGGGTGTGCCTTCGGATCAGTGTTGACTCCTGGCAACTGCTTGGACAGTGTTGACTCCTGGCAACTGCAGTTTTCTTGGCAAGGTTTTTCAGAAGTGGTTTGCCATTGCCTGCTTCCTAGGGCTGAGAGAGGGACTGGCCCAAGGTCACCCAGCTGGCTTTGTGCCCAAGGCAGGACTAGAACTCACAGTCTCCCACTTTCTAGCCTGAAACTACTACCCTAAACTGGCTGTGTGTGTGTGTGTGTATAGCCAGTTTGAATGGATATGTATATATATTCATCATACACACACATATATGTAGTATGTACATACAGCATATCCATAATAATTTAAAACAGATGTTAACCTAAAATTTCCAGAATACAGTAGAACAATAGACCCTACACTAGTCCACTACTCAAATAAAAAGATCTTTAAACCCCTGTTAAATCCTCATAGAGATAAAAAAGAGGAATGGGGCTGATTCCAGAGTTGTGGGGCCAGGGCTCAACAATCCCAAGGCAAGAGCTCAAAGAAGGCCACTCCCAGAGGAAACTATAGAACAAACAAAGCTTTTTGGAGAAAAAAAGGCAGAGCACCACACCAGTAGTTTAAACTGGACTCCAGCTTGAACAGGGAGTCAGTGAAGAACCCTACATTTATAATCTTAGATGTAATCTGACAAGTTTTTGCAAGAGAAATGGGAAGGAAGAAGGACTTGGATTTATAAGAAAATCTTCAAGAAGGAACACAGGATTATCTACAGAACCATCCAAATTTACACATGGTTCATTGACTAGTGGTCAAGATGGAGAGCAAGTCCTACGAAGGAAAATAGAAGGAGTGTGTAAGGTTAGAATGGCGTGGAGGGTGTACATGAGCTGCTGCATAAAACAGAGCACACATTTGTTCTCTATTTTCCCAAGCTTAAGCTAATGCAAGAAGTGAACAATTTCTGTTGGCTCAAAAGCTGCATTCTAAAAGTCGGCAGGGCTGGGACATATTAAATCTTCCTAAATTAAGAAAAAATATAATGACAGTCCAAACAAATTATCTCTTGTTCTGGGGCAAGGGCCTCTAATTACCACAAAAAGATACGTTGGTATGTCACATGTGGCCCCTAGGTCATAGATTTTGAACCCCAATCTAAGGTGTTTGAATTGCAGGAGAGTCTGTATTTCTTCAGCAGTAGGTCAAATTTCCTAACAGGCTAATTCCACAATGCAGCAAATTATTTATCGTAGCTGTGTAAGTGAGCTAATTCTCACTGGAGCTCCTCAAGCAAAGGGACCAGGGTAGATCTTTTGGAGGTGTTCTGCTGTAGAGCGCCTGCATTAGAAGACTATGTTATGTCACCATGGTTGAGAAGTTACCAATGGCAGCAAACTCACAGGGACTATTCCATGCCTCCATGGAGATCTGGGCCTTATGTGGCCTGTATTCTTGGGAAGTCTAGCCTGGTGGCTTATCATCATTGTGATTAATCCCTCTTCTTCTTGGATATACATACCTTAGAGGTACTTTTGGGTAAGAGCCAGGCCACTGGTCAGTTCAGTTCTATGGTGGGCAGACATTTGCTTTAGATTCCTCATAATGCTCAAATCAGTGTCAGGCATTGCTACTGTATTTAGGAAGTCTAAGATGTTAGCTGCCTGCCCTGGATAGCATCTGTGGGGCTTCTTCCCATATGATTATGCCATTAAACCATTGGCTAAACTTGTACAAAAAAGGGGGGGGTAAGTGTCTGTTGACTGATGGCCGCTAGCAACAGCAACAGGAAAGGGCACACCACCATTGGGTGAAGATCAGATGTGGGAGCCCTTCAGTGGTAATGTGGAGGTTTCACTTACGACTGGCATTGGATCTGCCTGCCTTAAGTAGGGAGATTTGTCTGTTAAATCCCCTTCTATCTCTGCGTCTGGGTTTTCTCTTTTGAGAAAGAGGCAGTAAAAAACTGTAAATGCATGAACTCTGTATAATCCATACCCATTTCTCAATACCATAACATAACTCATTGTGTTTTATGCATTGTCTTTTCACAGTGTTTTGTCCCATGGGATGAAATATTTCTGTTCTAGCTGCATTAAACAAGAAATACACCTGTCTCTTTTATGTAATCTCTACTTTCCCTAGAGAAGAGTAGATAGCTGTGTATGTACCTGACTCTGCAGAAGTGAAATGTGCTTACAAAATGTGCTTACAATGTGAGGCTGGGAAATCTTGTTTCAAAACTCTGTCTACCTTATTCCAGCTAAAATAGTTGACATAATCTTATAATCTGTAATTAAGTCAGGAAATCATTTTTATGAATAATAGCGTTATTTTCATTTTACCCAGCTGATCAGGCTTGTCATATATCATATGAGTAATATCTGACACATAATATACAATATATCTAGTCTTACTGAAGATGATCAAGTATTCCCCAATCCCAACTCAGCTCATGATTTTTTCACTCTTTCCAAGCTATCTCATAGACATCAAGCAAAGGTTGAACCTAGTGGGAATTCTACCCCAGCCTTATTATATTGTAATTTTCCCTTTCCTAAACTTACCTTTGTAGAATGGGAGAAAGACTGGAATAGGCCAAGGATATCCTTAAGTTCCCAGCTTCCTGACAGCAGTACTGCTGAGAATTGACAACAATTCTGAGTGCCTTAAGGCTCCTAATATTGCAATGGACAACAGTCTCTTCAATAGCATCTTCACAAAGGAAAGTGTTTGGGTAGTGCCAGATAGAACCATTGTGCACTGGTTCAAATTTTAATGAGGTTTATCCTTGGTTCATAGTGGGCTAGAAGTTAGAGGACTTGCCATTTTTATTAAACATAAGCATGTATCCAGGTCCTGCTCTCTTTGAAATGGAGGGCACGCTCCTATACTCCACATGGCCAAATGTTCACATTGGACCATACAAGTTTCTCCCTTGCATGATGAATAATTGTGTGGTGAATCCTCTGTTTTTGTCTGAATGGATTATATGAGGGAAGCTTACCATTGACAGTTTGAAGGTAGGAAGTGAAATCAGGGCCAGTGAGAGTAGCCTTCATTCCCCCCCCTCCACTAATACAACCAACTGGTAAGACTTGTAGGCAAAGGGATGTTGGTCTGAAATGTGTAGCTCCTGCCTGCCAATACAGTAAGGATACACTGAAGAATCCCTTGAACCACAATTTCTTCAACCTTCTCCTTTTGCTGAATTCTGTAAATTAGCTAGACTCAGCTAGGATCCCTCCAGATGAACCACAGTTCACACCATCCACAACTAGCATGGTAATGTATTGAGAGGGTACTGCAGCAGCAATCTATAGGAGATAAATCTCTCTAAATATAAATCTAGAGGGATCCATTTGTGGTAGCCCATTTTAGAATGTAAAATATAATGATAGGATCATAAGGATGAAAATGTGATCATGTCACATACTAATGAAGAGTACAGTATTATATATGCTTTGGATGTCAAAAATATTTAGTTCCATCTCAGGTAGGCCTGTGGTGAGTGGGAGGAAGCCTGTATGAGTATCTGGAAAGCCTATTAGCATAGATGAGGGTTGGACAATGTAGGCTCCCTCAGCTGTTTCTAGACTACAATTCCCATGATCTTTTACAACAGGCCATGTTAGCAATATCTGGAAGTCAAATTACTCATCCCCACTTAGCCAATTGTAGTAGAGAGACCCTAAGAGGAAACCTTCTCATTGATTTTCTATAATAATGCTGATCTAACTGTTCCAATGAGAGCCAGTGTGGTGTAGTGGTTCAGGCACCAGGCTAGACACCAGGAGATGGTGAGTTCTAGCCCCGCCTTGGGCACCAATCCAGCTGGGCCAGTCCCTCTCTCTCATCGCTAGGAAGCAGGCAATGGCAAACCACTTCCAAAACCTTGCCAAGAAAACTGCAGGGACTAGTCCGGGCAGTTGCCAGGAGTCAACACTGACTTGTGGGCATGCACATGCACAAATAAAAATGTTCCAATACACTGAACCATGCAATAAAAATTAAACAAGCAAGGAAACTCAGGTAAAACTTTACCACAAGGCAACTTGGAGATATGTGTATTTTCATGCTATGCATGCAACATACACTGTTTTCATCCTTGTAGAGCAAAATCCATGCTGAGGTTTCACAGATGACAGTAGAATAATTCTGACCTTTGGCTCATGTCCTTACCTAGAAAGCAAGGTGGCATTATTGACTCTGCAGCTCTCCCCATCCAACTTCACTGAGTCTTGCTGTGTTGGTTCTGCTTTTCCTTAGGGCTGTGGTTAATGGAAGGCAATGTACGGCAGGCTTAATATTATTGTAGTGTGTGCCAGCACTACATTTCCAGTAATCTGATTTGTCTCCACACCAGGATTTTAGAGATATACTTCAAGTCATTTCTGCTTCTAGGTAGCAGCAGGGCTAACTTCTAAAATGATTTAGGAATGTAGATCTGGAATAAGGCTGCTGGCTGCTACAGAGAGTTGCTGGATTTGGGAAGGCAGATGCCACATTGTGCTAGTTCTCTCATCTATGATGGACTACTGCAGAGGCTGTTCTCCAGAGAGAAGAAGGGACTGCTAGGCATCATTCCTCTTCAGAAAGCCAGCTTTGGTACCAATCTTGTTATCAGTTAATTGGTAAAAGGAGAGAGGCCTGATCATGCAAATTGTTTCTCAGTAATTTGAAATTATCATGGGGGGATTATTACTGCTATAAAGAAAAGCATCTAGCAAATGCAGTTAAAAACTGTTAAATTGGAGACTTCTGGGGAAGAAATGGCAAACTGAAGATGACTCCGCTAAAAGCTGAGCTGATGACCACAGTGGAATGAAGAGTCAGCGAGTAGACTGGCTCTTCGTAATTCCTCTCTGGACAAGGAGAGGACTTGAGATCCTCAACAAATGCTCCAGACAGCTGCTCCTTGCGAGGAGACCTCAAGGCAGCAGCCTTCGACAGGTTTAGAGCTCTGGGAGACAAGGGAATAGCCATAGTTTTCAACAAACCATGGTCGGCATCTTCAAAAGGACACTGGGTTGAGTTTTCAACAAACCATGGTCAGCATCTTCAAAAGGACACTGGGTTGGCATACTTTCTTTTCTAATTGCTTTCAGAAATTGCTTGTTAGCTGCTTTTCAGCTATTAGGAACCTTTGAAATGGCAAGTTTTATGGCATCAGGTGAGTTTCCATCAATCCTTTGTGAAAGAAGTGTTAAATACAAGTTTAAGGACTTTAAAAAAATTCTTTTTTTGGAATAAACAGTAAAAAGGTGATTAGAATGTTGACTTTGGAAAGTAATAAATGGACTAAGGCTCCAGATGGATTTGAAGTAAGATTTTGAAATTAATTATAAGAATCATCCTGTGGGAAAATGCTGTTGTTTTGAATTCTTAAAAAAACATGAAAAGATGGGAATTTGAATGTTGGACACTAGAGGGAATCAGAAGGAACTAAAGATTACGATTAAAGGAGAAGAACACTTAAATTTGACTTACTAATACAGAATGGAGCAACATACTTTAACACTGGATGCATTAAAAGATATCTGTGAACAATGGACCCAGACATTAAGAATGTCTGCCGTTATGGATAGACTGTGTTTAAAAGATGTTATGGCAGAGGAACAAGTTTTACTGGACAAGACTGAAACAGATCTGAAAGTGAATTTAAAAACGACAAGCTATAAGAATGATATGGAAAAATATGCTACAGTGGATATACAAACTGCCCAGAGTTCCTCCTTTGGGGGGGGTGATAGGCAGTGATAAAAATCTGATAAATAAATAAATAAATGAAACTGGCTGATGTCTTAATAATTAAAAGGGATATACAAATGGCATGGACATGATTTGAAAGGATTAAAGATCAAGATTGTTAGAAGTAAAAAGAAGGAATATAAAGTTGCTTTATTTGATCAAGGTTAAAATAGATACGTTGTTGTCTCTGGTAACCCTTAATGGACTTTTGCTGACCTGGACTGAACGACAAGGCTTTAAGGATTTGTTTATAGGTAAGAGATGGAATATGGGAAGAAGAGATTGTTTGTTGTATTCTTAGAGAAGGTGATAAGTTACTAAAATTGTTTATACTTGTGATGAAGGCGGAAGTCATTTCTTTTTCTTTTTATTCTTTTATTTTTTGTAGTTTGTATTAGTTTTTAGCTTAATTGTAATGTTTAATAAAATTATTATATAAAAGACGACCCACAGCTTCAGTACCGATCTTGTTATCAGTTAATTGGTAAAAGGAGAGAGGCCTGATCATGCAAATTGTTTCTCAGTGATTAGGAATTATCGTGGGGGTATTCTTACAGCTATAAAGAAAGTATCTAGCAAATGCAGTTAAAAACTGTTAAATTGGAGACTAGTAAAAATCTAAGCTGTAAAAAGAAAAAGAAAGGAATCAATTTCAGTCCCCCCCCCCCCGCTGCAAAGCAGCACAATTAACTAAAATCAGTACTTACAGCTTACTTATCGAAGTAAAAGAAAGACAGTGGTGGGGAAGGTACATTTATTGTCCCTTCCCGTTGAAGACAAGTCCCTGGGGCTGGGAGAGCAAGGAGTCAGCAGGAGCATTTACAAAAGAACCATTGGTATGCCTTTAATCTGGCTACAGAGGACTGAGAAGGTGTCAAGGAAGACTTTTTAGAACACTGCTAATTTCTGCCTCTGGATCAATTTATGTTCAGGGACAACATTCTGACTAGATTCTATTTGTTGAGGAGCCTTTGGGCTGGCCATAGCAGCTACTGCACTTAGGGCCTCCCTGCCCTGGTCCTAGCTCTTTCAGTCACCCCCCGCCCCTCCTCCTCCTCCTCCTCCTCCTCCTCCATTTGCAGAAGAAAAGAATATGGATGCTGCAGGGTTAACACTTCACAGAAAGCAAGGACTTGCTTGAACAAGCCATAATAACCAGGTTAAGACTGAACTCTGTCATAAAACCATGGTTGATAAACCATCATGCCTAGGCTCAGATACTGCAGTAAGCTCAAACAAAATCAGCTATACCGTGATTAAGCACAGTGCATGACCCCAGGCCAGCCTATGACTATTATGACTATCTTTTTCTCCATAATTTCAACATGTAGTTTTGCAGGGGGAGATTGAAATGAAAGAAGGAAAGAAAGAAAGAAAGTAAGTAAAGAAAGAAAGAAAGAAAGACAGACAGACAGACGATCAGTTGGAAATGGGGTAACAATTATCTTTCACCACAATGGTGAAATGTGTGTTGTGATGTCACAGTACAAGGTGTCCCCTTTTTACACTAGTGGTACAATATCACAAATAAGTATAAGAGGCCAATAACTCACATTTCATCACTTGCCTTCCCCTCTCCCCTCTCCCCTCTCCCCTCCCCAAGATGCCCTTCATAACAGGAATGGAAAGAAAATGTAACTTTTTCCTATCCATCTGAAAATATGAAGTATTTCCATTGGGAGGAAATCTCTCAGTGACACAACTTTTGGAAAAGTGATTTCCTTGCCTTGCTTACCCCCATGCCCCTGGGATTGCTATAGCAGAGGGAGAAAAGGTCAAATTTCCACCTTTCTCTTGCAGCAGAGAATTTGACATTTGCCTTAAAAATATGTTAAATGTAAAAACTCAGTTAACATAACATTTCATTTTGCTCTGAGATTCCAGCTACATATGGCAGTAGTATATCTTTTTGTAGAAAGCCCAGGTTTCCCCCAGTGATTCCCAAAATGAAAAATGGAACAATCTGACCCTGGTTGGTCGGTTGGTTGGCTGCGTAAATGAAAGGCACTGATTTTTTGCCATGCCTGCTGCTTCTCTCCGAGGAGAAATTGGTTTCCCCAGCCACATCTCCTCCGATCTGACCTCACTGCCTGCTCTAGAGCAAAGCTGGGGAGAGGAGATATCAGTAAAGACCAGCCAGTAAAGGCCATTGTGCCCTGAGTCTAATTCAGAAAATGCACTTCCTCACTCTTCCCTCTTCCATTAATCCTTGCAGGCCTCTCCCTTAAATATAGCACTATAATTAAGGGGTTGATTTTAGCCACCTATTATTTCTGAAAATCTCATAATACCTCACATCACCATGTCTTTTGCCTTATTTTTAACAGAAGGAAATGTAGGATACTGGGGAGAAAAATTAGCAGTGCCAAAAATAACAGTTCTCCAAGTTCCCATTTAATATAGATAAGTTACTCAATCTACAGTATGCTGAGGCTATTTATGCATAAATCACTTAGTTCAGCTTGGATTCAACACTGATAGGACATAATTGTTCTTTAAAAGTTTCATGAAAGAATCACAGACTGTGAAATTAAAGCAGGGTTCTGTTGTTTAACTTTGCATTTCTATCAGCTGACAGGGTAGAACAGGCAATGGAAAGATGCCTCTTTTCTTTGGAGGATGAATATTTTACAGATAACATTGATATACTAAGTCAGAAACCCTAGTGTCTGGAGAGTTTGAAGCAAGAGTATTATTTTTCAGTGAAAATATAGGAACAGCCCAACTGGTAAGACTGGCCCTAGCATAAATAGCACCTTAGCCGATAGCATCTTTAGTGATGCTATTTCTCCCTAATCTTCTTTCCCTTCTCCTCCTTGACTGAGTGTACTGTATTAAACTTCGTCTCTTAGAATCTTCAGCCAGCATGACCAAGGGTTGATCCACATACCTGGAGAATGAGGATGACTGACCTGGTTGCTTTCTTGGTTTCATGGAAGCAGATTTCAGTTGCTAAAGATAATAATAGGCTTACGGTTACCTCACCCTCCCAGATGTGGGCTGCAAAATGCAGACTATTATTAGATGATGGCAAATAATATTCTGGTTAGTTGTGGGCTTTTGGGGGGGGTATCCAGATTTGTGCATCCCACATCTGGTAGTTGTTACTGATGACATGAACAACAAAGGCCTCTAGCTTTTCCTTATTTTTTACCTTTTCACCTTTAAATAAGATACCAGTATGATTCTTGTTCTTTATTCCTGAATAAATTCTTCCCAAAGACATATAGTGTTTTAAGAAAGCGAATGAGAAGAGTGACTTGGCTGTGAATGGCAGAGCTGAGCGCTTCTCACAGCTGGGCTTTCTCCAAAGAGTTTATCATGGAGGCAGGAGTTTCAAGCACTGCCAGGAGAGAGGCCCCAGTAATGGCTTTTCAGCAGCAACACGCTCCCAAATAAAATCATAAGCAACCTTCATCAGTTTCAAGTGGATCCTTTAGCATGAAGGACATTGAGTTGTATCTTGCAAGTTCATCTTTGCAGGCACAGATACAACCTGTTGTTGCTGGTGCTGGTGCTTAAGAGGAAATGTGACTTTAATTAAACGTGACTTTAACTGCAGGCTTGAAGTTATTCAATTGCGATTGGTTTTTCCTCATTCATTGTAATACCCATACTATCTGTTCGTACTGCATTCCAAACTGTTGTAAAAAAATGAAGGATTCTTAGTGATGGGAAGTAATGAAAAGGCACGAATAGCAAAGACAGAACACTGATATTGTTTGTAGGGTTGACAAGATGTGAGCATCTGTAAAACAGAAGCTCATTTCTTTCTTCACTGAACATGTGCTCAGAACTGGAATTACTCTGGACAGATTGAAATTCTGGCCTCTGGCATTGTAGTAGGTTTGAGCTGGATATACATTGCTGCTCACTGTGAAATCCAGTTCCTTTACCTTTTATTAGCTTCTTGGTTACACCAGATTTGGGCTGCAAAACTTAGGATAACCACTAGATGTGAGCCAAAAGGGTGAGTTTTCTGCTTGTTTCCATCTAGTGACTCTTTGGAGTTCTGCAGCCCAGATAGGGTATTCAGTAGGTGCCTCCTTGAAACAAATAGAAGTTGGGGAAGCAGATTTTTCACTAGGACCACAGCCAGGTGAGACCGGGTGACGCTCTTCCTTGCCACCTTCTGTAGTCCTAACAAGTAAGTCTTACTCTGCATTCAGAGAGGAGATAATGGGCAGATGTAGTTGCCACTTCCATAATAAACATTTACATAATACACCCACACAATTATTTTTTGGCTATTAGCCCTCAAGGTATAGAGGTCATAAAGATGCAAGAGGGAGGGTAGTTCAATGTCCATTTCCCCTCAATTTCGCTTTCCCATCACATGTGGAAAGATGTAACAACAAGCATGCTACTTTTATTTGAGAGTACTGAAGCTTTGGGCTTTCTGATGTTGAAATTACTGAAATTAATAAATGAATTGTAATTGGCTGCTTGCACAAGCTGTTTCAAGGGTCTTGGTCAAAAAATCTCAAGATAACTTGACTGCAGGTTCCACTTAATTTATTACAATATTCCTGAGAAGCATGTCTAATCAGGCTTCATCCCACAGCTGGACAAACAATGGCAAAAGGTGAGAATTTATTGGTGAGCACATATGGATTCAGTGGTTTGAGAGAAAAGTAGCTTGGTTTTCAGAATGGGTATAATGAGTGAGTGAGTGAGTGAATGAATGAATGAACAAACAAATAAATAGGTTAGGCATGACATTTAAAGAAACCTACCTGACCAGTGTAGGTTCTTTAGGAATCCAAACCAAAACCACAGGATCCCAGTCAAGCAGCAGGCATTTCTGGAATGGTTGCAGGTGATCTGCATGGTACGAATAGCCAAACAAAATGGTAGTTCAGAATCACATGGTTTGAATATCCATAAACTAACCTATATCTATCTCCCATGTAGTAAGCCATCTGCTGCACTCCTGATGAAATCTTTTGTGAGGCTGTTCAAATGTGTATTTGTTGCATTGGTTATTTGCTGTCTTTTAAAATTGTTGTCCATACAATGAAGAAGCAAACTTCACCCAGATCATTTGAAATTGCAAGCAAGGATACATTTTTTCTTTAAACTGTTGAAGGTTTATTCTTTAAAAGTTATGCCTGTTTTTTTTTTAAGGAGCATTATTTTTTTAAATAACTCTTTTTCTGTGGAGTCCTTGGTGCTCTCTGAGCTTGGTTGTTTTCTTGCAGATGTGACTAGGCAACATCTTCAGTGCTAGAAGGGAGTGGGGTTTGCTGTTTATATACAATAGCTTGTTGGCAGATTGCTAGGAAAGCCTTTGGCCCAGGAGAGATCAGAAAAGTCACATACCAGGCATTTCTATAAAAATAATTTTATTTACAGAAAGCAAAACATATTTAAAAGCTTCTGCATTCTTACAGGCTCTCAGTGAGAGCTGCTTAACTCTCTACATGCCTATACAGAAGGGAAACAGAAACTAAAACAAGTCCAGGCAAGTTCTTCCCCTCAGGTGCAAAAATCAACAACTAAAAAAGGGGACAATTAAATTCAATGTCTTCACCCGGCCAAAATGATTAGTTACCATAGTAACCTTAATCTGTAGTAGAAAACATTAACATAGCTTGCCCTGACAGTGTTGGTGGGGTGTTCTCTCCTTGGTAGTTCTCCTTTGCAAGCTACTGTATATAAACAGAGAGCAAACCCCACTCCTTTCTATTGTTGGTTTTTCACATTGTTTTATTTGTCTGTAAGCTGACCAGAGTCATATATATGAGATGGATGGCTATATAAATTAGAAAAGTAAATAAATAAATAAATAAATAGGGCTTTGGATTCCAGCATTATCAGTTTTGTTTTTCTGAAAAGATTCAGACATTTTAGAACCCTAGAATTATCATGCTGACTGTTGAATTTAAGAGGAATTCATCCATTGGGTCTGTGACTATATTAAAAATGTGATTATCTTAAAGACAAACAGCACAAACATTTGTTGACTAGAATCTATCAAGTGCAAAGCACTTTTATCTTTTGTTAGTGCATGTCTCTTCAGGATCATTACCTTGTCGTGGTGCTGGAGCTTGAGCACCTCAATGATGCCATGAGCTAAACCGTGAAGGGCCACCCAAGACGGGAAGGTCATGACAGAGAGGTCAGACTAAATGTGATCCCTGGGGAAGGTAATGGCAATCCACCCCAGTATTCTTGCTGTGAAAACTAAATGGGTCAGTACAACCAGAGATATGTCGGTATACCATCGGAAGATGAGACCCCCAGGTTGGAAGATGGTCAAAATGCTACTGGGGAGGAACAGAGGATGAGTTCAACTAGCCCCAGACATGATAACGCAGCTAGCTCAAAGCCGAAAGGACGGTTAGTGGCCGACGGTGCTGGTGGTGAACGGCGAATCCGATGTTCTAAGGATCAACACACCATTGGAACCTGGAATGTAAGATCTATGAGCCAGGGCAAATTGGATGTGGTTATTGGTGAGATGTCAAGGTTAAAGATAGACTGTAATGGTTGCCTAATCCCACATACTCAGTCTCACAAGCTCAGGCTTAAAGATAACTGATTTATTAAAGGAATAGTATGCAAATACAGAGAAAGCTGAGAATGAGCAAAAGCGCGCCAAATACAAATTTAAGAGCCTTGCGTTCAATCCAGTCCCGCCCCGATACATGTCAGCCGCCACCCCCTCCCAGGTGCTAGCAACCGTTACACGCGCCTGGGAAAGTAACCTTGAATAGGAGTGGAAACCCAAACATGCATTCCAATGTTGGAAAACAACGAGGAGAGCAGGAATGGAAAATACCAGCATAGAGTCCATTGAATATACACGGAGAAAGGGTTTGACATGAGAAACGTTACGATGTTAACAAAAGATCGAAACGTAGAGCATGACATATTGCCCCCCCCCCCCAGAAAATGCTAAGGAGACGGCTTGTGAGGATAGGCAGAGTGAAAACGAGTGACAAGGAGAGGTGAACGAACATCATTGGCAGAAACCCATTCAGGATGAGGGAAATGTTTCCAGCGAACGAGGTATTGCAAAGTAGAGCGCTGGCGACGGGAGTCGAGGATGTCGGCAACTTCGAAGTGCTGCTGGTCATCAATCATGATTGGAGGAGGTGGGGCTGGTTGGGGGTGCCAACGGTCGGAGTGCAAATACGGTTTGAGCAAGCTACAATGGAAAACAGGATGTAAACGTTTGAGGTTATGGGGTAAGTCAAGTTTAAAGGTAACAGGGTTGATTTGAGCAACAATGGGAAAAGGACTGACAAATTTAGGGCCAAGTTTTTTGGAGGGCTGTGGGGACTTGAGGAATTTCGTGGATAAGTAAACTTTGTCACCGACAGCAAAAGTAGGTTGAGGGGAACGCTTAGCATCTGCGTGTTTTTTATAAGAGGCTTGTGAGTGGGCTAAAGCTTGTTGAATATTTAGCCATGAGTCTTTGAGATTGTTAGCCCAGTCAGTGAGAGAAGCGGGGAGTGGTTGGGAATGCGGGAGCTCTGGGATTGGAATGAACTCGCGGCCGAAAACAGTCTTAAAGGGAACCTGTCCTGTACTTTGATGAACGGAATTATTGTAGGCGACTTCTGCAAAAGGTAGTAAGTCTACCCAATTATCTTGCTGATAATTGACAAAAGCATGGAGATATTGTTGAAGGGTAGAATTAAGGGCTTCAGTAGATCCATCAGTTTGCGGATGCCAAGCAGTTGAAAGTGATTGTTGGGTGCCAAGAAGTTTCAAAAATGCCCGCCAAAAGTGTGACGTAAATTGTGAGCCCCTGTCACTCACCAAACAGGAGGGGATCCCGTGAAGGCGGTACACGTGAAGGAGGAATAAGCGGGCCAGCTGTTGTGCGGTTGGGATGGAGGCACATGGTATGAAATGGGCTTGTTTTGAAAAAGTCTTTGACTACCCAAATGACGGTTTTTCGTTGACTGGGTGGGAGGTCAACAATAAAGTCCATTGATATGTCCTGCCAAGGGCAGGATGGGGTTGCCACAGGTTGCAAAAGGCCTTGTGGCTTGCCAGTTTTTCGTTTTGTTGTGGCACAAATAGGGCAAGCAGAGATAAATTCTTTCAGGTCCTTTGGTAAAGATGGCCACCAGAATTGGCGTCTAAGTAAGTGAAGGGTTTTGAGGTAGCCAAAATGTCCAGCTAATTTATCATCGTGGCAGCGCTGGAGGATCGTCTTTCGCAATGGTTCAGGGACATAGAGACGATCGTTACGCCAGGCAAAATTGTCAGTGAAGGTTACAGTGTGAAGATTTGTTTGCAACCATGTATCGGTCTTGAGGTGAAGAAGAAACTGTTGTTGCAAGTCTGATGGAATTGGCAAGCGTGTCGGACGGGAGGGAGGCGGAGTGGGTGGAGTTTGAGTTTGCTGCGCTCGCGCCCGGCTGCGTGTCAGCGCTGCGAACCCCAGCTGTTTTTCTGTCCATACTGTACCCTGTATTGTCGGCCCTGGGCCAGCGTCCTGGGGTCTGCGTGAAAGAGCATCAGCCAAAAAGTTTTTCTTGCCTGGTATGAATTTAAGGGTGAAATCAAAGCGGCTAAAGAATTCAGCCCAGCGAAGTTGTTTAGGGCTGAGTTTACGGCTGGTGCTTAATGCTTCCAAGTTTTTATGGTCAGTCCAAACCTCAAAGGAGTTGGAAGCCCCCTCCAATAAGTGCCGCCAGGTTTCCAAAGCCGTTTTTATGGCAAAAGCCTCTTTTTCCCAAACGTGCCAGCGTCTCTCCGTTTCGGTGAATTTGCGAGAGAGGTATGCACAGGGCTTTAAAGTGTTAGACTTGTCAGCCTGGAGCAGTAGTGCCCCTACGGAGAAATCGGAGGCATCTACTTGGACTATGAAAGGTTTAGTGGGGTCAGGGTGCTGGAGAATTGGTTCGGTTGTGAAGATTTCTTTGAGCGCATCAAATGCCTGTTGGCAAGTAGGAGTCCATTTAAGGAGCGCTCCTGGGTTTTTTGAACGGCGCGTATCGCCCTGTGCTTTGGTTTTCAGCAGTTCAGTGAGGGGGAGGGCAATTTCTGCAAAATTTTGGGCAAATGCCCTGTAAAAATTTGCGAATCCCAAGAAACTTTGTAATTGTCTCCTGGTGCGGGGAGGTTCCCATGCCACAATGGCTTCAACCTTGGTGGGGTCCATTTCAATACCCCTTGCAGAAATTCTATAGCCCAAATAGTCTATTTGTGATTGATGGAAAGCACATTTGGATAATTTGGCATACAATTCAGCTTTTCGTAGTTTAGTAAGCACTTGACGCAGCAAGTGCACATGTTCAGACATGGTTTCAGTATAAATTAATACATCATCTAAATATACCAATACGCCTTTAAACAGGTGGTCATGCAAGACCTCATTGATAAGTTGCATAAAAACCCCAGGGGCCCCAGAGAGACCAAAAGGCAAGACTTTGTATTGGAAGGCTCCTAAAGGACAGTTAAAAGCCGTTTTCCACTCGTCCCCTTTTCTGATGCGAATGCGAAAATAGGCTTCGCGTAAATCCAATTTTGAAAATATTTTGCCTTTGGCCAGATGTGATAACATGTCTTTGATAAGGGGCAAAGGATATTTATTTAATATGGATGCTGCATTGAGCCCGCAGAAATCTGTACATAACCTTAAAGAACCATCCTTCTTTGGTCTGAATAGTACAGGCGCCCCCACCGGGGAGTTTGCCGGCTCAATGAAACCTCTAGCTAGATTTTTGTCAATGAATTCCCTCAGCGTAGCTAGTTCTTTCGGAGACATGGGGTAGATTTTTGGGGAAGGTAACTTCACATTGGGGAGGAAGTCAATGGCACAGTCTGTCTTTCGGTGGGGTGGCGGTTTATCAGCCTCCTGCGCCCCAAACACATCAGCTAGATCCTGGTATTGGCTAGGTAGACCTTCCAACGGCTGAAGTGTTTGTACAGTGGTATGAGCTACTCCCCCACCCTCCATGTCCTCCAGGAGATCCTTTTCTGGTACTTTATAAAATCCATCAGCAAATGTTACAGTTCTGTGTAGCCAGTTGATGAAAGGGTTTTGTTGTACGAACCAAGGCATACCTAAAATAACCAGAGGGCCCCCCACTGGAGCTATCACAAAAGGTAGTTTCTCCCAATGGGAGCCCATCTGTAAAGCAACCAGTCCTGTAGAATGAGTGACTGCTTTTCCCCCCGCCATAGTTCCATCTAGCTGTGTGAAGATCATGGGTCGTGGCAAAGGGAACGTGGGCAGTTCCAGGGCAGCTACGACATCAGGGTGCATAAGGGAACGGGAGCCCCCCGAGTCTAGCATGGCCCAAACTTCTACAGTTTTGGTTTTTGAGCCCAATTTTACTTTTACAGTCAGCGTAGGAAAATTCCCACTCACCGAATTGTGGTCGCGCCTGGTTTCTTCCACCTGCCCAACGGCGCCCTTCAGGGCAGGTGGTAGGCTTTTCCCGCCGGCTGGTCGAACTCCAACTCCTCTTCCTCTTCTCCGAATGGAAGTTCTGGAGGGTCGAGTTCAGCGATGGCAGCCTTCATTTTGCGTGGTAGAGCGGGCGACTTCCCTGACGGTTTCGCTGGTCATTCCTCTGGGCGGCGTCTTGGGCACGAAGTGGCCTGGTGTCCGTCCTTTCCGCATCTCAGGCATTGACCCTTCGCAAATCGTCGTTCTCTTTCTTCCTCCCAGGTTTTTGGTTTAGGGCGGCTCGAAAATCCCGTCGGACGCGCTCCCTTGGCGATTCGGGTTTGCCTCAGCTCCTTGGTATGGGCATACATCTGTAAAGCGTTTTCTGCACTGCCCGCCAACTGAATCCATCCGTATAACGTTTTAGGGTCGTCCCTTCCCAGAGCCCAACGGAGGATTTCTGGTTCCAGCCCTTGCTTGAACATTTCAACTAGCGTTGATTCGGACCAATCTTCCACTTTTCCTGACAAGGCTTTAAATTCAAGCGCGTAGTTGGCAACAGAGAGGGTCCCTTGGTAAAGTTTTCTGAGGGCATTTTTTGCTGTCTCTTGAGCTAAAGGATCCTCAAAGTGTTGTTTGAGTGACCACAGAAACTCATCGCAGTCCTCTAACTCCGTTGCCTCTGTTTGACACAGCTGTACATACCAATCAGCTGCCCTCCCTCTCAGCTTGTTGGCAATAAAATTGATTTTGCCATGTTCCGAACGAAAGCTTCGTCCCCAATCTTCCATATAATGCTTAGCATTTGTGATGAAGAAGGAGAGCGTGGTAGGGTCTCCATCAAACTTCACCCCAAACGGTGGGAAGGTTCTTACCGGCTCCACGGGCTGTGGTGGCTCCGTAAACGTCAACGCACACCGAGCCCCCAGTGGTGGCCGATCTCTAGGTAGTCTCACCTCTCTTCCCCCCGATTGTCGGGACACTCGAGTCCTGCTCCTTCCCCTGGGTGGCAGGGTCCTATCTCTTGGGTAAGCCAGCTGGGACTGATCTTCTTCCCAATCTTCCTGAGCTGACCCCGACCCCTTGGGGATATCCTTTAATATGGTCACTATCATATCCAATTTGTCCTCGATTGCTTTTATACGAGCAGGAGTGACCGGCTCTTCTACAGATCGGTTGGTCACCACCACCCTCGGTGATAGGGGAATTTCGGGCTCCCAGGATGGTTGTGGGGATCCCCCCCCCCCGGTGCTGTTTCCCCTATGGATTGGGGTTCACTCCTGCGGGTTTCCTGCATTGACAGTAACAACTCATCCAATTGAACTTCCCGCATTTCTCGACGTGCTGCCCTTTGCGCTCTCGAAGTTATAGCGGGCCGGATCCTTGTCGAATCCGGCTCTTCCTCGCTCCCTTCACTCACGCGAAGCTGCTGGTCGATCATCGCTAGCGCTCCCGTTTATCCAACGTTTGGATGGGGCTAGCGGAATTGAGGAAAATGATTCTCAGCTTTATGTAATGGTTGCCTAATCCCACATACTCAGTCTCACAAGCTTGGGCTTAAAGATAACTGATTTATTAAAGGAATAGTATGCAAATACAGAGAAAGCTGAGAATGAGCAAAAGCGCGCCAAATACAAATTTAAGAGCCTTGCGTTCAATCCAGTCCCGCCCCGATACATGTCAGCCGCCACCCCCTCCCAGGTGCTAGCAACCGTTACACGCGCCTGGGAAAATAACCTTGAATAAGAGTGGAAACCCAAACATGCATTCCAATGTTGGAAAACAACGAGGAGAGCAGGAATGGAAAATACCAGCATAGAGTCCATTGAATATACACGGAGAAAGGGTTTGACATGAGAAACGTTACGATGTTAACAAAAGATCGAAACGTAGAGCATGACATAGACATTCTGGGTGTCAGTGAACTGAAATGGACTGGAATGGGCCACTTCACATCAAATGACCACCAGATCTACTACTGTGGACAAGAGGACCACAGAAGAAATGGAGTAGCCTTCATAATTAATAGTCAAGTGGCTAAAGCAGTGCTTGGATACAATCCAAAAAATGACAGAATGATCTCAATTCAAATTCAGGGCAAGCCATCTAATGTCACAGTGATGCAAATATACGCCCCAACCACAGATGCTGAAGAAGCTGAAGTAGAGCAGTTCTATGAAGATCTGCAGCACCTACTGGACAACATGCCTAAAAGAGATGTTATTTTCATCACAGGAGACTGGAATGTTAAGGTAGGCAATCAGATGACACCTGGAATTACAGGTAAGCACGGCCTGGGAGAACAAAACAAAGCAGGACATAGGCTGATAGAATTTTCCCAAGACAACTCACTCTGCATAACAAACACTCTCTTCCAACAACCTAAGAGACAGCTTTATACATGGACTTCACCAGATGGACAACACCAAAATCAGATTGACTACATCCTTTGCAGCCAAAGGTGGCGGACATCTATACAGTTGGTAAAAACAAGACCTGGAGCTGACTGTAGTTCAGATCATGAACTTCTTCTTGCACAATTTAGGATCAGACTAAAGAGATTATGGAAGACCCACAGATCAGCTAGATATGAGCTCACTAATATTCCTAAGGAATATGCAGTGGAGGTGAAGTACAGATTTAAGGGACTGGACTTAGTAGATAGGGCCCCGGAAGGACTATGGACAGATGTTCGCAACATTGTTCAGGAGACGGCAACAAAATACATCCCAAAGAAAGAGAAAACCAAGAAGGCAAAATGGCTGTCTGCTGAGACACTAGAAGTAGCCCAAGAAAGAAGGAAAGCAAAAGGCAACAGTGATGGGGGGAGATATGCCCAATTAAATGCAAAATTCCAGAGGTTAGCCAGAAGAGATAAGGAATTATTTTTAAACAAGCAATGCGTGGAAGTGGAAGAAGACAATAGAATAGGAAGGACAAGAGACCTCTTCCAGAAAATTAGAAACACCGGAGGTAAATTCCAGGCCAAAATGGGTATGATCAAAAACAAAGTTGGCAAGGACCTAACAGAAGAAGAAGAGATCAAGAAGAGGTGGCAAGAATATACAGAAGACCCGTATAGGAAGGATAACAATATCGGGGATAGCTTTGATGGTGTGGTCAGGGAGCTAGAGCCAGACATCCTGAAGAGTGAGGTTGAATGGGCCTTAAGAAGCATTGCTAATAACAGGCAGCAGGAGACGACGGCATCCCAGCTGAACTGTTCAAAATCTTGCAAGATGATGCTGTCAAGGTAATGCATGCTATATGCCAGCAAATTTGGAAAACACAAGAATGGCCATCAGACTGGAAAAAATCTACTTATATCCCCATACCAAAAAAGGGAAACACTAACAAATGTTCAAACTATCGAACAGTGGCACTCATTTCACATGCCAGGAAGGTAATGCTCAAGATCCTGCAAGGTAGACTTCAGCAATTCATGGAGTGAGAATTGCCAGATGTACAAGCTGGGTTTAGAAAAGGCAGAGCAACTAGGGACCAAATTGCCAATATCCGATGGATAATGGAAAAAACCAGGGAGTTTCAGAAAAACATCTATTTCTGTTTTATTGACTATTCTAAAGCCTTTGACTGTGTGGACCATAACAAATTGGGGACGCGGTGGCGCTGCGGGTTAAACCGCTGAGTTGTCGATCGGAAGGTCGGCGGTTCGAAACCGCGCGGCGGGGTGAGCTCCCGTTGTTAATCCCAGCTCCTGCTCACCTAGCAGTTCGAAAACATGCAAAGGTGAGTAGATCAATAGGTACCGCTTCGGCGGGAAGGTAACGGCGTTCCATGTCGTCATGCTGGCCACATGACCCGGAAGTGTCCTATGGACAACGCCGGCTCCAAGGCTTAGAAACGGAGATGAGCACCGCCCCCTAGAGTCGGACTCGACTGGACTTTACGTCAAGGGAAACCTTTACCTTTACCTTAGTGGTATGGGGATACCAAGTCATCTTGTATGCCTCCTGAAGGATCTGTATAACGACCAAGTAGCAACAGTAAGAACTGACCGGAACAATGGACTGGTTTAAGATTGGGAAAGGAGTACGGCAGGGCTGTATACTTTCACCCTACCTATTCAACTTGTACACAGAACACATCATGCGACATGCTGGGCTTGAGGAACCCAAGGCTGGAGTTAAAATTGCTGGAGGAAACATTAACAATCTCAGATATGCAGATGATACCACTTTGATGGCTGAAAGCGAAGAGGAACTGAGGAGCCTCATGATAAAGGTGAAAGAAGAAAGTGCAAAAGCTGGCTTGCAGCTAAACCTGAAAAAAACCAAGTTTATGGCAACCAGCTTGATTGATAACTGGCAAATAGAGGGAGAAAATGTAGATGCAGTGAAAGACTTTGTATTTCTAGGTGCGAAGATTAGTGCAGATGCTGACTGCAGTCAGGAAATCAGAAGACGCTTAATCCTTGGGAGAAGAGCAATGACAAATCTCGATAAAATAGTTAAGAGCAGAGACATCACTGCTCTTAAAGGTCCGCATAGTTAAAGCAATGGTGTTCCCCGTAGTAACATATGGCTGCGAGAGCTGGACCATAAGGAAGGCTGAGAGAAGGAAGATCGATGCCTTTGAACTGTGGTGTTGGAGGAAAATTCTGAGAGTGCCTTGGACTGCAAGAAGATCAAACCAGTCCATCCTCCAGGAAATCAAGCCAGACTGCTCACTTGAGGGAACGATATTAAAGGCAAAACTGAAATACTTTGGCCACATAATGAGAAGACAGGACACCCTGGAGAAGGTGCTGATGCTAGGGAGAGTGGAAGGCAAAAGGAAGAGGGGCCGACCAAGGGCAAGATGGATGGATGATATTCTAGAGGTGACGGACTCGTCCCTGGGGGAGCTGGGGGTGTTGACGACCGACAGGAAGCTCTGGCGTGGGCTGGTCCATGAAGTCACGAAGAGTTGGAAGTGACTAAATGAATAAACAACAAAAGTGCATGTCTAGATACATGATAGAGGTTCTTTCTCTACTTGCATCTAGCGACAGCACCAACATGCCTTGGTAACATACTTTTTGTGTTGTTCCCATGATGTTGCCTTCATCTCAAATCCAGCCCATGAGTGAGACAAGCTGATTTCATCCTTAAACATACCAGTGTTAAAGTAGCATTTCCTCCCTTAAAGTCACACTGCTCAAGGGCAGCTGTGTAAATCTGTTAGTCTTTGTCATCCTTTAACTTGAAGTCTGAGAAAAATTCACGTGAGTGGGAGCAGAAGTATTAGAAGTGGGACACCAATTGACAGGGAGGAGAGCAAATTTCATGACAAATTGTTTCCTGCCAGCTTAAAGATAGGTAGGGAGCACTTTCACTCAGCAGTGGGAAAAAACCCTGTTTTCATATCCTGAGTGCAAGTTCTTATCCAATATTTTGTTTCCTTGGAATGTAGTTATTTAAAAAATGGATGTTTTTTGATATACAGGAAAACATATTATTCGAACATCAGTTTTTCCAGCGACTTCCTTCCAAGGGAAACGGACATTCAGGAAAAGCTTGAATCCCTGATTCTAAAAAGAGAGAATGACTGATTTTTCTTTGCGCTCATGGATGTGTGCAAGGGTAGCAACACATTAGATGAGAAGACACAGCAGTAGTATTCCAACAAACACTTAGTCCCAATCAGATTCCTAGGGAATCCTAAATGCCACAAGGTTTTCTAAAAAAGCAAAGTCTGCTCTCCGCTTCCTTGCCAGTCCCAGTCCCAACAGTATGATATCGTGAAGTGTAACTTCATTCACCTCCTCCCGTTGAGCATATGGAAAAAGGGTGATGACCTATCTCCAATCATTGCCTATACCAGATGTAAGAAAACTCAGCCTTCCAGTGTCCTTGGCTAACATACTGGCTTCTTTCGCTTTTCTACAGGCCCTGCCCGCTTTCCCAAAGCAGTAGTTTAAGCAGGGCCACAACTCGGGGGGCAAGGGGCCATGTGCCCCAAGTGCCATGCTGGTGGTGTGTGTGCCAAAATGGCAAAATAGTATTTGTATAGTAAAGGTAAAAGTTTTCCTTGACATTAAGACCAGCCGTGTCTGACTCTAGGGGGGGGTGCTCATTTCAAAGCCGAAGAGCCGGCGTTTGTCCGTAGACACTTCCGTGGTCATGTGGCCAGCATGACTACATGGAACACCGTTACCTGCCCGCCAAAGCGGTACCTATTAATCTACTCACATTTGCATGTTTTCGAACTGCTAGGCTGGCAGGAGCTGGGACTAGCAATGGGAGCTCACCCCATCACGCGAATTCAAACCACCGACCTTCTGATCAGCAAGCTCAGCAGCTCAGTGGTTTAACCCGCAACGCCACCGCGTCCCTAGTATTTGTATACTGAATGTTTTATTAATTTAATGTATAATAGAATAATAAAACTTGCTAACACCTTCCTCACCAACCCATGGGGGGAGCACAGAATCCATGTTTGCCTGGGTGACACAGACCCTAGTTGTGGGCCTGAGTTTAAGAAGCCTCTTCCATGCTCAGAACTCCAAAAATCTCCCTTTCAAGGCAGCAAAACCTCATATCTCCAGCTGGCATTCGATCAAAGATAAGACCTTTCTGCTGCACATCACTGAATGCCTTCCTCCTCTGCTATCTACCTACCAAGTCAGCAGAAAACTGTACCATGAAATTTGTTGTTCACACTGTCAGCCCCTATTTTGCCTCTACTGGATCTGTTCCAAGTCACCACTGGATGGTGCTGTCCTGATTATATGTGTCCAGCATAGGATAGGCAAAGAGATTGGTTGGGTTGTTCAGCTTTGCTGCCTTCTCTCTCCAGCACATCACCAGCTGGTGAGGAAAGCATCTGCCAATCACAGTCCTGCAGCATGAATGAGACAGCTCCGACTGCAGGACTCTGGGCATCATTCCAGGCTCCTTCTTGTACCCCTCCTTTTACAACCAATAGTCATAATCCAATCTGAAATTAAGTGTAAAAAATATCAACCAGAATCACAAAGGGAGCTAATGCATAAACAGCCCTTCCTTCCTTCCTTCCTTCCTTCCTTCCTTCCTTCCTTCCTTCCTTCCTTCCTTCCTTCCTTCCTTCCTTCCTTCCTTCCTTCCTTCCTTCCTATGTATTGAATAAATGCTGAGTTCTAGAATCCTCTATGTTGTGCCAGTGAGATTATTTGTGTACTCACCCCAGCTCTTGCCAACCTAGCAATTTGAAAGCATGCAAATGCGAGTAGATAAATAGGTACCGCTTTGGCAGGAAGGTAACAGCATTTCCGTGATTGTCATGCTGGCCACATGACGCGGAAGTGTCCTTAGACAACGCTGGCTCTTTGGCCATGGAAACGGAGGTGAGCACCACTGGCTAGTGTGTCATTAGATACGACTAAATGGGAATCTTTACTTTTCAGTAGGTTATGCTATTTCACTGCTCATGATTTCACTATTGTGGTATTTTAGCCTTGCTTTGTGTTAAATGGGTAAGAGCCAGAGAGTTAAAGCAATTACAGCACTTCCAGCTGAGAAATCTGGTGCTATTGTGCAATTCTGTGAGACTACTGGCACAGAGTTGCTGTGCCCAGCTCTTTGGGGAGGCAAGAGAAGATGGTGGCAGATAAGGCTTAACAGGGACTGGAGGGAAGTTAGTGTGCCTGCATCAGCCTGAAGTGGTGGTCATCTGCTGCTTCTCTGACTTTGCCTCTGACTATAATGGACAGCAAAGCATAACAGACTTCCCACACTTTGCATCTGTCAGTGGATGCTGTTGGTTTAAGAGGGGGAACAGTAACATGAATACACTAAGGACACCTAAGTCTATCACAGGCTGGAGGTGAAATGAAGGCAATATCTTGGAGAACCTGCACGGTGTTGCCAAGACAAATTTCTATCATGTTTAAGCACAAATGGGGAAAAGTCCTGAAACAGGTAGTATTTTTTCTCCATGGGAAAAATATCCATCTGTGCAAAGCAGTGGATTTTTTCCCCATGCAGAACAAATCAGTAGTGATTACTCCTGTCTCTGGTGTATTCTGTATGGAGAAAGCAAAGATTTTCTCTATGAAGAGGGATACTGGGAATGACTGAACTCTGCCTTTTCTTGACATCAACAGAGGAAAAGCCCTGCTTACTAACATCTTCTGGCCTGCCCCTGGCTGATCAAGATTTTCTACCTGCCTTCCTGGGCCTGAAGGATGATCTCAGTGACCAATTTCCATTGGTCAAGTCTTAAGAAGTGCTCTCACAGGGCACCCAAATGGATAACTCTTCTTACAGAAATCTTAAGGATGGGAGTTAGAGAACTGGAAGAGCACCCCCTACCTCAAGAGGGCTGTTTCTCTTTTTCTTTCAGTCATGTGAACTACAATCAAATTCACCCAAGCTTACTTAATATTAATATTAATGTTGTCTTAATATGCCAGTAGGCCCCAAGATTTGTACTGCTGTAAAAAAGTGAAGAGAATGTGCAACTCCCAGAGAATGTATCTGTGCAGTTTTCTTGGCAATGGTTCATAAGTGACTTGCCATTGTTTTCTTCCAAGATTTTTAAAAAACTCTTGCTGTCTTGCCAACTGCCCTGGAATTCCCAGAGGGTCTCCCAACTAAGTACTAAGCGTCTCCCAACTAAGTACTAACCAGAGCCAACCTCGCTTAGCTCAACTGAGGTCAGCTAGGTGCTTTTACGTGTTAAAACTTTGCTGTGAACTATTATTAGTATTTTTCTTCCAGAAATGATTGGTAATTCTCATGGATTAACATGGATCCCTGTTAGAAGGAGCTCAGATCTGTAGGAAAGATTACAATTATTGGAAGATAAAACCAAATCCAAATCCCAGATTTCAGTATAAAAATGCCTACTTCCTTATAGAATCAGTAACTGTAGTGGTGCTTGTCACTACAATTGATCCACTACTTGTGCAGACCCAGTTCTTTTCAGTTTTATGCATCCATTCTATGTGCTCACAGGAAAAGAAAGCCTGCTGTTGCAAATATACTTTATCAAATTAATGCAGCCATCACCATTTCATGTAGCATATTGCATTATTTGCTACACTTCACTTCCTGGCATTCTTTCATTATAAGGAAAAGCTAAACAGAATATTGCATCAGTTAAAATATGTTGTATGCTGCCTGGGATTTGTTTATCTTTGTATGTTTTTGGATACTTAACCTTATGGCTCTGGAATCATTATGTGCTCAATTAACTCTGGCTTATGTGCTATCTGCTCTTTAAGACCGTATTGCTCTTTTCCTAGGAAAAATGGGATTACACAAAATTCTGATTGTTTGGGGCACAACAGACTAAGTGCAAGTCTGGTGCTACATTTTTTTATCATGGGTCAAAAGAGAACAGATGTAGCTGCAGAACATAGGGTTGAAAGGGGACAGACAGTTAACTGAATAGAACTGTACTATACCCACTCTTAATGCTGAATCATCTGCTGGAATGCTGCAATGGGACTCTTAAAATAATGAAATAATCCATATTATTTTGGCCTAATCACCCGCTCTAA
Organism: Candoia aspera; assembly: GCF_035149785.1. Lineage (NCBI taxonomy): Eukaryota > Metazoa > Chordata > Lepidosauria > Squamata > Candoiidae > Candoia > Candoia aspera. The sequence continues at coordinate 128,297,565 of NC_086153.1, read as the reverse complement.
TTGTAGCTTTATGTTAAATGCTCTCAGGAAAATCATAATGTTGAACACCACTAATTTCTTTTGGCCAAGGATTGCTCTTCCAAGTTCAAACTTATGCACACTATGGAAAAAAAATGCAATAGAAAACTTATCCATCTCCATCCATCCATTTTTATTAGCAGGATATAAAGATACAAATGAGTGCAAAATAAAATAATGAATTAACTGGAAATAGAGGGTTGTTATTTTATGTTTTTACACAATATGTTTTGGAGCTGGAGCATGTTATGGAATATCCTATTGGGACATGAAATAGGACTATAGATTACACTTGATAAATAAGTAATAAATATCTAGAAGATGGATAAATCCATCCATCCAGAACAGACAGTTTAAGCAGACAGTTTTCTCACCCTAGGATTTGTAATAAAAAATGGAACTCCAGCTGCCACATAGGCTACTCAGATAAAGTAGAATTTTAACAGCAATACCTTATTATTAGCTTCAGTGGTTACTATGACCAGCCTTCCCCAACTTGATGCTCCATAGAAGTGATAGGACTGCATACCCTTCAATTGCCAAGTGAGCATTCTGACAGTTGCAGTCCCAGCACTTCGGTTGGGTGTCAGGATAGGAAAGGCTGATTCACGCCTTTGAAGTTAAAACCACACACCCCAGAAACAGACAGGAGATCTGTTCTGCCTCACCTGCAGTAGCATGTTCACTGGGACCTCTGCTTGGTCCAGAGAAGAGAAGCTGCTAAGGTATGATGAGGGACTCTGCTGCATCAGCTATATACCTCTTGACAGCACAGATGGTTTATCATGATGCAGTGTCCCGGACCATAGCCATCTTTATAACTGAGAGAGCAATCAAGTGAATGCAGGAAAACAGCATCTTCAAGATAAGAGTGGCCTTTGTAGCTTTGATTTCTGTCTTCTTTGGCTGAATATTTAAGTCTAATCAACTGAACTATCAGTACATAATACCTGTATGTATCTATTTTCCTAGGATGACTAAATAACACTGAGGAAAGTGACCTTGATGGTCTTGATGTTATAACCACATCTCCTTATCACCTCAAACAAATGGCAAGAATTGGTACTTGTAGCTAATCCTCCAACACTTTTCAAATATTTGTCTTCCAAATCCCTTTCTCCAGAAATAACCAGCCAGCATCTTTTTTCAGTTACATCCTGCAGTGAAAGAACTTCACATAGGACAGTCTGGCATGGATATATTTAACTTTGATGCCATGAGGATAGCTATTTTAAGACTGTGAGGTGTCCGGACAGAATTTTAATTTGAAGAACTTCCCTCTTACTTTCTTTCCCTAGAAAATTTTCAGACATTAAAAAAAAAGTGGTTCTTGAGGAACAGATTCATTGCAGCTGTTGAGAGTCAGAGGGAAATGCATCTTTATGATGGATGAAGAAAAAGTCGCTACTTATAGGGTCACATGCAAGGGTCAGTGGTGGGGCAGAACAGAAAGCTGACTATTTATCATTGGTAGTCATTTCCTGCAGCAGGTGGAATACTCCTTTATATGTGAATTCTAGGGCCTCTTCCCAGGGAATGTCTTAATAGGCTGAGCCCATATAAAGTGTGAACACAATGTGTATCCTATGACATAGTGGATTAAAGCTGGAAAAAGTACAAAAAAGAGCAATCAAACCAATTAGAGGACAAATCAGATTCTCTGTGAGGAAAAGTTAGAGTATCTGGGTCTTTTAAACTCAGAACAAGTGAAGGAGAGGGGGAACAGAAGTCTATAACGTCATGCATGGTATGGAAAATGGGGATAGAGAGATTCTACTTTTCTCATAAAAGTAGAACTTGGCTTCATTCAGTAAAACTAAAATGTGGAATCTGCTGCTCTGCTGCTACCAAACATAATGAAGGTCATTTGTGTAGATGGTTTTCAAAGAAGAGTGGACAATTTCCTAGAGGATCAGGCTGTTAATAGTTACATAGGATTATATTCTTCTTGTAGTTACAGTTACTTTTGTTTTTCTAGTTGGTCTCTATTTTTTCTTTTTCAGTGAACAAACTGGGCAGTGAGGTTTGTAGTCACTGTAATCATCAGCCAAAGTGATTCAGGTCATTTTTTAACATTTGAGACAGTGTTTCAAGGACTATGAAATGTAGGGCTGTGACTGAAACAAGTACTTTTTCAAAAGACTTGAAGTACAATTTATATAATAGCAATTTAACAGAAATGGAATTCATCCTGTGGCCAATAAAGTGATAGAGTGCCTCCACCACAGAACACATCAGAATGTCAAGGCTACCTGAGTCAAGTTGATGCTTGAGTTAGTATAATTGTTTCCTATCTAAGTTGCCAGTCTTCTTCCTAGAACCATTACACTAATACTAAGAAAAGAAACAAGATTATATTGGGAAGTAAAACAAGAAGTAGTATTTCAGGCAATTATAATCTTTGAGCCTGGGTTCATCTCAGCTGAAAGAAATTAATCTTGTCCTATGGATGATGCTTCATCCTGTGGAGTAGGAGCTATGTTGTCTCATCAAATGAGCTCAGAGAAAGTTCTATTAGATAATGCCTCATGGACATTGAATAGAACAGAATTAGGTTATTTTCAACTGAAAAAAGGAGAGCCTAACCATTATATTTGATTTAAAGAAGTTTTATCAATATTTATATGAGAGTCCTTCTACCATCACAACTGATTACCACTACTTGTCAAGACTGTTTAATGAATATAAATCCACCCCCACTATAGTGACCCCCACATATTGCATTGGGCATTAGCAATAGCAATTCATGACCACAAAATCTGCTGTATGGCAAGTCATCAGCATGGCAGTGTTAATGCACTAAGGAGATTACTGCTTTCAGGTTTGGCTCTAGGGAAGAGCATTTTGAGGAAGTGACATATTTTGCTGGAATGTTCGGGAGAAGCTCAGTGAAGGCCTCCCAAATAATAACAAAATTCTACCTTTAAATGGTAAATCTTTATGTTTAAAAGTCCCGTTTTACACCAAACATATAGAATTAAGTATGGAGACATGTCTATATATTTTATGGAGCAAACTGTAGATGATCACAATAAAAGTATGGCAAGAATTGCTGTAATTTTTTTCCACTTGAAAGGTTTAGCCTGCAATTATGTATGGGAGTTAAAACTAGATGTTGACTTGCAAAAAGCAGTTCAATGCCATTCTCAAAGAAGCTCATTCAACACTTTCCTCAGTCTTGTTTATTCATCCTAGGAAAATAGATACATACGGGTATTATTTACTGATAGTTCAGCTGATTATACTTAGAAATTCAGCCAAAGAAGACAGAAATCAAATTTCTATGCTACGAGTATGTTCTGTGAACTCTATAGTATCAAAGAGGATTGGCAAAGAACTTTGGCATACTGTATTTGCTGCACATGGACAGCCTGAAGTAATGGTTACAGATGATGCACCAACATTTACAGTCAGAAATGAAATTAAACAACCTTCATCAATCAAGAATGGATTAGACATTTTCTATCATGTAGCATTAAGTAGTTTAGTCGAGAGAGCGGTGAGGATTTTTAAAGAAGGACTGAGAAAAATTATGAGGGGAACTTTGAAGGTGAAATTGGTTCATTTCCTTTTGAAATACAGAACACTACTATAAACAGCCACAACCAAGTCCTGACCATCTACTAATGCGAAGGGAGATATATACTCAGTGTCCTGCATTGAAGGAAGAAGTAAAAAATTCCAAAGCTGCAGTCCCTCCCCCCATCATGACTTTCCAAAGACTGAGAGTACATAGAGATAAAAGTCCTGTATATATCACAAGTTAATTTTTTTCAGCCTACTTGGGTTTAAGGCATAAGGTAACAACCAACAGGGCTGCTATCTTTTAAAAACAAGAGTTGGTAACCATTGAATTATCTGGAGGTATAAAAATGGCATTTGCCTGTTAAGTGATGGCCTACGGAAACAAGATTATGAAACAGAAATAGAACTACATAAAATGTCTGACCATTCTGCATCAGGTAGTTTGGATTCAATTAGTTCATCTACTTCCAATTAGGAGGTCAGGAGGTCTAACTATAAACAGATACCTTTTCTGTCCAGGGAGAAATCTACTCCTGAGGAGGAAGTGATCCAATGAGGAAAAAGATTGTTCCAGTTAACTGAAGGATTATGTTCTATAAGTAATGTAATGGGACTTAGAGGATTTGTGTTTTCTTTTCAATAAACAGCGTTCCTGCTTCTGGCCTACAAACAGAAAATAAATTCTGCCTCATATATTTGGAAAGCAAAAACTCAACAAGTCTTACTGCCAATTTGTTATCGCTGAAATCACAGACAGCAAGCCTTGAGATCCAGTGGCTCAGGGGCTATGTTTGTGAGCTTCTGAAATTTATCTGGCTGGCCACTGTGTTACACAAAACGCAAGACTAGATAAAATGTTGCTTGACTGAGAACAGCTCTTGTTATGATTCTATGCCACAGAAATTTATGTGATGCACTGAGGACTTATGGAAAGAGTCCCCAAAGTTACAATATTTGAAAACATATTGGGCCTTCATGACTTCTAATCCAGCTAGTTGAATATATTTTTGATTTAGTCTGTTCTTGATAACCCACCTGTTTTTATAACCCCCAAGGAGACAACAAACCAGATTTATCAAGCCCTCCTATATCACCAAATATGTTTGTGTTCACCCTGGTGGATCACAAGTTGTAAAGCTTTGATGTAGACAATATTTACTTTGGGATTTTGTAACAAACCAGCCAATAACAATTGAGTTATAATATACACATCCATGAATTGGAGAAAAATTTAAGACTTTGAACTGAGAATGGCTGGTGGATTAAAATGCCTGAGTGATTCCGTTAAGGACTGTCTGGTGGTTGTATGAGGCTTTCAGCCTGAACCAAAAGAACATTGCTAGGTTAGATTCCTTTGAAATTCAGTTCAGCCAGTCTACGTGAAGTGCCTGATGTACTGAATGTCTTGTTTCAGCAACGACTATGTATTTTTCTTGACATCAGATTTTCTCTGCTCTGACCCTCGGCTGTTGAGATATTTTTTCTGCTGCCAAATGGAGACCAGGCATCTATTTCTGTGCTCGCATGAGAAATACAGTCTTGCTATAATAGCCCTAGAAAAGAATGACTGCTGATGGCCAGCAATTGCATTTGCATATTGCTTTGGATTTTATGGCATCTCCAAGTTATACAGAAGCTAAATGAATAAAAATCACTGTCCCTAAAACACTTATTGCCCCTATGAGAATGGGCTGTAGTGGTATTAGCAAGCTGGTTAACCATTATTGCAGCAATGCATTTTCTGCTAGTACAGCTGTGAACTAATTTTCTATATTTGTGTGTAGTGTATGTGTTCAAACTTTCAACATGGGTTCCATCTAAAACAAAATTATACTCCTGGATGTTAAAGAAAAAAACAACAGAAGTAGGGTTTATTTCACAGATAATGGGGTCTGATCTTGGGTGAGTATAGGACAGTAAAATAACTCAGCATCTTAAATAACTCATGCTTGAAATAGAATAAGCGCTATATTCCCACTTCCTCAAACTTACTATCATTTCCCCTCCCTTTCTCCAAATGTCCATTTGAGGAGACATTTAACTTGTAGCTTTGTTTTTAGTTTACACTGAACGCTCAGAAAGCAGATTTAAGGGGGAGGAGGAAGAGAAGGAGGAGGAGGAAGCTCCCACAGCAAATCATTGATAAAATAATTGAAGCCATTAGTGGACAGCTAGGACCACTGAATGGAGCAGAGCTTAACACAGCAAAAGATGCACACAGAAAAAGAATATTATCTTAAATAGCATTAATGAGCACGTTAGAGAAATATAGGTTATTGCTCTTACATACTTAGCCCACCCAAGCATAAAGAATTACACACTTAGACAAAGTAGTTTCAAAAGTAAGTAAAAAGAAGTCCTACTCATTTATTTGGTCCAGTTACATCCATTCAGAATAAAAATGATGATTCTTGTTCTTCTTCTGTCCCTAAACTTAATTTACTCTCAGCCCTCATTGCTGCTGAAGGCTGCGTGGAGAAAGGGGAAAAACCTCCTGATTCAAGGCCCAAGCATGTGGCCCCAAGATGGACAGAACTGCAAAAGCATGCTCTTTCCCAGAAAGTAGTAGTAGTAGTAAGAGTAAGTACAGAATGTGGGAGGGGCAACAAACAGCTTCCTCCAGAAGCACATAGAGAATTTGCATCCTAAAACGAACTCATCTACATGCTAATGAGGCATGCTGATTTGCTGATACCTCCAACAATAATGGGCTAAAATAATGTAAGCATTTAGCTATTTTATTTATTAATGTGAAAACTGTGATGCAACCAATAAAAAAACTTTCAGGTGGTTAATATAGATACGTGCTGTCACAATTGTTAGTGTTCTTATTACTGAGAAATTCATGGGTGTGGCTGAAAATATGGTTACACAGAAGGGTAAGTGACAAGTGTTAGTGGAAAGGATTAGTGACAAGAGTTATATCATCAGATCTTAGGTGTTAGTGGCCAAAATGTGAGATCTTGGCTTAGGAACTAACGTAGGAATATATTTATGAGGTCTAAGGCAAACACTGTTGGCATAAGCAGATAGGGTTTTGAGACTGATTTTTAAAACTTTAGACACTAGAACACCACAGACAACTCTGGCCTTAACCCTTTTTATACAAGTAGCTAGAAATGGCCCCACTGTCTTTTTCCCCCCATCTTTCATTCCCATCTGACTTTTTCACTGCTGGGATAGCACATTTCATTTCAGTACAGGTCTTCTGATTAGTGCCCAACCCTCCCAGTAGGATTGTTGCTGGACAGTTATGTCAAAATGATATGTCATTCTGGTTCTTACGCAGCTTCAGTTGGCTTTTTAAAAAATATCTAGGATGTCTTCAAAACCACATGCAAATCTAAATGAATAGTGCAACTCACCAATGAAACAAAGAAATTGTACTAAAACACAATAATCTGTGCACAGTTACAATTTAGCACTTATACTGTATACCGTATTGTAATTCCAAAACCTTGGAGATTAAAAAAGTTTGCTCCATATGAGGTGTCAGCCAAAAGAGCCATTTTAGATTGGGAGTTTCATAACAAGAGCCTTTCTACGGAAATGCAACATTGTTTTCCCCACGGTTTACCCATTTTTGCAGGCCCAGTTCATAGAGAGCAGAAAATCTGTGCATTTTCTTCCAAGGGGCAAAAGGCCATGCCTGTTGGATTTACCCAATGTCTTCAAAAATCCCCAACCTACCACCAGAGTTCCTGGATGACACAAAATGTTCAACTACTGCTGTCTGGAAACTTCCCATTCAACCTGGGTAGATGCAGATGTTAGGGAGCAGATTGGCATTTAAAGCATTCTTGTATGTTTGCAGGCCGAATAGTAACAGGGTGCTAAAAAATGGTTTTGGTGGTATATTACAGACCATTCATCAAGCAAAGATAACATAACTGCATTTTTTTAAAAACCCCTTGGAGGAACTGGTTATTGCAATGTGTCTGAAGCAATAATATGGATCTGTTTTATAGCCAGACAGTAGAAAGATAAAAGCTGAAAAACCCTTTCTGGCCTTAGGTGTGTTTGGGTGTCCTATCAAATACTGAACTTTTCCGTTCTGTACTTGTGTGAGAGAGACAATATAAACTCTTTTCAAACAATGGTTAAGAACAACAAGAAGAGAAAATAGTATCTATTTTGTTTTTGGCAGCTTAATATTAGTCGCTCCTATTCCTTTCTTTCTCTGTTTATTTATAGAATTTGTGTGGTGCTTTAGGTAGGCAAATAGCTCCTTTTGGCAACTCCTTATAACAAATGTCTTTCCTGTGATCATACTGCAATTTTGAAGGGCAACAGCATCAAAATTCTCTGTTGGCCTCAGTCAGTACCTTTAAACAGAAAATCTAGCAAGTAAGTACAAAATAAAGGTACAAAAAAGTTTTCTACATTCAGGCTGCCATTTCTTCACTTATGTGGACTGTATAAATTGTGCCCTGCCTGTATTAAAATAAGAATTATAATATGATATGACACAATCCAAGATCATTGTATTGTTTCTGAGAATTGTTTCTCCCAGGCTGACTAGGCTAAGATCAGTATGGGCAATATATTTTGGTGCATTGAAACAAAAGTTAGAATTTACTTTTATCTGTGGCCTTCTCCTTTATTCCCTGTGGATTACTGTATTTCCTTCTGTAGTACAAAATACTGATGGTGCAGTCAGTTAAAAAGAATTGGAAACCTGTAGTGAGATGTGCCAAAGTTTAAGGTGTTAAATGGTGTTTTTTGCCTTAGTCACTCACAGAATCCTATCAGGTTCTCACAGAATTCTAGAGTTCTATGAAACACAGTTTAAAAATCCTGATTTAGAGAACATAACTGAAATGCCACCTTCAAATTGCTCCCAACCCATTGCAGAGGAACTTGTGCTTGAGTTTACCCATTCCACTTTCAGAGGTGTCTTCCAGATTATTCAGGCACTAGCTGTGATGTGCAGTGTAATGGCATGTGGGAACAACCTTGGGAGACAGGAGGAAGAGTCACAGCTCAGACAATGGTCTGTTAAATGAAACTTGAGTCCAAATGAGGAGGGGTGGCAAAACTGTCTCAGAAGGGACCCTCCCTAGTTTTTGGGAGAGTAAAAGTGAGGGACAGGAAGGGTACTTTCAGACTTGAGGATTCTTTTACTATAACCTCTAAAGATAGAACTAGTGCTTCTGATTGTGCTTCTTGCCTGGACTACCTTGCAAGGCTAACATCAATCTTGCAAATCAATTTGATGTCAATTCTTGATGCAAGGATATTATATGTTTCTTATTGGAAAGGCTATTTGATTCCCACCATGGAAAAATGCTTAACCAAGCCAGGGACGTTCGTTTTGATGTCCAGAATAAGTTTGTACCTTAAAAGCAAATCTGATGAAGAATTCAGTTCTCACTGGAAACCATCCCTGGATAATAACTGAATATATGGATTTGTACCTCATCCAAAATTTGGGTTTGTCTATGGATAAAGTCTATATCTTAACTTTATGGGATATCCCAATTGAATAGATTCTCTATACCGATTCTATTTATTGTAGCTTATAATTCCAGCCAGTGTTGACCCTGGTTCCTAATATGTATTCACAGCTTAAAGCTGAATAGTGACCTTTAGTTTTTTTTAAAGGGATATAATATTTTTTATATTCATAAGTAATTAATGATCTATTGGAAAACTGTAATCCTAGACATTCTGGATTCCTTTTTTACTAATTTATATTTTACTCTTTTATATTTTTAGCAAGTGACCGTAAAGTAGAACTCTTCCTGTAGCAATCTCTGCCATTCCTGTAGGCATGCAGGGGACCTTTCCAAAACTGCAGAGTTTAGTGAAATGATTCTCCAAATGGCTCCAGGCTGTAGATCCAATCCTACTTGGGTCACAGTGGCCTATTTAAACAACAAAATAGAGATGTAGCATCTGACCAGTCATCACAAATGGGCCTGGGGGGCTGGGATATTGCTGACCTTCAGATAGTTTGCATTACAGCAAACCATCCTTCTTAGCCACATTGCCACTGGGGCAAGTGGGAGCTATCTTGCAAATCATCTGGAAGGTACCAGGTTGAGGAAGTCTCAGCTTGGATATGGGACTGAGTAATAATTAACCATAACACTTGTGTAGTCTCTTCTTTGTCATCATTACAATGCTGTGTTGCTACCATTCTTGTTACCAAATGAATGCTGAAAGTCAGCAAGGGTTATTGATGTTCTCTTTTCAGAAGCCAGAAATACTCTACGATTGTTCTGATAGCTTTCCTTTAACCAAATGCTGTTATTTGTATCAGTCTCATGTGGTCTTTTGTCATGACCTGTCATGTTCGCCGTTTCAATGTCTTTGATGCATCGTAACGTTTCGCATGTCATTAATTGGATGCGTGTTTCATCTTTCTGGGGAGGATGGGAACGGTTATCTTTTGGCTTTGCTTTGGAATGTGTTTGTATTATCTACTGCGCTCAAGGTTACTTTCCCAGGCTAGCAACTCTGACGTTTGCTAGCACCTGTGCCGGGCGGGACTGTTACGAGGGAGGCGGGATACGTTTGCACCAAGGGTTTAAGTTTGTATTTGGCGCGCTTTTGCTCATTCTCAGCTTTCTCTGTATTTGTCTTTAGTACTCTAAATAAATCAGATTTCATTTAGCAGCCTCTTGTGAGTCTGAGTATTTGGGGCTAGGGCAATCCTTACATAAAGCTGAGAATCTAAGTTCCTAACTCCGCTGGCCCCTGTCCAGGAAAGACAAGCGTCTAACCCTGTGAGGGAGAGAGCCCGCGATGACTGAACCCGACATCATGATGATGGAGGAAGGGGAACCGGACTCGACCGTGAGGCAGTCCGGCCGACCGTCCCAAGGTGGGGAGCTGTCAGCCATCCGAGAAGAGGCGAGCTCCGAGTCGGAGAGTGAAGCCGGGGGGCTGAAAACGGCCCCAGAGACCACCGTAAATTCTCCGGGCGAGCTGCTCACCTGGGATGAGACCCAAGGAGATGCCACGGCAGCGGGGGGTCCCTCCTGGAGGCAGAGATACCCATTATCCCCCAACGTGGTGCAGGTGCAGCCAACGGAGGGCTCACCCACTCCGGATCGGATCCGAGTGTTGGAGTCCAAAATGGATTCGTTGGAGGCTATATTGAAACAGCTGAGCTTGGATGTGACCTCGTTGCGAGAGGTCCGGGAAGAATCAAGCCAAAGGCATTCAACCCCCTCTTCCCAGGGGCTGTCCCCGGAACGGCGACGGGTGGTGCGGAGGCGCGAAGGGGACCAGTCGGTCCAGATGGAAATCGCAGCATCGCCAGGGCGATCGCCCCGGGGCCCCGTGCCGCCCCGAGCCAGGGGAACACAAGCCGCGGCAGCACCGGTGGTGGGGCGCAGCGCGGCGGGAGGCGGCATGCGAGACTTCCCTGTCAAGTTTGATGGGGACCCGACCAAACTCTCGTTCTTCCTGACGAACGCGAAAGCCTATATGGAAGAATGGGGGGCGTTTTTCCAATCGGAAAAGGCAAGGATCATCACCATTGCCACCAAACTGAAGGGGAGGGTGGCAGACTGGTATGTCCAGATGTGCCAGTCGGAGGCGCCTGAACTGGAAAGTCTCGAGGAGTTCCTCGGGGCGTTGAAGCAACACTTCGAGGACCCCTTAGCAAAGGAGAGAGCAAAGCGAGCCCTGAAGGAACTCAAACAGGGGTTCAGATCAGTGGCCGATTATGCTTTGGAGTTTAAAGCGCTAGCTGGGAAGGTGGATGACTGGTCCCAAGCAACCATTATCGAGCTCTTTAAGGATGGCTTGAATACCGAAGTGCTACGCTGGTCCCTGGGGAGGGACGACCCATACACGCTGTATGAGTGGATCCTGCTGGCGGGGAGGGCTGAACATGCCCAGGAGATCTTTGCCCAGCGGAAGACCGCCAAGTCGGGGCGGGAGGTGAAGCCCAGCCGCCCATCGACCACCGGGGGGAAACCGGGACAACGACCCTGGGACGAGGAGCGGGAGAAGCGATACGCAAAAGGCTTGTGTCTGAGATGTGGTAAGGAGGGGCATCGAGTGGCAGCATGCCCGAAGGCGAAGGTAGAGGAACGGCCCGGAAAACCGCCAGCAAAGTCCCCTGCATTGCCGAGGAAACAGAAGGCTGCGGTGGCTGAAACCGAGGGAGACGATGTGATGTTCTTCGAAATTGAGGGGGAGACCGAAATCCCGCAGCCGGCGGGAAACGCCAGCCACCTGCTCTAAAGGGCGCCGCTGGGCAGGTGGTAGAGGACGGGCGCGAGCCTCCATCGGTGAGTGGCACTTACCGCATACTCATGGTGAAATTGAAATTGGGCTCCCAATCCAAGACGGTGGAAGTATGGGCCATGATTGATTCGGGGTGTTCCCGGTGTCTTATGCACCCCGACGTGGTGGCGGCTTTGGAGCTCCCCACGTTCCCTTTACAGCGACCCATCGCTTTTACTCAATTGGATGGGTCCGTGGCAGGGGGCAAACCGGTCACCCATTTTACAGGGCGTGTAGCCTTGCAACTGGGCAGTCACCAGGAAGGGTTGTCTTTTGTCGTGGCTCCGGTTGGGGGACCATTGGTGGTGTTGGGGGTACCCTGGTTGGTGCAGCAAAACCCCCAAATAAACTGGGTCTACCGAACTATCACGTTTAGGGATGGGTTTTATCAAGCGGCAGAGGGGAAGGGTGCCCCAGAGGAGATGGTGGGGGTTGCGGCAGCTGCGACTCCGCCTTACCCGGCCTCTCCTCTGGAAGGCTTGCCGGCTGAGTACTGGATGTTTGCTGATGTATTCGGTGAAAAGGAAGCCGATCAGTTGCCCCCCCACCGAAAGACGGACTGTGCCATAGAACTGTTGCCCAACACCCAATTGCCTAAACCAAAAATTTATTCCATGACGCAGAAGGAACTGACTCTGTTGAGGGAATTTGTGGACAAAAATCTGGCGCGCGGATTTATTGAGCCGGCGAATTCACCCGTGGGGGCGCCGGTTCTTTTTCGCCCAAAAAAGGACGGCACATTGAGACTTTGTACGGATTTCCGCGGATTAAATGCCGTCTCAATTTCCAACAAATATCCCTTGCCATTGATAAAGGACATGTTGTCACATCTGGCTAAGGGCAAGATCTTCTCTAAACTTGATTTAAGAGAAGCATACTATCGTGTACGGATCAAGGAGGGGGATGAGTGGAAAACTGCATTCAATTGCCCGTTGGGAGCTTTCCAGTATAAGGTGTTGCCGTTTGGGTTGGCTGGGGCCCCTGGGGTATTTATGCAATTAATCAATGAAGTTTTGCATGAACATCTGTTCAAAGGTGTACTAGTGTATTTGGATGATGTGTTGATTTATACTGAAACCATGAATGAGCATGTAGCTCTGGTAAAGCAAGTATTGTGTAAACTCAGATCTGCTGAATTGTATGCCAAGCTGTCGAAATGTGCCTTTCATCAAACCCAAATTGACTACTTGGGGTATAGGATTTCAGCTAAAGGCATAGAAATGGACCCTGCCAAGGTGCAGGCTATCATGGACTGGGAGAGTCCCCGCACCCGCAGGCAACTTCAAAGTTTCCTGGGGTTCAGCAACTACTACAGATTGTTCATAAGGGGGTTCGCTGAGATTGCCTTGCCCCTAACTGAGCTGCTGCGAACCAAAGGGGTGGGAGATACTAGGAGAGTCAAGAATCCCGGAGCGCTGTTGAGGTGGACGCCTGCTTGTCAGACGGCGTTTGAGCAGCTGAAAGCAGCTTTCGTCAAGGAGCCCATTTTACAGCATCCTGATCCCTCAAAGCCGTTTGTTGTACAGGCAGATGCCTCCGATTATTCTATTGGGGCATTGTTAATGCAAAAGGACGAGGCAGGATGCCTCAAGCCCTGTGCCTACTTATCCCGCAAATTTTCCGAGACTGAGAGGCGTTGGCATGTTTGGGAGAAGGAGGCATTTGCCGTAAAAGCTGCATTGGAAGCTTGGCGGCATCTGTTGGAAGGGGCAAATCATCCCTTTGAAGTATGGACTGACCATAAAAACTTGGAGGCTCTTAGTACCCCTCGAAAACTGAGCCCCAAACAGGTTCGTTGGGCTCAATTTTTCAATCGATTCAATTTTCAGTTCAAATTTATTCCAGGGAAAAAGAACTTCTTGGCTGATGCCTTGTCAAGGCAACCTCAGGACTCTGGGGCAGCGCCAGATGTGGTAAGCACCCTATGGACGGCGCCCCAATTAGGCATGCAGGCTGTGACGCGAAGCCAAACGCGCGCGCAGCAGCCGCCCACCACAAGCGCTGTTCAACCAAGTGCTTTGTCAATTCCCTCCCAGTTGCAACAAAAGTTTTTCAAAGAACTAAAAACGGATACTTGGTTGCTTGCGAATAAAGACAATGTTACTTTTGACAGAGGCTTCGCTTGGAAATCCGACCGCCTCTACGTTCCTGAAAGCCTCAGAAAAGATGTGTTACTACGTTCACACGATGACAAACTCGCAGGTCATTTCGGGTTTGTAAAAACCTTGCACCTCGTTCGGAGGCAATTCTGGTGGCCCACCTTACGTAAAGATGTTAAAGACTACATTGCCTCCTGCACTGTTTGTGCAATGTCCAAGCGCAAGGCGGGCAAGCCCCAAGGACTGTTGCAACCAGTGGCAGCCCCTTCTTCCCCTTGGGAGGAAATCTCCATGGACTTTATTGTCGAGCTACCGCCCAGCCAACGCAAAACGGTCATTTGGGTGGTCAAAGACTATTTCTCCAAACAGGCTCACTTCATCCCTTGCGTGTCCATTCCGACGGCACGTCAATTGGCTCGCTTATTCCTTGTACACGTGTACAGGTTACACGGATGTCCCTCCCGCTTGATTTCGGACAGAGGTACACAATTTACCTCGCAATTTTGGCGGGCGTTTCTCAAGCTGTTAGGCACGAAGCAAGCCCTGTCCACGGCTTGGCATCCTCAGACGGACGGGGCCACTGAGGCGCTTAACTCTACTTTAGAGCAGTACCTTCGCGCTTTTGTGAATTATCAGCAGGACAATTGGGTAGACCTCCTACCGTTTGCTGAAGTGGCTTACAACAATGCCGTGCATCAAAGCACTGGCCAAACCCCATTTCGGGTAGCTCAGGGTAAAGACTTTGTACCTATCTCTGATCTACCACAACCTCCAACAGCTGCAGTCACTCCAGGTGATTGGACAACACAACTGGCTGACTCCTGGCCTATGATTCAAAAGGCATTGGCTGATGCTCAAGCGGATTATAAATTGTATGCTGATCGGAAGCGGGGGCCCCAACCTGCATTCCAAGTTGGGGACTCGGTGTACCTTTCTACCAAGTTTATCAAGTCATCACAGCCTTCAAAGAAACTTGCGCCTAAGTTTGTGGGTCCTTTCCCGATTATCGCTCAGATTAACCCTGTGACTTTTAAACTTGACTTGCCTCATAATCTTAAACGCTTACACCCTGTTTTTCATTGCAGCTTACTCAAACCGACTATTCCTTCTGACCGCTGGCATCGTCAACCTCCACCTCCCACCCCCATCATGATTGATGGTCAGCAACACTTCGAAGTTAAGGAAATTCTGGACTCTAGACGCCTTCGCAATACTTTGCAATACTTAGTTCGTTGGAAGCATTTCCCTCATCCAGAGTGGGTCGCTGCACCAGATGTAGCTTCTCCTGTTTTGGTGGCCCGCTTCCACTCTGCCTATCCCACAAAGCCGGGTCCCTAAGTGTATTTTTAGGGAGGCGGTATGTCATGTTCGCCGTTTCAATGTCTTTGATGCATCGTAACGTTTCGCATGTCATTAATTGGATGCGTGTTTCATCTTTCTGGGGAGGATGGGAACGGTTATCTTTTGGCTTTGCTTTGGAATGTGTTTGTATTATCTACTGCGCTCAAGGTTACTTTCCCAGGCTAGCAACTCTGACGTTTGCTAGCACCTGTGCCGGGCGGGACTGTTACGAGGGAGGCGGGATACGTTTGCACCAAGGGTTTAAGTTTGTATTTGGCGCGCTTTTGCTCATTCTCAGCTTTCTCTGTATTTGTCTTTAGTACTCTAAATAAATCAGATTTCATTTAGCAGCCTCTTGTGAGTCTGAGTATTTGGGGCTAGGGCAATCCTTACATGACCTCGTTGCAAGGCACAAAGAGCCTCACAACGTGGATCATGATCATTAAGGAAAAGGGGAAGAAGATAATCAAACCAGGGATTAACACAAGCACCCAAAGACACCCACACCCATGATCCCATAAGCAACTGAGAGACGTCAGAGGAGTGAAGATAAGAAGCACATGGTGACCCGGAGGACACAACCGTTGCAGGGAGACAAAGAGGACACCGGGGAAAACGCCCAAGCAGCCATCAAGGGTCCCATCAAGAGGGATTGGGGCATTGAGGGGTGGGGAAGCCCGGGGCAATACAGGAGGGTATAAAAGGGGCACCCCCACACTACCTACCCCGTTCCCGTTTTTCGTTCTGTCAGCTATCATTCCAATAAACCAGAAATCCTTAATATCCATTAAGTGAGTCTGTGTCTTGTTGCGAAGCGAGGCTGGCCCTGACATAAAAACGGGAACCCCAAAAAATTTTTTTTCCACCTGGTACCTATCCAACAAGTTTGTGAGGGACCCAGCCAGGCATGGAGAACCAGGAACCGAGGAGGCGCAACCCTTCGGCACCTGGCGACGAAGCCCCGCTCTCGCAGGGCGGGATGCAGCTGAGGTCTGGGCGATGCAACGCCCCGGTAAGTATGGGACCCAGCTGGGGGGAAGCAGCGGGGGAGGGACCCACCCCGGCGCCCCGGAGCCTGCGAGGCACCGGGGGCGAGACGAGGGGACCCTCTCCAAGCCCGCAGGCAACCCCGGAGGAAGCGCGAGACGAACCGCCACCTTGGGCGCTCGAAGGTGAGGGCGCGCATGGCACCGCGGCGGGGACGAGGGACGATCCGTCCTCTACCACGGCCAACGGCGAGGGCGAGCGGAGCGGCGAAAACCTCGGTGGGAAGCCGGGGACGGCAGAGAGGCTCGACGCGTTGGAGGAAGGGATGCAGGCGGTGCGGCAGATGCTCCAACAGCTGACGGCGGCGCAGGGACTTTGCGACGGAGGCGGCGCAGAGGCACCCCCGGACGAAAGGCGGCAGGGCGAGCGGGGCAGCGGTGACGGCGGAACCCGACCCAAGGAGCCCAACCGACGACCGGAGGCGCACCGGGAGGCGAGACGGGGTGGAGACCCAGCGGACGGCGGCGACCACGGCGGGACCCGACCCCAGGAGGCCACCCAACGAGCGGAGGCGCGCCCGGACGTGAGACGGTGGGACAACCTCGGCGGCGGCGGCGTCCGGCCCCAGGAGCCCACCCCACGACGGGAGATGCGCCAGGCTGAGAGGCGGAGGGACAACCCGGCGGGCGGCGATGGCGACGGCGGAGCCTGGATCCAGGAACCCGACCGAGGGAGAACACCCCGCCCTCCCCCCCGAGCAACGGGACGACGACCTTGCGAGGAGACCCAGAGAGAGGCACCAATGCCGCAAGAGAACCGGAGACACCCCGACCCGCAGCAGCTCCCGCAGAGCCCAAGGCACGACGCAGAGGGGGCCAGGAGCCAGACCAGGACACCCGCCAAAGACTTTGGCATAAAGTTCGATGGGGACCCCTCGAAACTCTTTTTTTTTGACTAACGCGAGGTACTACCTCGAAGAATGGGGTCCCTGCTTCAGAACTGAGCGGGGAAAAATCAATGCCCTGGCCATAAAATTAAAAGGGCGGCCGCCGATTGGTACGTCCAATTGTGCCAATCAGGCGCCCGGGCGCTGCAGGACAGCACTGAATTCCTGCAGGCACTAGAAAGGCACTTCAGGGACCCCCTGGAGCAAGAAAAGGCAAAAAGGGCGCTAGAGACACTCAGACAGAGCCCGCGCTCCGTGGCAGAGTATGCCATGGAGTTCCAAGCCCTAGCCGGAAAAGTGGACACTTGGTCTCAATCGACACTGATTGAGAAGTTCAAACACGGACTCAACTTAAACGTCCTCCGGTGGGCACTCGGCCGCGACAACCCCAGCTCCCTCACGGGTTGGATCCAGCTGGCAGCGGAAGCGGAGAACGCTCACGACACGTTCCTCCACGCAAGGAGGGAAACGCAACAGATGGAGACAGCGAGACCCCCACGCACCAGCGCAAGGCAGGTGAGGGCGAGACCCCAACCCTGGAAGGAGGAACGGGACAGACGCTTCGCTAAAGGGCAATGTTTCACGTGCGGCAGGGACGATCACAAAGCAGCCGCATGCCCCAAAACGACGCCCAGAGAGAGCCCAAGGAGGGCACAAACAGCACCAACCCCAGCGCCAAGAAAGCGACCAGCAGCAAAGGGGGAGTACCGACGCAGACACGCCCCCTACAGTTCAGAGGAGGAGGAAAGCAAGCCCGATGAGGCGGCGGGAAACGACAACCACCTGGCCTAAGGGGCGCCGAAGGACAGGTGGAGGACACTGACAGGCGCTTCAACAAAGGGGTGAGTGAGGAATGCCCCACCCTCTACGTCCGTGTCACCCTCACCCATCGAAATAAAACCGAAAAGGTCTGGGCACTCATTGATTCGGGTTGCTCCAAAAGCCTCATGCACCCTGACCTGGCAGCCGCACTCGACCTCCGCTGCTATCCACTTCAGCACCACCTGGTGTTCTCGCAGCTCGATGGATCTGCAGCGGGAGGGGGCCCGGTCACCCAATACACCGGAGAAACCGCGCTACGGCTCGGCAGCCACGAGGAAAAATTGGCTTTCATCGTGGCACCGGTGGGGCAACCCCGACTCATACTGGGGATCCCATGGCTCGTGCAGCAAAACCCAGTCATCAACTGGAGAACCAGAGAGATTAAGTTTGCTGACGGGCGTTACCAAGCACCTTCAGGGAACAGGGTTCCCCGAGCAGCCATGGGGGGGGCGACGACGACTGCGGAACACAGAGAGGCAGCACTGCCAGAGGGACTGCCAACCGAATACGGGGATTTCGCCGACGTTTTCGGTGAGAAAGAGGCGGACAAACTCCCCCACCACAGAAAGACGGACTGCACCATTGAACTGGTCCCGGGGGTACCCCTACCCAAACCAAAAATATATGCTATGACCCAGCGAGAGCTAGCAGCATTAAGGGACTTCATAGACAAAAATCTGGCGAGAGGTTTTATCGAGCCAGCAAACTCTCCAGTGGGAGCGCCAGTCCTCTTTCGCGAGAAAAAGGACGGGTCATTGCGGCTCTGTACAGACTACCGCGGATTAAACGCAGCAAGCATTTCAAATAAATACCCCTTACCCTTAATAAAGGACATTTTGTCCCACCTGGTAAAGGGTAAGGTATTCTCCAAACTGGACATAAGGGAAGCCTACTACCGCATACGGATACGGGAGGGGGATGAGTGGAAGACTGCTTTCAATTGCCCATTGGGGGCGTTTCAATATAAAGTACTCCCATTCGGATTGGCAGGAGCACCGGGGGTATTCATGCAGTTAATTAATGAGGTCCTGCGTGACCACCTTTTTAAGGGGGTTTTGGTTTACCTGGATGATGTATTGATCTATACAGAAACAGAACGTGAGCACGAACGCTTGGTAAAGGACGTGCTCAAGAAACTTCGCAAGGCAGAGCTGTTTGTAAAGCTCTCCAAGTGCGAGTTTCACAAAAAACAAATTGACTACCTAGGGTATAGGATTTCTGCTAAAGGGATAGAAATGGACCCCAGCAAGGTCCAAGCCATCCTGGTGTGGGAACGCCCACGCACGAGGAGACAGCTACAAAGCCTCCTGGGATTCACTAATTTCTACAGGGGGTTCACGCCCAGACTGGCAGAGACTATTTTGCCCCTAACTAACCTGCTAAAGACTAAGGGCTTGGGGGACACGCGCAAATCGAGGAACCCGGGGGCGCTACTGAATTGGACAGCTGACTGTCAAACGGCTTTCGAGAGACTGAAAACCCTCTTCACAGCTGAGCCAGTGTTACAACACCCCGACCCCACCAAGCCTTTTGTGGTGCAGGCAGATGCCTCCGATTTTTCCATCGGAGCCATCCTGCTCCAAAAGGACTCCGACAACCACCTAAAGCCCTGCGCCTACCTTTCCCGCAAATTCTCCGAAACGGAGCGGAGATGGCACGTATGGGAAAAGGAGGCGTTTGCAGTGAAGACAGCCTTGGAAACGTGGCGACACCTGCTGGAGGGGGCCTCCTGCCCCTTCGAGGTCTGGACGGACCACAAGAACCTGGAGGCACTCAGCACACCAAAACGGCTCAGCCCGAAGCAGGTGCGATGGGCTCAGTTTTTCAGCCGGTTCAATTTCACGCTGAAATTCATACCGGGCAAGAAAAATTTCTTGGCAGACGCCCTTTCCCGACGGCCACAGGACGACACGCAAGCCTCCGACATCGTAGGAACAGTATGGACCGAGAAACAGCTCGGCTGCCCAGCTGTCACGCGGAGCCAGACAAGGAATCAGCGCACGCCAGCACGAACGGCGGGGAGCGATCGGAGCCGACGCTCAATTTCACCGAACTGGCAACAAAGACTCACACAAGCACTACAGCAAGATACATGGTTGCAGAATAACCAACAACATGTATCTTTCAAAGACAACATCGCCTGGAAAGAGAAAGCCTTGTACGTGCCCGAATCACTGCGGGGGGAAATCTTACACAGAGCGCACGATGACAAATCTGCAGGGCATTTTGGGTTTGTAAAAACCCTCCACCTAACGAGGAGGCAATTTTGGTGGCCAAACCTCAGAAAGGACGTAAAAGACTACGTAGCCAACTGCCCCATATGTGCCACCACCAAACGGAAAGGAGGGAAACCCCACGGGCTGCTACAGGCGGTAGCCAGCCCCTCCCGGCCATGGGAAGAAATTTCCATGGATTTCATTGTGGACCTCCCACCCAGCCAAAGAAAAACTGTGATATGGGTGGTAAAAGACTATTTCTCGAAACAAGCACACTTCATCCCGTGTGCGACTATCCCCTCCGCACAACAGCTGGCACGTTTATTCCTAACACACATATACAGGATCCACGGCGCCCCCTACAGGTTGGTGACCGACAGAGGCACACAATTCACGTCAAAGTTTTGGCGGGAATTTTTAAAACTAATCGGAACCAAGCAAGCACTGTCCACTGCGTGGCATCCACACACGGACGGATCCACAGAGATCCTAAACTCAACACTTGAACAGTTTCTGAGGGCATTCATAAATTATCAACAGGACAACTGGGTAGACCTACTACCTTTTGCAGAGGTGGCCTATAATAACGCGGTACACCAGAGCACTGGCCACACCCCTTTTAAGGTGGTCTACGGAAGGGACTTTGTACCGATACCAGAACTGCCGCAACCTGAAACCCTGCCCTGCTCACCAGACGATTGGGCGGCACAGCTGGCAACAACCTGGCCAATCATCCAAACGGCCCTAGCAGACGCACAAACAACGTACAAAAAATATGCGGACAACCACAGGGCGGAGGCACCGAACTACAAAGTGGGAGATAGGGTCTACCTCTCCACTAAGTTCATAAAGACCTCGCAACCCTCGAAGAAATTGGCACCGAAATTCATTGGACCTTTTAATATCATACAGGTAATCAACCCAGTTACTTTCAAACTGGAACTGCCTTACAATTTGAGACGGGTCCACCCAGTGTTTCATTGTGCACTACTGAAGCCAACGAGCACATCCAAATGGCATACGGAAGAACCTCCACCCCCACCCATAATGATAGACAACCAACAACATTTTGAAGTAAAAGAAATACTGGACTCAAGAAAGCAAAGAGGAACACTACAATACCTCGTGAGATGGAAACATTTCTCACACCCAGAGTGGGTCCAGGCACGACATGTCATGGCTAGACAACTAACAAGACAGTTCCATGAGGCATACCCGGAGAAACCAGCACCATAGAACATCTTTGGGGGGGCAGCATGTCATGACCTCGTTGCAAGGCACAAAGAGCCTCACAACGTGGATCATGATCATTAAGGAAAAGGGGAAGAAGATAATCAAACCAGGGATTAACACAAGCACCCAAAGACACCCACACCCATGATCCCATAAGCAACTGAAAGGAGAGACGTCAGAGGAGTGAAGATAAGAAGCACATGGTGACCCGGAGGACACAACCGTTGCAGGGAGACAAAGAGGACACCGGGGAAAACGCCCAAGCAGCCATCAAGGGTCCCATCAAGAGGGATCGGGGCATTGAGGGGTGGGGAAGCCCGGGGCAATACAGGAGGGTATAAAAGGGGCACCCCCACACTACCTACCCCGTTCCCGTTTTTCGTTCTGTCAGCTATCATTCCAATAAACCAGAAATCCTTAATATCCATTAAGTGAGTCTGTGTCTTGTTGCGAAGCGAGGCTGGCCCTGACATCTTTATTCTATTCCAGTACATATCACTAATGATAATTCTAGTAGGTATGCCCCCAATGATAGGGTGCAAGAAAAATGGAAAATTCCCCACATCAAAAAAATTCTTTTCCAGAAACATGGAAAAATAGTCGGGTCAATCAGTCCTCAGCCATCTGAACAGGGCTTGTCTAATTTGTTCCCAGCCTTGTCCTTGGAAATCATTGCATCCATGCCAGCTGCAGTATCATGCCATCTGGCCACCTGAGTGAGTAATATCCAAAGCAGAGTATCATGACACTGTGAACTAAATAATCATACTCTCCCACTATTTTGCCACATGCTTGTGTTTATTGTTTAATAACGAATAACCTCTTTAAAATATTATTGAGGTATAGACTGGGTGGATCATAATGAGCTGATGTCCACAGTTTTAAAACACAGAAAAGGTGAGTACCTATTTATTTATTTGTTCAATTTGTACAGCCACCCATCTCACACGTGCAGCTCTGGGTGGTTCACATAGTTAACATTATTCTTATGAAGAACAGACAATACACGCAGCTAAAGATTTGGTTCAGGCTGTGGTGGTGCAGGGGTGGATGAGAGAAGAGGACTTAGGTGACTCCAGGTAATCATCATGTTGGAAAATAAACTGTCAGGAATCAATTACTGCAAAAAATTAAGACATGTACTGTAATTTACATGTAGAGGTTCTGGCAATTTTCTCCATTGGAACAGCAGTGGAGAGCAAATGGCCCATACCTTCCAGTACATGGTATCTTCAGACATCCTGCATTTTCAAAGTCACAGTTTAGCCAGGGAAGGTGTCCATAAGCTTTATACAGATAGCTATGGAGGTGAACTCATATGCATGGTTATAAACATGAAGAAAACTATTGGGTTTGCCATTAAATAATGGATCTTGCAATTCACTTCATAGGCATCTGAGATGATACAGTACTGTATCTCATTATATGTACATGCCTCTATTTGTGGATGCATTAATTTAGTTTAATTAAAATTTGGAGGTAGCTGTAGATGGCTGCAATAATATCTACATTAAGCCTGTAAGGGGCAGAAAATGACCATTTGGGAGAAGCATGTTCCTTTTACTTGGATGCTGAAAAACAATAAACAAGGTGACTTGTCCAGAAGTCAAGATGGAGCATTGTTTATTTTGTATCTCTCTCTCTCCCTCTCATCTCCTTTCCTCTCAGGAGCTCAAGCTGAGGGGGTCATTCCCTAATTTATCCTCACAGCAAACCTGTGAAGTGAGTTGGGCTGTGAGATAGGGACTGAACCAAAGTCACTTTGTAGGTTCTACAGTGGAGTGGGGAAGTGTACCTGGGCCTCCTAGATCCCACCCCGAGATTCTGACTAAGGACTTTGCTAGCTACAACTTTTCTTCACTGGCGGCTCTTTTCCTGAATTTGATTGGTGACGGGCTGAACTGATGCTTGCATTATGTCATTAGTATATACCCAGATCTGTGGTATGTATGCCAAAAAATAGCAAAGATGGAAAGAAGGCTTCAGGTTCAACTAGGGTTCAGCTCCAAATGTTGCTGTCAACTGCTCCAGTGAGCACAGCCCTGGGTAATGGTTGGGACTGCTAGGAGTTCAAGTTCCAGTCAGTAACATCTGGAGAGCCAAAAGTTGCCCACATCTAAACTAGGTACGTATGAACTAGCCTATCCTGCAACTGGCCCTGATTCATGGGGTAGCTAATATTTTCAGACTCTTCTTGCAGCAGTTTGAATTTAAAACCCAGTTACTATACACACCTTAGCTAAATCTGAAATTCTATTATGTAAACTGCTTTTTAAAGTGGACTATACAGGTAGTCCTTCCTTACCTACAGTAATTGGGACCAGGACTCTGTCACTAAGCAACATGGTCATGACTGTGCCAACTTACAAACAGCAGTTCCAGCAGTTCTAGTTGCCATTGTTAGGTGCATCCTGCATGGCTGCAGTGTCCCACAGTCATGTGATTGCCATTTGCGACCTCCTGCCAGCTTCCCTATTGATTTTGCTTGTTGGAAGCCAGCAAGGAAGGTCGCAAATGGTGATTGCGTGACTGCGGGACGCTGTGATGTCATAATTGCGGGCCAGTTGCCAAGTGCCTGAACTGTGATTATGTGACCGTGGGGATGCTGCAATGGCTGCAACTATGAGGACCTGTTGTAAGTCCTCCTTGTTCAGTGCCGTTGTAACCTTGAACAGTTGCCGAACAAGTGGACATTAAGTGATTACTATCTGTATAACTTAAGCTCTGCCTTGTATTCAAGTTTAGCCTTACCATTTGCTCTTTGAGAAATAGGTGATTTATGACTGGCTATGCCTCCAGTGTGGACTTTGAACAAGCAGGATAGAAAGAGTACAGTACTATAATTTTTTAATATAATTTTTATTAAAAGATTTTTATTCATGGGGTATAATTTTTATTAAAAGATTTTTACACTAATAAAAGACAAATTTATACAGTATAAATTTATAGAAAAAGAGTGAAGAAAGATAAAACTAACTGAAAAAAAAGAAAAGCTAGAGAAAAAGAAAGAAAAAGTGGCTTCTGATCTTCTTTACAGCAGTTACAAATGAATTTATCATCTATCTTCCCTCTTTAAGATTATATCATAATTCTCTTCTTCCCATATTCTGCCCTTTCTAATCATCAAATCCATAAGTCACCAATCCATTTTTCCCCGTTTTCAGCAAAAAGTCCATAAAGGGTTTCCAACCACTAATAAACGTACTTGTCTTCCCACTAATCAAACAAGTCAATTTTGCCATTTCTGCAAATTTTGTCATGTTCACCAGCCATTCCTCCATTGTGGTATTTCAGAATCTTTCCATCTTTGTGCATATAATAATCTTGGTGCAATTACCATATACAAAAGGAATATTCCATGAATCTTTTCTCGTTGACTATCCATAAGTCCTGGCAGAAAAAAAAAATCTGGTTTCAGATGAATATTGGTCTTTAAAATTCTTTGTATTACTATGTGTAGTTGTACCCAAAAATTTCTAGTTTTACAATTCTATCATGCATGGTAAAATGACCCTTCGTGTTTTCCACGTTTCCAGCATTGATTAGAAGTATCTTTATACATCCTGGACAATTTCTCTGTCATCATATAGGATAGAAAAAGTATGGATGCTTTTGAATTTTAGTGTTGGAGAAGACTCCTGAGAATACAATGGACGGCCAAGAAAACAAACAAACAAACAAAAATGGATCCTCAACAAAGCAACCCAGAGTTCTCACTCAAGGCACAAATGACCAGACTCAAATTATCATACTCTGGACACACTATGCAAAGACCAAGCTTTCTGGAAAAATCTATAGTGCTGGGAAAGGTGGAAGAAAAGATGAGACAGCTAGCAACAAGGGAGGTAGACTTAATTACAGCAGTGATGGGTGCAGTGTTGGAAGACCTGAAGGACTAGGTTGGGGACAGATCCTCCTGGAGAAAATCTATATATTTCATTGCTAAGAGTTGGCACTGACTTCATGGCACAAAATCAATGCCTCCAAAAGGTATCTTAGAAGAATGCCTATGATACTCAAAATGTCCACTGGCTAAAAATGTAGAGAATCCCTTAAAACACTCCAATTCTTTTTTCATATATGTGCATGGGACTGCTTCAAATAAACCATGGGAACTTCACATATTATTCTGGAATTGGATCTCTTATTCTGCATACTTTTAATTTATTTATTGTATTTATATCCTGCCTTTCATCAAAAGAAGTGTTCAAGGTTACTAATTTCATATACATTCCAATAAAATAACATCATAATTCATGAAATCTTAATGCTGAACACTAAAAAAACACATCAAGGAGAAATAAATCATAGTATCCACCATGCTAAAATTTAATTCAGCAATAAAATAGCATGAGTTAAATCAATAATAAATTCATACCATGGATGCAATTTGCTGGCAATTGCTTGCTCTAGTAACAGAATTTAGTTGTTTTTGTTTGAAGGAATGATTATAGAGTGGCTTGCCAAACTGTCATCAGGTAAGAACCAAGTCAAAGCAGAGTGACTGAGAGCCTAATATTAAGGGTTGAAGAGAAATAACCCTGGTAACTCTTTTCCTAAAAATAAACAATTTTAATGAATCTTGCTGTATAAATATGTTTCCCAGAACAGGTGATACTAGTAATATACTAGCTGTTTATTGATATTTGCCATTCTTGAATCATCATACCATAGAAACAAGCATGGCAGTTATGTCAAATGACAATATTTTTTTTAATTCTCTCTATTTTGGTGTCAGGTGAGGACAATCAAGCCACAACTTTGAATTGTATTCCCTAGTGCAATTGGTGGGTATAATGGTGCAACTAGAGAAAGTAAAATGTAGTTTAAAAATATACTCAAGAAGAACAGTGCTGGTTCAAACAAGTACTCTGTAGAAGAAATAGACTAGCATTATCCCATGTGCTTCATAGTGCTCAACTCAATTATTTTATTGTAAACTGCTCAGAGTCCCCCTTTTGGGGGGGGAGATGGGTGGTGATAGAAATTTGAAAAATAAATAAATAAATAAATAAATAGAAAAGAAAAGAAAAGAAAAGAAAAAGTCTGCTACTGTCTCTCATTCCTGGCTCAAGAATTGGTAAGAATGCTTTGAATGCCCATGTAACACTCCTGCTTTGTGAGTTGCACTGGTTGCCAGTTTGGTTCCAGATGCGATTCAAGGTGCTGGTCATTACCTATAAAGCCCTACATGGCATAGGGTCTGGTTACTTGAGGGACTGCCTGTTCCTCGTAGCATCTGCCTAGCCAATTTGATCCTGTAGGGTTGGCATGTTCTGGGTTCCTTTGATTAACAATGCCATCTCTCAGGAGCCTGGAAGTGTGTCTTCTTTGTAGTAGTGCCTGCCCTCTGGAATGAGGTTCCCCCAAAGAGCCAGATGGCCCCCATTCTACTGTTGTTCAGAAGAACAGTGAAGCCCTGGCTCTTGACCCAGGCCTTTGGCAGGAGAGAGAGACCTCTCGCTTCATTCCATCTGGTTTCGCATGCTTGCCATCTTTTATCTTTTTTTCTTCCTTTTAATCTTTTTTTTTTTGTAATTTCCTTGTTTTGATTGTGGTGTGCTGCCCAGAGTCATTGGGAGTTGGGTGGCATACACGTTTGATAAATAAATAGATGTGGGAAAAATATGCTTGATTTGGTATTCTGATTGGTGGAGTTGGTGATCTGAAAGATCTGTCAAAGATGGACAGCTAGTACAAACTTCTGTAGGAGTGGAGAACTGGATTGAAATGTTCCACAGATGTGCTTGGGGAATTTCCTGCTACAGCATAAGTTGGTATATACAGTATATGTTGAAATCTGGCTGATCTGAGGAATATAGACATGCCTCAGGTGGTCCCCTCTTCTCCCCCGTAGAATCAAATCAGCCTCTTGGTTTGCTAGAGTGCTGAGCACTATGAAGCACATGGGATGACAGCTTGTGACACACCTCTATTATTTTGTATGGAACAAGAGTGCCCCCAAAATGCTGAGAGGCTTGAATAAATGGATTTCAGCTTTTGTTTTGTCCAGAAAGCCTCTCCCATATAATTCCACTTATACAGTAGCATGACTGGTGAAAATTAAATTGCAGCTTTATCATTCCCCCAAGGGTCATTAGGATGCTGGGTTTAGCCACTACAAAATTCTGATTTGTTGTCTAGATCCAGGCATCAGAGATGGAATATTTTTCCTTGACTGGCCAAAGCAATAGACAGTTTCCCCAAAGAAGATGGTTTTCAATATCCTTCATGCAAGCCTGTATAGGATAATACTCAGGAGAAGAAAGGAAAAGGAACTAAGAGGGCCTGCCTATCAACACCCAAACAGAAGGCCCATATAATCTCTGTCTATCCATCCTCACATCAAATGGACTCTGAATATGTGCTGAAACCCAAGAGCTTCTTCAAGGAGGTAATAAGTAATTTATTTAGCTAAGTTGACTATATTGATTTTATTTTGAATTCAGGATGTCTAATGCATACCTTTCCTTGTTTTACCTGTATTTCCTTGTTTTTAATAAACTCCTTACATCCAGGGATTTAGATTAATCAGTTTAATTTTAAAAATTGTAATAAAACCTTTCCCAAAAGGAAGCCTGAATATGGCTTGTCAGTGGGTGATGGCTTTCTTCTGAAAGACCATTACGCCCAAATTCAAAAATAGCTTGGTGAACACATGGGGTAAAATGGGAGAAAGCAAGCAATAACAATTGAGCTTTGTTTCCAGATAGGGCAGCATGGGAACAGTAGTGTTGACAATTTAATAATCAAGAAGTCCAGTTCTGACCTCATGGCAGTAGCCATTGAATGGCCATGGAGAATGTATGTTAGAGCTGATTTCCAGATTTACACAATTGTGATTGGCCTGCACATACTAACACCAGTTATCACCATGATGCCTCGTGTTGCCGAAGTAGGAAGTGTGACATAACCGTAGCGAATTGCACAAACAACTTTGAGAACCAAGTGCAGACACTGGCCCCAGGAGTGTTGACTTGTCAAGGCAACAATATAGCACTTGTGCATGAGTCCTCAGAAATAATAAAAAGACTAAAACAGTGAAAAATATGGCCATGGCAAACACCTTGTTGGTGGAAGCAGCAGGAAGCCCATAATACGCTCAGTGATGACAGAACTAGCAACATATGACTGGCAGAAACTGGCTATCTTTCCTAGGCTAACCTGACCTTCTGAACAGCACAGAACTGTTCTGTGCAAGAGACCTGACAAATGCCCCAGTAAGTACCACTAAGGCATTTTGCCTCTGCAGAAGACCAAGGTCTGGCCTCCTTCAAGCCAAGCCAGAATGGCCCTGGAGGTCAATGCCCAGCAATTGGAGGGAAAGAAGCATGCCCCTAGCAGCCTAAAGTAGCCAGTAAGAGCTGAGCAGAGCCCAACCCCTGATATATCACCACCCGAATAGTCAGTGAAGCATGCCAGACTCTATCCACAGCAAAGACTGGGTCAGGAGAAGAGGGAAAACACTACTTCTACAATTGGAACAGCTAATGATATCTTAGATATGGGTTGGGGGTGAGATAAGGGCAATGACATGAGAATGTAGCAGAAGGAAAAGAGGTTATTACTGGGGCAAGTTGGTACTGTGGTTAAGGACAGGTCATTCTGATATCCAAATTAGAACAATTCACTACCGAATAGATGTTCTTTCCTTCTGACAGAGGCCAGTGAAATAAAATCAACGGAAGCATACCAAGATCCCCTGTAGAATCTTGCCTAGTCTCTAACAAAGGGTACCAATCTCTACTCCAACCTGTGTTCTGGGGAGTGGAGGTTGGGTGATGTTTCATGAACAAAGAGCTCATACTAGGCTTTGCGCAACGGTCTATTTATGCTGCTTTAATGCACAATTAGCATCCTATTAAACACTGCACACATGACCCTCATCTCTGCACTGTGGTTTTCAACCTCCACTCCCTTTAAATCATGCCATACCTCATGCCAAGAGGAGATTTTTTTCAATTAATCATACTATATTTACTGGTTAGCCTGCCAATAGCACTAACATTTTAATTGGTTTACCACTGTTTTTTTTTTCTTTTCCATTGCCAGGAGAGAGATAAAAAGGTCACATCTGGCATAAATAGGAAAAGGAATCCTACAACCTATGGGCATCACACCACCTCTCCTTGTTTTTATATTGTACACTTAGCTCAAAAGCAATGCTAGCAACAAACCCATGAATATGACATGAATGCAACTGCTTTCTAAACTATCTATGCATCTGTATGGATTTACTTATAACTTCTATTTAAACTACTTCATGTACCCGGAGAGTGAATGCATTGAGGAACTCTTTTTTCCCCTCTCCCCACAAAAATTATATTGGATTGTCTCCTTGAATGTCACATTTGCTTTCTAAAGTCCCTTGTTGGCTTTAAGATCTCACACGAACAGGGAATAACAAATGGAGCTGTGTAGTAATAACAAGAAAAGGCCTCTGTTCGCTGCAAGAGCTTTGAAAAGAATATTCAAGAGTGCCCTTCAGATTTGGTGCTTACAGTTGTCAAGGATTTATGCAAGAATTATACATAAGAAGGTGATTTTGATTCCAACCTGTTGCTTTGTTGCTGTTGCTCTGCTGTGATTCTTTTTTGTTTCAGCTCCTGCAGACACCAGTTACATTTGCAAACTATTTCACATCCAGCATAGAGGCATTGTTAGTTGAAATGATGAACAGGGACGTACAAAATTCAGAGGCTCTGTTGGTTTCATGGTGATTAAGCAGCACATGTTCAACAAGATGGTCCACTCTCCATTCATTCATTCATTCGATTTTTATCATCGCCCATCTCCCCCACATGGGGGACTCTGGGCGGTTCACAGTAAAAACAATTTAAAATTCAATAAAATTATAAATAATACTAATATTCCAATAAATATAAAATACAATATAAAATACAATAAAATCCAAATAAGGGCAGATCAATTCAGCCAATAAGGGATAAGGCTGGTCCCTGCAGGGCTCGGGAACTAACCAGCCCCAGGAATGGCTCTTCCTCTCCCCACTCCAAGCATGATGACAGAACCAGGTTTTCAGCTGTTTTCTGAAGTCCAGAAGAGAGGGGGCCAACCGTATTTCTGGGGGAAGGATGTTCCAAAGGGCGGGAGCTACTGCAGAGAAGGCCCACCTCC
The DNA here is from genome assembly GCF_035149785.1 of Candoia aspera. Lineage (NCBI taxonomy): Eukaryota > Metazoa > Chordata > Lepidosauria > Squamata > Candoiidae > Candoia > Candoia aspera. Next base: position 128,266,999 of record NC_086153.1, on the reverse strand, counting down.
TGGACCCCGTCAGATGGAATTCTCTTGCAGACGGGGTCCGTAGCATGCCCTCTCTGCATGACCGGGTGGGACGGGTTGTGGTGACAGGGGTGAGACGGTCCCTTAGGTAACATGTATCCATGCCATGTAGTGCTTTAAAGGTGATAACCAACACCTTGAATTGGACCCGGAAGCAAACTGGCACCCAATGCAGCTCACAGAGCAGCAGAGTTATATGTGCTGATCTTGAAGCACCTAAAATCATCCGCGCAGCCACATTTTGGACCAGCCGTAACTTCTGGATTCTCAAGGGTAGCCCCATGTAAAGCGCATTACAGTAGTCTATATGGGAGATGACCAGGGTATGAGTGACTGTTCGAAGGGCCTCTCGCTCCAGGAAGGGGCGTAACTGGCACACAATATGAAGTTGTGCAAAGGCCCTTCTGGCCACGACTCTTCGAGCAGGAGTTGTGAGTCCATGAGGACCCCCAAGTTACGCACGGGGTCTGTCTGGGGCAGTGCAACCCCATCCAGAACTAAAGATGGCAAATTCCTGGGAACCGAGGGGCCATTAACCCACAGCCACTTCGTCTTACCAGGGTTCAGCTGAAGCCTGTTGTTCCCCATCCAGACCCCAACAGCCCCCAGGCACCTGGAAAGGGCAGCTACAGCATCACTTACTTCCCCAGGGATGGAAATGTATAGCTGAGTATCATCAGCATATTGATAGTACCTCGTCCCGTGGAGATGGATGATCTCACCCAGCAGTTTCATGTAGATATTAAAAAGGAGAGGAGAGAGTACTGAACCCTGTGGCACCCCACAAAGGAGGGGCCGTGAGCTCGACCTCTCCTCCCCTATTAACACCAACTGGGCTCAGCCCTGGAGGAAGGAGGTGAACCAGCGCAAAACTACGCCACCCACCCCCAACTCCCTGAGCCGCCCCAAAAGGATACCATGGTCGATGGTATTGAAAGCCGCTGAGAGGTCAAGGAGAGCCAGGATGGATGCACTGCCACCATCCCGCTCCCGCCAGAGATCGTTCATAAGTGCGACCAATGCCATTTCTGTTCCATATCTGGGCCTGATATGATATACTGTATAATACCATATTCTGAAATGCTGTACTAGAAGCTAGCAACATAGGTTTGAGAGCTGAATGTTCACATATCTGATATAGCAGGACAATAGAGAACAGTACAGATTTTGCAAACTGTATATAAGAGCTGCAGTTTCCAGTGATATTAAAGGCCACACTCTAAAAATATTCACAACTGTTTTATGGTAAGCTAGGACAGTACAAAGTTTGAAGCTAAGGCAGGATTCACACTTGTGGATTACAGTATCCTCTCCAGAAGTGTTTCTTAATTTTTTTTTCTGTCAGGACCCCTTTCCACTTTTAAAAATTATGGAGGACCCCAAAAAAGCTTTGGTTTGTATGGGTTATATTTATCAATATTTACCATATTAAAAATTAAAATTGACACATTCACTGCTGCTTCTCACAATTTGATGCTTCTCAGTTTGATGGGATTTTAATATTGTATTATTTTTCAACACAGGCTGGCAAATCATTTTGATTTTGTGGACCCCTGAGAGGGTCTTGGGGACCTCCAGGGTTCCTGGGATCACACTTTAAGAAACACTGCTCTAGAAACATCCAAACCATTGTTGTGCTGATATAATGGTAAAAAGGACAAGTTTTATATTGCCTGGGTGATTCTAGAAGAACTATAGCACTAGTGAGAAAATGCCCAATATGTAACCCAACAATGATGTATTGTGGACAACAAGATGCTTAACGAACCTACTGTCGGTCAACAAACACAAGAGGTTTATTATAGTCAGTTGGTAGAGCTATATCTGGTTTGGTGAGTCAAAGACTGGGATAGAGAGAGATTCCTTGAGTCCAGCTTGACCCCTGGTGACTTCAGAGACCAAGCCTTTTTGGTGTTCTCCCACCCAAGTATTAGCCAGATCTGATCCTGCTTAGCTTTTTTCAAGAGCAGTCAAGGTTGGCTGGTGCTGCCACATGCTGCGACTGAAGCCTGCTGGTTTGCCCTAAATTAAATCCAGGCAAAGACTTTGGTGGGCAATGTCCCCTCTAATTTCTGATGTGCTCTGTGAAGAAAAACATGATTTTGTGCAGCTTTTCCCAAACCAAGTACACATTTGTGCACCACAATATGAGTATACGAGTAAATTGCAAATGCATGTAATAGCAGCATGTTAAAATTTTTTTAAAGTATAATAGCATGTCACAAACACACTTAAAATTTGTGCTTTGAAATTGCTTTTGATTCCTGGTAACTGCCCCTGAAGTTTTCTGGGCAGCATTTTTCAGAAGTGACTTGCCTTCTTCCTAGAGCTGAGAGAAGTGCCTGGACCAAGAAGGTCACCAACTTAGTTTAGTCTCCTGGTTTCTAGCCTAATACCCTAACTACTACATTAAACTAGTTCTATGCATATAATCCTTACAGATTATAATATAAACTCGATGGTCACTGGTAACTGATAATTGCAATCAATATTTGGAAGCATTTAAATTTCTTTCTTTTTCTTTCAGAATTTGATACTGTAATGAAAGAAAAATGTAAAAAGAAAGAAAGAAAGAAAGAAAGAAAGAAAGAAAGAAAGAAAAGCATTATACAAAAAGCATTTAAATAGCCCTTCCTTCCCTGCCTCCCATTCTTTCATTCTTTGGATGAGTTCTAAACTTATTTACCTTAATTATTAATGTAAACATTGAAATTTTTACATTGTTAACAACAATCTTGGATCTTGTGTGGCCCAAAAACTCAACAGATATTAATTAAACCTTTTTTGATTTATGATTTTTTTAAGACTCTTCTGAGACTCTTAAATTTGAAAGGGAATGGGATTCAGCTATATTCACTTTACAACTCAATTTATCTTCCAGTTTTTTTAGGGCAGAGACTTTTCTTCATAGTTAATTGAGGAATCTGCACATGGCTGTTGTTTTCCCAACTGTCTCCTGAATCTCAGGCTGTAGAAGAGATCATTACAGCTAACTGGATGATGGTTTGCATTATTTTTCTGGCTGAGCATCATGTATGCTTGCTTACTTCCTAACCATATGATCTGACAGGCAGAGCATTACAACTGCAGCTGATCACCGATCAAATAATTAGTTAACAGACAGAATTACATTCCTTTTATTGAAAGTTTTAAAAACAAGAGTAAAAATTAATACAAACTAAAATAGAGTAAGAAGGAAAAAAGAAAAAGGAAGAAATGAAAAAGAAAGCTAAGGTACAAAAAGACAAAAAAAAAGGAAAAAAGGTAGAAGAAAAATAGTAAAGAAAAAAGATATAAAGAAGTGACTTCCAATCTTCTTTACAGCATTGTAAGTACAATTATAAATTTACCTCTTTCTCTAAAGTTACAACATGTCTCTCTTTCTATAATCTATCCTGTCTAATCCTCAGAACCATAAATTATAAATTCATTTTTTCTGTTTTCTGCAAAAAGGCCATAAGGGGTTTCCAGTCAACAATAAATGTTGTCTTTTCTTTAATCAATGAAGTCGATTTGGCCATCTTAGCAAGTTCCATCATCTTCATCCATTCCTCCATTGTAGATATTGCTGAATCTTTCCATCTTTGTGCATACAATAATTTTGCTACAGTTATCATATACAAAAACAAAGCTCCATGACTTTGTTTCAACTGTTTGTCCATCAGTCCCCCCAAAAAAGACCTTTGGTCTCAGTTGTATATTAATCTTTAAAATCCTCTGAATCAGTGTATGTGTTTGAATCCAGAATTTTCTAGCTTTTTTACATGTCCACCAAGCATGATAAAATGTCCCTTCTTGTTGTTCACATTTCCAGTTCGTACTTGAAGTACCTTCATACATTCTAGACAATTTCTCTGATGATATATACTAATGGTACATTATTTTGTAAAAATTCTCTTTAAGATTATAACACTGTAAATTTCAATTTTTTCAACCACATATTTTCCCATTGTTCCATCTGTATCTTACAACCAAAATGTTTAGCTCACTTTGTCATACTTTCACTTCTTCTTCTGTTTTAAATTTCAATAGAAGTTTATGCACTTTAGCAATTACATGTTTATAATTTGTACATAATTCCATTTCAAACTCAGTCTTACAATGTTCAAAACCATAAACTCTTTTGTCTACTTTAAATCTTCCTAACAACTGTAAATAAGAAACTATGTCCCTCTGCCATCAGTTCTTCTCTTGATTTTATTTTGTATAGCCCTTGACAAAATTCTAGTACATATCTCAGGATAAGTTAGTCAACTTTAGTCTCAGATAGCACTCTGTAGTTACAGTCAGCATCACAGTCTGGCTCATATTGCCTTTATCATTTGGTTTGTAAAATTCACCAATTGTCTACACTCTTTAATAGTAAAGAAAAAGCATTCCCATGAAGGTCCAGTATGTCTATTTTAATTCCAATTTATTCAAAAGCACTTTCATCAAAAAAATAATCTTTCAAAAAAACTGTCCCCTTCATCCATTTTAAACTTTCTTACATCCACTCGGTAAGCTTTTTCCCAAAAGTTTTTAAATCTTTAAAACCTTTTCCTTTTTAGTCCAGAAAGAATATTGACTCACCAAGTGGAATTCTCTTATCCTGCCACTCTGAAAATCTCCCCTTTGCTGTAAATTATTTACATCCAAAATTGTTTAGGAAAGTGAGGCTTTTGCGAATGTTGTGTCCATATATAGGCTGCATTACAGCTGTAAGCGTAGTTGAAGTCCCTCGACTCCCAGTTGCTCAATGCACGAATTGACCACAAAAACCTCACTTCCTGCAGTCTCCTCATGAGAAGCAGCTGTCTGGAGTACAAGTAGGCAATCTCACAATCTCTCCTTTTTCTGGAGACTGCACTGGCCAGAAATCTCTGTCTGGAGAACAGTAGGTGGCAGCCGTGGCTAGGGGAGCTTTTCCACAATCCTTATTGTGTGCCAATCAGTTGGACTGGGAGGCCTTGCTCACAGTCACTTATGCCTTAGTCACTTCTCAGTTGGATTACTACAACATGTTCTATATACGGCTGCCCTTGAAGACCTCCTGGAAGCTTCAGATGGTCCGAAAGGCAACAGTGCATGCCATTCTGGGCACTTCACAACATGCCTGTGTTATACTGCTGCAAGTCAAGATGTTGGTTATCATCTTGAAGCCCTGAATGGCAAAGGTGCAGGTTATCCCAGGAGGTGGCATGCAGTTGGGTTCAAGCAGTGGTTAAGCTTCTTTGAGGGAGGGCATGGTACCTTGAAGGAGGTGGTGGTGTACCCCCTTCTCAAAAAGCCATCCTTGAACCCAACAGTTCTTGACAACCTTTGTCCAGTCTCCAACCTTCCCTTCTTAGGGAAGGTTGTTGAGGGGATGGTTGGCACTCAGCTACAGAGGGCCCTGGATGAAGGAGATTATTTGAACCCTTTTCGGTCTGGGTTTAAGGTGGAGTGCACTACTGAGATGGAATTGGTTGCACTAGTTGATTACCTTTGGAGGACTCAGGATGGAAGTGGTGCAACTGTCCTGGCCTTCCTGGATCTTTCAGCAGCTTTTGATACCATTGACCATGGTATCCTTCTGACCCAGCTTTGGGGATGGGGAGTGAGAGGCATTGTTTTGCTGTGGTTCTCCTTTCTCCACGGCAGTCAGTGTTGGTGAGAGGAGAGAGGTTGAGCCCCAGGCCCCTGCAATGTGGGGTGCCTCAGGGCAATGTTGGGCATCCCTAGGTTCGTCCACATTACACCCCTGTTGCATGAGCTGCACTAGCTCCCAGTTTTCTTCAGAGGGCAATTTAAGGTGCTGGTTATTACCTTTAAAGCCCTACATGGCATGGGACCAGGTTATCTGCAGGACCACCTCTCCCTGAGGACATCTGTCTGTCCCACCAGAGCAGATGGGGTGGCCACCTCCAGGTCCCTTCCCTTGAACATTGCCATTTTCTGAGTTCTCAGAAGCCTGGCTTTTCCATTGCAGCCCCTGCCCTATGGAACACCCTTCCCCATGAGACCCAACAGGCTCCTACCCTTCTATCCTTCTGGACATCACTTAAAACCTGGCTCTTCCAACAGGCATTGGGACAGGAGGTCAGGGTGGGCCAAGAATGTGGGTGCATCACAGAAGTGTGGTTGTGGTGCCAGGTTTTTCTGTTTTTTGTTTTATTGCTGTTAGTTTTATACTGTTTTACATTATTTTATTTGTTGTAAACTGCCCAGAGTTATTTTTAAGATAGGCAGCTCTATAAATGTTTTAAATGAACAAATGAATCTATCTGTGGGACCACCTCCTCCAGGGATCCCACCAGGTTAGATAGGGTGAGCATGTTCCAAGTCCCTACTCATAAATAATATCATCTGGCAGGATTTAGGAGATGTGCTTTCTCTGTAGGGGCCACAGGCCTATGGAACAACCTGCCTCCCAAGAACCAGAGGGCCCCTATTCTCATAGCCTTCCAGAAGGCTGTGAAGACTCCACTCTTCCCCGATGTGTTGGGCTAAGATGGGAGTTGAGCCCTGCAAACAGTTGGCATAGTACTGTTATGGTGCCATGGTGGGAATATGGGTTTTTTTTGTATAGTGTGGGATTGCTGTTTTATCTCTCTTGTTCTTATTTGTTGTTATGAGTCTCCCAGGGTCATTGTACATAAGATGGATAGCCATAAAAATGTTTCAAAAAAATAAATAAGTAAATAAACAAGTAAATAAATAAATACATGTCATGCAGCTTAATTAACCCAGTTAGTGAAGGCTATGGACAAAATAGAAAATGTGTTTTGCCTGGTGCTCCAAAGAATACACTGAGTCTCTGAAGCAATACTGAATGGTTTCAGGTGGGCTACTATCTAGCCAAACTAAAACCTTCAATATTTTGATTTTTCTGGGTATCAGCTGAGTGACCTTCTAGGGTATATAGGAAAAGGCTGTTCCACCTTACCCATCTCTCCCATCCTTCTCTGCATCATTTGTAAGCCAGCCTAGCCACTAATCTTCCAACCACCTTCTTCCCCCATGCTTCCCCTTTAGTGACATATGTGAATCCACAGTCCAGAACACCCGTCATGTTCATCATGTCAATGTTAAACGTACATCATAATGTTTCGCATGTCATTTTGCTGATGCGTGTTGAGGTTGGGAGGGGAGGAGGATTCTGTCTCCTGGGATGTTATCTGTATTCAGCTGGATTGGAATGTGTTTGGGTTATTTCGTGTGTTCAAGGTTTTCTTCCCAGGACATCAGCAGAAATTGTCACCAGCACCTGCGTGGGGAATTTGAAACGGTTTGGGTGAGGGGAGGGATTACGTTTGTGCTGGGGGGGGGGGTTAGTTTGTATTTGGCGTGCTTTTGCTCATTCTCAGCTTTCTCTGTATTTGCATACTATTCTTTAATAAATCAGATATCATTAAGCTTCTACTTGTGAGTCTGGTTTTGTTAGGGTAGGCAATCATTACATAAAGCTGAGAATCTTAAAAAAATTACCATTAGCCCCTTTCCAGATTTATCTTGTGAGGGACTAGTGCTAGCGATGACCGAACCAAAACCCCAAACCGGGGAAAGCGAGGACACGAGCGATGGGGAACCCGACTCCATGATGAGGAGAACAGAGAGGGTCCCTACTCGGGAACTATCTGAGGTACAGGAGATTTCGAGTTCCAGTCTGGAGGAAGAGGAGGTTGGAGGAAAAGGAGCCTCTGAGCCTACTGAAGAGTCGCCCGGCGAGCTGATCACTTGGGATGAAGCACGGGGACCCCTACCAGGGATGTCCAAGACGTCTTGGAAGCAGCGGTACCCGATGTCCCCAATCGTTGTGAGGCAGGACGGGGGAGGGAAAGAGGATTCTCAAACCCCTGAAAGGATAAGACTATTGGAGGCCAAATTTGAGTCGATGGAATATATGTTAAAGAAACTGTCAATGGACTGGGGGCCTCGGGAGAGGGGGAGAGGAGAATCAAGCACCAGGTATTCATCCCCTTCTCCCTCCCTCCCTCCTCAGTGGAAAGAGGCAGGAGAAGGCACAGGGCTGAGCCAAAACCTCACAGCACCAGGTATTCGTCCCCTTCTTCCCCTCCTCGATTGGTGGAAAGAGGAAGGAGATGGCACAGGGCTGAGCCAAAATCTCACAGAGTGAGAATTTCAAGGTCCCCTCTTTGAGAGCGGAGATCTCCAGTATCCAAAAGAAAGACTGACCACCCAGGTGTGGCGAGGGGCCCACTTGGAGCGGGGGTTAAAGACTTTACAGTCAAATTTGACGGGGATCCAACTAACCTGTCATTCTTTCTTACCAATGCAAGTAGTTATATGGATGAATTCAGACTGTATTTCCGTTCCAAAAGGGCCAAGATAAATGCCATTGCCACCAAGCTAAAGGGGCGGGCTGCTGACTGGTTTGTCCAGTTGAATGAGGTGGACGCTCCTGAGCTGGAGGATTTTGAAGAATTCCTGTGGGCATTAAAGCTGCACTTTGTAGACCCATTAGCCAAAGAAAGGGCGAAGAGGGCTCTAAAAGAACTCAGCCAGGGGCAAAGATCCGTAGCCGACTACGCTTTGGAATTTAAGGCTTTGGCTGGAAAGGTTGAGGACTGGTCCCAGGCTACCTTAATAGAGCTATTTAAGGACGGCCTGAACATGGAGGTCCTGCGGTGGTCGTTGGGCAGGGACGACCCAGATACTTTGTATGAATGGATACAGTTGGCAGGGAAGGCTGAACATGCCCACAAGACTTTTGCACATAGTAGAAAGGCGTTGAGACACGCGGTGCTCAACAAGTGATCCCGACCCACTGCCATGGCTGGGAAACCCGGGCAACGTGCCTGGGAGGAGGAGAGGGAGCACCGTTATGCCAAAGGGCAGTGCCTTTGGTGCGGGAAGGAGGGCCACAGGGCGGCTGCTTGCCCAAAACCCAGGCCAGACGATCGGTCCGGAAAAGCGGCGGGCAAATCGCCCTCACTGCCCAGGAAAATGAAGGCAGCCAAGGCGAAAACTGAAGTGGAGGAGGTTCCTTACTTCAGGGGAGAGGAGGAAAACGATCTAAAAGAGTCAGCGGGAAACGCCAGCCACCTGCTCTGAAAAGCACCTGTGGGCAGGTGGTGGATGATGGGTGCGAAGAAGTTTTGGTGAGTGGAAATTGTCCCACGCTGAATGTGAAAGTGAAGTTAGGCTCCCGCACTAAGACCGTTGAGGTTTGGGCGTTAATGAACTCGGGGTGTTCGCGATGTTTAATGCACCCCGACGTGGTGGCTGCTTTGGACTTACCCAGCTTCCCATTGCAGCGGCCCATGATTTTCGCCCAGCTGGATGGTTCAACGGCGGGAGGGAAACCAGTGACTCATTTCACGGGCATGGTGGCATTGCAATTGGGCAGCCACCGTGAGGGGTTACAATTTGTGGTAGCACCTGTGAGTCATCCCCTCATCATCTTGGGGATTCCCTGGCTGGTCCAGCAAAACCCCTACATAAATTGGGAACACAGGACTTTAACTTTTTCCGATGGCTTTTACCAAGCTCCTGCAGTGGAACAAGTTCTGTCTGCTGTGGTGGGGAGGGCTGCGGCAGCAACCCTGCATTTCGATGTGACACCACTGGAGGGCTTGCTGGAGAAATACCAGGACTTTGCGGATGTGTTTGGTGAGATGGAAGTGGACCAACTCCCGCCCCATCGAAAAACTGACTGTGCGATAGAGTTGGTCCCCAATGCTCAACTGCCCAAGCCGAAGATTTACGCCATGACTCAGAAGGACCTTGTGGCGTTGAGGGAGTTTGTGGATAAAAACTTCGCCAGGGGATTTATCGAACCAGCAAATTCACCAGTTGGTGCCCCCGTGCTGTTCCAGGGTAAGAAGGATGGGACACTGAGACTCTGTACCGATTACCACAGATTAAATGCGGTCTCAATACCAAACAAGTATCCTCTGCCATTAATAAAAGACATGCTGGCACATCTGGCCAAGGGGAAGATCTTCTCTAAGCTAGATTTGCGGGAAGCCTATTTCCGTATCCATATACAGGAGGGGGATGAATGGAAAACTGCTTTCAATTGTCCACTGGGTTCTTTCCAATATAAGGTCTTACCTTTTGGGTTGGCGGGGGCACCAGGGGTGTTTATGCAATTAATCAATGAAGTGTTACATGAACATTTGTTTAAAGGTGTACTGGTGTATTTGGATGATGTGTTGATTTATACTGAAACTGAAGAGGAGCACGAACTCCTGCTGAGACAGGTGCTTAGCAAATTGAGAAACGCTGAACTGTTTGCCAAACTTTCCAAGTGTGAGTTTCATAAGACTCGACTACCTGGGTTATAGGATCTCTGACAGGGGCATTGAGATGGACCCGGGGAAAATTCAGGCTATTTTGGGGTGGGAGCGCCCACGCACCCAGAGACAACTCCAAAGTTTCCTTGGATTTAGCAATTATTATCGCCACTTCATCCAGGGGTTCGCTGAAATTGCATTGCCCTTAACTGACTTGTTACGTACCAAGGGGTTGGGGGACACGCGCAAAGTAAAGAACCCGGGGGCACTGCTGAATTGGACAACTGACTGCCAGGTGGCTTTCGACAAACTCAAAAGCCTGTTCACGGCTGAACCGATTTTGCAGCACCCAGATCCCACTAGACCGTTTGTAGTTCAGGTAGACGCTTCTGATTTTTCAATTGGAGCGCTTTTATTGCAAGCAGATGCTGACACTCACTTGAAGCCTGGTGCTTATTTGTCTCGGAAGTTTTCCGAAACTGAACGGAGGTGGCATGTCTGGGAAAAGGAGACTTTTGCAGTCAAGGCTGCTTTGGAAGTGTGGCAGCAGCACCTAGAAGGGGCTAAATGCCCTTTTGAAGTTTGGACTGACCATAAGAATTTAGAAGCGCTCCGAACGCCCCGCAAACTCAGTCCTAAGCAGATTCGCTGGGCTCAGTTTTTTAGTCACTTTGATTTTCAACTGAAGTTTGTCCCGGGAAAGAAGAACTTCCTAGCTGATGTGCTTTCTTGCCTGCCCCAAGATTCGGTCCAAGCCCCTGAAATCGTGGGCACAGTGTGGACGGAGCCCCAGCTGGGGTTGCAGGCTGTCACATGCAGCCAAACCCGTGTGCAACTGCCTCCAGCTTCGGTTTCACCAGCTGGGAGGAGGACGCCAGTTCCCTCTCAATTGCAACAACAGTTTCTCCAGGAACTGAAATCCGATACTTGGTTGCAGGAAAATAGAGACAATGTTACTTTTGACAACGGGTTAGCTTGGAAGCAAAACCGCCTCTATGTGCCTGAGAACTTGCGAAGGGAAATCTTAACCAGGTCTCACGATGATAAAGTAGCTGGTCATTTTGGGTTTGTAAAACCGTTACACCTGGTACGGCGCCAGTTTTGGTGGCCTACCCTGAGACATGATGTAAAAACTTATGTTGCTTCTTGCCCTATCTGTGCCATGTCAAAACAGAAGGGGGGTAAGCCACAGGGGCTTTTACAGCCAGTTGCAAGCCCATCCCGTCCATGGGAGGAGGTTTCTATGGATTTTATTGTGGACCTACCTCCTAGTCAGAAAAAGGCTGTGATTTGGGTTGTCAAGGATTATTTTTCCAAACAAGCCCATTTCATTCCATGTGCTTCTATTCCTTCCGCCCCACAATTGGCACGCCTTTTCCTAATACACATCTACCGGATTCACGGTAGCCCCTTCCACTTGGTCACGGACCGTGGGACACAGTTCACTTCCCACTTTTGGAAATCATTTTTGAAACTGGTTGGCACCAAACAGGCATTGTCCACTGCTTCGCATCCGGAGACTGACAGATCTACAGAGGTTTTAAATTCGACCCTTGAACAATTTTTAAGGTCATTTGTCAACTATCAGCAAGATAATTGGGTTGATCTGCTACCTTTTGCTGAGGTGGCTTACAACAATGCTGTCCATCAGAGCATGGGGCACACCCCTTTTCGGGTGGTTTCTGGGCGAGATTTTGTATCCATTCCTGAGTTGCCACAACCTTCTACACAGCCCTGTTCTGCTTCTGATTGGGCTGCTCAACTGGCTGACTCATGGCCAGTGATTCAGCAGGCATTGGCTGATGCCCAGTCTGCTTATAAACTACACGCAGATAAACGGAGAGCCCTTCAACCTGATTTTAAGATTGGTGATCAGGTCTACCTTTCCACCAAGTTCATAAAGTCCCCACAGCCTTCCCGAAAATTGGCTCCTAAGTTTGTGGGTCCTTTTCCCATTGTGGGAGTTGTGAACCCTGTCACATTTAAATTGGATTTGCCTCACAATCTGAAACGGTTGCATCCTGTTTTTCATTGCAGCTTGCTTAAGCCTGTCAGCCACTCGTCCCATTGGCATCCACAGCCTCCACCTCCTGTTCCGATCATGATTGACGGGCAGCAACATTTTGAGGTGAAGGAGGTCCTTGATTCTCGCAGGATTCGTGGCACCCTGCAATACCTGATTTGGTGGAAGCACTTCCCCCACCCTGAGTGGGTGTCTGCCCGTGATGTTAATTCTCCTGTTTTAGTTAGACGCTTTCATGTTGCTTATCCTCTGAAACCTGCTCCCTGATGTTTCGCTTATTTTTGGGGGGGCGGTATGTCATGATCATCGTTTCAATGTTAAACGTACATCGTAACGTTTCGCATGTCATTTTGCTGATGCGTGTTGAGGTTGGGAGGGGAGGAGGATTCTGTCTCCTGGGATGTTATCTGTATTCAGCTGGATTGGAATGTGTTTGGGTTATTTCGTGTGTTCAAGGATTTCTTCCCAGGACATCAGCAGAAATTGTCACCAGCACCTGCGGTGGGGAATTTGAAATGGTTTGGGCAAGGGGAGGGATTACGTTCGCGCCGAGGGTTTTTAGTTTGTATTTGGTGCGCTTTTGCTCATTCTCAGCTTTCTCTGTATTTGCATACTATTCTTTAATAAATCAGATATCATTAAGCCTCTACTTGTGAGTCTGGTTTTGTTAGGGTAGGCAATCATTACAACACCCTTGCCTGGACCAAGTACTTGTATTTTGGGTCTATGCCTGGACTAAACATGTATGTTTCACCCCAGTCATGGTCCACTCCATAATGCCTCTCCCATGCAGTATGTGGTTTGTACATAGAACTACATACATCCCACCAGTCAGTTCTATGAACAGGCAAACTTAAGACTGGATGCTATATGCTATCTCATCTCATCCCTTAAGAATCCATAGGAGTGTATTTTTAAGGGATGATTACTTTTAGAATAGAAATTACATGTGGTTAGATTCAGGTATACCAGGAGAGTATAACACTGCAGTGCAGTGTCTCCAAGCCAATAGAAACCATTTCACCTAATTTTCTGGCAATTACGCTCTCCCAAGGGAGAATCAATCTATTTATTTATTATTACAATTTTATTTATATCCTCCCTTTCATAGAATCATAAAGTTGAAAGGGGCCATTTAGACCACTGTGTTCAATTTTCTGCGTTCCCGAGAGATAGCTATCTAGGCTCCTCTGGCAATGAAGGGAACCCACTGCTTCTCTAAATAATTGATTCTACATCAAACTGCTCTTATCGTTAGGAAGTATTCCCTAACATTCAACAGGAAATTGCTTCCTGTAAGTTCAGTCCTTTATTCAATGTCCTGCCATATGGGATAAGAGAGAACAGGTCTTAGCTGCCTTCTGCATGACACCTATTCAAGCACTTGAAAAGTGCTATCACGTTCATTCTTTTTTCTTCTTCTCAAGACTGAAATTAGCTTAACTTGCATCCCATTAGTATGCTAAACAATTTCTGCTTTAGTTCCCTTCCCTGGACCCTAGGAATGAGAAGGAAAAGCACTTTTCTCTTTTTCTGACAACTCAGATTTTATCAGATTTCCCAAGCCAACCAGGTGTAAGAAATTGGCTTATTTTAATTTACTAAATCTCCCAAGAAGGGGAGAAAAAGTCTCTCAGCAGTTCAATGATTTGCAGCAAGGACTCCTACCATCCAGAAAGTAACCTCACACTTGCAGGCTAATAGAGCAGCCCTCACTCTTTCAAGCTCTATGTAACCCCAGTTATAAACACTGGAATCAGTCCTCAATTTGAGAGCTTGAGTCATTGCTAATTAGGCAACCTGGCAGATTGTATGAATGAAAGAATGAATGAATAAATGAATGATCCCAAAGAGATTTGCCAAGCAGAATCTCTTCCAACTCCTGTTGAATTTATTCTCATCAAGCTGGCTGCCAACCCTTCCACCAATACAGGAGCTCTAAGGGGTGTCTTCCTTCCCCCCCAATTCCATCCAATAAAATCTCCCTCTTTCCACACCTCTAACTGGGAACTTTTATAGCTTTTACTTGTGCCATTAGGAAACAGCATACAGGACATGAATAATATACACACTGGCACAATGGGAACTTTATACTAAGCTATTAGGAAACCTTATTCTAAGCTATTAAATAAATAGTCCAGAAACCAAACAACTCTCTTCTCCAACCCTTCCAAAATGCCTCTGCCAAGAGGTCCTGTAGTTGGATGCTTGCTATTGGCTTCCTGGGTCAAGCCTTCAATTTGCTTTTTCACTTTTTCCCCTTTCTAAAATCACTATTCCAGCTTCCACTGCACTCAGGCCAACAGACACAGACTAATATACTTTTGCAGTAAATTCTCTCTCTTCTAATTGGTCTATAAGCCAATTAGCCTCTTTGGTATGCTTTCTTCTATCAATTTTTCATCAGAGACTCAACACCTGCACTCTTACATCCAACATTTGTCCTCAGTCCCTTCCCTTTGGCAGAATCCCCAGTAGTGCCTGACAGTGTACTTTAGCATCACCCAGCCATGTTTGAGGCAATGAAATGGCTCTTCTCATTACGCTTATTTCAGTGTAAGGGAAGTTGGAAGATTCTAGAAGATGCAATACATCACTTTTGGGGATTTTGCCTTAGTTAAAATTGTTCCCAGTTCTGCTTTTAAGCCACTGTTAGATTTTATTTTCCTTACCTCTTCCCAAAAGCTGGACAATCCTCAGCTTTACTACTCTCTTGTCTATGACTCTTACTTCCAAAAGCAGCAAAACATACTTTTGTAAGAAAATGCTATCAACTTAGTTTCCTAATCAAAGACTCTCACCTATGCCAATATTATTCGGATCAAGTGTTATTACTGTCTTTTTCTTTATGCATAATTCTAAATTTCCTGATCTAATAATATCCTTGGTTTAATGTGTGAGTCTAATTCCCCTAGAATGTGTTTTGGACTTGCTTTTGTTTATCTGTAATAAATTAACGGTGACTTTTCAGAGATCTGTCTGTAGCCTTTTGGGGCATCAGATTTTCCTTAACTACCCTATTGTTGTCATGGTTCTTTAACTGACATCCATGTGTGCACTGAATTTACATATGAGCATGTGCAGCAGATATACAAATGAGCCTAGTTTGTAACAAGAAACCTTAGAAAAAGCACCAGCTATCACTAATAAAACCACCAGAAATATTTTTAACAAAGACAAACCTGGGATAAGAATGACCTAAAAACTAAGAATAAAATCATGGAGGTTGTTTAAAGCAAAGATTGTATCGCTAACCAAAACTAAATGGCAGGAATCTGAAAATATTATACTCTATTGATATCACTAAGATTCTAAATTTAAATGTGTTAGATATAATTAAGAATATATCAAAAGTGTTCTTTGTATCTGTCACTGGATATCTCTATTTCAAGTCCACAAATAACAGCAATCAGAAGATGTCAACACTGACCTAATTTAACAGCAGTATCACAGAATTTGGCAACATCCAAGGAAGTGAGGTCTGACTTGTCTGAGAGGAGGATTTGCATATACAGGTAGTCCTCAGTTAACAATGGTGACTGGGACCAGAATTTCCATTGCTAAGCAATATAGACGTAAAGTGTGATGTCACATGACTGCATCGATTAGCAAACACAGTTTCGGCACTTCCCGGTTGCTGTCATTAAGCGAATCACTGCAGGTTGTTAAGCGAGGATGTCATGTGGTCACCATTTGTGACCTCCTACCAGCTTCCCCATGGCTTTGCTTATAGGAAGCTGGCAAAGAAGATTGCAAATGGCGACCACATGACCATAGGACACTGTCATAATTTTGAGCCAGGTGATGAATGGCCAGATTGTGATCACGTGACTGTGGGGATGCTGTGATGGCTGAAACTTCAAGACTGGTTTTAAGTACCACTCGTTTGTAAGTTTAAATGGTTATTGGATATGTGATCTTTAAGCGAGGACCACCTGTAAAAGCAGTCAGTATTCCCAGGGTATTTTACTATATCAGCTCTGGAATCTCAGTAAAAACTGCAATATACTAAAACAATATTATATAAGCAATAAATTCTATTCAAATTCTATTCAAATATTATATGAACAACAATATACATGGGCAATAAATTCTACAGCACTTAACCCAGTCCAGGCTGCATAAATAAAAAGCGGAAATTGGTATACATTTTATGTAGTGAAAAATCCCTCAACTTCACACTTACTGTTTAATCATGAAGTTTATGATGCAGGGGCATGGCGGTGGGGTGAACTAGAACAGAAAGTGGAGCTATAGGAGAAGAACACAATAGCAGAGACGGAACATCTGGCAGGAAGATCTCTTGGCATCCAGTAAGGAGTAAGAGGCAGATTGTAACTCCCAGACCCACCCACCCTGCCCCCGGAAGGGAGTAAAAATGACAACCCCTTGCTAGACGCTTGAAAAGTTTTTCTGGCCTTTAAAGGAATGTGAACAGAAAACCCACACTTACTATTCACCTATAAAACTGTTAGGCAAATGCTTTTATAGATGCATAGTAAGATCCACTGAATTCAGCAGGATTTACTTCTGAGTAAACACATATAGAATAGTATTCTTGTTTCCTCAGATTTAAACCGTTCTAGGTTATTGTACCTTTGATTACAGTTTAAATGAATGAATGAATGAATGAATGAATGAATGATATCATTGTCATTTTTGTAACTTGGAAACTTTGGATGAAGGGTAGCATAAAATCCCATTTTACAGTAAGCAATGGCTAATCAATATTGCCACACTTCTTAACCTTTGTGTTAAAGCATACCCCAATTTTTAAAATTTGTTTTATTATATGACATAAGTAATACATTATATTATTTCAATACAGTGGTATTTATAAAGTATTGATTAGAGATTATTATCACTTTTATTTAGAGTTATTTATTTATTACCTTTAAAGATAGAAAAAAAGCGGTTTATATCAGTGTAGCTATGATTTGAAATGTTGATGTTAGTAAGCAAAAGGTTGTTTAAATTTTACATCCAAAGCTAAACATAGCATTAATAAACAACTGTAAATTACCTCCAGATATTTGTTGCACAATAAAGGTTTCTGTCTTAAGCTGGATACTAAGGTCTCCACTGTATTATTCCTTATTCTTTGTGCATGCTAAAGAAAACAAATATAAACAAAACAAAATAAACAGTAAGAAAAATAAAAAAAGTTTTTAAAAAAGGAAGAGAAGAGAGAGAGAAAGAAAAAAGCTATTTGGTTTCTGACTTCCCCCTTTTTGTGCTTCTACTAATTTGGGGTGTTTATAAACATGTATGCCCCCTTAGAAGCTGAACTGTGTTTATATTGACCATACTGGCTAATCTATTGTATGTATGGGCATACCCCCAATGTTGGGTCCAAGAACCTTAGGAAGGCCACTGGGACCTTCAAATACCCCTTAGCCACAGGCTGGTTGCCCCAGTTTTAAGGGAAAAGGAAGAGTCAGTTCTTTTCTCTGCTATGAAACGATTGGGGGTTTCCACTATGGGCCAAAGCCTTGTGCCTAAAGGATTACATGATTTACAGAGTAGATCACAAAAGTTCCTGTTGACTCTATGTACAGTTTACTCCTTGGGGCAAAGTTGTATTCCCATTTGCTTGTTTTTCCCTTTTATAAACAAATTCACACTGGTTTGGTAGAAGTAGGGTATGCATATGAGGCATCATTTTACAGGAGGGCAAGTGATTGATACTGTGGGTGTTAAGTTAACCCTTCTTGTTTCAATTTTTTTATGCAGGCCAGTGACATTTAGCTAACAGAGCTGTCAGAGTACCAAATTGCATGCCACATCTCATCAGCCAAAGAAGATAAATTACTGCAAAAGTTGACACTTTCCATACATAAATATGCACCTGTGCAAGGCAGCCTGTAAACACTTTATTACCTGTAGGATAGAGAATAAACCAGGATCTTGAATTCAGCTATTGACAGCTTCCTAGTCCTATAGTCCTGTAACTAATTAACAGTTGTTTATTTATTTATTTTTCAACAAGGACATGGTTTTCTGTTTGTTAACCTTTTCTGTTATTTGACTAGTAGATTGTAGTACAACAGGTGGGTAATACATTTCTTGTCTTAACAACATTTCATTTGACAAAATCTTTGACAATAATAGGATGCATCAATTGATATATCACAGCAATATGTCACATTTACCAGAGAGGAAAAAAGAGGTTTTGCCTTTTATATTGCATATTTGGTTTTCTTTACCGCCACTATACTATGAATAAAAATAACAAAATAAATTGACATCGACAACTAGATGACAAAATCTATAGCAAGGCAATAGCTTTATTATTCCTGTATGGCCAGCACTGCTTTTTTGGGTTAACAAATAACAGTAAATAAAATATAGTATTTGTGGCAGTTCAGCACATCTCAAGTCTTGTGGATTACACTGGTATTAAAAAAAAATAACCAACCTGTGCACCCCAAATATCTATCTGCTGATCTACAATCTGAAAAAAAAAAGTGCTAATGATGACAGCAGACAACTATAGCAACTAAATTAGGAACTGGGGAGAATTTGGCTTGGGTTAGTTTTTTTTGGCCTGGTACCAAGATCTGAAAATCAGAGATGGGATTGAAAGAATTTGAAACTCTCACAAATCCGAATCTAATTTAAAGATGAAGTCTAACCAAATACAAGCAGGAAGGGTTCCATTATATACAACATACTGCACAGCAAGGCAAAGTAAGTCATTTAGGATATGGTTTCTGGAGAAAAAGATAAACTATTTAAAAATAATTAAAACAATTCAAATAGAAGTGAGCTGACTATCCACTTCTAGAAACCATTTCACGTTCTGTTTCATGCTCCACTATAACATCATACATGACTGGCAGATCTCTACATTTAGAATCCTATCAAGTCTGTGTTAATTGCATAGCCATTCTCATATTTGAATTATTAGAATCAATATCTTTGGGATCATTTAAGGAAAAAAATACACATTTAAAGAACTATAATTGTTTTAAAAAATGAAACAAAGCAGAACTTCCATAGTGCCAAATGTAATAGGTCCAGCTACTGTTAGCATGGAAAAACCCAAGCAGTATTTGTCTGACATTAGCAATTAAGAGTTGAGGAGTCTAGCAGAAAATAAAAGCAGTCCCCTTAGTTTGGCATCACCAATATGGCTGTAGAATTCAAAGACAGACTTTTAAGAACTAAACACTCTTGTGAATGAATCAGTATATTTCACTGTGAGAGTTGAATAACAGCAGGTTGATGAAAAATTGTTCTGATAAATACAAGGTGTATATGTATGTACGCATGTATCTATATCTATATCTATATCTATATGTGTATATGTGTGTATATGTATATGTATATGCATGTGTGTGTGTGTGTATGTTACAAGTCAGCCATAAGAATTAAAGTCAGAAGACATAAGTCAAAGACATTAAAAGAGGATCAGAGCTAGAGAGATATGCATGTGGAATGAGAATGGGAATGAATCAGTGCCAAGGAGTAAGTCCAAAAAAACAAGTAATGGTATTTTCTAGTTCCTTCTCTTCTCTCCCTTATCCTCAGAAACTGCCATTGTCCTTGGCTTTTTCACTCTGGCCATCACTTCTTCCTAAAACAACCATATTCAGCCCGTATCCAGGCCACACTCACATTCTGGCTTGGGAATGAATGACTTGAAATCCATCACCCATGGAACAATTCATGAATGGTTTGGCAAATTCCCACCAGTGTACATATTCCATTGTTGATTTTTTAGTTTTCATATTTTGGTTCTTTGAATCACAAATGCAATACCTGTTTGCAGCTATTCAGTATTTTCATTTATTATAAACAAACAACAATTGCCATTTCAACTAGCTTTTCTTTGTATTTCTACATTTCAGCATGGGATATATGCTATTTTAAATTCAGTCTTTGTTGTTGTTGCCCCTATTACTTCCATGATGTTGATAGTTAAATCTGTATGTCCATGAATGAGAGTACTTGGAGACAGGAAAAAGAAGAGCTAAAGGATGTACCTGTATAGGATAATTAGAAAAAGTGGAAGATATAAATACAAGCAATACAGACTTGGAAAGAAGGGAGAAGGAAAGATGGTATGATTGAAGCCCAAGGAGAAGACAAAGTCAAGGGACTCAGAATAATTGACAGCTTTGAATGCAGAAGATGATAGAATAGACAGTCCCAAATAGGACTTTCAGCCTGAAATAGGTCAAGTAACAGAAAATGGAATAAATTTCAGGCAAATCTTTGTTCTGCTTGAGCTTCATGTTGCCTGACAAGCAGGTGAGGAACTTATTTTTCATGGAATAATATCATATGCCTTCTCAAAACTAGGTTATCATTTAATTGCTCTTATGCATTTCTTTTCCTTCTAAAAATAATGTCAGAAATTTATGGAAAGGATTTTAAACAACTAAGGACTCTTATTTTGGCTAATGGACATGGAAAAGAACAGTCAAGATTATCTGAGTAAATGAAAACTATGTCTAGATAGGAGAAAGCAGTGAATTGCAACCATATCTTCTAAAGGAATTAGTTCAGGATTTCTGTACTTCAGACTGGATGAGGAAAACTGGTGATTTCTAAAACAAACCAAAACAAACTACCTCCAAAACAAAATATGCAAAGTTGAGAAATAAGAAGTCAAGGAAATATAGCTAACTTGGTGTGACCTATTTTTATCTCTTTGTCTTGTTTGTCTGGTACAGGAGAAACACCAGTGTCCTGTGAAGCCATCAAGAATAACAAGTTTATAATGTTATAAACTTTCATGGGCTATGAAAGCTTATGCTGTTATTTCTTTACAATTGGTTTTTAAATTTATTTTACAACACACTACAAACCATCTGCTCTGATTTTTCTTTCTGTAAACTAGAGTAACCTTGGTCTTGGTATATACTGCCAGTGAATGTTCCCACTGCTCCCCACCACCCTGCCATATCTAGATTGTCTCAAAGACAGAGAACAATTGCTCACTAGAGACCATAAGGGAATCTGAAGACTATAGGCAAGATTAGGAAGTTAAGAAAACATTCTGAAAGAAGGTAATGGAAAATCACTTCTGTTCTATTGCAAAGAAGAAAAGAACACAGACAAATCCATGTAAATGCCAGAGGTCGATCTCTTTAGTTTTATTCAGCAGGTATAATACTCTAAGAAAGGAATGTACAGATTTATACAGCATGGAGGCAGGTTTCACTTAGATAAAGCAAATATAATGTAACAAGGATATCTGACCAATAGGACATTCATGGAGTGGAGGATGGGTTTTAAAAGCATCCTCAGATGCCTTTAGCTATAGTGGCCTTGGTCATACAGCACTTACATGTACAAAGTACTGTAGATATGTGGTGTAGCAATCTAAGAAGAATAAAGATATAAATAGGCTTTTTAAAATACTGTATGTGGATGGTACAGTATCTGTTCAGGTTAGGCCTCTAAATATTACACTGGAGCAAAGAAAGGATATTTCTAATGTAGAAATGGTTGAATGAATTTAATATTAGTTCGTGGCTTTCTGTGAAAAAAGGAAAGTTTTCAGAAAGTCTTTTGGTCTTAGCCTTAGGCAGGCTGTTACTGTTTTAATTTTATTGTGCCAAACTCATGAGCTAGGTTACTTTTAATGGTGCTTTACACTGTGGCTGCCAAATTACATTGACCTACTTTTTATAATGTACTTAGACTATGTTTCCTTATTAGGTTATAAAAATGTTTATATAGTGGAGTACAAGAACAATTAAAAAGCTAAAATAATAAACATGTCTTTGAAGTTGACTTTAGCCAGGTTTTAAAGCAACAACTACTTGCTTTGTTGGGCTACTTTATATGAAGTTAAGGCAATAATTTTATTAACCAATTGAAAATCACAAAACGTAGGCAAATTACTGGTTCTCAAGAACTCTCTGATAGGCAAGGTGATAAATGAAGGGAAAAAACAGGGAGGATGACAAAAGGTTGTTGATATTCAAGTCAGGAATCTTCATTTAGTTATAGACTAAGACATGGTGTGGAAGGTTGCTGTGGATGCTCCAATTAGGTTTATCAGATATTGAGATGGTTTCAAGATCTAATTCTTCAAAAGGCTGCTGCAATGAGGAACAGTGGCTGATTCCTCATTTTTTAAAAAAATATAATTCATATTTCATAATAGGTAATTCAACTCTCATCTAGGCAAATAAATAGGCTTCTTGATAAGATGGAAAGCAGAAACAGAGAAAATCTGATCAGTTTTTAAGTTTACACAGAGTGAGATAAGTTTAATTGGTGCAGGGTAATACTGTTTTCTTGAGCTGAGTTCAACTCTTGGTGACTTTGCCAACAAGTCTAAGTACTATTTTTGGCAATAATATGGAAGTGGTTTACCATCACCATCTTTCAAATTCCCTGTCTAGCTTACAGCCTTGTGATTCCATGTCGGTCTTCATCCAAATACTCACCAGATTTGACTGCTTAGCTTTTCAAGATCAACAAAGATAAGCTTTATATAATAGATTATGGAAAATTCAAAATATATGTTTTGCAATGTGTGGGAACGCAATTCCTTTCTTCCAATTGCCTATTTTAGGAGGCCTTACATTACAATTCTGTTTCTCATCTTATCTCAAAATGGTGGGAAATGGTACTGCCATTTTTCAGCAGTCATGGTCAGAAATGGGACTCTGAGAGACTTACAGAGGGTATGACAGGTTGCTCACCCTTGTGCTAAGCTGCAGACCAAACATTAGGATTTAACACTATATGTGACACAACGTAGCATGTTGCTGGATAGAAGAGAAATACTGGTTTGGTTTTGCAATGATCACTTGCCCTTCGACACTTGTCTTCAGACCTAGAAATATCACACAAAATTCAGCCGTAGTTGCAATACTTGTTTCAACAATGGATTCATTTCTCTCAGCATATTTGCAGGTTATGTTGCTTTGCATATCACTATTAAAGGAAATTACCAGTCTAGCAACTGCTTTCAGAGCTCCAGTTTTCAAAAAACACAAATCACACAAATTGCTGGGACTTGTGAAAAAAAAAAAAGATGTTTGACAGTATGTACCAATGCAAATTATTAGTGTCACTATATTTTATATTTTATTTATATGCCTAAATATTTTAGTAAGCAAGTGTAGTCAAGTTTATAATCTTTTTCCAATAAGAAAATATCTATATTTCTTCATGGTTTATTACTCAGGGAACAAATGCATATGCATGCACGCACATGTGCAAAAGTGAACACAATTTTTTTTACCCAGCTAAAGATGTGCATCACCCAGGAGTAGGTTTCCCTTCCCTCTTGGGCCATATGAAATGGCATTTAAAGTATGATTGTGGGAAAAAGTGTTCCAAACAGCTGGATTGAAAGACAGCACCTTCAGGAATATTTCTGCAGAAAGGAAGACCTACATACTCATAGACACATACACACAATTTCTTCCCCCATCATCTGGAGCTGGGGAACTACCTGGAATCAAATTAGCTTTGCTTACTGAATACTAGTCCTTAAGCTTGGTTTGCTGGAGAAGCTTGTTCTGGTAGCTTTCTTCAGGCTCAAAATCAGGCTGGGCTCTCTCCCTTTTGTCCTTGCCAGGTTTCTTTCATTTTTTATTCTAGTTATAAATAGGAATGCTTGGGGACTTACAAAGGTTTGAAACAGTTTGAGTTGACAAAGATGCAGTGTTTCACTTCCAATTTCTCTATGGGGGGAGGCAATTCCTGTTGCTTGTGAGCCTCCTAATATCCTACAGCTGGCAGTATTTCTAGACAAGGTTTGTGGTGGATGTACAGGGCAGGGGTACCTTTACTTCCCACAGTTAGATATAGAATGAGCGAAGGCTGGGATTGTTCTCACCACTGATTTTTATACTCTGTGCTTTAGGTTTTTAAGTTAAAAACTGCATGTGGTTAGTTCAGGGATTCAGAGGATCAGTAGTAATCTCTCAAGTTTTTGCGTAGTATTAGTGGAAGAAGAGAAAAAAAAGGGGGGTTAAGTTTATTTACAGAAAGGCATTATTTTATAATTTGCTGAGGCTCACCTAAAAGCCTGTTTTTTTTCAAAACAATATACCTTCTAGGCCTAGTTACAATTGCTCCGCCTGGTATTAAAACTGCAGTTTGCTTTGGTTAGCATTTTATGCTTACCACAAATCCCTCACAGCAGTGAAAAGTAGAGAGTGAAATGAAAATCTGAAATGGAAATCATTAGTCTGCCTGAGATACCTCAGAGGGAATACAGTGATATTCTGGAGTGCAATATTTGTTATTCTCCAAATTATAACAGTTTTGCCACACAGAGGTGCAATAAGTCCCATTTACAGCCAGGGGGTTTAATCAAATAAAAGTTTTTGCCTGCACAATGATTGTTAGATACAGTAGCTGATGTAGGAATTTCCAATGTACTGTGCAATTAGTATTAAGTGATAGAGCTTCCCTGTTCTATGTTAGCGTGCCTGCACAGACATTTGTACCTTCCCACCCCCCAAAAAACATTAAAGTTCATCTATGTTATCTCTCTGCCAGCATTCTTAGAGGGCTACTTAGCTTTTATCTTAATTGCCCTTTCCTGTTTTCTGTTCTGTGAAAAGGAAGAACCAATAAAGCTTTTATTTTTGATGCAAATTCAAGTGGAACCCTGCTGTGGGTGTTCAAGAACAGATTTCAGGCAGAGGAGGACGAAGAAATATCCTTTCTTTGAACTTATGGGAGGCTGAGAAGTTGCTGCTTTTTCTTCTAATTCTAATTGATCATCAGCTGCATGTTGACATAACTTTTGCTAAACATTTTATCTCTTCCATGTCATCATATATGGATAGAAGAATAGCTATTGTCACATGACTTTTGAAAGGGAATAATATTTCAGCATTTACAGAATATGGTTAACATGTGACTGAAATGTTGTTGTTCAGTTGTTAAGTTGTGTCTGACCCTTTGTGATCCCATGGACCATAGCATGCCAGGCCTTCCTGTCCTCCACTGTCTCCCGGAGTTTACTCAAATTCATGTTCATTGCATCGGTGATACTATCTAGCCATCTCATCCTCTACCATCCCCTTCTCCTTTTGCCTTCAGTCTTTCCCAGCATCAGGGTCTTTTCCAGTGAGTCTTCTGTTCGCATTAGGTGGCCAAAGTATTTGAGCTTCAGCTTCAGTATCTGTCCTTCCAATGAGCAGTCAGGGTTGATTTCCTGTAGGATTGATTGATTTGACCTCCTTGCAGTCCAAGGGACTCTTTAGATTCTTCTCCAGCACCACAGTTCAAAAGCATCAATTCTTCAGTGCTCAGCCTTCCTTATGGTCCAACTCTCACAACCATACATCACTACTGGGAAAACCATAGCTTTGATTATACAGAACGTTGTTGGCAAGGTGATGTCTCTGCTTTTTAATATGCTGTCTAGGTTTGCCATAGCTTTCATCCCAAGGAGCAAGTGTCTTTTAATTTCATGGCTGCAGTCACTGTCTGTGGTGATCTTGGATCCCAAGAAAATAAAATCTGTCACTGCTTCCATTTCTTCCCCTTCTGTTTGCCAGGACGTGATGGGACTAGATGCCATGATCTTAGTTTTTTTAATGTTGAGTTTCAAGCCAGGTTTTGCACTCTCCTCTTTTACCCTCATCAAGAGGCTCTTTAGTTCCTCTTCACTTTCTGCCATTATGCATATCTGAAGTTGTTGATATTTCTCCTGGCAATCTTAATTCCTGCTTGTGATTCATCCAGCCTGGCATTTCTCATGATGTACTCTGTATATAAGTTAAATAAGCAGGGTGACAAAATACAGCCTTGTTGTACTCCTTTCCCAATTTTGAACCAATTGGTTGTTCCATGTCCGGTTCTAACTGTTGCTTCCTGACCAGCATACAGGTTTCTCAGGAGACAGGTAAGGTGGTCCGGTACTCCCATCTCTTTAAGAATTTGCCACAGTTTGTTGTGATCCACACAATCAAAGGCTTTAGCATAGTCAATGAAGCAGATGTTTTTCTGGAACTCTCTTGCTTTCTCCATGATCCAGCGAATATTGGCAATTTGATCTCTAGTTCCTCTGCCTCTTTGAAACCCAGCTTGTACTTCTGGTAGTTCTGAAGCCTAGCTTGTAGGATTTTGAGCATAACCTTGCTAGCATGTGAAATGAGCACAATTGTGCAGTAGTTTGAACATTCTTTGGCATTGCCCTTCTTTGGAATTGGGACGTAAACTGACCTTTTCCAATCCTGTGGCCACTGTTGAGCTTTCCAAATTTGTTGGCATATTGAGTGCAGCATTTTAACAGCATAATATTTTAGGATTTTAAATAGCTCAGCAGGAATACTGTCATCTCCGCTAGCTTTGTTGTTAGTAATGCTTCCTAAGGCCCACTTGACTTCACTCTCTAGGATGTCTGGCTCAAGGTCAGTGACCACACCATCGTGGTTATCAGGGACATTAAGATCTTTCTTGTATAGTTCTTCTGTATATTCTTGCCACTTCTTCTTAATCTCTTCTGCTTCTGTTAGGTCCCTGCCTTTTTTGTCCTTTATCATGCCCATCTTTGCACAAAACATTCCCTTGATATCTCCAATTTTCTTGAAGAGATCTCTAGTCTTCCCCATTCTATTGTTTTCCTTGATTTCTTTGCATTGTTCATTTAAGAAGGCCTTATCTCTCCTTGCTATTCTCTGGAAATCTCCATTCAGTTGGTTATATCTTTCCCTTTCTCCCTTGCTTTTCACTTTCCTTCTTTCCTCAGCTATTTGTAAAGCCTCATCAGACAGCCACTTTGCTTTCTTGCATTTCTTTTTCTTTGGGATGGTTTTAGTTGCTGCCTCTTGTACAATGTTATGAACCTCCGTCCATAGTTCTTCAGGCACTCTGTTTACCAGATCTAGTCTCTTAAATCTATTCATCGCCTCCACTGTATATTCATAAGGTATATGATTTAAGTCATACCTGAATGGTCTAGTGGTTTTCCCTACATTCTTCAATTTAAGCCTAAATTTTGCAATAAGAAGCTCATGATCTGAGCCACAGTCAGCTCCAGGTCTTGTTTTTACTGATTGCATAGAGCTTCTCCATCTTTGGCTGCAAAGTACATAATCAATCTGATTTCAGTATTGATCATCTGGTGATGTCCATGTGTAGAGTTGTCTCTTGTGTTGTTGGAAAACAGTGTTTGCTATGACCAGCATGTTCTCTTCACAAAGCTCTATTAGCCTTTGCCCTGCTTCATTTTGTACTCCAAGGCCGAACTTGCCTGTTATTCCAGTTATTTCTTGACTTCCTACTTTATCATTCCAATCCCCTATGATGAAAAGGACATCTTTTTATGGTGTTAGTTCTAGAAGGTGTTGTAGGTCTTCATAGAATTGGTCAACTTCAGCTTCTTCAGCATCAGTGGTTGCAGCATAGACTTGGATTACTGTGATGTTGAATGGTTTGTCTTGGATTCGAACGGAGATCATTCTGTTGTTTCTGAGGTTGTATCCCAGTACTGCTTTTCCCACTCTTTTATTGACTAAGCGGACTACTCCATTTCTTCTAAGGTATTCTTGCCCATAGTAGTAGATATAATGGTCACCTGAATTAAATTCACCCATTTCTGTCCATTGTAGTTCGCTGATTCCCAAGATGTCAATGTTCAATCTTGCCATCTCATGTCTGACCACATCCAGCTTACCATGATTCATAGATCTTACATTCCAGGTTCCTATGCAATATTGTTCTTTACAGCACCGGACTTTCCTTTCACTTCCACTTCCAGACACATCCACAACTGAGCGTCCTTTCAGCTTTGGCCCAGCCACTTCACTTTTTCTGGAGCTACTCGTAATTGCCCTCTGCTCTTCCCCAGTAGCATATTGGACGCCTTCCGACTTGAGGGGCTCATCTTCCAGTGTCATATCTTTTAGCCTTTTGATACTGTCCATGGGGTCTTCTTGGCAAGGATACTGGAGCGGGTTGCCATTTCCTTCCCCAGTGGACGTTTCGTCAGAACTCTCCGCCATGACCTGTCCGTCTTGGGTGACTGAAATAGAAAGTACCAAAATACTGCCAGGTGTCTGCTGGACTCTTAACAAATGGAGCTGAAATAAATTGTACTAATATGGCTTTGTAGTATCATTGGCATGATACAATGTACTGAAGCTCAGAAGACCAGTCTGTTAATGATCTTTATCTCCCCAAAGAGAAAGAGGTGCTTTCTCTCTTTCTATGGAAAGTTTAGCGCCCAGGCCTGATGAACCAAGTTTGTTAGATCAGTATTTTTCAATCTTGCTGTGGCACATGATGCAATTTACAATTTTGTATGTGTTTCATTTTCACTATGCAGATATTTGAAGCATTTTACTTTCCACTCCCACCTCCTGCATAGGAAATGTCCACTAGAAGTTGGTGTGAGAGTGATAAGAGAAGCAGTTTGGTCTAGTGGTTAAGATGCTGGGCTAGAAACCAGGAGTCTGAGTTCTAGCCCCGCCTCAGGCATGAAAGCCGGCTGGGTGACCTTGGGCCAGTCGCTCTCTCTCAGCTCAACTCACCTCACAGGGTTGTTGTTGTGGGGAAAATAGGAAGAGGAAGGAGTATTAGGTTATGTTCGCCACCTTGAGTTATTTATAAAAATAATAAAGGCAGGATAAAAATTAAATAAATAAATAGATAAATAAAAAAATAATAATAAGTTTGATAACTTAAAGCAGATATCAGATAAAAGAAGCTTTTTAGAAAAAAATTGTGGTAGATAACCACTTAAGTCACAAGATGTTCAGGCCCACCACAGATGAACACAGTATGTAATTCTGTGCAGATGCTTGACTGCAATAAAAATAGACTAAACTGGAGAAACTTGCATCTATGGTATAAGTCCCCCCTTCCCTCCCTCGTGCCTTTAATTCATCCAGCTGCCTTCAATGTCTTTGTGTTTTAGCATCAAGATTGGTAAAGGATTTATGGACTTCCAGGGAAGAAATGGCAAACTGAAGATGGCTCTGTGAAAAGTGGAGCTGATGATGGTGGAAGAATGGAGAGACAGCAAGTAGACCAGTTCTTCGTAATTCCTCTCTGGACAAGGAGAGGACTTCAGATCCCCCACAAGTGCTCCAGACAGCTGATCCTCATGAGGAGACTGCAAGACAGCAATCTTTGGTGGTTTTGGAACTCTGGGAGAGGAGGGAATGGTCATCTTGCTCAAACTGCAGCTGGCACCTTTGAAAGGATACTAAGTTTGTATACTTCCTTTCTAATCACTTTCAGAAATTGCTTGTTAACTGCGTTTCAGCTATTAGGAACCTCTGGATCAACAAGTTTCACAGCACTGGGCAAGTTTCCTTCAATCCTTAGTGAAAGAAGTTTTAAATACAAGTTTAAGGACTTAATTTTTTTTCTGTAATAAACAGCAAAGGGGTGATTAAAACTTTGATTTTAGAAAGTGTCAAACAGAATAAGGGTCCAGATAAATTTGAAATAAGATTTTGGAATTAATGATAAAGAATCCTTCCTGTGGGAAAATGCTTTTGTTTTTAATTCTTTTTAAAAAAAACATAAGAATTTAAAAATTAGATACTAGAGGGAACTAGAAGGAACTAAAGATTACAATTAAAGGAGAAAAACACTCTAACTTGACTTACTAATACAGAATGAAGCAAGATATTTTAACATTGGACATACTGAAGGATATTTTTGAACAAGAGTGTCTGCCTCTATAGGTAGACTGTGTTTAAAAGATGTTATGGAAGAGGAAAAGTTTTACCTAATATTGAGACTGATTTGAAAGTGAATTTAAAAATGACAGGCTACAAGAATGACATGGAAAAAGATGTTACAATGGACATACAAAAGAAACCGGCTGATGTCTTAATAATTAAAAGGTATATATAAATAAGAAACCAAGAAAGTGACCTGGATAATTTTCCTATATTGGATTTACAAAAGAGGCATGTTAAAGCTTTGAAGAATTTTGTGAGAAGGGACGAACAAAAAATGAAAAGAAATCACATAAGTTCTAGGACATTATTTGAAGGGACTAAAGATTAAGATTGTTAGAATTAAAAGGAAGGAATATAAAGTTGGTTTATCTGATCAAGGTTAAAACAGATATGTTTGTTATCTCTGGTAATCCTTAATGGACTTTTGAGGAAATCAGGACTGAAATGACAATGCTTTATGGATTTGTTTATAGATTAGAGATGGATTATGGGAAGAAGAAATCATTTGTTGTATTTTAAGAGAAGGTGATAAGTTACTAAAATTGTTTATACTTGTTATGATGAAGGGGGAAGTCACTTCTTTATATATTTCTTTTCTTTTTCTTTATTATCTTATTTTTTTCTTTTCTATTTTTCTATTTTTTTCTTTTTTTCTTTTCTGCACCTATTTTTTCTTTTTATTCTTTTCTTTTTTCTAGTTTCTATTAGTTTGTATTATTGTAATTGTGCTATTTAATAAAACTACAATAAAAAAGATTGGTAAAGGATTTATAAGAACTTATAGCTGACTCTGTGTACAACCCCCTCCCCCATGTCTTTAATTCACCCAGCTGCCTTCACATGTCTTTGTGCTTTAGCATCAAGATTGATAAAGGATTTATAAGAACTTATAGCTGACTCTGCGTACAGCAACCCCCCCCCCCCCCCAAGCTAAAAGGAGTCTTGATTGAAGAGTACATGGAACTCTGTGTATTCAAATCCTAGATACACTCAGAGAAGGAACAGGCAACCAGTTGCCTCAAAGTCTTTTCAATTTTCCCTCTCATCAACTGTAGTCATTATGGCTGATAGCAAAAGATGTGGGAATTATAGTCTAATAAAATATCTTGACTTATCAATAATCTTCAACTTTTTACCTTGAAGTCTCTAGCTTCCTGTGTTATACCTTCCATCTATAGTACTATTTCTCCTTCTTCACAAAATAGCTGTATGTGGAAATAAAAGGACTCCTGGCACAATTTTGAGCAAAACTCCCTAACCTGTCCTTTCATCCTGGGAGAATACAGCCATGTGTCCAATCTTCCTATTATGAAACTGTACAATTAATTTGCAGTAGCCAATGGATTCCATGCAGCATGATGACGACAGTTTTCAAAAGGCTCTTGCAAAATTTTGCTTTGATTTCCTCACAAATCATTCAATTGACAGGTACTTCACAAAGGTAAATAAATGCCTTTTTGAAAAGAATTGGCAGGTAGTTTGTATTTCCACAGAGTAGATTTTCTAGTATCTCACCACAAATATAAATGTAAACCTATGTGGATTAGAGTTTTGCACTGATGAAAATAATGTAATGGGATGGATCCAGTATGAACCACAAAGCTTAATGTTCCAGCTCTTTTTAAAATCATCTTTGAAATAGTAACAACTACAAGTGCTTCCTATCCTCTAGTTGTTCTTACTTTATCAAGTGGCAGATGGGTGAGTTTTACTTGTTAAGGTGAATTGACTTCTTTCAAAGGCATTTCCACTGCATTGCCATAAATCAGTTGGAAAAGGCAACAGTGAGAACAGTAAATCAGCACCCTGGGCTTTGTCATTTTGCCATCCTGCCTTCATACTGTGAGTCAACATCTGTTCTCAGCAACCGTTCAAATGAAAAGGTGTTTCAAACATTTTTTTTTCAAATTTGCAGTTCTTTGACATTTTGAAAAGTGTTGGCACTTTTTAGAGTAGATTTTCAACCCTTCTTCATGGCACCCATAACATGCTTTCTTCCTGTCCTTGAGGCAAGAGAATACAAAGGCTGGCTTACTTTGCACTGCCTTCATTGACAAGCCCTATTCTGCCCCAGTAGGCCAGTAAGCAGTGCCGTCCTTACTGTTTTAATGTGGGACAAGAGAAGGAAACCGGATGAGGAATTCCTCAGCTTCATTTCCCCTCCCATGGAATGTTACCAGCCAGTGCAAAACTATCCCTCAATTATTCTCCTTCATGTGGGAGGACTGAGGAGATGCAGAGTTTTGACAGATGGCCAGTCCTTTTGGTTTAACCGTCTGTCAAACCCAGAACCAAAAGACCTGATCCACTGCGTGGATGAGGTTACCTGATAAGATGGCCTCCATGTGATTGGAGACCTGGCAGCTAGAAACACATCTTTCACCTTTTCTTCTGGTGGCAAGAGAAGCAGGTGGAAAAACTGGCACCTTACTTCCTTGTCTTAATTGCCCAGAGCTGATTTGTGAGATCAGAAATCTAGTGGAGAAAGAGCTGTCTGACAGCACCTGCCAGCCAACTTGAAAAACAGCTATCAGACATTGGACGGAGTTAGTGCAGTGAAGCAGGAGAGATTCCACTTCATCAAATGATCCCCCCCTGCACCTGTCAACTGTTTTTCAGGCTACTTAAGTATGGTATCTATTCTTCCAGATTTCATTTGTGTTTGGGGAAAAAATGCCACAAATTTCTATTTCTGTGGCATCTGTGCCTCAGGTTTAAAGTCACTTGGATTTCACAGATCTAAGGAAGCAGTAAAACAGAAAGTCCTCAATTTGGATATACCAAACGATGGCATCAAAATTCCTTTCCATGGTTTCAAGCATCTCTTCTATAACCCTTTTGAGACACTTCCCCCAAATCTTTACAACATCATTTCTGCCACACACACAAGAGCATTCAGCTAACAAGACTTAATGCCTTACCCTTGATGCTGATGGAGATAAGACTTAATAACATCCCTTATGGGGAGAATACTAACTTGTTCAGCTGCTGCTACTGAGTCAGTAGGACACATTTTATTCAATTGTCCCTTTTATTGTGCTTGGCATTCAGAGCCTATATCTCCACTTCCCACTTGCAGCCAGGGGTTGGGCAGAAATGGAAGTTATTTCCTTCTTACTTGAAGACATTTCAGCTGAGATTTCCAGAAATGTAGCAAAGATTTGCTCAATCACTATTGCTGTTAGAAGGTTTGGGGCCCAAGCCCTCCTCAGGCAGAGGATATGCAGTTATTTTTGATGGTCTGGAATATTGCTGCCAACTTCTCCCTGCTGTTTGTTTTTTATTGTATATCGTATTGGGGTTGTTTTGGTCTCTGATCATAAATCAGTAAAGTTTCAGGCTACTTTTAAAGACAAGTTTGAAGTTTATATATTGCTAAAAAAAACCTAACAGGGATATGGTGGCAGTTGCGAGGTGAAGTGAAAGGAGCACTCCACTCCCAGGGTCAGCTGTTAGGTTACTTTGAACTACAAGGTCAGCACTACTCTTAAAGGGCACAAAACCCATATTTTAAAGCAGCTAGAATATGGTCTAGTTCTTTCAGATGGGTGCTAAACCTATGTTTAAAAGTAACTCCCACACTTCTATTCTTTCCATGCCACTAAACATGGCAGAGAAATGGGGAAGGAAGGCTTTTTACCTACCAGATCTTCAGTCTCTTGGATCAACTCTGTGTGATCAGAGAATTGGTAGGTATCATAGGAGAAAGCAGTTTAAAAGAACTGGATTTTGCT
This sequence comes from Candoia aspera, assembly GCF_035149785.1. Lineage (NCBI taxonomy): Eukaryota > Metazoa > Chordata > Lepidosauria > Squamata > Candoiidae > Candoia > Candoia aspera. The sequence continues at coordinate 128,233,374 of NC_086153.1, read as the reverse complement.
GCTGCAAAAAGCAGACAAGCTGTGGAAAAGCATCCAGGAACCTGGGGGTGTGCGTGTGTCTCCACAGCAACTTAAAGTTGCTGCTAGGAGCTGGCCAGATCCCAACATTTGACTGTATTAGCAACTACACTGTTGACAAAGCATTGTAGATCGTGTCCGTAGCAAGTGTTGTGTTGGGAGAAGGGTGGAAATACTTCTTTAAAAGATCACCTTAAACACCTCATGTGTGTGCTGTAAACAAAAACACCACCATGTGGGCATGTTATTTAAAAGTGGTTATTAAGGCATCTTTTGCTGCTATTACAGGGAGATAAAGATAAGCCCTTTGTTTCAATAGAGGAGAATGGAGACAGCTCAAGGAGCAGTTTTTTCTAAAGCTATGCCTGACTTCACATGGTTGCTACAGTCTAACATATAAGTCTAACATGGATTTGCATGTTGCATGAACCTATCATTTTTGTTTGTAAACGGAAGTGTACAGCTCAATATTTTGTGTGAATCCAGCCAACTGGAGATGGCTTCTTCCGACTATTTATTTATGTATTTATCAAAATTCATGTCCTGCCTTTCAGTAAAATAATCTCTGCACACCACTAAAAGCAAATAACAATGATAACAACATCTCACAACAACAAAAAAACCCCATAAATGAGAAAATGGGTAATTTAGGAATGGTAATTTTCAATAAAGCAGACTTCATTCCCTACCTAAAATCAAGTAGCAATTGAGTCAGGTTCTATACCTTCTGGAAGCTATTTGAAATTATAGAAACCACATTTGTATAAGATGTGTCTCTGGTTGAAGAACATAAAACTAAGAGGCCATTTTCCACAAATGGTTCAGAGCATCACTCAACCACTGATGAGACATTACAGAGCCTGTCCCTCCTAACCGATGTACTGGCAGAATGATTCTTAGATGGTTCTGGAAGATGTACAAGTCACCAGTGGGGATCCTGCCTCAGAAGAGGAATGGCTATTGGTCACTATTAGAATTCCTGGCTGCTTTTTCTTAAATGGAAGCACTGGTTCTCTTATACTTCCCCCAAACACTTCTGCCATTAAGGTTAGATAACTGGGTAGAGGATTGGGAATATACAGCTTGTAGGACCTTCAAATGCAGTTGCTTATAAGGGATGTTTATGATGGATAACATGAAAAAAAGAAAGTGGGAGAAGCAAAGAGTGAAGGATAGGTGAAAGCAAGGCACTTTGTCCAGGTCCCCTCAACCTGAAACTACTACTGATTTGTACAGCTGAGAAAGGTGTCCCAACTGACCACTTTCATTTGTATTTCAGCTGATTTCAGCTTAGTTGATGGATGTGGAAATGCACTATGGTTCATTTACTTTCCAAAATCAAGAAACTGCTTTGCATGCCTTCACTTTTAAAATTTTGAAACAATGCTAAATGTCTGTTAATTCCCATTATTTTGATTTCATCTAAATAAATTTGACAGTGCAAATTTGTACATTGTACACAAATATGAATTCTATTGATTTTGGTGGAATTTGCTTCCACATAAGAAGATATAGGCTTTCAGCTTGATCTGCAATGACATCACTCTGTGGCTTTTGGTAACAAAGGAGCTACTGCTTGCTTTGGTTGCTCTGTGATCAAAATTTGACAATAAAAAGAATGTTGAGATAAAACATTGCCTAAGTCTTTGAAAGATTTCAGAAAAGTCACAAAATGTACCTTTTTTATTCTGCATTATTGATATTCTACCAAAGAACCATACAACAGAATTCCTTAGGTGGATCATTTGCTCAGATGGCAGTGGTTCCATGGAGAATGAATGAACTGTAATATAAACAGATTTATTTTCTGGACAAAACCAATTTCCAGTTTCTGGCCAAGTCTGCATAATATTATCTTAGTATTTATTCAAGTCAATTGTTGCTTAAAAGGTTGTATTCTTGGCCTCTGAGCTACAGAGGCTTTTGAGGTAGGTGTGTAGATTTGTGCTTTTACTTAATGAGCCAGGAAGTCTCAGTGATTTCTAATGGCCCCAGTCCTATTTTTGTTCATGCATGAACAGTTAGAAACCAGCCAAAAGGAATTTCAGGCAGCATGCTGATAAAGAAATAATCTTAACTCTCCATTTCATTACATAAATGGTTACTCTTGTGACAAGGTCACATTTGAATCACTCTCTTTCCTTGTGGCATCATGCAGCCTGCTTTGAACATCTGTTTCCTTTTTCAACCTCTTTTCAGCTATCACCTGAATTTATGGTACTTGTTTTTCTACTGCAGCATTGCCCAGTCTGATGCTCTCCAGAGGGGTTGGATTTTAATTCCCTTAATCCCAAAATAGCATCATCATGGGTAGAGGATTCTACAAGTTCAAATCTAATACATTTGTAGGGCATTAAATTAGGATCTAAGCCTGGATTGCTACACAAAAATTTTCATTATTGAATGATCTGTGGGTACTGCAACTTTCACGGTTATATTTGTCTAATTCCATGCCCAAACACGTCATACTTGTTATTATGGATTGTTGTGTGCCACTTAGAGTCATTACATGAGATAGGTGGCCCTATAAGTCCAGTAAGTAAGTAAGTAAGTAAGTAAGTAAGTAAGTAAGTAAGTAAGTAAATAAGTACTTATGTTTTACTTATTTCTTCACGTGGTGAGGCCATTTTGCTGGCCAATGGTTTCATTAGTGAACTTTCAATAGTTTGGGACATATTACAAATGATGTGATTTGCACAAAGTAACAGAATTATAGTTTGCATATGACTTTCTATGACTTTGCATATTAGCATTTGGGGTTTGTCTGTTCATTGCTTTTTTCAGTAGAACTATCCCTTGCCTTCTGGTGAAAATTATCACATAATATGCAGGCAACCTCTGGAATTATTATACTTGTTGAGACATCAAGTGAGAGTGATCCAGCCTGTTATTCTTCTCTGGATAATGTTGCATTATTTTGTGGGTTAATACAATGTTGTGCTTTGACTTCATTGCTCCCAACCTCTTTGGAAGAACTTTGGGAGTTCTTGGACTTTTTATTCATTTAAGCTGAATTTAGGAGCACTTAAACCAGATCAGATGAATAATCTATGCAATCTTGCCTTTGGATTCCCACTATAAATCAGTCAGATGTCTATTAAAAGTCTGTAAGCAAGTAAATTAGATACCGTTGAGTTGATCCCAATATAATTCACAGACATATCCATTTTGTTCCTTGGCAATAATAGAGAAATTTGCCATAGACTGTCATGTTCATCGTTCCAATGTACTGAATACATCGTAACGTTTCGCATGTCAATTTCCTGATCCGTGTCTCACGTTTGCTGGGAGGAGATTTTCAGCCGTGCCAGGCTGTAATCTCCTTACTGTAACTGAGGAATGTATGTTTGGGTTATTGCATGTGTTCAAGGTTACTTTCTCAGGCCGATGTGTGATGGTTGCCAACACCTGGGAGGGGGTGGTTGCTAAGTGGGAGCTAGGGCGGGATCGGGTTTGAAGCGAGGGTTTTTAGTTTGTATTTGGCGCGCTTTTGCTCATTCCCAGCTTTCTTTGTATTTGCACACTATTCTTTCAATAAACCAGTTTTCCTTAAGCACCTGCTTGTGAGACTGAGTTTGTTAGAATAGGCAACCCTTCTTCTGGAGATATTTGGCTTCCCAGTCTAGTGTACTGACCAGGAGCTATCTGGATGCCTTTTTTATTATGATTCTGTATCAAGGGAAATCTTTAATTTTTTAAAACTTGTTTTAAATCACAAGATATGTGATTCAACCTGTTCAACCTAAACATTGCATAGGGCCTGCTTACTTGAAAGACCACCTGTCTCCCATCACATCAGCCCAACTGATTCGATCCTGCAGGGTTGTTTCCTTCTATTAAACAATGTCATCTCTTGGGACCCTGGAAGCATACCTGCCCTTTGGAATGAAGTTCTCCCTGAGATCCAGATGGCCCCACTCTGCTGTTGTTCAGAAGAGCCATGAAGCCCTGGCTCTTCACCCAGGCCTTTGGTGAGGCAGATCCCTCACTTCATTGCACTTTTTAAATATTTTTTTTAATCCTGCCTTTATTATTTTTATAAATAACTCAAGGCGGCGAACATAACCTAATACTCCTTCCTCCTCCTATTTTCCCCACAACAACAACAACCCTGTGAGGTGGGCTGGGCTGAAAGACAGTGACCGGCCCAAGGTCACCCGGCCGGCTTTCATGACTAAGGCGGGCCTAGAACTCTCAGTCTCCTGGTTTCTAGCCTGTTTTAACCACTAGACCAAACTCGCATTTGCCATCTTTTATCTTTCATTGATTTCATTTTAATTTCTTTAATTGTTGCGAGTTGCCCAGAGTCACTGGGAGGTTGGTGACACACAAGTTGATTGGTGACACACAATAAATTATCATTATTATTATGCCTATAGTTGCATTTATATATACACTATGCATATATATTTGTATGTTGGACCATGTATGTATATTTACACTTGTATTTTCTCTGTTGAATATTTTTATACTGCAGGTTCTTGCTTTATGATATTCTGTTTTTTAATTTTATTTCCTCACTTTTTTGTTATAAGTTGCTCAGAGAATAATATTATTGGGTGATTCAGGGTAGAGCTATAATAAGAAATGGTATGAGACGTCCTTTGTTTTCCAAAGTATGTCATGCTTCATGAAACAGGCACAGCAGGAGAGGCATTTTAAGAAAGTATGTCCTTATGCTGAAAAAAAAAAGCCCCATTCCTGGATGTCTACATAGGTTTCCCCCACCCCGCCATGCCCCCCCATCACACAGAGATGGAAACTGCTGTTAGGCATGAAATTCTTATGAATTCTATTATAGAGACAGTACTGTGATTTTTTTTTTAACTCCAAGCTTTGGGGTATTTTCAAAAAGGTATAATATATTCAGAAGTCAGTCTTCATGTAGCATCAAGTAACTGGGTCAGATACATGTTCATCTGAATCACTGCACTAAACATCTACTTATGCGTTGCTGGTCAAGCAAATTTGTAGCCAGATAGAATTGATGAAGACATTTTGTTGCTTTCCAGATTTAGAGAAAAAATACCATATTTAGATTATTTCTAATCTCTGTGTTTGTGTATTGTATTTGCCAGAAGCCACATTCCAAAAATTGCAAGGACAAGACAAGAAAATTAATAACTCTTAATTAAAATTAATTGCCTGTAAAATAAGATTCCATCAAATAAATTAATCTCCCATTTGATATACTGCCCATTCTCTCTTGCGCACATAATGAAGGAAAGAAAAGAGAGAAACAGAACTAGGTGGACATAAGAAAAGGGATGGAGAAGCCTCTTGTAAAAGTTAGAAAAAGGGTTACCATTGAGCAGACGAGGAACTCCTCACGAATCCTTAAAGGCATCCATGTTTTTCAGCTGCTAACAAATGTAGTCATCTGCACCCCTGTCTATTTGTTTTCAGTGGTATATTCCGTTCTTCTCTGCTGGTGCAAAACGGCCTCGCGTTCACAGGCAGTTGTGTGAGCGCTAAAGTTACTGTCAAGATTCTTGGCTGCTAAGGTGGCTTGCAAGAGGCAAACTCTATGCCACTGAATGCTCCGATTTCTCCTTGGGTGGTTTAGCAATAGATCAAGAAGTTTAAACATCACTCCCTGAAGATTCCCTTGTTTTTAAAGGATCCCATTTTGCAGAAAGGTTCGATCTACCAGTTTAACCTTCCTTTAGGTGCCCAGGAGGGTCGCCTTTTGCCTTAATTGCAGAGTTGTTCTAGCACAGATAGTAACATAGCTGCAGAGTGTAAAGGTGTGATGAGGAATAATTGGCTACACTGCTTGGGAATGGCCAGGGCTCTCCCTCCCTGCCAATATATTAAAGATGGCAGAGATTATATTTTTCCAATTTAAAATAATAGCACTGCCTTATTAAAATCAAATACTATTTTCTCCTGATCTGTGATTGTTCTATTTATAGTCTTTTTCCCACAGGACTACAGTGGGAATGACAGTAGACATTAATATTTAAAGCTGGAGAACTAGCTAGCTGTGCTGGTATCTACACAGCTCCAGTGTTATCTGAAAATGCTTTGTACAGCTGAAATGGATATTTACACTTTCCCTGTCAGATAGGCAGTATCAGTTTTGTCAATTAAACTTGTGTATGTCCATGTGATCCCTCTGCATTGTTTCGCAGTAAAGTACAGAAGTGTGTTTGGATTTGTTTGAGGATTAATTGATTTTTCTGTTTTTCATTAGAATAATGCATATCTCTTTCAAGTTACTTGATTTTAAAAATGGAGTGGATGAGAAACAGAGAGCTAAGCAGCAGGACAGCTTGCTTAGAAGTGCCTTTATTTCATGCCAGCCCTTCATATTGTGAGAAAGAAAGAAAAATAAAATGAGCACTTCCACACTACTTGGATTTCCAGTCCTCAAGCCCTCAAAAGCAGTTTGAAAGCAATCCACAATGACTTCACTTCCAATGACTCAGAAACAGAACAAGAAAATAACCCGATTTCTTAAAGGGAAATTAACAAACACAATGAGAAAGCTTTTTAGCAGGTTCATTCCCTGTGAAATAGGAGAGGAAATTAGAGAACCCTGCTCCTTCTATCCACCCCTTGCTTTTTTAAAAAGAAGGCTACTCAAAGGAGTTCCTCAGGCTTGTTTTCCCCAACAGGACCTACTGGGCAATTGAAACTCAGGAGCCAGGAGGAGGGCTAAGCCAAGAACTCCAAGGGGACCATGGCATGCCCCCAGTTGCCATGTTTTCAGTTGAACACTGGCTTCCAAGCAGTTACTTTTCCATTACTCTGAGTTGGACATAAATTAGCTCAACTGAGAGAGAGCAGGGTAGGATCTCAGGGCTGTACTACCAATGTAGGAGCAGTGCAAACACCTCATGTGGAATGAAGATTTAATAAAAACAAAAGCACTATGTACATACGTCAACTTGAGTTGCTCAAAAATATAGGCAGGATAAAAATCAATCAAATAAATGTGGAAGTACCCTGGTTCATAGTTTTGCTATTTGGTGTAAAATTGTTGGAGAAAAGAAAACATATTAAAACTATACAATTAATATGGCAAAGAAACCCTTGGTTTCTTATTTATCAACTCAAAAATATTAATGTGATGTTACTTTTGAGTTTGATGGATTACTAAAAATAACAAGACAGAAATACACTTCAGGGAGTTCTAACTTTGAGATAAATTGGGAAGCTTGTCTAGTATGTATACTTAAATATCCATATCTTAAAAACAAGCTAACACTGAAAGGTATTTAATATGTTAACACCCCATGCTGTCTTGCAGGATCCTCCAACCACTGGAGAACAGATTTTGGGAGGTGGGATATGGGTTAAGTAAGAGAATAACCGAAAATTGCTTCTGCTTGGAAGATCATTTCATGAATTGAACTTCTCAAGTTCCAAGCCCTTAGAGAAAGAGCAATCCACACCTGGTTGCCATTTTTCTACTTTTCTTCTCCCTATTTAAAGTAGAATGATTTAATTCATCAATTGGAGGGACTAATTGACCATTAACGGTATATGCTAGTGGTGAAGAGCAGGAAAAGAACCACTTACTTGTACTCTAGTTTTTCACTTCTTCTAAAATGCAGAATAGCTGGCTCCAAAGATTCTTTGAGAATTAGCAGGACTGTAATCTTCTTGATAGCCTAGCTCCAATATGCTAATGTAATAGCTGAGTTCGATTAAAGTTGTTTAATGAGGAAAAACTCAGTTCAGTTTTCACTGTTATTCTTATGTTTAAAGCAATTCCATTTAAATTCATCCTTATTGGCACTGCCTTCATTTAATTTTAGTTTATTATAGATACCTTATCAGTTTTCATGTACCTTCACTGATTTCCTCAATGGCCCTTTCCAGCTATGTCAGACTTAAGTTCCATAATTCTAAGCTAGGAAGGCCAGATATGGAAGTTGAAGTCCAGCACATTTGAATGGTATCAGGCTAAGGAAAACCAAGTTAAAATCAAGTTTGATTTACTGTTGCCCTCTAACACAGTCCCTTTGTGACTAATGATGGAAGAAAGGCCTTTTCTGTAATTTATTTCTTCAATACTCTGTGTTATATACATATCTGTGTATATTGCTATATGTCCTTCATACATATTTGCCATATTCTTTTTTGCACGAGGTGAAGACCACCTCGTGCAAATCTGACCACATTTTAAGGGTTCATTGATGTGAAAGAGGAACTCTAATGGCAGCAAAATGGTACCACTACTACTGCTACAACTACTACTACTACTGGGGTCCAAACTCTGATCACATTGCCATCATCAGAAAGGAGAACAATGATGCTGTGAAAGGATTAGCAATAAGAAGGGCCTAGATAATGAAATGCAAAAATAACTAGTTGACTCAGAATGGCAGTTGGTATATTTTTATTTATGATGTAATTGATAAATGAAAGTATTGTTTTGTTTCTTCAGGCCAATGATGTGTGGTCATAACAGTTACTTAACTGACATTAGATTTTGCTGTTCCCTTTGTTTCTCTTGATTGGATATGGTTCTAATTTGCACCACATCCTTTAAAAAAACAGAGTGAACATGGATTCCCCAGCCCATCTAAAAGCAGTTTACAGGGGCATTGTATTGATAAACTTTTCTTTAGAAATACTCAGTGATCTGTAAGAAAAATCAGCTGGTTCCATGGTCCGTGTTTCACCTTCTCTTGCCTATTCTTCCTTTGTACCAAAGTCTTTAGAATTTAATTTCAGTAATTCTTCACAAATCTAAACTCTGAGTCACTTATATTTCTCCCTCCTTCCTCCCTGCTCTCTCTGTCTCTTTCTCAGAAGATTTACCCTCTATATGGTTGTAGCCATTAGCTTTTAAATTAGGTGAATATAGTTTAACTACAGTTTTCATAGTCAATTATTAATGAATACTTTATTCTATGTATAGGATTGCTTTGCCGAATGGCAACTTGCTGTGAAGTTAATTACTTTGCAGTTAGATTATAAGATGAAGCTCAAAAAAGGATTGCTGCAAGATTTGGTCTTGCCATTGCTAGAGAATACCAATATAATGCTTTCATAAGAAAGCAGAGCAGGCAAAGGGCAACTTCACTATGAGCGCAACTTTATGAATATAAAGCTCCATGTCCCTCCCCTTAAATAAATGGTTGCCAGAAAGAATAAGAAGGTGGGAGGATGATGGGCCACTTTTGTTGATGGACCCTTTCTTCTCCAAATATTCGTATGATTAATGTCTAATTCATGAGACTTTTTAAAAAAGGGAATTTTTATTAGAATAGCTATGGAACTTCAGCTCAACTCTTTAAAGAACGCACAATATTAATGTCTTGCTCTTGAAAAACTAGTGGTCCTGTCTGGAGTGATAGCTGAGTAGAGTCCCCAATTATGTAAGACAGTCCAGGAATTTTCAGACCAGCTCTGGTAACACTACTAAAAATCCAAAACATAATCTGTGTGTCTGTGTGGTGTATATGAGTCAGTGAAAGAGATAGTGGGGAAGAAGTAGAGAAAGGAAACAGAGAAAATATGTCTAGGAGGCTGAGTCAAGCCTGTCTGCAGTCTGGCAGGAGAGTCAAGAAAGAAACTTGTTGTACATGTCAGAAAAAATTATGCTGCTTACTTAGGTTAGATGTAAAGGAAGAGATGCATTATAAATTTTGCACATATTCCCAAGGACAATTTTTGCTAGAAAATGGCATTTTTTAAGTAGCTTATGCTAAATGTCAGAACAAAAGACTTTATTTAATTCAGAATTGTCAAAAGAACATGATAAGTCGTCGTTATGAGATGGGCAGTAAAGAAATAAGAAAATAAATAAGGAAGGGTAGAAAGGCTGACATTTTTGCTGGAGCACAAAAAAAAATGCTAGATAGTGCCAGGAATAGGCCTGAATATCTATAGTACTCTGTATAAGTTTTGGGAAGACATATTGAACATTGCTCTGCATTGTTCCTTTTTTTTAGACAGAGGTACATTATGTTGTGAAAAAAAATCACTCTTCACTGTCCTGTTTCATCGTCTTCTCCTTTTTTGGATATTTTAATGGCCAGCCTATAGCCAGGACTTGGATATGAAGACAGCTTTGCTGGTTGAGCCATACCAATTTATATTACCAGCCAACCCCACTGAGAGGATACCTGTCCTCGTGCTTCAACTTGAAGTTGGTCACCTGGAATTCACCTTCCTTCGGTCTCCGAGAAGTACTAGCAAATTGACCCTGCCTTCGTGGAACAAATCCCGTTGTGCCAGTTATAGTAACATCTGCTCACCAGTGCAGAGAAAACATCCAGCTCCCATTTGAAAACCACTCTTGTGTTCCAGGCACAGCTTAATAGCTCTTATCATCAAAAAAATTCCTCTTACTATTCAGCCTGAATCTCTTCTTTTTTCCATATCGTCTACTGGCTTTTTCTACTGGCCTTCACTTTTAATAGTCATTCTCCTTTTGCATGTGATCACCTTTTAGATGTTGGTAACCCCTATTATATCTCGCTTTAGTCTTCTGTTTTGCAAGCAAAACACTGTGAGGTTTCAGCCTGCTTCTGACTCCAAAAGCAAAATATACGGAGTCAGAAGGGGAAAATGAAACTCATCAGGAGAGAGTTGAAGAAGCTGGACCAGGAAGTGACTCAGCAGAGCGGGAGAATTTGCAAACGTGGATTGGACAAACTCCAGACAGGGATTTGAACTCTCCAATCAGTGCTTGAGACAGGAGAGCTGAGAAATGCGCGAATCAGAAAGCAGCTCGATTGGCTGTAGGAGACAAAAGGCGCGGGAAGGATCATCTTAAAAGGCAGATGCGCGAAGAGCAAGCTGCCGGAGACAACCGATTCTTCGAGCTCCCGCATTGTGGAATCTTCTCCTCCTGAGGTTGGTCTCATCACTTCTGAAGGTTATGCCAGCAGGCCTGGGGACCCCAGGGATGGGTGAACTAGTAGGTGGCTCCATTATTATTAACATCCCTTCATCTACTATTCCTTTTTGTTTTAGTACAGTTTTTATAGTTTTTAATGTTTTTAAATAATTAATAATGATAATGGTTTTTAGGCATTTAAATTGTTTTAGCTTTGTTGTATGCCACCCAGAGTCACTTCCTTTGTGAGAGGGGCGGCTATATAAATTAATTAAATAAATAAATAAATGCCTGGCATATATTATAAACAAACTACTTAAGCACGTTTTAGGCAAATTAGTTTCAGTGACATCAATGAAGTTTAGCTGATTTAACTGGGTTGTGGATGACAGTGAAAGATGCCAAAAACGTAAAACAGCAGCAAAAACAAAAAAAACAAAAAAACAAATAAAAGTATTTGTGGAATAAAATATTCATCATGAATGATTTTGCTCAAATCTATCTGTCATGGCAAGATGTTTTATTCAGATTTGTGCTGCTGTTTTATTTCTAGAAAAATAGAGGCAAGGTGAACACAAGTGATTTGAAAGAAGTTTATATTGCTGAACTGGCACCTGGTAGAGATGCTGCTGCAGTCACAAATGGTGCCCAAGCATTCCTTTACAGCCAGTTCGTGGCACTAACATAATTATTTACTGAAGTTATAGTAGCACTAGAAATTAGGAAAAGATATGTTAATTTCCTTAACATAATATTCCCAAATTCCTAGGTTTCTGTCCTGTTCAGACTATAAGGCAGCCAGACAGAATTATCATCAAAACTCTTTATTTGGAACAACTATTTACAACAATAAAGTCTGTGAATGAATAAGTAAGCAATTTCATTCCAGACCACCCAGGCAATGGCGGATGAACAGGCAAGGCTGTGGTCTCAGACTGAGGCAGAAACGCAAGGCAGAATTCAGCTAACTCTCTGATCGAAGCTGTCAGGCTTGGTGAAGCTAGAGTGCATGGCAAAGCAGAAACTGCAGGCAAGGTTCTGTCAGCTGGCACGTAGATAGGATCGGGCTGACACGTGGGGGCTAGGCAAGACTGGACTGGAACCTCTGGGCAAGGCCTGGTTCTGGAGGCTGGACTGGATAGTCTAGGAAAGGATGAGATCTGAAAACAAGACTGGACTGGAGAGTCTATGCAAGGCTGAGGACTGGAAGCAAGGCTGGACTGGACTGGAGAGTCTAGGCAAGGCTGAGGACTAGAAGCAAGGCTGGGCTGGACTGGATATTCTAGGAAAGGATGAGATCTGAAAACAAGGTTGGACTGGACTGGAGAGTCTATGCAAGGCTGAGGACTGGAAGCAAGGCTGGACTGGACTGGAGAGTCTATGCAAGGCTGAGGACTAGAAGCAAGGCTGGGCTGGACTGGATATTCTAGGAAAGGATGAGATCTGAAAACAAGGTTGGACTGGACTGGAGAGTCTAGGCAAGGCTTGAATCTGGGAGCACACCTGAATCGCGCTGGAGTGATGCGACGAGGCTTGGAGCTGGACGCACGGCTGTGCTTGGCAGAGATGGCAAGGAGAGGCTCAACTGGAGAGGCTTGTGCAGAATATGGTTCCACGGTGGTAGAAGATGCTGGTGCTGGTTCCACTCTGGCTACAGGCAAGGCTTCTGATGCAGGTAATGGCTCTTCCACAAACGCTGTGAGCCCGAAGGATCGGTTGTCTCCAGCACCTTGGTCCTCACGTGCTTGCCTTTTAAAGCGATCCCTTCCATGCCTTTTCTCTCCTGCAGCCAATCAAGCTGCCTTTTGATTCATGCACTTCTCAGATCTCCTGTCTCGAGTGCTGATTGGGGAATTCAAATCCCCCTCTGGAGTTTGTCCAATCTGAGTTTGCAAATTCTCCCGCTGTACTGAGTTACCTCCTGGTTCAGCTTCTCTGAATCTCTCCTGGTAAGTTTAGTTTTCCTCTTCTGACTGTATAAGTTTCATTTACAGAGTCAGAAGCGAGCTCAAACCACACAGTTCATGGTTCCAAATGCCATTAAATTCAAAGGAACTACTTTTTCCATTACCTGCTTTTCATTTCCCAAGCCACTAATATAATTGGAAATTCTTAGAAAATTAGTCAAGTAGGCCTAACATTCATATGCTAGTAACTGTAATTTTCACATATGTAAACAAACATACTTCAGCAAAGGATTGTTACCTTGTCATGGTGCTGGAGCTTGAGCACCTCAATGATGCCATGAGCTAAACTGTGAAGGGCCACCCAAGATGGGAAGGTCATGACAGAGAGGTCAGACTAAATGCGATCCCTGGGGAAGGTAATGGCAACCCACCCCAGTATTCTTGCCCTGAAAACTAAATGGATCAGTACAACCAGAGATATGTCAGTATACCATTGGAAGATGAGACTCCCAGGTCGGAAGATGGTCGAAATGCTACTGGGGAGGAACAGAGGATGAGGTCAACTAGCCCCAGACATGATGACACAGCTAGCTCAAAGCCGAAAGGACGGCTAGCGGCCAACGGTGAACGGCGAATCCAATGTTCTAAGGATCAACACACCATTGGAACCTGGAATGTAAGATCTATGAGCCAGGGCAAATTGGATGTGGTTATTGGTGAGATGTCAAGGTTAAAGATAGACATTCTGGGCGTCAGTGAACTGAAATGGACTGGAATGGGCCACTTCACATCAAATGACCACCAGATCTACTACTGTGGACAAGAGGACCACAGAAGAAATGGAGTAGCCTTCATAATTAATAGTCAAGTGGCTAAAGCAGTGCTTGGATACAACCCAAAAAATGATAGAATGATCTCAATTCGAATTCAGGGCAAGCCATCTAACATCACAGTGATCCAAATATACGCCCCAACCACAGATGCTGAAGAAGCTGAAGTGGAGCAGTTCTATGAGGATCTGCAGCACCTACTGGACAACACGCCAGACGTTATTTTCATCACGGGAGACTGGAATGCTAAGGTGGCCAGTCAGATGACACCTGGAATTACAGGTAAGTGTGGCCTGGGAGAACAAACAAAGCAGGACATAGGCTGATAGAATTTTGCCAAGACAACTCACTCTGCATAACAAACACTCCATTCCAACAACCTAAGAGATGGCTTTATACATGGACTTCACCAGGTGGACAACACCGAAATCAGATTGACTACATCCTTTGCAGCCAAAGGTGGTGGACATCTATATAGTCGGTAAAAACAAGACCCAGAGCTGACTGTAGTTCAGATCATGAACTTCTTCTTGCACAATTTAGGATCAGACTAAAGAGATTAGGGAAGACCCACAGATCAGCTAGATATGAGCTCACTAATATTCCTAAGGAATATGCAGTGGAGGTGAAGAACAGATTTAAGGGACTGGACTTATGTCAGGCTCTGCCTGCGATCCAGTAAAGACACAGACGCTAACGTAGGCTTAGGTTCTGGCTTTACTGAGGAACAGAGTGCATGCCTTTAAAAAGCTGAGAGTGAGGGGAGCGTGCCGGAACAGGATTTAAATAGCCCGCGCCGGTCAGCGCTCCACCCCACCTTATTCCAGCTGCGTCCCATGAGTCCCACCGGTTTCGTCCCTGTCAGGTGAGAGGTCGTTCAGCCCCCCTGCACCCCGGGCTTCGCCTCGATCGCCTTCCTGAATGGTAACGATTCATTGCCGGGCGATCGGGCCCTTAATCCTTTGACAGCTCGGGCGCGCCTCTCTTGTTGTTAGTCAATTGCTTGTTGGCAACTTTGTATCGCCGTCTTCCGTGCCGCCGGTCTCGGTTGTTACTTAGTTTCCTGCACCTGTTGCTTTCCTTTGTGTTTCATAGTTGCCTTTGCCTTAATCCGCCAGGGACCCATTTCCCTGTATTGTCATGCGAGCCATTGCGATGTCACAAGCATCGCAACGGTGATCATGACAACTTAGTAGATAGGGTCCCAGAAGAACTCTGGACAGAAGTTCGCAACATTGTCCAGGAGGCGGCAACAAAATACATCCCAAAGAAAGAGAAAACCAAGAAGGCAAAATGGCTGTCTGCTGAGACACTAGAAGTAGCCCAAGAAAGAAGGAAAGCAAAAGGCAACAGCGATAGGGGGAGATATGCCCAATTAAGTGCAAAACTCCAGAGGTTAGCCAGAAGAGATAAGGAATTATTTTTAAACAAGCAATGCGTGGAAGTGGAAGAAGACAATAGAATAGGAAGGACAAGAGACCTCTTCCAGAAAATTAGAAACATTGGAGGTAAATTCCAGGCAAAAATGGGTATGATCAAAAACAAAGATGGCAAGGACCTAACAGAAAAAGAAAAATAATTTTAATTTGTAGAATT
Source organism: Candoia aspera (assembly GCF_035149785.1). Taxonomy (NCBI): domain Eukaryota; kingdom Metazoa; phylum Chordata; class Lepidosauria; order Squamata; family Candoiidae; genus Candoia; species Candoia aspera. The sequence goes on along the minus strand of NC_086153.1, from coordinate 128,218,222 downwards.
AAAATAAATAATGTGAAGAAAAATGAATGGAAAATAGAAAATATTGTATACAGGCCATAATGATCAGGATCATATTTAGATTGATTGATGTATCTTGATCCATATGACTGTTCTTGATTACTTTTATTCTACTTGTTGCATCTCTCACGCTTCGGTTTCTGGAGTAATAATGGGAAACAGATGCAATAGATATGAAGAATATTCTGCGAGGAAATGTTTCCAAGAATAAACAAATACAAAACAGCTTCTTTGATCAAAGGACAAAACCTTTACCATTTTAAGTATGTTTTTTTAAAATAAAAACTTATGAAGTTAGGCATAAAGTTTATAGTATTATTTAATAAAATAAAGTTTTAATAGAAAGCCTTATAAATGCAAAATTTCCCAAGACTATACAGTATATGTCAAACAATTTTTCCAGTTCATATTGGAAACAGATGTTTGGCATATGAATTAAGTATGTAAATAGCCTCTCTCCAAGCATAGTTGCTTTTTAGTTCAAACAAACGAACAAACAAACCCTTTATTATAGAACATGGTATTGAACAGAGCATAAGCACGATACATACTGTTATTTTCATACAGCCTATAGGGGCAGAGTGGTTTACTATTATTTGAAATCACAATTATACATCTTTTCCGAACAGCTCAAACAAATGTGTCCCAATATGGTGGTCTTTCTTCAATGCAGAGGACAGACGAAACAGCAGAGGTGGAGAAATAAGTAAGTGAAAATGCTTTATCTTTTTTTCCCGTTTTTAACTAAATTTGGTTACCATTGATACATAATTTATTAATGCCATTTTGAAGCTGATTCATACCTGTTTGGAGGAAAGTTTCACTTACATGATCCAGAATATAGTCAGAGGTTAGATCAGGCACAAGTTATTATTTAAACGTATATCAAATGCTTGAAGAATACAGGCAGACTGCTACCTTTTTCAAACACACATCTCTAAATGGATCTCCAAAGCAATCTTTTCCGGGTTTTTTTTAAAAATAAAATGTCCCTTTTTATTTTTATAGAAAACACTGGAGCAACGGGAGGTAAAGCAGGACCACAGAACAAAATTGTAGCAGTAAATCTATTGAAGTTACCAAGTTATTTTGAAGCTAATTATGGCTGTGTGCAAAGCAAATGAAGTGAGAAGAACTAAATTAATGAAGACTGGCTACCTCCTACAAGCTAATGAGGCATGCTTTATACCAATAGTTCTTCAAATTGAAAAATTAAACCACTTCATAAGGAAAAAAGTGCTAGGAAGTTTTGTTAAGATTAGCAGAGAACATAGAAAAATCTTATAGCGGGATTTATATTTCCATTCTGCTTAGAGGAGGCTGGCTGGGGAATTCTGGGAGTAGAAGTCCACACATCTTAAAGTTGCCAAGTTTGAGAAACTCTGGCTTAGGGATTAAGTCTGGCATAGTAATTGTTGTCCAATTTTTTCTTCAAGATCTGGCTATTTTTGATGTTGATTTTTTCCCAAATTCATGTGGGGTTTTCTATACCTCTGTTTATTGTTGTTCATCTTTTGTGAGATAATTATTCCTTAGTTTATTATTTTCCATCTTAATATGTTACAAGTTAGTCATTTCATTTTTTTTCATGAACACACTACAGTAGTACCTTTTTATTCTTTCCAACCCAATGGAATATTGGAAAGAAATTAGGAAAAGGACTCAGGACTCTGTCCATCTGTCTGTCCATCTATCAGCAGGATAACTGTCCAAAAACTGAACCTGGAAAAAGCCAGCAAAAGAAAACTTGAGTGCAAAAATAATTTGGATCTGGCTTGGGGCTGTGGAGAAATATTTTTTTAGAAAAATTCCCCCAATACATCTCTATGGAAAAGCCAACTGGATATTATGCCCCACTCAGCTGCTCACAAGAAAATTAGATTCTCACAGAGTCTTATTAGCCAAATTCATTGAAAGAAAGAAGGGTTCAGGTTACAGAAACTAGGAAAGTGAATATGTGTATATTTATCAGTAAGTGCATTAAGGTGGAGGTACTTCTATCCTCTTATTGACCTGGTTTTGTTGCAGTGGGGAGATTGCTACTTGCTTTATAGATATGGGAGGAGTGTGAAGATATTCCCAGCCCTATAACATTTTGCAAAGCACCATCAACTTTCCCAGGTCTGAAAACTCCATTACAGCTGGGCAATGGCTTGATACGTTGGGGACTATTCTCTACAAGCATACTCCTTCCTGGTTATGTGACCCAGAGCAGTCTGTAGACAGCCCACCTTGTGCTCTTCTGTGTACTTTGCTGTGCACACACACACACACACACACAGATGCAACATGAGGGGAAGCAGAAAGGAGAAGCACAAACATATAGAGATTTGACAAGTTACACCAATATATAGACAGACAGACAGACAACCTTGGAAATAATTTCAGAAGCCATGCTCTGCATATTTTCCTTTTGTTTGTTACTCTGCTGGTGCTTTCATGCAGAAGTGGGCAACTGCAAGCAACTCCCAGCCTTATCATCATGATCCCTAGGGTTTTACAAGATTCTGACATTGAAATTCAGGGGCATATTGCTAATATTCAATTAAGTTGTTGTTGTTATTATTATTATTATTATTTGCTTTTTCTTTTAGAAAGAAAGGAGTAACCTAACCCATTAAGTCTCTGTAAATATATTTGACTTTTTGGATTAAAAGAACTGTTCAAACCCTAAACAAACAAACAAACAGGGCTGAAAAATTGGGCCCCATCCCATTAGTGATGTCATGACATCATTGGCCTTGTTCCAGCAGCCTCCAGAAACTGGAAATTAAAAAAAATATTCACAATAAAGCATCTTCTGTTTTGTGGTTTTATTTTGATGGTTTTTATTTCCTGCACCATATATAAATCATCCTGTCCCGTTTGCTGTTACTCTAGCCTCATATTTTTGTTTCTTTTGGCTTCTTTTCATCCTATCACTCCAAAAGAGACAGAGAGATGTTTTATGTTTCATGGAGATACTACCAATCCGAAACAGGCGAGAAATGACAAATGCTCACTGAAGTTTACATTGGAGAAAATGTGCCAATAGCAACTCCCAGCGAACAGCTGCATTTTTAAAAAAAATGGTTTTGCTATGTGAATGTCCTCTTAGCTCATCTTACTGCTACTGTTTTAATTGATGACTTGGTGTTCCTGTTTTATTGTTACTGTAGAATAGTACCTAGCAATCTTGCCTGGATTTGGAAGCTAAGCAAGGTTGGGCCTGGTTAGAATCTAGATGGGAGATTCTGCCATGGAACACCATAGCTTTAGGTCAGACTTATAGCGGGGTCTGGGTGGGGTGGGGCAACATTCTGGAAGAAGGGAATGGCAAATGATGTCTGTATATTGTTGCCAAGAATATAACATGGATGTGTCCATAAAGCCACCATGAGTTAACTTCAATTTGAGGGAGGCTTTATTTTTTTATTTCTTTTTCAGCTGTTTCTATTTATGTTAGGATTTGTTGTATACTGCTCTTTTTAGATTTAATATTTTAGACATTGGCTGACAATTCTTTATTGAAGCCAAATGACTTCAGAAGAATGATTTTTGAAAGGTGGCATGCCAATATTTAAATACAACTCTTAGCTGTCCATCAGCATGCAAAGCTGATACCCCCAGGATGATGTTACCAGGTTTTGCTGATCCTTCAGAAAAGATCCTATCCTCTCCCTTTATATGTATACTGAAGATGTAGAACAGAGAGTGAGATGATGTATACTCTTTTCTTTATATGTAAAATTGAGCATTGATTTAAGACTGGATTAGAAGATGTTGTTGTTTCATGGAAATAATAGGATAGACCTAACTTTTTTTTGGACCCTAATTCTCCTGTCATCTTGAAAAAACAATGCAAATGTGCAATAACAATGAAATTTAATGGCAGTCATATTTTGAGGTGTTATAACATTAATATAAGAGATGGTATTTTTAATATTTTTACTTAAGCAAATGGGCCACCATTGAGCGGTATTGTAATATAATGAGAAGTTTTGCTATTCTCTAAACATTTTAAGGGAAGAGTCTTTTAAAAAATATCTTAGCATTAGCTATTTAACATTCTTTGGAATATCTTTTTATTTGCTATTCCTTTGTATTACATTGATAATATACACCTCATATTAACAGATGCAAGCATGATGCGGTGCTTGTGGAGATAGGAATGCCAAGAAATAGTTAGGAGGAAAACATAGTTAGCTTTATGGCCTAGGAAAAAAAATGAAGCAGGAGAACTTGGCAGTTTCTGCCAACCCAATGACCTCTTCATTGCTAACACAGTCTTTAAACAACCAAAAGGACACCTATATACACGGACATTGCTAGAAAGAATACACAGAAATCAATTGACCATAATATTGATACAAAGAGGTAGAAGAACTCACATCAGCAAATATGTAGCCAGTGGTTGATTATGAAACGGATCACAAACTGCTCATGTGCAAGTTCCAAGTCAACCTAAAGTAGAAGAACAAAGCCAACCATTTCCCATGATATGATCTTGAGCATATACCCACCATTTTCAATGAGAACTTCAGGAATCACTTTGAAGTCCTGAACTTCATTGATGGAAAATGAAGGAACTGTGAAATGAAATCAAAGAAGTTGTTAAGGATGAATGTGAAAAGAGCTGCCAAAGATAAGAAACAAAAGCAAGCAAACTGAACTGAAAAACAGATGATGGAAAGTGCTAAGAAGAGAAGCCAAAGGAAAGGAATTTAATAAAGAATTTCAGAGTGCTTTAGAAAAGACAAGGAGCAGTATTACAACAACATCTGTAAAGACACTGAAGATGGAAATAAACATAGAAATGAAATTTTTCTGAAAGATTTCTGAATTCATATTGGTAGACTAAAGGACACCATTGGGCAGATTCAAATAAGATCAAAAAGAGATGGAAGGACTATACTGAAATTTTGTACAGTTGGGATCTCAACATCCAAGAAACTTTAGAAGGTATACCTTATTTACAAGAACTTCTAGTACTTGTAAATGAAGTTAGATCAGTGTTCTGGCCATTATTTTGTCAGAAGGCTACAGGAATTATTGCAATAACTACAGAAATATGGCAAGCAACAGAAGAAGAATCAATAAAGGTTCTTACCAAACTAAGCCAGCAAATCTGTGGTGCAACATAGTGGCCAAGAGATTGGAAGAGTTCAGTCTACAATACCAAATCCAAAAAAGGATATTTAATAGACTATGCAAACTATTGCACAATATCCTTAATTTCACATGCTAGCAGAGTAATATTTAAGATCATCCAATGAGATTAGAGCCCTGTGTGCAAAGGGAAATGCCAGATGTTCAGATGTTACAAAAGGCCAAGAACAAGAGACATTATTTCTGATGTATGGTAGATAATTGAGAAAGCAAAAAAAAAAAATCACACCCCAAAATAAGTCAATATGTATTTCATTGATTATAGAAAAGCCTTCAATTGCCTTGACCATGTCAAACTGTGGAATGTCTTACAAAAATGGGAGTCCCAGAACATCTCATCGTCTTCATGCAAAATCTATTCACAGAATAGGAAGCCACATTCTGGAAAGAACATGGTGAAACAGACTGGCTTGAGATCAGCAAAGGAGTGAGACAAAGCTGTATATTCTCTATTTATTTATTCAACCCACATGCTGTATATATAGAGAGGAAAGATGAATTAGAAGAAGATTGTAGTTTTAAAACTGGAGGAAGAAACATCAAGAACCTGCATTGTGTTGATGACACTGCTTTGATAGCTGAATGTGAAAATGATACCCTATGGTTGCAAAAGTTGGATTTTGAAGAAGCAGAATATAAAGAATGCTTTTGAACTTTGGTTTTGGAGAGGATTCCTGAGAATACCATGGATAGTCAGGAAAAAAAGGGTCATAAAACAAATCAATCCAGAGTTCTCACTTGATACACAAATGACCAGACTCAAACTATCATACTTCGCATACGTTATGGAAAGACAGAGCTTCCTTGAGAAGTCCATAATGCTGGGGAAAGTAGAAGGAAAGAGAAGAGGACAACCAGCAATGAATGCACCACTGAGAGACTTAAAAGGCCAGGTTAAGGACAGATCATCCGGGAGAGTTCATCCCAACTTGAGGGCACTTAATAATGATAAAGCTTCTCATTTCAATGGCTGTTTAATAATAATAATAATAATAATAATAATAATAATAATAATAATAATAACGCCTTCGAGTCAGTCTTGACTCCTGCCTGGACAAGTCCCTGCGGTTTTCTTGGCAAGATTTTGGAAGTGGTTTGCCATTGCCTTCCTAGAGCTGAGAGAGTGTGACTGGCCCAAGGCCACTTTGTACCTAAGGCGGGACTAGAACTCACGGTCTCCTGGTTCCTAGCCTGGTGCCTTAAGCACTACACCAAACTGACTCTTCAGTTGGATAAGTACAGCTCTGGAATATTCCAGGACATTAAAAAAAAACTGTTTATTTTGATATCTTGAGAAATATTTGAGGACATCAGTTTGTATTAATAGGTTATTTATTTATTTATTTAATTTTTATCCCACCTTTATTATTTTTATAAATAACTCAAGGCAGCGAACATACCTAATACTCATCCCTCCTCTTATTTTCCCCACAACAACAACCCTGTGAGGTGAGTTGGGCTGAGAGACAGTGACTGGCTCAAGGTCACCCAGCTGGCTTTCATGGCTAAGGTGGGACCAGAACTCACAGACTCCTGGTTTCTAGCCCAGCACCTTAACCACTAGACCAAACTGGCTATATATATATTCAACATCTTACAAGTAGACTTGCTATCGGCAAGAGAATTCTTCCTTAATCTTTTTCTTCTCTCTTTTGCTATAAAATAATTCATTCATATAATACACAGACATGCACACTAATAATTTATCTTGAAATTCATAAATATATGAAGATACTGGCATTTAACCAAACAAGGAAAAAGCAGAATATTGTGTTCCTAACTATTATAAATCTTCTGATGATAACTTATTTTGCTCATTTATACAGTTGAATAGACTATTAAGCATAATAATAATAACAGCAACAAATTAAGTTGCTGAAAGGCTGGTGCAATGGTGAACAACTAAATGTGAAATGTGATGTTCTATAACAAAATCAAACTCAGAATGGGCTTCTTGGCTCACTTCAGAATTTGCTCCGGTTTTTAAAATGTTCCTTGTATTTTTATGGAACTATCTAAGAACTAGAGTAATATCTAACCATTTAGATATTTATTATTTTTAAAAACCAAACAAAAACACCTTTATAGTCCAGAAGAATTTGAGATTACTGAGCTGTTAAAAGGTGTGAAAATGACCCAACTATTTCCAGGTGTTTGTCTGACATGTCCTTGTAATCAGATAATGTCTTTGCATGGTCCATGATTACATTACTGCTGAATACATGCATAATGACACTACATTTAATAAGGTGCATAGCAAATATATTTCTACTTTCAGTTCTGTTTGTTTTTGTTTTTCTCTAAGCTACAGTAAGCTTGCATTGGTAAAGCAGCTACTGCAATAGACTTAGACTTCTGACTGTTGACTTTTTGCCTGAAATCCCGTTTCAGGCTAACATTTAGAAAGAAAGAAAAAGATACCAGGGATGCCTTTGGGACATTTTAGTCATCTCAGAAGAGTTTGCTGCTGGCACTGCAATCTGGCAGAAAACATGTCCCATCTTTTGTTTACTTGCTGTAAGGAGATTAATCAGTGTTAGTTGAAGAAAGTGTGATTCAGTGAAAATACATCAGTAATTGCATTCATCAAGTTCCTTGAAATTATGGAACAGAGACTTGCTTGTATGCTGTCAGAGGAAACCAACCTCTGGTATTGAACCTGATATTCAATATTTGTTGCCCCAAAAACGAACAGATGGAAATTGGTCCTCCTGTCCCAAAGATAGGGCCATCTAGTCCACTTCACAGCTCAGGTCATAAACCTTACTTTCACTATAAATAGGACTTGCTTTTGATAAACAGCAGTCAGTAGAATTTATTCTCAATGGTTTCTTAATGAACTTTTTCTACAGTAAATTACTTCTCAGAAGTGCCAGGATTCTTGTGTGATTGTTTAACTGGTTTCAACTAAACCTCCTGGAGAGATGCCTGATTGTCAGGTCCACTGTAGTTTCTCTACAATTTTGTACTATGTGGATACATCTGTAAAAGTGAAATGCCAATAAGACATCTGTTCTGAGCTCTGCCAGAATTCTTTATTACAGTTCCTTTGTATAGACAAAATGGAAAGTCTAGCAAAGTGTTTTCACCTCTCCCTTTACTTTAGGGCAGAGAGAGTACCTATGGTGCTACCCTTGTTAAGGGACTTCTATGCAAGGTGTCTAGAGTCCCATGCATTCCTGGATACTCAATCCTGCAATTTTATTGTAAACCGCCCAGTGTCCCCCTTTTTTGGGGGAGATGGGTGGTAATAGAAGTTTGAAAAATAAATAAATAAATAAATAAATTTCTCTTCTCCTTAGCTCCCCCATCTTAGCACTTTCACTCTCTTTTCCAAGCAGTGCTGTGCCTTTTGCTCTGTTCTTTCCCTCCACGCATTTCCTAGCAATAGCGCTATGATATCTTTGAGAAAAGCACTTTGGGGAAGAGAGCTTTTATTGCCTAAGAGCTAGAATTTAAAATCCTCCATAGGGTTCCAGGAGGGTTGCCAACTAATAATAAACAACCAGCCTGGTCTACTTGTGTGCCTTTAATAGCTGCTTCATGTCCTGAAATCAGCAGGCAAAACTTTTCACAGCATGGATGTAAGGCTTGCCACCTACTAATGTCTGCAGCTGAAGCAGCTATCAAAGGCACAGAAAGAAAGGCTATTAAAAAACCAGTTGACAAGTTGATTTTGTAACTGAACTGTTTCATCTGCAAAGACTCTACTAGAGAAACCAATCCTTTATATAATTCTTGTTTGAGTTAATGTGTATTGATTGTTTTGGCACACAATATTAATTTCCCTTACTGAAAATGGAAAAGCTAGAACATTAGAAAGACCTTGGAGAAGGTATGCATTGCTTGCCTCAAGGCTTCGTTGGCCCAGTGTGACGAATCACCTGTATTTCATTTGTCATGCTCATTCTTTGCAAGCACGGTGACTGTAGGACTTGTGTAAACAAAACAAATCTTATCCCATCTTGCCACCTCTATTTTTTCAGGGGGAAAAATAACCCCCCCGCAGCTGTGTCCCTCGAAACAGGGGATATATATCAAAAAAGAAAGAAAAGAAAAAAGAAAAGAACTTCCAAAGTTGGCTTCAAAATGTGAAAAAAGATAAAATTTGGAAGGAGAAGGAATTACTCCTGTGGTTTGGGAATATCATCTATCAGATTTAGGGTTAAAAAAATGCTTGAAAGTAATATATGTCAACTTCATTAGATAAGGCCATAGGATTCAGATAAATATTTGACTGGTTTGTGCTTAGTCATGTTGCTGAGACTTTAAAAAACAAATACAGTAAAACTTTGATTTAATGGATTAATAGGGGAAGGGTTTTGTTAAAGCTGAATGTCTGTTAAATTGAGGGTTCTCCCCAACCCTAGCAAGAACAAGTAAGGCACAGCCTGTGTATGTTGTTCCTCTCTCTCCTCTCCTCCCCTTGACCGTTCTCTATGAGCTTGCCAGAACCCCGCCTGTCTCCCTCCCGCTCCTATCCCTCAGTCCGTGCTGCCAGTGTTCCACTGTGACATAGACTAGTTCATCAGATTTTGTCTGATAAACCAAGGTCTGTTACATATGTGCAAACTTGTTACAGCTGGCCTGTCTGCCATGTTGATGACTCCAGGTAATAACCATGGATGTATTTTACAACATGACCCTGTTTATCAAAATGGAAGTGAAATTTTGAAGCAAGAAACATGTATATCAAGGTTGTACATGACTGCTAAAGCCCTATGAACAACTGATAACATAGATTTCAAGGACAATTCTGTTGTTCATATTTTGTTGAACCAACACCCTCCTTGGTCTGAAAATCAAGAGAAAAAAAGTTGGAGAATGTTTGTCTTTTTAAATTGGCTGGCCAATTTCAAGTGAACCACAATGCCTTAGTGTGTATGTGTGTGTTTATATCACACTGCATACAGTCCATCTGCTTTTCAGTCTGCTTCCTGGTATTCACCACTTAGGATCTCATATCTACTGAAAAGCTTGAGTAGAATCTTCTTCATTAATATTTGGTGTTAGGGAGTCAAGCAATGATCTATGGTATGAGAAAATCTATGTTATGTTGGAGGACATATGAGGCTGGAATAGATAGATAAGAGCTACTAAATTGATGGTTGGAAAGGATTTGAAATAGGTTAGATGACTTAAATTATGTGAATGCTCATTATATCACACTGTAATGTGGCTCACCCAAGGGTTTTCAGAATTACTGTATTATTGATTCCCTGTTTTCATAATTTTTTAAATCAGTTATGCATTGTCTTCATGGTTGCTTAGTAAAAAGCAATAATAATAATAATAATAATAATAATAATAATAATAATAATAATAATAATAATTTGCACATAACTTAAGGATTTTATTTAGAAGTTGTCAAAATGATGTCGCAATTATATTTAACACCAAGCAGGGAAGCTGAAAGCATAGTGAGATCAAAATAGCTATGCTTTTAAAATTGGAAATAGCTTTTTATTCCACTTCAAACTAGACAAATAAATCACTTTGACCACCCTATTTCCACTTTGGGGAAAAACAAAGGAAATGAATTATGTATATCTGTTTGTCAGCTGCCTTACTTTGACTAAGGCAGACATTATTGTCAATTAACAGATTCTGGTGAAGTCTGGCAACAATGACTGGATGGAGAAAGTCCATTTAATTAGCCAAAGAAAGTAGCAGTTATCTTTAAATTGAATCACATTAGTTATTCATACAGTAACTCTTGGGTAGCAATTTTTCCCCCACTTCCATGGAGTAAGTCCCATTGAACTCTGAGTAGGCATATATGACATTACATTCTTAGTTACTAATTTCATCCTCTTTTTTACTTAGCAGAAGTTTGTAATCTGCATTACACAATCTGATTCATCTACCAAAGACAATATAGTCTAGGAGTTAAAGCACATCCTGAGTCCTAAAGGCAGAAGAAGAGTGATCTCATGAATTAAGGTAATAGCACAAAGATGTTTAGGCAGAATACTTCAAGAGAATCCAAATAAACCATCATTGCAAATGTATTAGTTAATCTATGTATGGCTATTACAGATTAACAGAGCTGGAATTAATGCATTTAGAAGTTACCTTTTGATTTTTTAATACATGATGGTAAGCTAATTACGTCCCCAAATATGTGCATCCATTAAAGTGATCCAACAATGTCACCAAGTGAAAATGTTGTATTGTTAGCTGAGTTTACCAATAAACCATGAATAACAAACCACAATAACAGGTCTTACATATTGCACTATGCCAGGATACCATTTGATTGATATTGCCTTGTCAATTGTTCTTTAGATAAACATTCCCCAAATTTGCATTTACAGTTCAGTGGGGATGTTTCTGGAACATTTTATTTTTATTTAATTTATTTTATATCCTGCCTTTATTATTTTTATAAATAACTCAAGGCGGCAAACATACCAAATATTCCTTCCTCCTCCTATTTTCCCTGCAAAAACAACCCTGTGTGATGAGTTGGGCTGAGAGGGAGTGACTGGCCCAAAGTCACCCAGCCGGCTTCCACGCCTAAGGTGGGACTAGAACTCACCGTCTCCTGGTTTCTAGCCCAGCAGCTTCACCACTAGACCAAACTGGCTCTCAACGTGTTTAGTTTGCTGCAGAAAAGTGAAAAGTAGGGGAAGAGTTAAGAATCTTTCTTCCTCCTTCCATTTCTCCACTCAAAATTCTCACCCCAAGATGGTTTTGTATATAAAAAGCTGCTAGTACAAGATCCCAGTAATGTTTGTTTATATTGTGCCCCTTTATTTCAGTATCACCAATATGTATCCAAGGAGCTGTTTTAATCCTCTTGCTTTTTATACTTTTTGACAATTTTATTATTTTTGAGGATTGTACACAGACTTACCAGCAATCCTCTGGTGATATATGACACCATTGAAACACCTCCTTAATCTTTGCTGCAGAAGCTTCTAGTTTATTAAAGACTCATAATTGAAGTGGGTAGTGTGAGGAAATGTTTCTTATTCACTTCTAAGATGGAATGGAAAGATGCTTGTATGTATGTATACGTGCTGTTTTGTGTATGCCTTTGAAGAGAGGAGAATGTATGAATCAGTAGGAAACACAGAGAATCAAGCTGTAAATTACAATGCCAAGCAAACTGAATTTTTAACAGCAGAAAAATAGATCATTTAACATTTAGGGTATATTAGAGGGACCATTAATTTTTCATAGAGGATCTGAAAAATGGGTTTGATCACACTTATGCTAGAAATAACAAATAACCACAGCATATAAAACTCTGACAGAACTATATATTTTCATCATTTTTAGTGAGGTGAAGGAAGGCATTTCTGGGTAACTGTCCTTCCTTGTTTGAGAAGCCTAGTGTAGTCCTTCAATGTTTTGGATGGCAACTTTTATTTATTATTTCTGCAATTTATATACTACTCAATTCCAAAAAGCTCTAAGCTTACAAATAATATGAAGATTGAACAGAAGGAAGAACAAAAGAAACACAACAAAGCCCAACAGCAACAGTAAACCTTCCTGCCCATTAATGCCCTGAGGAAAAGCAAAACAACTGCCTACTGCAGGGAGGGGACCCGCCATACTATCAGTCCCCAATGGCTTTCTAGAACAACCAGGTCTTGGGACCTTCCGACAGGGTTGGTGCTGATGTGACTTCAGGTGGGGCACTGTTCCAAACTACAGGAAAGTCGCACCTTAGTGATTCCTGATGATGACAATCCCTCAAAGAGGGGGCTTGAAGGACCTTCTAGATTTTATTGGATGGGAGAAACCACTGGGAGAAAGTGATTGTGACCTCCTGTAACTAACTCCTGGCTAGAGTTAGTGGGAGTTTTATTGCAAACATTTGGGGGCTACTACCTTGGGGAATAGAGGCAAAATATTTTCCCCTACTTTCTCGCAGTGTTAAATTGAGCAATTTCTTCATGAGACAGTCTAGGAAGGACAAAGAGGTCTTTTCTTTCAGCAAAGCAAGGTAAGATGCATGGCACTGAGTGGTGTAACACATATAGTGTAGGATTTAAGATGCAACCAAGACACTACATATGGGAGGAACCTGAGGGAAAGCCTCAGGTTTTCAAGGCCTTCCAGAAGACTATCAGGTTCAGGGCCATCTGAATCTCGGGGGATGCTGGTCCATCAGGCAGGCACTGCAACAAAGAAGGCACTTCTAGGTCCACTAGATGGCAATGTTTTACAGAAGGGAACCAGAGCATGCCAGATCTGGTAGGATGGTCTGAGACAGACAAGCAGTCCCTCAAGTAACCTAGTCCACTTGATCTATATTCTTTGCTCTGAATAACAGCAGCTCCAACAATTAAACTAAGACAGATCCCATCACCCACTACCTATTTCTTTTAAGTTGAGATGCCAGGGATTAAACTTGGAATCTTACACCTGAAATCTTATGCTCTATTAATAAACTATGACCACTCTCTTTATTTTCTTTCTAATTGCATTTGTATAAACTAATTTAGGATAGATTTTTGGAGGAGTGTAAATAGGAGTCTTTTCTTTTGAAAACATTCTTGCAGATTCTTCAGGTCTTTTAAAAACCAAAGGTACTGTATCTCCTGTCTCCCTGTCTGACTTACCCAACAAAGCTCATGCTTTAGATTCAACCAGCTTTCCCAAACCAAATGCTTTCAAAATGGGATGAAACCACACCTCCAGCTTTCTCTACCAGCATAGCCTAACACTCTCTATATTGTAGTTTAGGCAGGGGATCCCTCCCCAGCTCATTTATAGCTGTGCTTCATTAACTGAAGATGCCAAGAACTGAACAAGGGACTGTCACCATGCAAAGCAAGTGCTCTGCCATTGAGCTATGGCCCTGTCATTGTGATCACAGCCTTGTGATTTGGACCTCAGCATTATTAAATGTAAATGGACTGTGAAAACTTTTAGTGTCTCTTGTTCAGTAAAATGTGACCAAATAGCTAGTTACCTGCATTTTCTTTCTTTTTTCCCCTCTCACAATCAAACCCATGACAATTTCTGATTTCTTTAAGCAGTAGGTCAGATCACCTTCTGTAAACAATAGCAGAAATATCTCTGTAATTGACTAAGTTACACACAGGTTTTCAGTCCCTGGTAAGAATGATAAATAAATAATAATACATAAATAATACAATACAATAAAGAATAAAGAATGAGAGCCAGTTTGGTCTAGTGGTTAAGGCAACAGGCTAGAAACCAGGAGACTGAGTTCTAGTCCCGCCTTAGGCATGAAAGCTGGCTGGGTGACCTTGGGCCAGTCACTCCCTCTCAGCCCAACTCACCTCACAGGGTTGCTGTTGTGGGGAAAATAGGAGGTAGAAGGAGTATTTGGTATATTCGCTGCCTTGGGTTATTTATAAAAATAATAAAGGTGGGATAAAAATAAATATAATTACATTTTTATGAACAGCAACAAATAAAAAAAACCCAAACTAATAATAAATTACCAACAAGTTTTAAGAAATCAAATACAGATTTCCGGTGGGGACATGATGGACTGAACAGCTGTGACTGTGGGCTCAGTGGGCAGAACTGACACAGCAGTTTTTTCGGGCTCAGGCAGGTTTTTTCTGAAGTCCAGGAGTGTTTTTCCAGAAGAAAGAAAATACCAGGAATCACTCCATCTGTCCTCCTGATGGCTGCTTGCAGCCAGAAGATCGCAGTGTTTGAGTTTGACTGGTAAAAGCTAGCCATGAGGCTGGGACATCACCATTTTCCAAGCCACACTATAGCCTTAAAGAGATGGTAAGACCAGCCACCCCATTTCTAAATCACCCAATTTATATTCCTTTTAAGTATGCATACCCTAAGAGAGGCTTTCTTCAGCAAGGAGAAGTGGGCTTTCTTGGTGCTTATGGTTATTTTTTGGGATTAAGTTTTTAAAAATTCTTTTTAAGTTTTGGACTTTGTTTTTCCTCCAAATATTGAGGATTGAGAGTAAATAATTGTCTCCCTGTTATTATTGTTGTACTAAATTTGAAGATATTAGTATTTTCCTACATGTTGAATCAGCTGTTTTGAACCTTCACTTTTCTGCTTCTACTTTCCCTGGGGAACTGTCTGCATATCTCACTTTTGTTTGTGTAAACACATTCTAGAATCGTTTCATACCGTTGACTTTTGCTGGTTAAGCTCCTAGGGGCCACCATAATCTACTGCATGAGACATGGAGGATTTTAAACAGAGTTTCTCTTACTTCCACCGAGATTTTAAACAGATTCTTTCTGATTCCTACCTAGTTTTTATGCAAGGCATTCAGGACATTGTGGAAAATATGAGGTCTAAAATGTGTCATCTGGTTGGGGATGTTGTGGATGAAACTGAGGAATTTAACAGTGACAGAAATGTCTCTTCTAAGAGTGAGAATGGGATTTTTGTTGAAATGCTGGATGAAGATTGGATAGTCAAGTTGGAGAAATTTAAGGGAGAGAGCGAATTGCAAGCCACAGGTGAAACTGATTTTCTGGTGGAACACCATGGAAAATAAGGGGTTATTATGTATGAGAGGTCTCCTGAAGAGAAGTTGGAGTTTTTTGAGGGGGTTAGTTGGGCTGTTTGATTTTTTAAAGAAAAAAGCTTTGTGCGCATTGTGGGGATATGTAAATGCTCTGGTTTATTTTG
Source organism: Candoia aspera (assembly GCF_035149785.1). NCBI lineage: Eukaryota > Metazoa > Chordata > Lepidosauria > Squamata > Candoiidae > Candoia > Candoia aspera. The sequence goes on along the minus strand of NC_086153.1, from coordinate 128,202,451 downwards.
AAGTGGGATAAGGGTTTAAGAATCAAAGCAAATATTTGTAGCTCAGGGTTGAACTGTGGAGCCCTTGGTGCTCTCTGAGCCTCTTGTGCACTTACACACTGTTGTGCACTTACACACTGCAGCACCAGAACACCAGAAAAAGGAAAAAAGATCATCTGTACAGCATCTTCCAACAAAATGGATACCTGCTCAACTTTATCAAAAAGTGCCTTACCACCCAACCCACTACAACCCAACCAATAGAAACTATGTAAAGGTTAACACTGCCATATATCAGAAACATCTCAGAAACCACCAACAGACTGTTACAACCACATGGCATCACCATAGCACATAAACCAACTAAAACCCTTCAAAACATCTTAAGTAACCCAAAAGACCCAATAGCCAAAGAAGAAAAAACGAGTTATTTACAACATGCAGTGCAAAGACTGTAACAACCACTATGTAGGACAGAAAGGCAGAAGACTAGCAGAGCGCATCCACAAACACCAACTAGCAGTCAGAAGACATGATGAGAAGTCCTTAATCTCACATAATCAACACTAGGATTAACATCAGATGAACTATCAAACAGCACAACACCCTAATCAAGGAACTATTAACTCAGGCAATCAACCAAGCAGCAAACAACAGCCCAATCAAAGAAGTCCCAAGGAGAGAACAACACCCCCACCAACACAAGCAGGGCAAGCCATGGTATATAAACTGAGAGCAAGGCCTGCTCCCTCTTCGCATTGAAGATGTTGCCTAGTCTGGCAATGAAATGTCTGCAAGAAAACAACAAGGCTCAGAGAGCACCAAGGACTCCACAGGGTTTAAGAATATTTATCTGGATTGCTTTTAGGGTTTGGCTGGTTTCATTTATCTTTAATGATTTGGATTAAAATTATTAAGGTATAATAAAAAAATAATGTCTATTTGGATGGTTTTGGGTTTAAAATGATTAAGATTATTAAAATTGCTGTATTATCAAGTACAATGGCAAAAAATTTATGTTTTTTAGTCCTTTATTATAGTAGACAGAAATGTTTAGAATAATAGTAGGAAGGAAATAATTAAATAAATGTTATCTTTGGGGGGAAGTTGATTAGGAGGTTTATATAATTTTTTTTTCTTTTAAAATAAGGGGAGGGAGTAACTGTATTTAGTGATCGTTACAATGTGCCAATGGAATGATTTATAGAAATAATGTGATTTTGGTTTAATATAGAGTAAGAGATTGATTATGGAAATTTTTGTATATCTTTGTTGTTAAAAGTCAGAAGTCACCTCCTTTTGTAACTTTGAAAAAATTTTCTCTTTTGTTTCCACACTTTTTTAGTTTTTTTTTCTTTGTAGTTTTTTGTTTTTCTGTAGCTTTTATATTTGCCTGAAAGTTAATAAAATTCTTATATATAAAAAAGAAATCAAGTACAATTTTGTTTCAAATATATAGTAATTAATTTTCAGAAGATCAAAAAAAGTATAAATATAGCTATGTTGGCAGAGAACTGAAAATATAAATGTCCTTTTAAAGAATTTAAACAATATTTTTGAGCAGTGTTGTCAGTTTGTTTTTAACATTTTTCATACCACGTATCCTATCAGCTTTATTACATATGCTTGTTAAAATAATTTACACATAAAACAATGAAATTAGCAGCGATATGCTAATCTAGGTTTTCTTTGTGAGCACTTGAGGTGATGCATTTAAAATTATTGATGTGAATGGATTGATGTGAATGGAAGGAAGAAAGGGTTAAAATAGAGGTAACTTTTCATAAAGATATTTCAAAGCAAGTAAGGTTCTCATTAAGATCAGTAGGAATCTATGTTAATTCTCAGTTTGCATTTTTTTCTTTCTCTCTCACATGATTTGTTTTTGTGGTTCCAAGTTGGCATGATGCAGAATACTAGCATCTGGCAGTTGGAAGGAGCAATTTGTAGCCTTGAGTTCAAGACCTCTCCAAGTGTAGGAATCCAACTAACCATCCCATCCCTTCTACTTAAATGCACTGAATTAAAGGGGAGCCTACCTTTCCCCCCAGGTTCTAATGTCAAAACTATATCTTCATAATACACTCTATACTTTTCTTAAGTATTAATACTCGTGTATTGTTCCCTGGGTCCTCTTTTTCTGCATTTTTGGAGAAATAGCCAGGCTATTCTGTCAGTATCCTTATATGTATAATACCTCTCTCTCTGGGTAGTTAAATTCCAATTAAATAGATATTTCCTGACCTGTTTCTATTATGTCAGGCTTCAACCCTGCCCCTTCATCCTGCTCTTTAGAATTTCCTGGTAGAAGATGAACCAAAACAGGAGCTGAGTAGCTTAGTCTTTTCCTTGATATCTATTAGTATTAGACTTCAAGCTCTGAGCAGCTTGTATACTTATTCTTTTCTCTTGTTTATAGACACACCCCCCCTTTTTGTTGTTCTTTGCATGCTTCTCCAATCTGAGCTCATCCCAACACTCCCTTTTTACTTGACTACCTGTCTTCCCTCTTCCTTTGTGATCTGTCATTTTCCTACTCTTTACATGTCCTTTTTGTTTTCAAATTTTTGTTAAACTTCTTCTGCTACTCTCTATTTTTTTTCCTCCTTGGAATTGTTGGCCGTTAATATTTTTAAAGTTTTAAAAATTTCAACTATTTTGAGCTTACTTCTGCCTTATGAAAGTCTGTCTTTCACCTGCATCAATAATACCCAGAATGGGTCCCTGGGTATTACTGATGCAGGTGAAAGTTGGGTAAAATATTAGAGTTGATTCTACAGATGCAACTTAAGTTTCACAGAGAAGAACAGTCCTTGTGTATGTAGTATGGACAAGATTATAGAGACAAGAGTTCAAGTTCTTAAAACACAAAACAAAAAGCTACATCACATAAATAATGGGAATTCTTGAACAGAACAACAGAAGAAGAATGCCCCCTCGGGTGTCTTAATTCACTTTGTGTTTAAAATTCCCTTGGTTTAAAAGCTTTTCAGTTAATGCCAGATAATGACAGTCAATATATCATTGAATCTTGCATAGTCTTTGTTCTTATGGAGTAGTTCTTTTGGAAAGAGTGACTTCTTTCCAAAAAATAGCTGGCAGGGTCTGGATGACACCACAAAGACATAAAAAAATCAGGATATTAGAAATGATGCTTTCATGAATTTAACTGCAACCTTAATTTAGCAACACCATGCTTCAGTCTCTAAGAGCTGGAAAGCAAATACCCATTTACCTACCTCTCTTTGGAAAGGCCATTTTGTTCATTAGTTGCTGAGTGACAGGAGCATCTTACATCAGTGAAAAGGCAGGTTTGTCTAGACCAAGGCAGAAAGAGCAGTCAGTTTGTTAGGAAGTCCTATTTCCTTATCAGTGCAAATGTTCTTTGATGTATAATAATGTCAAAGATGGCTGATATGGACTGCAGACAATTTGGAACTTGTTTGAAGTTTCAACCTTTTTGTTTTTGTTTTAAATCTACTTTTATTGGAGTTTTATAGGGTGAGCAATGAGAAAACTAAATATCCATTCCAACTTTCCTTCTAGAATCTCACTTATGTCCAATTTATTCCTCTGACATTGATTAAAGTAGCCTGTCTAACTAAAAAGGAGAAAGGGGAAGATAAATATATAATGAAAGTAACAATCTAGAACAACAGAAGATGGGTTAGAATAACTTTCACCAGGCTGATTCGCCATACATTTCAGGAATGCTAGCTGGAAATTATAGGCTGTAGTCCCAAACGATTTGCTGAAGGTTAGGATAGCATGGAGAAGACTGGTTTAGGTTTTATTAACAAAATTAGAATTTTTTTTTAAGTTACTTGGATAGCAAAATAAATGGCTATGTCATAAAATGTCATAAAACCAAGATCCATCCTTCCTTCCTTCCTTCCTTCCTTCCTTCCTTGTATAAGTGCAGACATTTCCCCCCCTTCCCTTATGTTCCTGTCTGTTGTTGCTTTCCATAAGGAACATAATCTTTATGAGTTATATGGTTTTTATGGGTTTCTTTTTGTGAGGAAAGAGTACCAAGATAATGAAGGAACCTAGGATATACATATTCTTGGCCAAACTACCCTGTTTTCTTCTCCAAGCTGCTCTACTAGAGCACTGATTGGAGAAGCAATCACAGCAGTGAAGGATTTTGCTCCCATTATCAAATCCACAGGAAGTGCAGAGTTGCTCCCTAAGTATAAATAGAAAATAATATTACAGTGGTTATCAGCACTGACCACTAGGAGACACTATATAACCAGTTTCATTATTTTTAGAACTTGTTAAGCAAGTTTTTAGAGAACTCTCTCTGGCTTGGAAGTAGGCAACTTGTGAGTTGGGTCATGGTTGCCAAGCCGCCCCAGAATCAGCATCAGGGGAAGGCAGGTTGAACCCTCCCATAACTAACAGTCTGGGAGACTCCACCACCACCTCCATGGAGTCAAAGGAGGCTGGTATAGCAGCAGCAAACCAAACTGCACCCTAGAGCCTAATTCAACCACAGTATCTTGCACCCAGTTATCTATGGGCATAGCCTCTGAAAGCCATTAGGGGTTTTTTTTTATCCTCCTCCAACCTCACACTCAACTCCACAGTTACATACTCCACATCCAGTGTCAGACCACAACACCCCCAAGCGGCTTCTACTTCCAACTCCTCACCAGCCCTAGGCATGCCTGGCTACTGTGGCCTACCCAGTCATGCATCCTACATCCCAACACAATCCACTTTCCCCTGCTAGCCCCAAACCATTGAGCCAGCTGCTTGGACAATTCCATTTCTACCTCACCATCCCCAGTCCAGCCAAGGTCCAACCCCTACAATCAGGCAGATGGTCCAGCAGGCAATCTCAGCTGCCGACAGAGGAACATAAATATTTCAGGGTGATCTTGTGTGAAAGAGAACCTGGGGGAAGGCACAGAAGATCTATACCTGGGCAGGGCAGAGGGCTCAGACCAATAGCCCTCTTAGCCTGCTCCTGCTCCTACTGCCCAGGCTCCTTACTGCCATGTCTTAGGATATTCTTTGTTAGGGGGTCCAGCATGCCTTGGGTGTCAAGGTCTTGCTACTGTACTCCTGGTCCTGGAGAACCTCTAGCTGGCAAGCTAAAGCCCCTCTGCAGAGTCCACCCAAAAATCTATCTCCATGCAGCCAGCAGGCCAGGATCCATCTCCTAGCACCTCTGCACAGCAGGCCTCTCCAAGCCTCGGCTTCGAATCTGCCACAGCCAAGTACTCCCTGTCAGAGTTCATATCTATGCTCACACCATCACAGGTATACCACTGCCATCAACATTCTCAGCTCTGCAGTCCCTAAAACACCACAGCCAACTAACATTGAATCCATCCAGGCACCATCTTGGGGAAAAAAATACAAACACACAATTTTTGTTCTTATATCTTTGTATCTTATATCCAAACATGTCCAGCATGGCCGTTGATGTTCAGCTGCCTAAGCAGCATTCCAAAGTGAACTGTATCAACAGTACAGGTCCAAAGTGACTAAACCAGCCAGCTGTCCTAGATCTGTAAGCCACTGAACATCCATCACTCTGACAAATGTGATATCTGCTCCAAAGATCATTGGAAGGTCAGCTTGAATTTCTCACTGCATGTATTAAATTCCAAATGCTTCTGCAGCTGTGGTGCCATAGTCTTCCAAATTCCTTCTTTGGTTTTAAAAAATGGGAGATGGAGACAAGATGATGGGTAGCAGGCTCCAGAGCAGGGCAGAGGAGGGTGAACTTCTAGAATGCTGAATGATTTGCAGTAGATTAGCATGGATTTCTTGTGATTCTCAAATGTTCTATAATGGCAATAACAACAGCAACAACAACAACTCAGCCAAAGCATACTGCTGAAAAAAGAAGATAGAAGGAGGGATTTTAAAATTCTAAATGTATGGATTTGCATTTGACTTTCATTAATAGACTTTTGATTCTTGTAAAAAAAAAAAGATCCTAAGATCCTTCTAACCAACCATGTGGAAGATTCAGTAGGTCAGAAACAGCTCTGGTTTAAGAGTTAGATCCCCACAGCTTCCTTCTCTAAGAATATATGCTAATGTTATTACTACCTGGGTTTCGGCTAAGATCAAACGTGTGTAAATTCTAAGGCCATATTGAGAAAGACTTGTGCAAAAGTGGTCTTCCACAAGAAATAAAATAGATTTTTCCCCTTTCCCAATATATTTTACTTTGGATTTTCATGGAGTATTAGCCACAGTCTTGAATGGGTTCATATGAGTTTCCATTTGACCCTCCCCAATGCCTAGAAGGATATTCCTGTGATTCTTTATATCTTCGAGTTACTGCTGAATATTGTCAGAACCAATGTCAAATTTCCCTCAAATTAAGGTTTTATAGCACTTTTCAATAGGTATTGAATATTTAAGGCAATGAGGCTTAAAACCTTAATAGTACTTGTTACTTTAAATAAAGCTGCTATTTCAATGCTTTATTATCTTAGCTCTATTTAGTGGATAGTAAATTAGACAAGGAAAAATTGTTATCCCTCTTATGGAATCCTACCATATATACTATCCCATGGTCAAAATATTAGACCCCTGTTTGATTATACTTTGAGATAATAAATGATTGCTAATTTCACCTTATTAGTTTTGATAGGAACTCCTATTTTGCTGGTTATTTGAAAAACAACATTTACAAGCAACATTTCCTAACCAATGTTAAAATGACTAATGCATTGTTAGATGGAATTGCTGTATTTCAGTGTTTTCTTTCAGGTGCTGGAACTCTTTTATCTTACTGAACCTAAAAGAATGCCATTAGTCATTTTGGATTAAGAGGAATTATGGTGAGAAAGATTAAAAAAAAAATTGGTGGTGGCTTCCTTTTACCTCCAGAAGGCATGATCCAGCAAAGTGGATTCTATTCTAGCTCAGCCAGCAACAGTGAAGAATCCACAAATGCCTTCTGTTCTAAATAGCCTACAAATATTTTGTAATGATGAGCGTATGTTCATGTAAAAATCAGTATATATTGGAGAATGTTATATTAAAATGTTGATTAAATTGTATTCAGCTATAGTACATATAAAGAAAGTCGAGGAAGTTCCATAGAAAAAAAGTGTATATTGGGGTAGTCACCTAAGTTGTGCAGAAAAATATGTACAAAATGTATATGAGAGTTACTACAGATTGTTTAGCCTCTTTAAAAAAGGTGTGATTGAGAAATCAGATGGTATGGAGTAGTAAGTGAGTACATGCAAGACAAATTTATCTTCTTTTTAGTATAAGAACATTACTTCATCACTTTCATTTCTGGGGAAAAAGATAGGAGTCACAAACTTCTGATTCTTTTCTTTTTTTGTCCAATCTTGCCCTTTCCTACAGCTTTATGAAAATTGTACCTCTCCCACAAAAAATAAAGGCCTGAGGACCTCTGGCTCTCCCTCTGTATACCATGTACAAGAATTGGGCAAATTGGGACAGTGCTATTTTGAGAACTTTACAGACAACAAAACTGTTAATCATGTAATAGCTGCAGCAGCAGGGAGCCTAATCATACACTTACATTCTGTTGGAGCTTCAAGGTTCTGACCAACTAGACTGAATATGGAAGAGGTATTAATGGGTTTTATTTATTACAAATTAATCCACAACTGCAATGGCTGAGGTGTGTGAGCAGGAATTCAGTCAGTGTGGCTGGAGTCAAGGACTGGCGTTGTTTGAGACCAGACAGGGAGCTAGGCCGGACTGACAGACTGAGTCACCAGTGGCAGGATGATTGAAACAGCAGGACTGGAACTGGCTTGCACAGCGGCAAGGCAATGGCAAGACTGAACTGGTTTGCTGGAATCACCAACAGCAAGGCAGGAGTATAACCAGACTGGAGGACTGAACTCACTCAGCAGCCAGGCAAGGAGCAGAGACAAATCAGATTGTTGGCAACAAGCAGCTCCAGAGACAGCAGCAGCGCAATGACAGCCAGCAACTCCAGAGGCAATAGCAGTGCAGCAGCACAGCAGGAGATGAAGTTGCTCTACCCAGATGAGGAGAACGGATCCAGGACCAGCGGCAGTGCAGCAGCAAAGCAGGAAGCAGGAGACGTGGCTGATAGAGATTCTGGGGGAAGCGGCAGCTCAGTGGCAAGACAGGAAGTAGGAGGTGCAGCAGAGACAGGATTCTGAGGAGAAAAGTCACAGAAGGTAGGGAGGTTGGCTGAGGTGGCCTGATCTGGGAGCACGGCTGGGAGAAGAGAACAGTTGTCACTGACAACCCGTTCTCTGTGTGGACACCTTTTAAACGCTTGACTTTCCTGCCATTTTCGGCGGGGAGCCAATCACCTTTCGAGCTCTTGAGCTCTCTTTGCCACTCTCCACTGTCGAGCGCTGATTGGCTGCTGAGTTTCTTCATCAGAGACTCCACCAATCAGCGACTCTGAAGGCTCTTTGGTTTTTGCCCCCTCACCAACTGTTATCCTGTTCTCCTCCTCCAATCTGTCTTCAGAGTCCTCAGACTCCATCTTTACACGTAGGAGGCACTGATACGATAGCTTATTTCCATTTCATCCTCAGGGTCCATAACTTTCATAGGATGAGCATTGGTGAGTTTTACACTAACATTAGATTTGATGTATGCCACTGAATATAGCTTTGCAGGCTATGTTCTCAGAGTAGATGCTGCTGACCAGTGGCAAATCTATCCTTAAAACATAGGTTAGGATTTTTATCCTTTTTGGAAGCCAGAAAACTCAATAGCTTCCAGGAACATTGCAGATTTTATCCAGCCTTTTCAAGCTTGGTAGTCTACAGTATATTAGGACTGAAACTCCCAGAATTCTCAGTTAACACAGGCAAACTCCATTCTTGCTAAGAATATGGAAGCTACAGTCCCAACAAATCTAGATGGGACCAAGTTAGAAAAGGTTGCATTAAGCTGTTGCTGATAAAACCATCCATTCAAACATTTAACTTTATATATTTCCTTTGTATATTCCCTTCCTTATATATTTCCTACAACATATATTTAAAATCCTTGTGTACAGGTTATGTGCTGCTTAGCACCATGTAGTGCTTTTGTTGATATACAGTATATCTGGATTATTCAAATGTATCCGATGTCTGCTTATTTTCATATTTCACATCTTGAGTTCTTTGGAAAGGGCATAGCTTTCTTCCCATTATTCTGCCTCTTGTTATGTATGTAGATAAACCTGGCTGCAATGGCTGTGACATGGTTTGAGTGGGGATAATGTAACAATTGTGACTGTTTATATTATAATAGGTCATATTCTCGGTTTTCGTAACTTAGGCAGGAGATTATGTCTGGTTTTGCTAGCTATACTTGGTTTTATTATCTTTGCATTAGCAAGTATGTAATGGCTGTGAAAAGTATTCATATCCCAAATCCATTGTCCCAATTAATAGTAAAGTGTGGATCTTCCCTGCCACAAAATGCTATCTCTTCATCCCTGTATATACTCTAGCCCCAAAGGGCTAGATCAGCTAGCCCTTACTAAAATATCTGATATATTTTTTGTGTGTGCTAGAAATACTGGATATGAACTTAAGATGAATTCTATTGGATCAAATTAAAGGTCCTCCAGTGGCAGTCTTTTCTAACTTGGCATCTTCTGGATGTGTTGAGACTGCAATTTCCAGATTTGCCAACTATGCTGCTGAGAGTTTTGGGAAATGCAGTACCAATACAGTTGAAAAGGATAGATATGTAATAAAAGTGGGCTTTTCTATTTTTCTTGCTTTTTTTCTACACCATTCCCACACCATTCACAGACTCCTTCCCTAATGCTCTATATGTATTGACTGACCCCTGAAATCACATAAGATGAATGAAACAAATTCAAAGATCCTGTACTTAGTTTACACTCAGTACAGCCCATATTGGCTGAACTTCAGCTTTGCCCAATATGAACTCAGACTAAGGCTAGAGAACACTCAATGTTCTCTTCTATAGACACATAGCAAGATAACCTTGACCATGGTAGGTAGCTCATCTTTCTGAAATTTATCTTTTCTTTAGTTTGCTACTTTTTGAGTTTTTATTGATGATAATCCTATATTAATTATAGAGCAGACATTCAGATAGTCATCTTCCTCTTGATTTTCACACAGCCAGTGAAGACTTTGTTATTTCATCAAATCTTGAGGGCAGGCCTGTTATGACTATCCTTCTAGAGGAAAAACAATTTTAATTGTGATTTTGGAATGTTTGATCCCTGGGACATATGATTGTTTATATTACATGTTTGGGGTTTTAATTTTTGACTATTACATCTTTTTTTAAAAACCAAATTGGAAATTTGGGAAGTATATTCTGCTCCGTGTTGGTTGATTGGAGCAGCCTATAAATCCCATAAACACAGTAAATACATAAACAGCCAAACAATTTCCTTAAGTCTTTTGTGTCCCTGTACTTGATATGGATCATTTTTCCCCACCTACTAAAAAGAAATCTGCTATATTCTCCTTAAATTTCTTCTCACCAAAGCTCAGTCAGGGCTGGCTAAAGATTAAAATCTCCTTCTGTGCAGAAACCTTTCAATACTTACTTTTGAACTGATTAGAATTTCATTTCTCACAGTAATCTTTTTTTTTTTAAGCCAGCCATTGCTACCTATATGTAGCAACTATGGATGGAGAGAAAATGGATTGGAAGAAGGAGACATTCATTAGCAAGTAAGTGTATGGGGATTAGAAAAGTCTGTCTGGCTCACAAAGCAGAAATGGCATTTAGTATCTGAGTCTCCTTCTAGACAAAATTAGCAAATGCTGCAGTGAAGTTTAAAGCCTGCTGGTCGCAAAATTGGAAATTGGTTTCCTGGGGCTCTCTGTAAACTCTTCATTACTTTACTCAATCATGCTTCATTAGCAAGTTAACAGACAGAATACCACAGCACGTTGGGAGATGTTCAAGCGCCAGCCCTTCCGTCTCCTTGAACGTCATTTAAAACTTGAATTAGACATTGTGTCAAATTGCATCTTTTTGTCAGGCTGCAGCATGGGCAGCTTGCAGATCATAGCCACTTAACCTCTTGAAAATTGCCAGGTGCTTTTTAGCCTGTTTTGCAGTGGGTAACCAGAAGGTTTAATTCAAAGGAATTCTGATGGAATTAACACACAATCTCCTAAAGCATCCAGAAGGAAAACAAGCTGAAAATGGGCAAGGACTGAAGACAGACCTGTGATGTCTCATGTTAACTTCAACCTAATTTTGGCAGAAAATGCAGTCATTTGAAAATGGCAGTGTAAAATACTGCTGTTTCATCTATGTTTTAATTCCACCTCCTCACTGAATTTTACTTACCCACATTCAGTTACAATTTTAATGTTTTATGCTGGCAATATATGAATGTTGAGACCAAATAAATAATTTCCCCTTCCTGCTTTATTTTTTGATTTGATTTGATTTGAACTGAATTGATCTGTACCATATGGCTGCTCATCTTGCCATAGTGACTCTGGGTGGCTATCAAGACATAAAAGCATGATATATATCTTAGTTGTCATGATTTCTATCAGCTTGAGGATATGTACAGAGGTCTGAGCATCTTAATATGCTTTGCTTAAAATATGAAGTTAAATTTTGACAAAGGTATTCTTGGCACTGTTAGAGATACATACACATACACTGTAACGATCAGTACGCTCGAGCATTCACTCAATGACAGTTCAGAGACTTGCACTCTTTTAACTGTTTTAATGAAACAAAGCATCCGATACACAATCAAAGTTGCAAATGGCTTTTTCCCGCGTGTTCTACAGTTTAAATTCAAAAACCTCTAATTCCCCTCTTACTACACCCAAAGGCATGTGCCCCCTCTCTGCACCAGCAGATGGCCTGGATGTTATATGGCCAGATGACCTTGGACCATAAACACCTAGCCCAAACAAAATGATTCACACTCCAGTCCAGCTCCCCCTCCCTGCTGGCGACTCGTAGTCTGCTGACACGGATTCGATGAAGATGGATGCGATTCCAATTAAGGTGTTCTGGGAACATCTGATTGGGGAGTCTGACATACACGTTGCTTAGAGTTGCATGACTGGGGCAGTATAGAAATTTGGTTAATTCACATACAAACATAGATACATACAGAATAGGCATTCCAACAGTATACTCACTAATCTAGTATGATTAATTGCTAACATATGTTATCTAGTTTGGCTTTAGTATGTACCAATAATTTTTATAGTATAACCAAAGTTCTTAGCCTACTTTATCATACATTCTTTAGTCTGTTCTTCCTGTTTCAAATTTCAACAAAAGTTTGTACATTTTAGCAATGGGAAAATATGTGGCTAAAAGGGTTGAAATTAACATTGTGTTATGATCTCAAAGAGAATTTTTATAAAATGATGTATCGCTGGTACATTATGCCAGAGAAATTATCTAGAATGTATAAAGGTATTTCAAATGTATGTTGGAAATGTGAACAGCATGAAGGGACATTTTATCATGTTTGGTAGAAATGTAAAAAAAGTGAAAAAATTTGGATTCAAATACATACTTTGATACAGAGGATTTTATAGATCAATATTCAGTTGAAGCCAGAACTTTTCCTTTTAGAATTAATGTTAGAAAAAAGCCATGGAAGATTGTTTCAGTATATGATTACTGTGGTGAGATCACTATATGCACAGAGATGGAAAGATTCAACACTACCCACTATGGAGGAATGGTTGGTGAAGTTGACATATTTTGCTGAAATGGATAAATCGACTTCTTTGATTTGAGAAAAGACACTATCTACATTTATTGGTGACTGGAAGCCCCTTAAGGACTTTTTGTGTAAAAATGAACTTGTGATTTATGGTTTGGATGATTAGATAGGATAGAAAGAAAGAAAGAAGAGTAATACTGTATGATGTTCCATTAGAGAGAGAGATTAAAATATATTGTATCTATAACTGCTCTGAAGAATTTCAAAAGCTACTTCTTTATACTTTTTTTTCTTTTCTATTTTTCTTCTTTTTCTTTGATTTCTTTATTTTTCCTTTTTCCTTTATATTAGTTTGAGTTAGTTTTTCTCTTCTTGTTTAAAAGCTTTAAAAAAAATAGAATGTGCCAATAGTAAGTTATCATTATCTGACCTCCCCAAACCTGCTTTGTGAATCCATAGCTGAAAGTACTTGGTGATTTGTACATTATTTTTTTTCTATTATTTTTACCTCTTTTCTGTTTGTAAGTCAAGTTTCTTAGATTTTTATTTTTATTATTTAAAAATCTATCTTTCTTACTGGGATAACTAAATATGTATAGCAATTAATTTTTCTTTTTTTAAAAAAGATTCCTGGGTTTATTATATCTTGTAACCACACCTTGCTTTATCAGTTAGCTTTCACAAAATGTACTTGTCCTTTTAAGGAAAAGACATCAGGCTCCAGATTTATAAACCTTTAAATGCTTTTATATTAGCATACTAAGGCTCCGAGCAAGATTTTGTTATTTTCCTAAGCTACTATCCTAAATGTTGCATACTGATTAAATGTTTTCAGTGACACTATTAGTATGCACTTATTCTGTTCATACATTTTCAGCTTGGGTTCATTTCTTTCACTCTATCTCTGTATTTAAACTAAATTGTCGCTAGGTTGAGAGCAGATTTTGACTTTACAAGAAGACATGTATACATATGTTTTCATTGCTTATTATGAAATGTATGCTGATCTAGAATTCTGAATTTAAGATGAATCTGTTTGGAAGGAACCATAGCTAATGGAAGAATACATGTTTTGCATGCTGAAGTCCCTATTTCTAACTCTGGTATCTCAAGTTAGGGGAAAGAAAATGTCTGTCTGAAATCTTCAATAGCCTCTGCTAGTCTATTTGTAGTAAAATATGTCATGTGTGCATTAGGAGTCAGTAGTCATCACACTCCCTCCTTTTGCTCTTTATCATCCATGACCATTAGTGATTATTTGCCTGAGACAAATATTCAGGTAAAGATATGGGCAGACTACCATCATGTTTACTATAAGTATCAGTAGCAAACAGCACTCCATAATTGCTTTTTAGTTCAGCAACTGAAAAGAAACTTGAAGTGATGGTATTTTATTTTGATATATTTGAAAAATTATAACAATGCACTGGGATTATAACCTCATATATATTATTTTTATGGTGCTATGTGAGCATCATATAGAAATCCCAACAGAAAGTCAAAATCTACCCAACAAAGTTCCGAAGTTACAGTATCTATCACTGAAAAGCTAATTTTGAATGGAGAGTTAGGTGCTTGATTTCAATTGTGATTAGTGATTTTTATGCAGATAAACCCTATCCAAGGTACTGAAAATGTTTTCTTGGGGGTTATAAATATGCACATGCTAATAAGATATTAAAGGTATTGTGACTTATTTTGAAATAGATCTTTTAGCATGAATCATTGGCTGTAACCTGTTCATAGAGTATTGTTGTATTGCTATATAAGAGATACTTAAAAAAATGGTTTCTGGTTTAATTAACATAAAAGCACAGCCAGCAGGTTTGTGACTGTGGGTACAACTAAGTCTATCACATCAGATGTAATTTGAATCATTGCATAAGTAAAATAGTACTTGAAGAAAAGTCAGGCACATTTCAGGTGATTTTTGGGGAACTGAGTCTGTAATTATATCTTGCACAACTGTGCAAATGTCATGGTCGGATTAAATATTATGTCAGTCTTTCTAGCTTGTAATGTTAGCAATGGCTCATTTTCTGTAATGAGAGAATCTGTAATTAATGAAAGTGTAAAACCATATCTTAATAGATATTAGTTCCACTGCAAGGTATAATATATATTTCTTCCTATAGAATTTAATGGACCTGTATGGAAGAGAAGGTTATTTTCCACATGAACAGAAACAAGAGAATGGTTATAATCCAGTTTTCAACCAATTTTCAACCAATTTTGAGTTTTAATATCATTTCCTCAAGTTTTCAGTGAAAGATGGTTTCTTTGTAAACGTTAATGAACTTTCTGTCCAAGAAACCTGTATTTGCATGCTTATTATAGATGAGAAAAGTAGCAGTACTCTGCCACCATCCAGATCCAGAAATAACAAGGCATTTTCATTGTGAACCATGTCCTGATGAGACCCAGCATCTAAAGAAGACATATAGTTACAGTATTTTGCTATATAAGAATTCCTTCAAATGAAAACTACTGATACGTTGCTATCCTAGGTTCATCGTCACCTGGATGTTTAACTAAGTCTGTCTAGCTGGGAAATTCTAAGTCCTTCAGCCCAGCTTGAGGAAAAGAAAAAAAATGGCCCTCTAGATTTCCTTGCCCAAAGCTCAAATGACACAGAATCTAATACAAACTTGTAAGACATCCTAAGAACCCAACGGTCACTTTTGAGTAGTCTTACATTTCTTACTAGCCAGAATTAAGTATAAAGTTGATTTGTGTGAAAAAGTGGGAAAAGATAAAAGAACAATCAGAACCCCAACAGAATCTCAAATACAGATTAATGTAATTTTAACTGGTTATGTTTCCTCCATGGATTTCAGAGCAGAGGAACAGAATTTGGACTCTCCTAATGCCATCCAGAAAAGAATGCTGGCATAAACTACTCTGCCATCATTGCTGATTCTTATTCTGCCTTAATGATGAGCTCTTCTGATGGCTTCTTGTGGGACTAATTAAGGAAGGTGGATGGTGGATTCCCCCTGGTCTCATTTCTTGTCCTATGGCACATTGTGTGATGGTGGGAAAACCGACCATCAATCATTCTTCTTAATCTGCGGTGGGGTGGGGATGGACAAGTGCCAGCAGGTATTCAGAATGGCTGCTTTTGTCACTTGTCATATTACCTGACTAAGGAGACACAGGCTTAGAAGTTCTCTGTGCTTGTTGCCTGTCAGTCTGACTATTTCTTAACACGGGTCTAGCATATAGTATTCAACCTGTGTCCAAAAGTAGCCTGGCTAGGAGTCACAGGCATGGCAGAGGGGAGTTGGGTGCAAAGAGAGAAAGCAATTGATAATGAGGGAGCCCCATCCTTAACTAGTATTGTGAGGCAATGGCAATGCTGGCAGGGTGTGGACATGGCTAGCAGCTCCTGGAAGTACTTGTGGAGTATGAAAATCACATAGGAATAGGCAAAATGGTACCACCACACCATCTCTTCCAAAGCTCATGGCAAAATAGACTGGGTAGCAATGCCCAGAACTGCAGGGAAAGGGGCATGTCCATAGCAGCCTAAGGCGGGCAAAAGGAGCTGGGCAGATCCCAGCCCCTGCCCACATCATCTGCCACATTGTTGATGAGAAGTGCTAAATTGTGTCCACATCAAAGTTGTGCTGGGAGAAAAAGGAAAACACTATTTTAAAACTAGAACAACTAGAGATAACTTTAAGCTGCCCCAGCTGTGGGCTAGGGTGGAGACACAAACAACCTCATGATGACATGCCATAAAAAAGATTACTGGGGCATGTTTGTGCTATGGTTAAGGGACAGGAGGTTAAGGGACAGCCCTTAATTAAATATTTATGGAAAATTGAGATCAGTGAAACAAGTGATCCAAAGGAGTAAGGGAGGGAGTTATACTTACACCAATACTATTCAGCCTATATGTATATGCCATATAGGACTGACAAATGACCCTAAAATACATATGCTCAAGGTACTTTATGCTGATGACTGTCCTAACAGTCAGGAACCACGCTGAGATGAGGAATAAGTCTCTAGTGTTTTATTACTGCTACGTTAGACGGAAAATCCTAACAAACTGAAGAAGCGTGGGAAAACCCATACAGATAAACCCCAAAAGTCAAGGCGGGTCTGTTCTGTGTCTCTTTGAATGACTGCTCCTCACTACTACGAATGCGTTTTCCCCCTTGGATAGGGGCCCCCTCCTGCTCACCATCAGTGCTCATGACAATGACAATGTCTTACTATCATATTTGCAAGTTGGGCTGCACAGGCTGCTAAGTAGATTTGGCTCCTATTGTCATGATAACCACCTGATTATTAATAAATCCAAGTCAAAGGTTGTGGTCTTTAGAAAAAGACAACAGACATAGACAGTTCTAAAAATGGCAAGTCAATAGACCAAGTTAGCACCTTTCCTTAGTTATGGTAGCCTTTTCTGAGACTGGGTCATAGCTCCCTCATCATTGTAGGAGCTCACTCAGAACTATGGCATGTATGAATTAGCAAATCACTGCCACCCAGAGTCTTTAGCTCCAATTACCAAGATGTACAATGCTAAAACTAGACCCATGTTTTTATATGGGGCTGACCTATGGGGTTTAAAACATGTATTACTCTTAAGACAAATGTAATCATATCATTTGAGAAGTATGTTGGGTGTGGATAAAAGAACTCCAGCTGCCGCAGTTGAGTTGAATTGAGAATATTTATATTCTGTACTCACTAAAAAATTAGAATATATAATTATTTGTGGAGACCTACTTCTAGGGAAACTGATAGACTCCCAAAACTGAGCTTGATAGAAGAGATTAAATTTCAATTAGATCCTTCCTGGATAGTGTAACTTACAAATTACAGTAGGAGTTGTTGAGCTTCTGGGTGAGGAATGGTGAGCTAAGACGTCTGTGAATGAGCAGAGATGATGACCACAGTGAGTAGATCGCCCCCACAGAACCTCTCTGGCTAAGGATGGAAGATCACCCATTTGTGCTCTGGATGGCTGCTCCTTGTGAGGAGACTGTAGGACAGTGGTTTCCTGCAAATTTGAGTGCCAGGAGATGAAGAAAACCATCATGCTCTCAACTGTGGCTGAGCCTTTTAAAGGTCACTGAGTGTCATGAGTAAGGATGGCGAGCAGGGGGCTCCCACCCAGACTGTCAAGCGCATGCGTAGCACTGAGGAACTGTTCAGCCATTCAAAGAGACACAGATCGGGACCGCCTTAACCTTTGGGGTTTATATGGCTGGGTTTTCCCACGCTTCCTCAGTTTGTTAGGATTCTTGTTAAGTACTACTAATAAATATTAGAGACCAAGTCATTGTCTCAGTGTGTTTCCTGGTAATCAGGACACTGAGTTCGCTAACTTACTTTCTAATCACTTTTGGAAATTACCTACTCAACTACCTTAAGGGTATGAGAGACCTTCAAAATGACAAGTTTGAAAAGCCACCTGGTGAATATACCTTCGTTCTTGAATAAACGAAAAATTAACTACAAGCTTAAGAACTTAAAGAATTAGAAATAAATGGCAAAAAGCTAAATAAGAATCTGATTTAAGAAACAAATTAAGGGACCAGACAAACCGTGGAATAATGGAATATTAGGACATTTGCTATAAGATGTTGGGATAATTATATAAATAAACAGCACATTTGTGGGAACCAATTTGTTTAATCTATCTTAAGTCAAAATACTGTAGAAACTTGAGACTTTATGATTTCAGAAATTGAATACTTGTTGTTGTTGTTTATTCGTTTAGTCGCTTCCGACTCTTCGTGACTTCATGGACCAGCCCACGCCAGAGCTTCCTGTCAGTCGTCAACACCCCCAGCTCCCCCAGGGACGAGTCCGTCACCTCTAGAATATCATCCATCCATCTTGCCCTTGGTCGGCCCCTCTTCCTTTTGCCTTCCACTCTCCCTAGCATCAGCATCTTCTCCAGGGTGTCCTGTCTTCTCATTATGTGGCCAAAGTATTTCAGTTTTGCCTTTAATATCATTCCCTCAAGTGAGCAGTCTGGCTTTATTTCCTGGAGGATGGACTGGTTGGATCTTCTTGCAGTCCAAGGCACTCACAGAATTTTCCTCCAACACCACAGTTCAAAAGCATCGATCTTCCTTCGCTCAGCCTTCCTTATGGTCCAGCTCTCGCAGCCATATGTTACTACAGGGAACACCATTGCTTTAACTATGCGGGCCTTTGTTGTCAGTGTGATGTCTCTGCTCTTAACTATTTTATCGAGATTTGTCATTGCTCTTCTTCCAAGGATTAAGCGTCTTCTGATTTCCTGACTGCAGTCAGCATCTGCAGTAATCTTCGCACCTAGAAATACAAAGTCTTTCACTGCTTCTACATTTTCTCCCTCTATGTGCCAGTTATCAATCAAGCTGGTTGCCATAATCTTGGTTTTTTTGAGGTTTAGCTGCAAACCAGCTTTTGCACTTTCTTCTTTCACCTTCATCATAAGGCTCCTCAGTTCCTCTTCACTTTCAGCCATCAAAGTGGTATCATCTGCATATCTGAGATTGTTAATGTTTCTTCCAGAGATTTTAACTCCAGCCTTGGATTCCTCAAGGCCAGCTTGTCTCATGATGTGTTCTGCATACAAGTTGAATAGGTAGGGTGAGAGTATACAGCCCTGCCGTACTCCTTTCCCAATCTTAAACCAGTCTGTTGTTCCGTGGTCTGTTCTTACTGTTGCTACTTGGTCGTTATACAGATTCTTCAGGAGGCATACAAGATGACTTGGTATCCCCATACCACTAAGAACTTGCCACAATTTGTTATGGTCCACACAGTCAAAGGCTTTAGAATAGTCAATAAAACAGAAATAGATGTTTTTCTGAAACTCCCTGGCTTTTTCCATTATCCAGCGGATATTGGCAATTTGGTCTCTAGTTGCTCTGCCTTTTCTAAACCCAGCTTGTACATCTGGCAATTCTCGCTCCATGAACTGCTGAAGCCTACCTTGCAGGATCTTGAGCATTACCTTACTGGCATGTGAAATGAGTGCCACTGTTCGATAGTTTGAACATTCTTTAGTGTTTCCCTTTTTTGGTATGGGGATATAAGTTGATTTTTTCCAGTCTGATGGCCATTCTTGTGTTTTCCAAATTTGCTGGCATATAGCATGCATTACCTTGACAGCATCATCTTGCAAGATTTTGAACAGTTCAGCTGGGATGCCGTCGTCTCCTGTTGCCTTGTTATTAGCAATGCTTCTTAAGGCCCACTCAACCTCACTCTTCAGGATGTCTGGCTCTAGCTCACCGACCACACTGTCAAAGCTATCCCCGATATTGTTATCCTTCCTATACAGGTTTTCTGTATATTCTTGCCACCTTTTCTTGATCTCTTCTTCTTCCGTTAGGTCCTTGCCATCTTTGTTTTTGATCATACCCATTTTTGCCTGGAATTTACCTCCAATGTTTCTAATTTTCTGGAAGAGGTCTCTTGTCCTTCCTATTCTATTGTCTTCTTCCACTTCCGCGCATTGCTTGTTTAAAAATAATTCCTTATCTCTTCTGGCTAACCTCTGGAATTTTGCATTTAATTGGGCATATCTCCCCCTATCACTGTTGCCTTTTGCTTTCCTTCTTTCTTGGGCTACTTCTAGTGTCTCAGCAGACAGCCATTTTGCCTTCTTGGTTTTCTCTTTCTTTGGGATGTATTTTGTTGCCGCCTCCTGAACAATGCTGCCAACTTCTGTCCAGAGTTCTTCCGGGACCCTATCTACTAAGTCCAGTCCCTTAAATCTATTCTTCACCTCCACTGCATATTCCTTAGGAATATTAGTGAGCTCATATCTAGCTGATCTGTGGGTCTTCCCTAATCTCTTTAGTCTGATCCTAAATTGTGCAAGAAGAAGTTCGTGATCTGAACTACAGTCAGCTCCAGGCCTTGTTTTTACCGACTGTACAGATGTCCGCCACCTTTGGCTGCATAGGATGTAATCAATCTGATTTCGGTGTTGTCCATCTGGTGAAGTCCATGTATAAAGCCGTCTCTTAGGTTGTTGGAAGAGAGTGAATACTAGAAGGGACTAAAGATTCCGGGCAGAAAGGGAAAAGGAAAAAAAAAGTGAAAAGCCTGTCTCTTGTCTTTGGTCAGCGTTGGAACTTGCAAAATGACAGAAAACACTTTGACATTTGAAATACTTCAGGAGATTTTTGAAGAATGGGTCAAAAAATAGCCGCTTCAATGTCAGCAATGGTTCATGCATGCTTCTATGAATAGATTATGTCCTAAAGATATTGAAGAAGAAATTACTGATGTGAAAGAGAACATCTTGGAAGATTTACAGGATAAAGAGATGAAACCATTTTGCTGATGCAGAAATATCAAAATATAAAGACTTTGCAGAAGTACTGGAAAAAAAAAAGGACTCTAAGACGGACAAAACAATTAAAGTGGAAATACAAATGACAAGCAAGAAATTGACCTGGATAAGGACTTTTTACTGGACTTACAAAATAAGTTGGTTAAAGTCTTGAAGAAATCTTTGAGATGGGAAAAAGAAAAATGGAAGAGAGATCAAATCCTATGACACTATTTGAATGAACTAAAGATTAAGATTAAGATTGTTAGAAACAAAAGGAAGCAGTACAAAGGTTAAAATAAGACATGTTTGTATACATCTGGGATCCCTTTATGGAGTTTTTGCTGACATTAGGACTGAAATGTTAATGATTTATGGATTTGCATATGGATAAGGGATGGGCTATGGAAAGAAGAGATACTTACATGTAATGTTATGGGGGTGATGAATTATACGTTTGTACTTGTGATAAAGATCAGAAGTTACTTCTTTAAATATTTCTTTTTTCTTTTTCTTTTTCCTCTTTTTTTCTGTATACCTTTTATTCTCTTTTTTCTTTACTTTCCCTTCTTTCTGCATTTAGTTTGTATTTTCTTTTACTATTGTTATTAAAACTTTCAATAAAAATTACTAAGAAAAATGTTACAGTAGGAGTTGTTGATTTCCTGCCTCTTATCTAGTAGTACCTGGACAACATGGTTAGAAAACTGTTGCTCAGAGTCTGTGATATAGAAGCTCAAAGGGATACAGCTACTCTCACTAAGGCTGATACACTGAGATGGATGAGTCTCTACAAATGTAATTTTCAAATTGAAAAATATTTACTTATCAAAATGTCTAAGTATCTTGGGAGGGTATTTACCCATGCAAAATTTGAGCAACTAGACTCAGAGGCAAAATATGGAAGGTTTAATTGAGTCTCTTATCATGAACGTACAAATATCTGTGGTGCACCAGAGATTGAGGATATAGCACATATATTATTTGAGTGTCAGTTGTATAGCACAGAAAGAGATCATTATCTTGAACAGTATATAAGATGAATGGTTTGCTGGGACCCCCATCTTAGAAAAATATGTTTTATGTGTGGTCAGTACTCAAATATTACATATAAAATGGCCTCCTTTTTAAAAAATAAAACAGTGCAACTGAGTTCCACACATATAGATCTGACTGGAGTAAATTTTAAGTGTGATAAGGATATGTGAACTGAGATTTTGTTTTAGTTATACTGTTATGAATGGTTCTATTTAATCTTTTGCATTTTAATATGTCCTTATAGTTAATCAATAAAGTGCTATTACTATTGAGATCATGAAAGCCAGCCAGTCATAGATGTTTGCTAAGAATTCTCGAGCATTTATTGGAATATGGGAGTGTTGTTGAAGATGCTATTATAGTGATTAAAGTGTTGGACAAGAATGTGAAGGACCCAGGTTCAAATTCCCCCTTGAAAAGGAAAAAAAGAAAAGAAAAGAAAAAAAAGTGGAAAAAAAGGAGAATCATTTTTAAAAACAAACAAAAACCCTCTATGAATATAGGCAGGTTATCCATGTATTCTCCTGTGAAGTTATACAATTTCATTATAAACTTTACAAGTTTAGTCAGTTTACTTACAGTAGGGAAAAATCAGAAATTAAACATAAATTGGTGCATGCAGTTTTAAATAGTTCTCCAGTTGGGCCTCTAGGCAATATGGTTCTTGTTCAAATTTAGAGAGAGGTTGATTCTTCTGACCACTGTATGCCTCATATACCCAGCCTACTTCATATAATTATTGATGAGTTCCAAGAACAGTAGAATGTAAACCAAGAAATCATACCTTACCTAAAACACTGATTTAGTGCGGTTAAGTCTGCAAATGTGTTAATGCTGCTGATAAGGCCAGAACACTGCAAAATAGAGCACTGGGTGAGAGAAAGCTCAGTTGAGAAAGGAAAAGAGAGGTACAGAGGAAGAGGTTGCAATTTTAGAAATAAGGCTGGCACTGGAAGTTGTCACAGAACACCAAGGCAGGACATGGTCGAGAGGGACAACACAAGGCTGAGGAGCGAGTGAGATAGATGAAGAGTGGGATGGGCTCTTCTGATTGTTGTCATTGTTGTCATTGCTGGATGGCTCTTTTAGGGTCCTCAGCAGTAGCGCTTTCTGCGTAACTTAAGGAGAACACAATGAGAGAAAGATAAGAAAAGCCCACTTAAGGCTAAAGAAATAAACGTTGGAGATAGATTTCAAGACTTGTTCCCATGAGGACTTCTGTGGAATAAGAGTTCATGGTTGAAAGCTATATAGATAGTGGACAAAAATAACCTTGTTAATTGCAAGCAATTAACTGCCTTCAAATTTAAAAAAAAATGGCATCATGTAAATATTTACCTTTGCAGTAATATGCTTTACTCATGAGGAGGAAGTGCAGTTCATTCAAATATCCTGCCCTGTGCACTTTAAAGGAAGCCTTAAAAAATGTTACACATTCTGTGATATGTAAAGAAAAATATGCTTAATGTTTTGACCTGCTTTAATCCTGGCTTAGTTGGTATTTTAGTTAATACCACCACAGATTATCCAGGACTAATAGAGATATTCTTGGCTGCAGATGAGAAGTTGGGCTGATAAGTGATTACTCTAACTGCCTGAAATGTAGAGGTAGTATGTAATTTATTTCTGTGGGAAATACTTCTGCTGTGAAGTTCAAAGACATTAAACCCTCAGTCAGAAAAAGAAAGGTGTTAACAGAGTTATTCAGAGAATAATGATTGCTTAACCCTGTTATTCCATACCCTTTTCATCACAGCATCTGTGCTAGTCTGACCTCATAATCAAGACAGACTACAAATATGTAGAACCTTAAATTGCTCTTAAACACTAGAGTTTTAACTAGTAACTCTTAGTCTTTCTGGATCAGAGATATTGGATTGGGGAGATTCAGGTAAAAGTATAGCATCACTATGCACTAAACTTGTTCATCTGATAATTTATTTTAATTGTGGAAAATGGAATAATGCCCTTTAAAATTCTTGCAGATGTCACCTTTCATTTGATACCTCAAAATGTAATTACGATTAAAGTTTTAATAAGCTATTTATTATTTCTTTAAAATTATTGCACACCAACAGATTTTTTAAAGGCAATGTTTAATTACAGAAATGTTGAATGTAGAATGATGGAATATCCCCACTTCTGAGATCTTGCCCATTGTTATGCAATGGCTCATTCAAAAATGATCTATTTATTATTTTGCTTTTATTTCCATGTAAAGACTTCAGTCTTCTCAAGTATAATCTATATTATAATGCACCTAGGTGCAATTCTTACTTGGGAGTAAGCCACACTAAACTTAGTGGACCATGTAAGTGAATCCTTACCTTCCATTGGCTGAGCTGATGTGAGATCTGTGAATGTTCACATTCAGAGGAGTTAGAATGAAGGAGTTAGCATGTGGTCTCCAACATCAATTGTTCTAAAATTGTGAGCAATTACTTTTGGCTAACACAAAAACCTCACAATGGCTCTGAGCCCATTTCCCCAGTAGTGGTTTATAGAATCATCCAACCATTGTTTTGCTGATATAACAATAATGAGGACAGATTTTATATTGCTTCCAGAAGATGATATAAGTCACTACTGAGGAAATAGCCTGAAGAAGGAGGAAATGATAGGCTATGAAATCAGGTCCCAGGAGGCACTGAAGCCCAGGGTGAAGACAGAAGTTCAAACTAAATACTTTGGATGAGTGCAGATAACCTGGAGCCCCTATTAACACAATAGTAAGCTTCTGCATTTCCAGGAATTCCTCCACAGGTGAAGGTGGTTTAATATCCTTAAAAAAGGCATGGACAAGAAAATGTGGCTGGTGTTAGTTATGCCTAAGTTTTTATGGTTGAAATGGAATATGGTAGGTCTCCCAGATCTGGGCTGGGAAAGTCTGGACAACCACTAGATGGCAGCCACAGAAAACTCTAATTGCAAGATTTTTGCAGGTCAGATTCAGTAGCCTATATAATCTGCAGACATTTAAATTGGCTTCTGTCACACAGAAAATGGTGTTGGGGTGCATTAAGGTCTTTCCTAAAGTTTGCTAGTGTCAGTTTGTGTACCAAACAAGCTTGGAAATTCAGCAACTTATGTGTTATTTTGTAAACTTCAGCTGGCCTGACAAAGGTATTGCGCTTTCTCTCGTTGGACAAAATGGCTGCTTTTGGTTTTCAGTGCTTTCAATGCACATTCCCTGCTGGAACAAGATGGCTTGGGATTTTATTTATTTAACTATTTTTAGATTCCTTCTTCTAGGTTATAATCAACACAGCTGGTCAAATAAAAATTAAAACAATAAAAACAAAGCACAAAGCCAATTAGAGATGCAGCATAGCAAATCCACAAAGATTAAAAGCTGTTGGAACAAAAAGGGTGGAATCCAATTAAGTCCTTTTGATGGCAGTAGAATTTGTCTCAATCTTCAATCATATTAATGGGTTGGTAGGTGAAAGGGAATAATCTCCCATCAAACTTAAAAAAAAAATTAGTCAGGAACTTGAGGCTGTGAATAGAAACTGCAGAGCTTCCAATTTTACATGCATAAAGGTAATACTATATCAGCAGAGTAAAGGATATTTGGCTTTCCTTCTGCATATTACAAGCTGTGTGTATCATGCCTCCCAGGATTTGAAAAGGGGCTTGTTTACTAATTGCCTGTCTATGTGTTTCCCACAGATTTCAAACATTTAAGTTTTCTTTAGTGCACTTTTCTTCCTGGCTCTCTTAGGAAATTAAACATGGCAGAGCAATAATATTTGAATGACTCTTAGTGCAACAGCTCAGTATTTGTCATGAAGCCACAGTATTCAGCAAAATTATCAAATGTGCATAAAAGCCTTTATATATACAGGCTGTACCAAAAGTCAGGGCCCATAGGCCAATAGACAATCTAAAGGAAACCATCACATTAGAATTTGGGAACATCAGAGAAAATGCTACTATGCTTAGGAATGCTCAAAGGTCATAAATCAAACAAATAAGGAAGTGTTTAGAAGGCAGTAGCAGACAATTCAAGCATTTAATGTAATTTTTATAATAAATTGTCTAGGGGCCCTGACTTTTGGTACACACTGTATATTTCTATGGCTACATATGAATTTGAGGGAAGGTAAGCCTATTTCCTTATATATTCTATTAAATTCGGGAAAACATAAACTTTCTGTAATGTGAGTTTCATAGTTTTAGGCTACCAGATCTGGGCTACAGAATTCTGGACTATCACTAGATAGCAAGAGAGGGATACAGAAAACCCTAACTTTTTGCTGGCATCTACTGGTTATCTGGAGATTTGCAATCCAGATCTGCTAGTTCTACTTAGGCTGCCATGTATTTCATGTTTTGTTCAGTAGTGCTGGTTATTAATTTGTTTTTAAGGTACTAAACCTAATCCATACAAATATTTAGAAATACAGATGTGAACTATTTCTGCTGGATATTCAAGCATATGTGACAGCTTAGGAGACTTCTGTACCTCTAGCCCTATGAAAGAGGTCATGTTTCTGGGGAAGATACACTGAGGTGCATTTCCAAGTTAAATAACACTGCTACTACTTTTTGTGATTTATGACAATTATTAAACCTTTTCCTACACATTAGAGTCCAGATCTAAAGTTTGCACCTTTGTCCTGTGATTGACCTGCATTTTTAAATTAACACCTGGAAGAGAGGATGCTTAGACAAGCTAGTGCTTCCTATTTACTCTTGCATGTTGTGAGATAACAATTTCCCTCTTTTGTTGTAGCCAGCATCCAGTGCCTGCTAGGCACTTAATCCTCATTAATATGTAATCTTCCCTTGCTGATGCCTAAACTGAGCAACTCTAGGGGCGGAAGGGTAGAGAGAGGTTGAAGTGCTGTAAAACTTGCCCAATAGAAGGAACCCCTTTGTGAGTCAAATTCCAGAGATCGTCCTTGCTGCTTGGGCTCACTGTGGCTATTGGGAGAGAACTAGTGAAAGAATCCATGGCAGCAGTACTACATAACATACCCAACCTAGCCAAATACACTAAGATCAAAATACCCAGAATCATGGACCTCGTCAACCTCTGCCTCACTACCTACTTTCAGTTGGATGAACAAATATGCCAACAAAGCAGAGGAACACCCATGGGATCACCACTCTCGGGACTCATAGCAGAGACTATAATGCAGCATCTAGAAACAATAGCACCCCCACACATACAACGAAAAGTATGGATCCAGTATGTAGATGACACCTTCATCATAATAAAAAAGGAACAACTGGAGGAAACACATGAAACCATTAACAATGTTTTCAAAGGAATAAAATTCACAAGGGAAGAAGAAAACAACAACACACTACTCTTCCTGGATATCCTCATCAGCAGAGGAAACAACGACAAATTAGAAATGAAGTCTATCAAAAAACTGTCCACACTAATCAAGTGCTCCATTACCAAAATAACAACCCAACCTCCCACAAGCTGTGTAGGAACATTATTCAGATGAGTACAAATTTACTGCAGCAACCCAGAACACCAGAAAAATGAAACAGACTGCCTATACAACATCTTCCAATAAAATGTATACCTATGCAACTTTATCAAAAAGTGCCTGACCACTCAACCGACTACAACACAACCAACAGAAGCTATGAAAAGGATAACATTGCCATACATCAAAAATGTCTCAGAAACAACCAACAGACTGTTACAAGCACCCGGCATCACTGTAGCACACAAACCAATCAAAGCCCTCCAAAACATCTTAATTAAACCAAAAGACCCAGTAGTCCAAGAAGAAAGAACAGGAGTCATCTACAACATACAGTATAAGGACTGTAACAGCCACTATGTAGGACAGACCGGCAGAAGACTAGCAGAGCACATCCAGGAACACTAACTGGCAGTCAGAAGACACAATGAAAACTCCTTAATCTCACAACACATGGACAGACTCAACCATACTTTCAGCTTGGAAACTGTGAACATCCTAGACCAAGCTACATCCAAAAACACTAGGGAATTCCTGGAAGCTTGGCACTCAGACAAATCAGCCATCAAAAGGAACATAAAAATAAACCACATTTATACATCATTCCAAAGAGACAATAAAAAAGCTAAGAAGGAAACAAAGAGACCAGAACACATCCTCTCCAGCAGCCCACACCCAGATAAGCAGGGATTAACACCAGACAAACAATCAAGCAGAAAACAATACCCTAATCAAGGAACTACCAAGGAGAAAACCACACCCCCATTAACACTGGCAGGGCAAGCCACTGCATATAAAGAGGGAGCAAACCCCACACTCACTAGTATTGATGATGTTACCTAGTTGGGTAATGAAGCTTCTGCATGCAAACTTTTGCATCCAAGCTCAGAGAGCACCAAGGACTCCACAGTTCAACCCTGAGCTACATATATTATCTTCTATTGGTAAATGTTATTTTCAGATATTTAGAAGCAAATTTTGGAGCTTGTCTCAATGTCTTCCTTCACTTTCCTAAGTTCTATAATAGTTCTATAATGGAGAAGCAACTTTGTTATAATAACTTTCCCTATCCCCAGAATGGAAATAACTTTTCCTATTCCTAGAATAGATGTTAGAAACCTCTGGCCCAATCATGTACATATCCCTTAGCCTAATTTTCATAACTCTGTTCAGTTCTGTATTTTGTAACACCTCGGCCTAATCTTTGACCCATGTTGTCTTTTTGTCTGCTTTCTACCTGGCTATGCATGGTTTTATAAGTGAATAATAAAGCTGATTTAACAATTCCCTTTCAGTGTGTGATAAATTTTGACATTTGGAAGGGATGATATGTCCTTCCCTCATTGGCTTGAAAAAGAAAGCAAAAGAGATAGAAAAGAAGCAGCAGATCATATCCATCACTGCCTTTGACCCCAGTAACTGTTGGTATGTATAGGTGTCTGTACAGGTGGTGGAAAGGGGGGCATGACACACAGATTGTCATTTTGATATCACAATGGCTTGTTGGGGACACTGCTGCTGACATGTGGCCCTGAGGAAGTGCAGTCCTGATTTATTTGTTTGGTTTTCATTTACTGAAAAATCTGTGAGTCCCCAGGTCTGTTAAATATCAAGGCATGGAACAGGCTCAAGTGATGAACCCTATAATATGAAGTGCTAATACCAGTGCCATCTCTCTCATCTCAGTAGAGAGGAATATATTCCCAAGGAGATGCTTTAAAAAATCCAGGCTTATTCAATATCTGTTGTGCTCTATAAGTATATTAGTTAATTATCCATTTGAACCATATATCTACTGGCACTGAGGAACTTGAGGTGAAGTGCACTTACAGGCCAGTGTAATATCTAGTAGTTCACCTACTGTAGATGATTTTAGACTTCTGAAAAACAGAGGATATTACTGAACACTCCCCAATGATTTTAAAAGTTTATGTTCTATATTCAGCCAGTCTTTGGACTTGGCTTTAAAAGTCATACTAAGAATTTTGCTGACAAAGTAGGGATGTGGTTGGTTTATCTAAATTAAGCTAAAATTTGGGGCTGTGCAGTGATTTGGATTAAATTCAGAAGAGATGCTTGAGAAGGAGAAACAAGACAAACACAGCCTGTCTGCAATTCATTAAGGCAGCTGCATTGTTTTTCAGGATCACAAAGCTGTTGCCATATTTATTTTACTGAGGAATATATGCTGGTTCAGTTGAAAATGACTCTGAGCAGCATACAACTTCAAGTGTAATATACAGATTAAGCAGCATACAACTCCAAGTCTAGTATACAGATTAAAAAATATATAGAATACATAAAAATACATACAAGAAAACATAGTTATGGCAACCCCCCTCCCAAACCACCCCTCCAACCCCAACTTATATTGGAGTATAGAAACAAGACAACTAACAGTGATCACTTCAGCAGCTCTTCTCTAGGATGGACCAGTACAGTTCATCCCTCAAAAGTGCTCTGACAAAACCAAGTCTTAAGGGCCTTTCAGAATCCTGTTCTCTGGGAGTGTGCTGTTCTAGAGAAGAGGGCTAGCCATGAAAAATGCCCTCCCCCATGGTCCCTGGTGGCAATACTCCCAAGAGGTTGTGACTCAGAGCAAACCCTGCTGCACTCTACAGTCCTAGAAATAGAGGTATCTGCCTTAATCAGTTCGAAGCATTGTTCAGCCCAATTAACTTTCTCTCTGGATAGACTTGGATGGTTTGAAAGACTTTACTGTATGCAACTTTTATATTTTTGTATTTGCATGCCTATAATTTGATGTCACTTACCTGTTTAATGTAATGTAATGTCATTTATTTGGGACTCTGTGTGTTCTGAGACTCTATTTTTATGAAGTTAACATTTTGTCTATTTCTTTGGTTACATCCAACGTGCTATTGCAGATGCCTCTGTTGGATATTTTGATTAAATGTGATAGGGCTAAGTTTCAAATGAGATTCTGTCTCTTGGATTCAGATATTCACCAGCAGAAAATGCTCTGCATACAGTTGAAATAGGTTTCAGGATTGCTGAAAACAACTGGCAATTTAATTATTCCACAGCATGAAATCCACAACTCCATGGTATTCTGGATTAGTGCTCCTTTATGTCAATCATCATGCCAAGCAATCTCCATATTTTTTCTAATTAGAAGAATTTATCTCAATTTGGACACAGAGAACTTAGATGGAATATTAAGCCTAACAAGTTACTTCTCAGGAACTTCATCATTTCAGAAAAAGGTAACATTGCACCAATCAAATCTGGCAAAATTTGAAAGGAAGTTGAAAGAAAATAATTTGGTACAAATATTTTTAAAGTCTTAAAAATGGAGTAACTCATAGCAGGATTAGATTTTTTTAAACTGAACCTTGCCCATTCTGTTGCCTTTCAGCTCTGTTGTAAGGAATAGTCACTTGTGGAATTACCATGGGGAACTTGTTAGCTGGGAATTTTTGGAGTTGCAGTCTTAATATATCTTGAGGTTCCAGATGGGGGAAAACATTTCTAATTGATATGATTAGGAATTATAAGGTGAGCAATTATCTGATAAATGAGGTAAGTGTGTCTCGCAGTGTTGTGAAATAGACGTCTTTCATGAAAATGGTTGCTGAGTCTTAATAATGGTCATAAGGAATCTAAACATTTTAGGCAAAGTTTTCGCAATTGATTATAACTCACTGATAGAACACTTGCTTTCCATGCAAAGATTCCAGATTAAATCCATGGCATCTCTGAGTGCAAGTGAGAAAACCCTAAAATTTAGATAACCTTGCCACTATCGGGGTTCAGTCAATTTAGATTTCATTTATACCAAAAAAGTGAATTGAAGAGTAAATTCAAATGCATATGGGGGATAACAGGAGAGTCAATAATGCCGGGAATGAAAAAGTGACAACCACAAAAAGGTGCCAAAGCAATTCCTTGTTTTGCTACTACCATTTTGTCATTATTGTTCAGTCCCTTCCCACTGTTTGTAATTTGATGGACATTGTTTCACCAGGTCAGTCTATCAGCAACTGCTTCTTGAAGTTCTTGTTAAGTTCATGCTTGTGTCATCAGTTGTCAGCCCTACAAGCCAGACCAGACTAAGAAACCAATGCCATATAGGTCAGGACTACTTTAACAGCTACAGTGGCAGAATCTTACAAGTCTGAATGTGCTCCCTGATCTCCTCCCTTCATGTGAACTAGGGAGGGGCTTGTCTGAGGTTTCAATTAGTTTCTTGGCCCGGGCTCAGGCCTTTTTTATCTGACTGTTGCCTTGATAGTGGCTCTTCCTCCTGTCCTTCAAGACCGTTCCCTCTTCCCTCTACCTTAGTGACAGCATCTAGCCACCTTGTCTTCCACTGGTCTCTTTTCTGATTACATTGATTTTTTCAAGCATCAGGGTATTCTGCAGTGCTCTTCCTTTCGCATTAAGTGTCCAGAATATCTAAGCTTTAGCTTTATTATTAGGGCTTCCAGTGAACAGTGTAGTGGTATTGAATGATTTGTTCTTCTTGAGGTCCAAAGCATTCTCAATTGTTTTCTCCAATAGCTGAGTTCAAAGGAATAAGTTTTTCACCATTCAGCCTTTCTGTGATCTGGCTTTCACAGCCATGCAATATGACTGAGAAAATCATGGCCTTGATGATACTTATCTACTGTATGTTGTCAGTGTGATGTCTCTTCACTTAATAGCATTAAAAAAAATAGAAAGCATCATTTCTATTTTTGGACTTAAGTTATTGAAACAAATGTAACAACAACAGAAAACTAGTAGTGATACTAATGAATCACCAGCATAAAATAAGGGCTTGATTATGAAAATGAAAATAGTAAAACACTCACAAAACCAAACCTCAACTACCTTGCATACTCCAATTGAAGAGCAGTACAGTATATTAAAGGTAGTGATACTGTCACATCGCACAAGAAACTTCTCTGGTGTATCATTTTATCTGAGTGTTGTGATCAGTAATATATTATTACCTCTAATCAGTGAGCAAGTCTCAAGTACAATCTTTCTGCGTTCCCGTTTCCCTCCAGAGCTGCTCTGTAAAGAAATTTTGTGGATGCAGCTAATAGGGAACTGAAAGCATAAAGCTTGAAATGATTAGATCTAAATGTCTAAGGATAATACATTTGTATTTGGAGGAGTCTTAGACTATCTGTTCCTTGGTTTTATGAACACCAGTTGGAGAAGTATCAACCCGAGAAACAGAAACTGGGCTTACAAGGCTGCTTTCACTGCTGGGCCTGCCTACACCAACAACATAGCCCAGGGAGATGCAGCAATTATTACCTCCAGCTGGTATTTACTGTCACCACCTTAATTTACCTCCTCTCATGTTGTGGTGAAAGTGCTGGGCTAGAAACCAGGAGACTGTGAGTTCTAGTCCCACTTTAGGCATAGAAGCTGGCTTGGTGACCTTGGGCCAGTCACTCTCTCACAGCCCAACCCACCTCACAGAGCTATTGTGGGGAAAACAGGAGGAGGAAGGATTAGGTCTGTTTGCTGCCTTGAGTTATAACTATAAAAACAGGTAGGATAAACATCTAATGATAATGCTAAAGACCAGAGTTAGGAAACCAAAGCTAAAGGAAAGGATCTGCTCCTTCCATTATCCCCCTCCATTACATGAGAAATACAAGGGCACTCTAAGCCAGTATACAGTAGCCAACTCGCAGAAGCTTTCTGAGGCACGTTACCAGATTACAACTCTTTGAGACATAAATTGGTATCAAAAATTTCTGTTAAAAAAAACAAATCATGGCTTGTTGTTAAGCTTAGAGAAAAAAGGATTAAACTCCAAGGTAGCAAGTGTAAGCAAAGTACTGCTGTTGCACCTGGGGTGCAAACATCCAGTCAACCACTAGAGAGCAGCAGAGAGCTACAGCTTTCTGTTTTTCTTTGCTGCCAATTATAGGTCATTCAGATTGTTGCAAAGCCTGAGCAGAAAGGAACAAGGGGCATACCCCTCAAAAATGGAGACTGAACCTCAGAGAAAAATAGTTCGAAAATACATTATTCAAAATATAACCAACCTCTAAAACAGTCTGATTATTTACTGCATCTAGAAATCTACAGCATTGGATTCCTTCCTCAGTCATCTTCCACCTTTGCATGGGCTTACATTCTTTCCTTCCCCATAGCTAGCTGTTCCTCCTGCCGAAATTTAAAGAAAAAAAGGCTCCAGGAAACTAATTTCCTGCTATTTAAACTCAAGACAAGCTTGCTTAAGGATTTATTCAAGTAGTCCTCACAGACTTCCTTACCTGAGGTAGGAGGAATTAGCCCAGTAGGTCTATTTCGATCTAATGGGGATCTCGGAAATCATCTACTGTTTCTCCCCCACATCTCTAATATAACCCAATCAGGAGGAGGTTCCTTAGGTTCTGTCTCTGAAAGCTACTCTGAATAGCCCATTCATTCTGTGGGCTTGTCACTGTAGAGGTCTATAAGAGGTCTTGCAGACCTCCTCTTGTTTCCCCTCCAAACTCATCACTCCCTTTCTTGAACCAATGACAGGAGAGAACACCAATTTGTGCTTTTGAGATCTGCAAAGCTGTGATATTCCTCAGGTGAACGACTTTGTTTGTCTCCTCCATCCTAGGGCATTTATTAGGGAATAAGCTTTGGGGGAGAGGGGGTTCTGAAATTTCACCTTAGCTGGGGATTCTTCTCCCTCTTTCTTGGATCAATGTGGGTAATTTGGTGAACCTATACCAGTTTGCTTGTATTGTTCCAGTTGGCCTCTGAGGGGTGATGAAAAGTCTGTTGCAGCTTGCAGAATATTTGCAAATGAATGAATGAATGAATACATCTACCACAAGATACCAGCTTTCTGTGTGAACAATGCCCCAAATATGTTACATTTGATTGGTTCTAACATTATGGCACTGACTTGGCCAAACATTAAAATCCCACTTTCTTTTCCAGCTCCCCAATCTGGATGGTAACTTGACCACAGGAAGCTCCTTTGCTGAATGAGCTTCTGCTACATGCTGTAACAGTTCATTGGTAATGTGGGATGAGCGTTGTGTACTAGCAAGATGTCTACTGCAAAGTCTCTATATGATGGCTGTTCCTTAACATGGATTGGCACCTTCCAGTCTTTTGAGATGACTTCTACATTAAGCTCAAGTGGACTGGATACTGACTTAGAAGTGGTTCCTTTCAGCAAGGGTACATGTAGTTAACTCTGTCACTTAATCCAGGATGGTTCTTTTTTATGTAACCTACTTCCCCACACTTGAAAATGCTTGTCCTCTGTCCAGTCCCTAGTGTCAGAGCTTTGACTCCTGTTTTGGCTCTGTGAGTACCCTTAGGGCTACCCTATCTGTTTGGTGCTAATAACAAGGCAACAGGAGACGACGGCATCCCAGCTGAACTGTTCAAAATCTTGCAAGATGATGCTGTCAAGGTAATGCATGCTATATGCCAGCAAATTTGGAAAACACAAGAATGGCCATCAGACTGGAAAAAATCAACTTATATCCCTATACCCAAAAAGGGAAACACTAACGAATGTTCAAACTATCGAACAGTGGCACTCATTTCACATGCCAGGAAGGTAATGCTCAAGATCCTGCAAGGTAGACTTCAGCAGTTCATGGAGCGAGAATTGCCAGATGTACAAGCTGGGTTTAGAAAAGGCAGAGGAACTAGAGACCAAATTGCCAATATCCGCTGGATAATGGAAAAAGCCAGGGAGTTTCAGAAAAACATCTATTTCTGTTTTATTGACTATTCTAAAGCCTTTGACTGTGTGGACCATAACAAATTGTGGCAAGTTCTTAGTGGTATGGGGATACCAAGTCATCTTGTCTGCCTCCTGAGGAATCTGTATAACGACCAAGTAGCAACAGTAAGAACAGACCACGGAACAATGGACTGGTTTAAGATTGGGAAAGGAGTACGGCAGGGCTGTATACTCTCACCCTACCTATTCAACTTGTATGCATAACACATCATGCGACAAGCTGGCCTTGAGGAATCCAAGGCTGGAGTTAAAATTGCTGGAAGAAACATTAACAGTCTCAGATATGCAGATGATACCACTTTGATGGCTGAAAGTGAAGAGGAACTGAGGAGCCTTATGATGAAGATGAAAGAAGAAAGTGCAAAAGCTGGTTTGCAGCTAAACCTCAAAAAAACCAAGATTATGGCAACCAGCTTGATTGATAACTGGCAAATAGAGGGAGAACATGTAGAAGCAGTGAAAGACTTTGTATTCCTAGGTGCAAAGATTACTGCAGATGCTGACTGCAGTCAGGAAATCAGAAGACGCTTAATCCTTGGGAGAAGAGCAATGACCAATCTCGATAAAATAGTTAAGAGCAGAGACATCACACTGACAACAAAGGCCCGCATAGTTAAACCAATGGTGTTCCCTGTAGTAACATATGGCTGCGAGAGCTGGACCATAAGGAAGGCTGAGCGAAGGAAGATCGATGCTTTGGAACTGTGGTGTTGGAGGAAAATTCTGAGAGTGCCTTGGACTGCAAGAAGATCAAACCAGTCCATCCTCCAGGAAATAAAGCCAGACTGCTCACTTGAGGGAATGATATTAAAGGCAAAACTGAAATACTTTGGCCACATCATGAGAAGACAGGACACCCTGGAGAAGATGCTGATGCTAGGGAGAGTGGAAGGCAAAAGGAAGAGGGGCCGACCAAGGGCAAGGTGGATGGATGATATTCTAGAGGTGACGGACTCATCCCTGGGGGAGCTGGGGGTGTTGACGACCGACAGGAAGCTCTGGCGTGGGCTGGTCCATGAAGTCACGAAGAGTCGGAAGCGACTAAACGAATAAACAACAAAATCTGTTTGGTATTCTGTCCAACCTGCCATACCTCTGGGCATCTGTTGTATGGCTACCTGGAAGAAATTGTTGTAGGTCATTCTCCTGCAAAACCTTTCCACTAGTTCACCTACTTCTCAAACAGTCTTGAGAGCTCGCCTTAAAACTAGTTCATGTATAACTTCTGGCAGCCACTGCAGATACTATTAAACCTAAATCAGATTCAGATGTCTTCTTAATTCTTGGTTCTAACTCCTTCCTTTCAATCCTCACATGTGTGCCATGCCAGGTAAGCAAAAGTCTAAGAGTCTCATAGCAGCACTAAATTATAATGTATTTTGTTTGGGTATGATTTAGCATGATGTATGAACCCAGTTATGCAGACCATAGTTTATAGCTTAAATGCACATGTGAAACAGACTGCTATGACTTGTTTGGCAAACCATAGGTTAGACAGACCATGGCTTAGTGAGATGTGTGTTTTAACTGTGACATCTTAAGACTTGATGTGTAACTTACTCATTTTTGTGCTGAAGGAGTCTCACACTCTCCAAATACTCTTATTTCAATACAAGTATCATTGCACTCTGAAGAATACTAATGTTTCCTTCCTCTTGCTTTTCCCATGTTTGCAATCTTGGTGACTCATTAAACACTGGCTTCGACAGAATGTTGTAGCTCAGAGAAGGACTAGTGTGGTACCATGCTGTTTTGTGGATGACAAAACTGCTGACTTAGATACTTCTTCAACTGAAAACTTCAAATCATTTTCAGTGTACCCAAGGTTCATCCTATTTTAACTAGAATGCGAGAAGAACCAAATGCTTATTCATTTAAAATGAAAAACCCTGTTGTTCTCCTGTACAGGCTCAATCATAATTCTTATTATGAACAATGACTTAAGTATTGCAGCAGCTGCAAAGAAATGATCTGGAGGAAAGGATTCCTATTGTGGTGATAATGCAATACCATAAACTTTGTCATTCTACTAAAATTGGAGGTTAGTCAGAATCACATGGTTGTATTGCTGCTTGTGTATAATTCCCATATGCTTGTTCTTGCTTTTATTAAAAGGGATGCTTTCTACATTGTTACTTTTAAACTGAATATAAATATCAATTTATAATGGAGGAGAATTGTTACTAGGACTGTGTTGGTGCAGACAAGGCTTCACAGTC
The DNA here is from genome assembly GCF_035149785.1 of Candoia aspera. Classification (NCBI taxonomy): domain Eukaryota; kingdom Metazoa; phylum Chordata; class Lepidosauria; order Squamata; family Candoiidae; genus Candoia; species Candoia aspera. Next base: position 128,165,094 of record NC_086153.1, on the reverse strand, counting down.
TCAAGAGATTATCACCTCAAGGAATCAATTTCACCTCAAGGGATCCATGACTTACAGTATATATAATGTAATGAACTAGCAGACTCCACTGAAAAAAAAATCATTGGTTAATATGTAATGTATTATCTGAAAAGACTGCAAAACATTGATCACTGCCTTATCATGAATCAGACCATTGATTCATTTGTGTTGGGATACGCAAACTGGTGCCTTCCATATATTTTGAACTTCAACTCTCCTTGTGTACAGTATGGTTAATGGCTTAGGAAATTGTCCAGAACATCTGTAGAGCACCAGACAGCCTTGTTGTTGTTTATTCGTTTAGTCACTTCCGACTCTTCGTGACTTCATGGACCAGCCCACGCCAGAGCTTCCTGTCGGTCATCAACACCCCCAGCTCCCCCAGGGATGAGTCCACCACCTCTAGAACATCATCCATCCATCTTGCCCTTGGTCGGCCCCTCTTCCTTTTGCCCTCCACTCTCCCTAGCATCAGCATCTTCTCCAGGGTGTCCTGTCTTCTCATTATGTGGCCAAAGTATTTCAGTTTTGCCTTTAATATCGTTCCCTCAAGTGAGCAGTCTGGCTTTATTTCCTGGAGTATGGACTGGTTTGATCTTCTTGCAGTCCAAGGCACTCTCAGAATTTTCCTCCAACACCGCAGTTCAAAAGCATCTATCTTCCTTCGCTCACCCTTCCTTATGGTCCAGCTCTCACAGCCATATGTTACTACGGGGAACACCATTGCTTTAACTATGCGGACCTTTGTTGTCAGTGTGATGTCTCTGCTCTTAACTATTTTATCGAGATTTGTCATTGCTCTTCTCCCAAGGAATAAGCGTCTTCTGATTTCCTGACTGCAGTCAGCATCTGCAGTAATCTTTGCACCTAGAAATACAAAGTCTTTCACTGCTTCTACATTTCTCCCTCTATTTGCCAGTTATCAATCAAGCTGGTTGCCATAATCTTGGTTTTTTTGAGGTTTAGCTGCAAGCCAGCTTTTGCACTTTCTTCTTTCACCTTCATCATAAGGCTCCTCAGTTCCTCTTCGCTTTCAGCCATCAAAGTGGTATCATCTGCATATCTGAGACTGTTAATGTTTCTTCCAGCGATTTTAACCCCAGCCTTGGATTCCTCAAGCCCAGCATGTCGCATGATGTGTTCTGCATACAAGTTGAATAGGTAGGGTGAGAGTATACAGCCCTGCCGTACTCCTTTCCCAATCTTAAACCAGTCCGTTGTTCCGTGGTCTGTTCTTACCGTTGCTACTTGGTCGTTATACAGATTCCTCAGGAGGCAGACAAGATGACTTGGGATCCCCATACCACTAAGAACTTGCCACAATTTGTTATGGTCCGCACAGTCAAAGGCTTTAGAATAGTCAATAAAACAGAAATAGATGTTTTTCTGAAACTCCCTGGCTTTTTCCATTATCCAGTGGATATTGGCAATTTGGTCCCTAGTTCCTCTGCCTTTTCTAAACCCAGCTCGTACATCTGGCAATTCTCACTCCATTAATTGCTGAAGTTTACCTTGCAGGATCTTGAGCATTACCTTACTGGCATGTGAAATGAGTGCCACTGTTCGATAGTTTGAACATTCGTTAGTGTTTCCCTTTTTTGGTATGGGGATATAAGTTGATTTTTTCCAGTCTGATGGCCATTCTTGTGTTTTCCAAATTTGCTGGCATATAGCATGCATTACCTTGGCAGCATCATCTTGCAAGATTTTGAACAGTTCAGCTGGGATGCCGTTGTCTCCTGCTGCCTTGTTATTAGCAATGCTTCTTAAGGCCCATTTGTCATGCACTGCCTACCACCGAGTAATGCGCAGACACTGGTTCAGTTGAAACAGGCTCTGGTTTATTCATCGCGTAGTGCCAGTCGTAGAAAAAAGCTGAGAGTGACAGGAGCGCGCCGGTGCGGGGTTTAAATACCCCGCGCCGGTCAGCGCCCCCTCACTCAGGGTTACGTCATCCCCCCTTTGTCCAACATGCTGTCTTGCCGGTAGGTGAGGGGTTGCGAGGCCCCGCTGGCGCTCCGGGATCGCCCATCATCGGTTTCCTTATTCATCCGGTGATTGCTGTCAGCTGGGCGATCTCCGTTGCGCTAGCGCTAACAGCTTGGGTGTGCCTCGCGATCCGCTTAGCCTTTGTATCTTCTTCTTTCTTCTTTGTGAGTTGATGGCTGCTTATCTTGAGCCCCTTCCCCTGCTTCCTCGTTATTGTCATGTGTGCCATTGCGCTGATGTCTTCAGCTCAATGGCACTCATGACATACTGCCCCCTGTCCGAATAGTGCCCCCCCCCGGCTTTCTGGTTTTTTACCAGGAGAGCTGTCAAAATAGTTTTTTTTTTTGAATTTCCCGCCGGAGTGTTTTCGCCCCTCCCTTTGTTCCGCCCTCTACCACGTGTCCATCTAGGGTGTGTTCCCAGTGTGCATGCCCCGATCACACCCTGGACGTGCGCATGCTCCGGCCACACCCTGCTTGTTTGGCTCAGTTCGGCGAGGAGAGAGGCGTGGCTGGTCGGGTGCTTATCAGCTCCAGGTAGGGCCCTTATTTTTATTCTAAGTGCGTCGCCTTTGTTATGTGTGCTCCTGGGCGTTGTCCCCAGGTATGCACTGTTGACTTGATTGCCACTCCCCCGTGGGCCCGGGGCGGGGGGAGGGTGCTGGCGACCGCTTGTCACTCCCTCGTGGGCCCAGGGTGGGGGGGGTGAGTCCAGGGGGGGGGAGGTCCACCCAAGTCGCGGGCTTGGGGGGGCCCTTTCCCTTGGGGCACGGTAGGCGGGGGGGGGCGTGGGGGAGGGGGTATGCAGGTGCCGGTTTGCTTGTCTCGCCTTAGGCTTGTCGGGGTACGCCCGGTGAAAAGCCCGGGTCAGGTCAGGCGCGTTAATGTTGTGCGCCGCCACCCATTCTGGGTGGGGGAAGTGTTTCCACCTGACCAAATAGTGTAAAGTTCCCCATTGCCTGCGGGAGTCGAGTATGTCCCTTACTTCGAAGTGATGTTGGCCATCGATCATCACTGGTGAGGGCAGTGGCGTGCTTGGGTGCCATCGAGAGGTAGTTGCAGGTTTCAGGAGGCTGGTGTGGAATACCGGGTGGAGTCTCCATAGGTTGTGTGGCAGGTCCAAGCGTATTGCCACCGGGTTCACTATCTGTGTGACTCGGAACGGCCCGATGTACTTAGGCCCCAGTTTTTTCGAGGGTTGGGGCGACTTTAGGAATTTGGTGGATAGGTAGACCATATCCCCAGCCTGGAACGTCGGTTGTTGGCGCCGGTGCTTGTCGGCCTGCTCTTTGTAGGCCGCCTGTGCTTCCTTCAGCGCTGCCGTGATTATTGGCCACGATTCCGCAATCTTCTGTCCCCAGTCACTAGCGTCCACCTGGGGTCCCGGGGGTTGTGGTAGCTCCGGTATGGGGATGAAGTCGCGCCCCGAGACTACCTCGAACGGAGTTTTCCCCGTGCTCGTGTGGACGGCGTTGTTGTATGCGACTTCGGCGAACGGGAGCAGTTCGGCCCAGTCGTCTTGATGGTAGTTGGTGTATGAGCGTATGAATTGTTCTAGGGTGGCATTGAGGACCTCTGTGGCTCCGTCCGTCTGGGGGTGCCAGGCAGTGGATAGGGCCTGTTGGGTCCCCGTCAGCTTTAGGAAGGCCCGCCAGAATTTAGAAGTGAATTGTGTGCCCCTGCCGGTCACCACACGTGCGGGACATCCGTGTAACCTGTACACGTGGATGAGGAAGAGTTTGGCTAGTTGTTGTGCGGACGGGACCGATGTGCAGGGGATGAAGTGGGCCTGTTTCGAAAAGTAGTCTTTCACCACCCAAATGGCCGTTTTCTTCTGGCTGGGTGGGAGGTCTACTATAAAATCCATGGAGATTTCCTCCCATGGGCGGGAGGGTTCCGCCACCTGTTGTAAAAGTCCCGAGGGCTTGCCTGGTGCCCGTTTGGCTCTGGCGCACGTTGGGCAGGACGCTACGTAGGCTTTCACGTCCCGTCTTAGCGCGGGCCACCAGAATTGACGCCTTGTTAGGTGCAGGGTCTTAAGGAACCCAAAGTGTCCCGCTTGCTTGGTGTCGTGGGATCTATGCAAGATCGCTTGGCATTGCGAGTCCGGGACATAGATTCTGCCTTCCCCCCATGCCAGGTCCTGTGCCATCGTTACCTTGTCGGGGTTTGCCAGGAACCAGGGGTCGGTTTTGAGGGCGGCGGTGAGGTCCGTGCGTATCCCCCCTGGTAGTTGCGGTTGGCGTCGTCTGGTCACTGGTTGCCCCGCCATCGGTTGCGCCGTAGAGTCGTGCTGCTTCCGAGCGCCGCTCTGGGTGGTCACAGCCATCCCCAGTTGGGAAGCGGATAGGACCGTCCCAATCGTGTCTGGGGCGGGCTCTTCGTCTTGGGGCAGTTGGGAAAGGGCGTCAGCCAGGAAGTTCTTTTTACCCGGCATGAACTTCAGCTGAAAGTTGAAGCGGCTGAAGAATTGGGCCCATCGGACCTGTTTTGGGCTGAGGCATCTGGGCGTTCGGAGGGCCTCGAGGTTCCGGTGGTCAGTCCAGACCTCGAATGGTTGGGCAGCTCCTTCGAGTAGGTGTCTCCATGTTTCCAGCGCCGATTTTACCGCGAAGGCTTCCTTCTCCCAGACGTGCCATCGCCTTTCTGTCTCGGAGAATTTCCTCAACAGGTAGGCGCATGGTTTCAGGAGTCCTGTGGGGTCCTTTTGGAGTAGGATGGCCCCCAGGGAGAAGTCTGAGGTGTCGGCTTGGACCACGAACGGCCGTTCTGGGTCCGGGTGCGCGAGGATTGGCTCTGTGGTGAACAGCGCTTTCAACTTATTGAATGCGGTCTGGCACGCGGGAGTCCAATTCAATACTGTGCCCGGGTTCTTGGCGCGTCGGGTGTCCCCCACCCCTTTGGTTTTGAGGAGGTCCGTTAGGGGGAGGGCTATCTCCGCGAACCCCCGGGCGAATGACCTGTAAAAATTCACGAAGCCGAGGAAGCTCTGGAGTTGGTGTCTGTTGCGGGGGCGTTCCCAGTTCACCACCGCCTCAACTTTTGCGGGGTCCATTTCTATGCCATCTCCGGAGATTCGGTACCCCAGGTAGTCTAGGCGCGCTTTATGGAATTCGCACTTTGCGGGTTTGGCATAGAGCTGCGCCCTTCTTAGCTTATCGAGGACTTGTCTGACTAGGGTCACATGTTCCTCGTGCGTTTTGGTGTAGATAAGGACGTCGTCTATGTAGACGAGGACCCCTTTGAACAGGTGTTCATGCAGAACCTCATTGATGAGCTGCATAAACACCCCCGGGGCCCCCGCGAGTCCGAACGGCAGCACTTTGTACTGGAAGGCGCCTAGGGGGCAGTTGAACGCAGTTTTCCATTCGTCCCCCTCCTTGATTCGGATGCGGTAGTACGCCTCGCGAAGGTCCAGCTTGGAGAAGACCTTGCCCGTGGACAGGTGGGCGAGCATATCTTTTACCAGGGGTAAGGGGTATTTATTGGACAGGGAAGCCGCGTTTAGGCCCCGGTAGTCGGAGCAGAGCCGTAGGGTGCCGTCTTTCTTCTCCCGGAATAAGACGGGGGCTCCGACCGGTGAGCATGCTGGCTCTATGAATCCCCTCTCTAGGTTTTTATCGATGAACTCCCGGAGGGTTGCCATCTCCTTCGGGGTCATCGAGTAGATCTTCGGTCTAGGTAAGGGGACGTCGGGTAGCAGGTCAGTCCGACAGTCCGTCTTGCGGTGGGGGGGTAGTTGATCAGCTTCTGCCTCTCCGAAGACCTCGGAGAAGTCAGCGTATTGTTCCGGTAGGTCTGCTGTGGTAGCTGTGTTGTCCTGTGTAGCCGCCTCTGCTCGTCCCACAGTGGGGTTGGTTCTGCCCGCCGGAACTGGCGCCCGGTACTCGCCGTCGCCGAATAGGAAGGTGCGGGTCTCCCAGTTGATGCGCGGGTTGTTTGTCGCGAGCCATGGCATTCCCAAGACTGCAATGGGTCATCCGATGTGGGTGACTACGAACGATGTGCGTTCGGTGTGGGTGCCCATTTGCAGGGTGACCGGCTCGGTCTGCATCGTGGCTGGTTTCCCTCCCGCTGTTGAGCCATCCAGCTGGTGGAATGCCAGCGGCGTGGGGAGGGGGGAGCAGCGGAGGTCAAGTTTGGCAACTAAGTCGGGGTGGATGAGGTTTTTCGAGCACCCCGAGTCCACTAGTGCCGCGGCCGTGGTGACTCCGTTGCCGGCAGAGAGTTTGATTGCCGCCATTATAACGGAGCTTTCGCCGTTCCGTCGAGGTGGTCCGCGCTGCTGTCCCACCGCCTGCCTCGCAACGCGTTTCAGGGCAGGCGGGGAGCGTTTCCCGCCGGCTGGTCTGGGTCTACGGCGTCCTCTCCCCCCCAGTAGGCGTCCCAGCCCTCGTCTGGTGTCGCTGTGGCTCCGGTCATTCGGCGGTGGGGGGGCGGCGACGGGTTAGGTGGTTTGAGGCTAGTTTTCGGGGTGGGTTTGGGCACACTAGCCGGCGGTCGGTTGGCGAAGCAATCTGCCATCTTGTGCCCCAGTTTTCCACACCTCCCGCAGGGCCCGCGATTAAATTTCTTCCTTGGGTATGTGGGACCGGCCATCCCCACGTGTGGCGCGGGTACCTTTGGGCAGGTGTTGGTCGTGTCTTCCGTCGTTGCCATGAGGAAGGTGCGGTGCGCGTGTTCTGCTTTCCCCGCGAGGTGGATCCAACCGTATAGAGTCTCCGGGTCGTCCCGGTAGAGGGCCCATTGGAGTACGTTGCGGTTGAGCCCCCTTTTGAACATTTCCAGCAGGGTGGTCTAGGACCAGTCTTCCCTGCGAGGGTGGTCTAGGACCATTGATCTTCCCTGCGAGGGCTTTGAACTCGAGGGCGTAGTCCGGGACAGTGCGTGCGCCCTGTTTGAGTCTTTGGAGTGCGCTTTTCGCCCTCACTTTGGCTAGTGGGTCCTCAAAGTAGCTCTTCATCTCGGTGATGAAGGCGTGGAAGTTGGCGAGGGCGGGGGAGCTGGACTCGTACAGTTGGACGTACCAGTCCACCGCCCGGTCTTGTAGTTTGATCGCCACGGCTGCGATCTTGTCCGCTTCGGAGTCATAGGAGTGTCCGTGCCTCCCCATGAACTCCCTGGCGTTCGTAATGAAGAACGACAGTTTCGCGGGGTTCCCATCAAAGAAGATGGGGAAGTCCTTTGGGGCTCGGGCGTTTTGTGAGCCCCCTCCTCTCACTTCCCGGCCTGTGGCGTCGTCCATCTGGGCCGTTTGTTGACCATCATCTGGCCCGTGGGAGTGCGGCGCCTCGCTCGGGGTGTGGACCTGTGCGGGGACGTCGTTGGGCGGCGCAGGGGACATCAACGATTGAAGCATGGTCCGGAGTTCCTTCAGTTGGGTCTCCATGGCTGCGAGTCTAGCTTGTGCGTCCCCGTCCGCGATCCACGCTGCCGCTGGGGCCGGTTCCATCAGTGTGTCGGCGGGGGTGGGTCGCCGGTGGGGTTCAGGCACTCAAGTCCGTTGGACCGCTTCCTCCACCATCGGCTGGGTTGCTTCTTCGTCCTCCCCCGTGCTTACCGCCGTTGGGCTGCCACTCCACGCCCGTGGCTGGGGTGCGATGTGGGGCGCGGGGTTCTCCGCTGGTCTCGGGAGGTATGTTGCTCCCTCCTATGGCCGGGTTGCCTCCATCGCCATCTCCCCCTGGGGTTGGAGCTGAGGCTCGGGTTGGGCCGGGTGGGTGTCCATGGCTCCGGGGGTCCGCGGTGCCTCTGGCCTCGATCGGTCCTCCTCTGCTTCTTGCCGTGCGGCTCGCCCCCCTTGTCCGCGTCGCGCCGGCCTCATCGTTCCTGGTCTTCTCGCCGTCTACTCCTCACGTGGCTCGTTGTCGTCTGGTGGGGCTCGGCGAGGCTGAGTTTGTGACTCTCAGCTTTATGTCATGCACTGCCTACCGCCGAGTAATGCGCAGACACTGGTTCAGTTGAAACAGGCTCTGGTTTATTCATCGCGTAGTGCCAGTCGTAGAAAAAAGCTGAGAGTGACAGGAGCGCGCCGGTGCGGGGTTTAAATACCCCGCGCCGGTCAGCGCCCCCTCACTCAGGGTTACGTCATCCCCCCTTTGTCCAACATGCTGTCTTGCCGGTAGGTGAGGGGTTGCGAGGCCCCGCTGGCGCTCCGGGATCGCCCATCATCGGTTTCCTTATTCATCCGGTGATTGCTGTCAGCTGGGCGATCTCCGTTGCGCTAGCGCTAACAGCTTGGATGTGCCTCGCGATCCGCTTAGCCTTTGTATCTTCTTCTTTCTTCTTTGTGAGTTGATGGCTGCTTATCTTGAGCCCCTTCCCCTGCTTCCTCGTTATTGTCATGTGTGCCATTGCGCTGATATCTTCAGCTCAATGGCACTCATGACACCATTCAACCTCACTCTTCAGGTTGTCTGGCTCTAGCTCCCTGACCACACCATCAAAGCTATCCCTGATATTGTTATCCTTCCTATACAGGTCTTCTGTATATTCTTGCCACCTTTTCTTGATCTCTTCTTCTTCTGTTAGGTCCTTGCCATCTTTGTTTTTGATCATACCCATTTTGGCCTGGAATCTACCTCCAATGTTTCTAATTTTCTGGAAGAGGTCTCTTGTCCTTTCTATTCTATTGTCTTCTTCCACTTCCGCGCATTGCTTGTTTAAAAATAATTCCTTATCTCTTCTGGCTAACCTCTGGAATTTTGCATTTAATTGGGCATATCTCCCCCTATTGCTGTTGCCTTTTGCTTTCCTTCTTTCTTGAGCTACTTCTAGTGTCTCAGCAGACAGCCATTTTGCCTTCTTGGTTTTCTCTTTCTTTGGGATGTATTTTGTTGCCGCCTCCTGAACAATGTTGCGAACTTCTGTCCAGAGTTCTTCCGGGACCCTATCTACTAAGTCCAGTCCCTTAAATCTATTCTTCACCTCCACTGCATATTCCTTAGGAATATTAGTGAGCTCATATCTAGCTGATCTGTGTGCCTTCCCTAATCTCTTTAGTCTGATCCTAAATTGTGCAAGAAGAAGTTCATGATCTGAACTACAGTCAGCTCCAGGTCTTGTTTTTACCGACTGTATAGGTGTCCGCCACCTTTGGCTGCAAAGGATATAGTCAATCTGATTTCGGTGTTGTCCATCTGGTGAAGTCCATGTATAAAGCCGTCTCTTAGGTTGTTGGAAGAGAGTGTTTGTTATGCAGAGTGAGTTGTCTTGGCAAAATTCTATCAGCCTATGTGTCCTAACAGCCAGGAACCACGCTGAGAGAAGGAGTAGGTCTCTAGTGTTTTATTACTGCTACATAACAGAGAATCCTAACAAACTGAAGAAGCGTGGGAAAACCCAGACATATAAACCCCAAAGACTAAGGCGGGCCCGATCTGTGTCTCTTTGAATGGCCACCTAATTCCTCAGTACTACGCATGCGCTTTACAGCCTGGATGGGAGCCCCCTGCTTGCCATCCTCACTCATGACACTATGTCCTGCTTTGTTTTGTTCTCCCAGGCCATCCTTACCTGTAATTCCAGGTGTCATTTGACTGCCCACCTTAGCATTCCAGTCTCCCGTGATGAAAATAACATCTCTTTTAGGTGTGTTGTCCAGTAGGTGCTGCAGATCCTCATAGAACTGCTCTACTTCAGCTTCTTCAGCATCTGTGGTTGGGGTGTATATTTGGATTACTGTGATGTTAGATGGCTTGCCCTGAATTCGAATTGAGATCATTCTATCGTTTCTTGGATTGTACCCAAGCACTGCTTTAGCCACTTTGCTATTAGTTATGAAGGCTACTCCATTTCTTCTGTGGTCCTCTTGTCCACAGTAGTAGATCTGGTGGTCATTTGTTGTGAAATGGCCCATTCCAGTCCATTTCAGTTCCCTGACGCCCAGAATGTCTATCTTTAATCTTGACATCTCACCAACAACCACATCCAATTTGCCCTGGCTCATAGATTTTACATTCCAGGTTCCAATGGTGTGTTGATTCTTAGAACATCGGATTCGCCGTTCACCACCAGCACCGTCGGCCACTAGCCGTCCTTTCGGCTTTGAGCTAGCTGCGTCATCACGTCTGGGGCTAGTTGAGCTCATCCTGTGTTCCTCCCCAGTAGCATTTTGACCATCTTCCGACCTGGGGGTCTCATCTTCTGATGGTATACCGACATATCTCTGGTTGTACTGATCCATTTAGTTCTCATGGCAAGAATACTGGGGTGGGTTGCCATGACCTTCCCCAGGGATCGCATTTAGTCTGACCTCTCTGTCATGACCTTCCTGTCTTGGGTGGCCCTTCACGGTCTAGCTCATGGCATCATTGAGGTGCTCAAGCTCCAGCACCACGACAAGGTAACGATCCTTTGCTGAAGCCAGACAGCCTACCCCTGATTTTTCTCAATTTTGTCTGCTCTGATTAGCAGTGGTTTTCCAGGGTTTTAGGCAGATTTCCTTGAATGGAGATATGATAGACTGAACATGGGATATGTATGAACTGCATACACCACCACTGAGTAATAGCCCTTGAGTAATGTACATATGTGCCCTGGTGCACTAATGTTCAAGAAATTCAGGGGCAGTCTGGAAGATGCATTTTTGAAATAATGAGCCCTCTTGTTCAGCCTGTCAATATAAGGTGATTCCAAAGTTGTAGATATTACTTTTGATTAAATTGCTGCAGGGTTTAATCTTTATTGTTGGACCAATGATACATTTAGAGCAGGACTTGAGGGAAGAGACCTTGGCCTTACTCAGTAGACTGAATAGGAAGGGTCCCAATGCAGCTGCATTGGTTAACTGTATTTGAAGCAAGTGGATTAAAATATTCCTTAAAACAGTAGGCCTGTCCCTGTCCACATATGTAATGATGTCCCACCTACTTTACAGCCTTCAGCTCTCCAAAAATGGTTAAATACAACCTTTGATCATAAAAGGTTATCCATCCCTATTTTAGAGCTGTCCTCCCTACCATGAAAGCATTGTTTGTTTGTTTATTTTCTATCTCACCATTTTTATTTTTATAAATAATTCAAGGTGGTGAACATACCTAATACTCCTTCTTCCTCCTCTTTTCCCCACAACAACAATCCTGTGAGGTGAGTTGGGCTGAGAGAGAGTGACTGGCCCAAGGTCACCCAGCCGGCTTTCATGCATCACTAGAACTCACAGTTTCCTGGTTTCTATCCCATTGCCTTAACCACTAGACCAAACTGGCTCGCATTAACTACCAAGTCTAACATTACTTAACCCTTCTACTACATAAGGCTGCTTTCATACTTTAATTCATTCATTTAGAGCATTAGAAGCAGAATGCATGAGAACTGTCCACTCTAGACATAAGAAATGGTATATGCCAGGAATGAAATGCAGGGAAACTATGCAGATATAGGCATATTTACATCCAGTTAGATATACATATGTTGCAATCCAGATGGAGACAAGAAAGTGATCTATTAGCAGAATGGGTAAGGAACCCAATTCTGTTGTGGTTGTTTTCTTTTAAGAGATACATGTATTTATAATGTGTTTTGTGTAAATTCTATCATGAAGGGGAGTCCTGAAATTGGATTAAGGGAAGAACTAGCAGAAGTAATTGCAGAACTACTCTCTGTAATCTTTCAGAAGTCCTGGAGAACAGGCAAGGTCTCAGAATAGTGGAGGAAGACTAATGTTCCTATTTTCAAAAAGGAGAAGAAGCAGGACCTGGGAAACTAGAGGCCTGAGTTTGACATCAGTTCTGGGCAAGGTCCTTGAGCAGATTATGAAACAGCAGGTCTGTGAGCATTTTGATAGGAATTCATTAATTAATGAGAGCCAACATGGATTTAATGCTGAACAAGTCATGCCAAACTTATTGATTTCCTTTTATGATAGAGTACTATACTGATTGATCAGGGAAATGCTGTAGATATAGTATATCTTGAGTTTAACAAGGCTTTTGACAAAGTCTCTTATAGTACCCTTATTAACAAAATAGTCACATCTGGGTTTGACAACTCAGCCGTCAGGGTGATACACAATTGGCTCAAGGATCATACTCAAAGGGTAGTTATAAATGGCATCAAATCTACCCGGAGAGACATCTCAGGTGGGGTGCCACAGGGCTCTGTCCTGGGCCTGGGGCTCTTCAACATTTTTATAAATGATATGGATAAAGGAGTCGAGGGAATGCTTACCAAATTTGCAGATAATGCAAAGCTAGGAGTAGCTAATACTTAGGAGGAGAGGGAAAAAATTCAAAAAGACTTAGGCTAGAACAGTGGGCAGAAACAAATAGAATGAAATTTAACAGAAAGAAATGCAAAGTCATGCATCTAGGTAGGAAAAATGAAAGAAATATACAGGACGGAGAATATCTGGCTCAAGAGCAGCATCTATGAGAAGGACTTAGAGTCACAAGTTCAACATGTCCCAAGTAATGCAGCTGAAAAGAAGACCAACAACATCCTGAAGAGTATCAAGAAGAACATAGAGTCCAGATCTCAGGAAGTAATTATCCTGCTCTACTCTGCCTTAGTCAGGCTTCACTTGGAGTATTAGGTCCAGATCTGTACACATCCCAGTTTAAAAGGACATTGATAAACTAGAGGAAGTGCAGAGAAGGGCTACTGAGATGGTGAGAGGACTGGAAACCTACAAGGAACGGCTAAAAGACCTAGGTGTGTTTAGCTCACAGAAGAGTAAGACATGATAGCTGTCTTCAAATACCTGAAGGGTTGTCACATCATAGAGGGTTCGGACCTATTTTCACTTGTTCCAGAGGGTGATGTCCTAACAGTCAGGAACCATGCTGAGACGAGGAAGAAGTCTCTAGTGTTTTATTACTGCTACATTAGACAGAAAATCCTAACATACTGAAGAAGCGTGAGAAAACCCATACAGATAAACCCCAAAATCAAGGCGGGTCTGTTCTGTGTCTCTTTGAATGACAGCTCAAACTCTCTAAACTACACATGCGTTTTCCCCCCTGCATAGGGGCCCCCTCCTGCTCACCATCAGTGCTCATGACAGGTACGATTAGAACTAAGGAGGTGAAACTTCAAGGATGTAGATACAGATTAGACATTAGAAAGAACTTCTTGACAGTAAAAGCTGTCAATCAGTAGAATAGGTTATGGCAGGGGGTGGTTTCTTCCCCTTCACTGGAGGAGAAACAGAGGCTGGATAGTCATCTGTTGAGGTGGTTTAGTGAATCCTGCAGTGGGCAGGGGATTTGACTTGATGACCTCTTAGGTCCCTTCCAACTCTATGATTTTATGGTGAGAAGGGCTAAATGCAATACTAAAAAGAGAGGGACAGGACAGGAAGAGATCATATGGACAAAAGCTAGTGGCATGATTTTAAATAAGTAAAATAAGCAAGCCAAACTGCTTACCATAAAAAACCCTAACAAATTCATATTCAGTAATTTATGGCAAAACAATTGAGTTTATTAGCACTCCAGTGACTTTTCCTATTTTATTCGACTGTCTATATATCATTTTTTATTCAAATGTGAATCAGAATTAGATTCTAATTACCCAAAATAAACTACTTGTTTCAAATGGCACCAATTCGGATCCCAGAAAAAAACTTTGTAAGAATGGCAAAAACTGTTAAAAATTTTATATGGAGTTGAAAAACAAAAGCTAAAGTAAAGTTCAAAATTTTACAAGACTCAAAAGACAGAGGTGGTCTTTCTCTTCCAAACCTCAAACTCCTTTGACCCTCCTTTGATCACCCAGCAGAAATGTCTTTGTTTATGTCACAGTCTGGAGATCCCTGCATTAACTGAATTCCATGGAGGAAGATGTAATCTAATTTAGTTTATTTTTAATCAAATTAAGCTTCCTTAAATGAGGAAATACCCATTTAGACCTGAAGAATCTCTGTACTAAAGGCTTGATTGCTGGGAAAATCACAGCTGATTTGCTTCTTGTACTTTTTAAATCAGAATTGAACTAATTTAAAGAACTTTCTAACAAGCTGAAATAGAACTATGGCAAAGGCCTTTAACAAGTGATGAACTGCAACATTCCCACTGAAGGAAATGTGTTCTTTTCTTTTCAAGTAGCTATCTTAATTTGAGTACCTATTGGGTTTGGATTGGATAGACTCTCTAAAAGTGACAAAATGAGTTAAGGCTGAAGGGTAATATTGAAAATCAAGAGTGCATATTGCAATGGTGAAGCTGAGAGATGGAGCTGACTCTCCCAAGGGGAGAGAGAAAATCTGTGTTAGATAAGGTAATTTTCAATATAAGCATATGCAGGACAAATGTGAGCATAGGAATAAAGAAGTATAATAACCATGCATCCAGTCATCTTTATTCTAATCATTCAGCTTTTGTCTTCCTGCTGTTACCTCAACTGTATGATTTTTGATATGTCTCTTTTGTGAGTATCCTACTGTTACAATATCTTGATATATGAACCATGTCCAGCACTTGATTCAGCAGATGGAGTAGTGAAATGAGAAAACAAGCAAGGCGTATAATGAAATGAGTAAACCAAAGCCTGTAGGAGTTTGGAATCTATAAGAAAGCTAGTTGGCAAAGTCTTGCTAGTTCACTGAGAAATGCAACCAAATGAATTTCTTTGATTAGGATAAGTACCATTAGGAACTGCAGTCCATAATTTAAGCGTTTAATTAAGTCTAAGGTTGCTACTCACTGTTCATTTAGCAGCCATGGTTGAAAAAGAAAAAGCCATATTCCCTTCATCTTTGCCTGGCAAGCCTTCAGGAATTTTAAATTAGAGTCTCAGATTGAGACATAATGTTAGTGCTTTTTTTTGGTTAGAGTTAGTTATCGGTTAATAAAGGTTAAGCTACTAGAGACTCCTTCCCATACTGTGCCCCATTTATTTAGATTTTACTGACATGGAACAAATTCTATACTAGCAAAGATACATAGAAACCGGGACCCTTTTAGTGGTAGGATAAGGACTAACCGATTCTGATTTTAGTAATATATTTAGCTCATAATTTAGTTGCGATCTTATTTGCCTGATGTCTAATTGCATGTTACTGACTACTCTATTTTCTTCTGTCCCGAGTGGTTAATCAAGGGCCATGTTTCTATGTTCTGCTTCGACATGAATATAATGCAAAATAAAGCATTTTGTGATCCAAGCTGAAATTAGGCTATGGTCCATATGTAGCTCCTCAAGGGCTTGCTATAATAAACATCTTGTCCTGATACCTTCCTAGGTCTGCGCAGTAGGGCAATCTTATGAGAAGCTATAGGGCTATGAGATGCCTTTCATTTTGATTTATCTGTTTATCCAAGACTGTTTGCAAAAATACTTTCTAGACTGCTGTTTTGTAAGAAGAAGAGGCTTTGTCAATTCATTCTGGCACCTTCCTGTACGAAGCAGTGATACTTAATTTGAATGAACTTGTGCTTTAGAAAAAATGCTCTTGTTTCCCAGGAAACATCAACGTAATTTATTTTAGAAACAGAACAAAGAAGATGGCAAGTGGAAACTGGATATCAGACGGAAAAAAGAATGGCCCTAGAAGAGGAAAGGGAATTGTCAGGACATAAAAGGTTGAAAGTAGTCGCCCCTCTACCCAGACGTATCCCCAATGTGCATCCTTCCAGAAGTTGGAGCTTGAACTTCTGCAGCAGGATCAGATTCCCTGCTTACTTTGGTCCTGTAGAAAAATGGGGGTAATAGGAAGATTCAAAAAATGACTGGACTCAGCTAAATAATATATGAAATTATGAAAAAGAAAACACTAAGTTGAAATTCAATTTTCAGGAAGGTAAAGCAAGTGCAGAGTGAGAGATTTTATTCAAGGCTGAAAAATTGAATTGGCTTGCCATACCAGAAAAGGTGCACAAAAGTGCTCAAACGCTGTGCTGTCCATTTCTACTTTGTGCTATCAGCAGACATGTGGCTATAAGGACTTCATCTGTAGTGGCCTTGTTCTATAAAAGTACAAGCTAAGCATGCCCTGTGTGACCTCTTCTTCATAATACTTAATACAAATGTATTTTATTTTAGTCAAGAATGAACAATAAAATAGCCTCTGGAAGCTTACAGTAAATAGAACATGATGCAATAAATACAGTTAAGCCCACAGGGTAAAAAAGTAAATGAGCAGTTATCAAGCTGACACATAAAGCCAGCAAAGAAGAACTATTTAAATACGTACCACTGAAACCTAAGGGAAGAGGGCATATTTAGCTTGATATAGGAAGGGAAACAGAGTCAGTATGTTAACATATATGGGGAGCACCTATGTCCTATTGAAATGTCTAGTAAACTTCGCTGAGTCTCTGAAGGGATCTTAGTCTCCACAGGATGTCCATACATACACTTTGATGTCTGCAGGGGGTGGGGGGAAACCTTCTGTACCTACAACTATACATGCATGGACTTCTGCACATAAGTGTGATATTTACACAATATTTCAGGACCTGTTGTAGTGGCTAACGTCAGTGAGCAGTATTACTGGAAATGGGACTTACAGGGATTGCCTGCATGGTGAGTACTTCTATTACTTCATGTCTGAGTAGGGTCCCAGATGCCAGTCTTGTCAGATATGGTCAGCACAAGTATTAGAAGTACGCATTCCAAATCTCTGGATTATCAGAGCTGGCCTGCTCCCTTCCTTTCAAACTTCAGGAAGTCTATAGATCTGTGTAAATGACAGTTTGCACAAACATACCTTAGTTACTTCAGCGTAACAGCTCATACTTGCCAGGCAGGACATAGATACTCCGTTTCCCCCTTGCCACAATTTAGCCTTAGTACAAATATTCAACCAACAGCGCTGAATTAACAAATGAAGGAGCCTCTTCTGTGCTACCTTCGTCTGTATGACTGAGACCAATGTTTGTTATTCTTGTAAAACACTAGTGCTTTTGGATGCCATTCATGGAATTCTTTTGAACCATAATTAAAAAATAAATGGCCAGCCCTATAGATGGGCGAGCTTGACATTCACTGTGGGTGTGCTATGGAAGAGCACACTTAGCTAAACTCTGTAATTATGTTTTTATTGAATATATTCACTTCAGTTTTTAGGCTGAACTTGCCCTCTGGATAAATTCTTCAACTTCATTCAAAATCCTGTAGTTTCTTGGGTACTAACCACAAAAATTACTAACATTTATTAGTTCTCTTTGAAATATCTTTCTTTTTCAGTTTCTAGTATGGTATCATTCATCAGCTATTGTTTAAAGGGAATGGATGCTGAAGATGCTTCTCAAACAGGATGCTGTTTATTCCAGGTCTAGATAAAAGCTAGCTGATTGTTTTGTCTGTAAATCACATACAATATTTATTTATTATTTATTTATTAATCACATTTCTATCACTGCCCATCTCCCCCTAAAAGGGGGACTCTGGGCTGTTTACAATAAAATTCACCTTAAAATCTAACATCATAAAATCACCAATATTAAAATAATAAAAATATAAATATAAAATCCAAGTGGGAGCTTTCCATTCCGTTGGGAGAACTCTACATCACCAGCCACCCCCAGGAAGAGCTATTGTCCTTCCCATCCCAGGCGAGGTGGCAAAACCAGGTCTTCAAGCCCCTCTGGAAGGTCGGGAGCGAAGGGGCCTGCCTCACCTCGAGGGGTAGAATGTTCCACAGGGCGGGTGCCACTGCAGAGAAGGCCCACCTCCTGGACCCCGCCAGATGAAATTCTCTTACAGATGGGGTCCACAACATGCCCTCTCTGCATGATCGGGTGGGACGGGTTGATGTTATAGGGATGAGATGGTCCCTCAGGTAGCCTGGCCCCATGCCATGTAGGGCTTTAAAGGTGATAACCAACACCTTGAATTGGATCCGGAAGCAAACTGGAACCCAGTGCAGCTCACTCAGTAGAGGTGTTACATGTGCTGATCTTGGAGCACTCATCACTGTTTGCGCATCTGCATTTTGGACCAACTGAAGCTTCCGGATACTCTTCAAGGGTAGCCCCATGTAGAGCGCATTGCAGTAGTCTATATGGGAGATGACTAGGGCATGAGTGACTGTCCAGAGGGCAACTCGATCCAGGAAAGGGCATAACTAGCGCACAACCTGAAGTTGTGCAAAGGCTCTCCTAGACACAACTGCCACCTGCTCTTCGAGCAGCAGTCGTGAGTCCAGGAGGACCCCCAAGTTACGCATGGGTTCTGAATGGGGCAGTGCAACCCCATCCCGAACTAAAGATAACAACTTCCCGGATACCGAGGAGCCATCAATCCACAGCCACTCCGTCTCACCATGGTTCAGCTGAAGCCTGTTGCTCCCCATCCAGGCCCCCACAGCTCCCAGGCACTGAGAAAGGGCATTGACCGCATCACTTACTTCACCCGGGATGGAGATATATATCTGAGTATCATCAGCATACTGATGGTACCTCATCCCGTGGTGACGGATGGCCTCACCCAGCGGTTTCTTGTAGATGTTAAATAGGAGAGGGAAGAGAACCAAACCCTGCGGTACCCCGCAAAGCAGGGGTCGAGGGTCGGATCTCTCATCTCATATCACCACCGACTGGGACCGGCCCTGGAGGAAGGAGGTGAACCAAAGCAGAACCATGCCGCCCACCCCCAACTCCCTGAGTCATCCCAGAAGAATACCATGGTTGATGGTATCGAAAGCCCCTGAGAGATCAAGGAGAGAGAGGATGGATGCACTGCCTCCATCCCGCTCCCGCCAGAGATCATCCATAAGTGCGACCAATGCAGTCTCTGTCCCATATCCTGGCCTGAAACCTGACTGAAAGGGGTCTAGATAATCCGTTTCATCCAGAATCCTCTGAAGTTGTAACGCCACCACTTTCTCAACCACCTTCCCCAAAAAGGAGAGGTGGGAGACTGGACGAAAGTTGTCCAGGACAGTAGGGTCCAGCGATGGCTATTTGAGGAGGGGGTGTACCAGTACCTCTTTAAAGGCAACTGGAACCACTCCCTCCCTCAAAGATGCATTAACCATCACCTGGACCCAACCACATGTCACCTCCCAGGCTGCTTTCACAAGCCAGGAAGGGCATGGGTTTAGATGACACGTGGTGGCATTTACAATCCAGAGGATCCTGTCCACTTCCTCAGGCCCAACAGGATCAAACTGTTCCCAGATAACTGGGTAAGTACGTTCCCTCAGCATCTCCCCAGACTCTGCCCCACTCTTAGAGTCCAACTTGGACCGAATCTGAGCGATTTTACCCTGCAGATGCTCAGCAAATTCCTCCGCACGGCCCTGTAGGTGGGAGACAGAGCCCCCCCTACCTAATAACGATCGCTTAATTTTAAACAGGGCCGTTGGGCAGCATTCTGCAGATGCAATAAGAGGGGAGAAATATTGATGTTTCGCCGCTCTTACCGCCACAAGGTAGGCCTTAATAGTGGCTCTAGCTTGTGTTCGGTCAGATTCAGTCTTTGTCTTCCTCCAGCGGCGCTCTAGGCATCTCTTCACCCTCTTCAAAACCCGCAGTTCCTCCATAAACCACGGGGAGTGCCGGGTTTGAGTGGGCAAGAGAGGCCGCACAGGCGCAAACCTGTCCAAGGCCCTGGCCACTTCTCTTTTCCAGGTTGTGGTCAGGACCTCCGCTGGACCGTGCAGTAGATCCCTGGGTATAACCCCCAGCTCCTTCTGAAACCTCACTGGGTCCATCAGTTGCCGGGGGCGGACCAATTGAATGGGTCCTGCCTCCCTGTGGAGGGGGGCAGCACAAGAGAATCTCAGGGCCACCAGGGCATGGTTTGACCATGACAATGGGGACAGATCTACCTCTCCCCTCAGATCACATTGCCACTGCTCCGACAAGAAAACCAAGTCTGGAGTGAGGCCACTGTCTCTAGTTGGGTCCCGAATGATCTGAAACAGGCCCATGGCTGCCATGGTAGCCATGAACTCCTGAGCTGCATCTGAGGCATGACCCAGGGAAGGTAGGTTGAAGTCCCCCAAGACCATAAGCCTGGGGAACTCCACCACCAACCCTGAGACGGCCTCAAGCAGGTCAGGCAGGGAGGTTGCCATGCAGCAGGGAGGCTGGTACAGCAGCAACTCTCCCAACTGTTCTCAGGTGTCCAACTTGAAAAACAGGGTCTCACAACCGGCTACCTGTGGAGCAACGCCCCTGAAGGCTATTAGAGATTCTTGGATGACAACTGCCACCCCACCTCCCCTGCCCTGGTGTCGCGGCTGGTGCCACACCTGAAACCCGGCCGGGCACATTTCTGAAGGGGCTACCCCCCCTTCCTGACCCAGCCAGGTCTTGGTGATACACGCCAGGTCTGCCCCCTCTGCGATCAAGTCACCTATAAGGGGGTCTTTGTTGTTGAGTGACCTGGCATTCAGAAGCAGTAGCCGGAGACCAGGGCCCTTAGGGATCTGCTGACCAGGACCTGGGTATGAACCTGGAGGGCCGGAACACACTACTGGTAACAGACACTGGGAGCATCTTCCCCGGAAATGGCCTGCCCTCCAGTTCCTGTCATAACATCCCCGGCCTGTCACCACTTCAATAGTTCTCCCCCATTTCTCTGTAAGGTGAAAAATATTCTGTGAGGGGCACAATGAGACTCTGTGACCTTCTCCTTTTAGGTTCCCCTCATATTTATTTTTTAATTTAATTTAATTTAATTTAATTTAATTTAATTTTTAATTTAATTTTTTAATTTATTTTCTATCTCGCCTTTATTATTTTTATAAATAACTCAAGGTGGCTAACATACCTAATACTCCTTCCTCCTCCTATTTTCTCCACAACAACAACCCTGTGAGGTGAATTGGGCTGAGAGGGACTGGCCCAAGGTCACCTAGCCGACTTTCATGCCTAAGGCGGGACTAGAACTCACAGTCTCCTGGTTTCTAGCCCATTGCCTTAACCACTAGACCAAACTGGCTCTCTCCATAACTCACCAGCCACCTTCTATCGTTAACTTGTACATCAACAATTATCTGTATTGACTGTCTGAGAAATAGATACTAAATTGAAATTATAAATCATTGCAGTTTAAAATCTGTGGGAGAGACTGATGGACCTGCTCTAAGGAAGACTTGCTTTCTTCTCTGTGTCTCAGCATATGGTAGCATCTAGTCTTTTGTGGATGATCTCAGCAACTAAAGCAGGGACTTACTTGGATGAGGGGTCATTTGAGAATTCCAGAGCTGTAGGTTAATCAAATAAACATTCTGGAAGAAGACAGTGATAAGCCACTTCCATAATGCTGCCAAGAAAGCTGCACAGAAAGATGCATTCCACAGCAGCTGAGCTCAGCTCAACCATCTTTACCTACCATCTTGTTCAAGACATGTATAATTAGCACTTGGGTCTGTAGGCAAGTTGCCCTCTACCTACATTGGCACCCCGGAATTTCTTTTTGCCACCCTCAAAGCCCTGGCTGACTAAGGATATTGAAAACTGACAGTATAGTTGACTGCCAGGTTGAGGTGGGAAATACTTTAATCCATTAAGCTCTAAAATTGGCACCTGACAGTTGAAAAAATCAAGACTATCTATGAAACTACACCTGCTAAAACAGTCCTCCCAAAAGTTTTACATGGCTCCATGCATTTTGTGGCTGTTAGCTCATCAAAAACGGTGGTCCTTGGCCATCTAAATCTGATCTATGCTATATCCACACTAAAGCCCCATTTTATTCTATTTAGTAAGAGACTACCAATCCCTCCCCATCCCATCACATAGGCATAGCACATCTTGAAGAGAGGCCAGTGGGAAACAGTATGTATCTATGCGAGGTTACAACTTAGTGTCGTGTCCTTGATCTAACCTACAAACATTGGGGAAATGTACACAGGGTACTAAAACATGATGTGGTATTACACACATATGCAAAATGTTGGACTTTAATACTCTATCCTCCCCTTTCATTCTTCCATATGACCAAGATAGGAATAAAATAGAATTTTGTTTCTCTTCAGTAGATTGCTTGATGAATTGTGAGCAGGGGGAGAACACATGTGAGGTTCATGTGAGACTTTTCCCTGGCCACACAAATTACATGTAAACATGGCTATTTCTAAGACCTTTACACTGTAAATAGGCATCAACTGTTGACAGCCAAAGGAGAGTCCAGAAAAAATTGCCTGTACCATGCATCACCCTGTTCTCCTCTCTGCTAAAAAGCTTAAATTAGCCTTAATGGCTTTTGTCCATTTTAATTTTATGATCTGTCCTGGGAATTATATTAGCAATGAGGCGATGGGATATGAATGTTATAAATGCATACTGAATCTTTCGCAGTGCTATTGCACTTCATATAACTTAGAAACAGCTACAGCTCAGAGGTAGATCACTTGGTTTGCATGCAAACAGAAGGTCTTTAGGCTCAGTCTCTTTCCACCCTCTCCATATGTAGCCTTAAAAAACCTCTGCTTGAAATACTGGGGAGGGCTAAAGTTGCTGTCAGTGAGATAAACAATACCACGAGATAGACCAATGGTTTGACAGTGTCTAAGGTAGCTTCCAATTACTTTTGGTTTTACATTTCACTGTTGAGATAGGTATAATAGCTTGTGAAAGGCTATAATAAAATCAGTGCAGATGCTTGGCCTGGAGTAACTCTGTATAAAATATAGACATTTCTGGAATGAGCTTGTAAGCATTAAAGGTGATGTTGTATCAAACAAATGGTGCTTGCTTTTATCTAATTTTTAGCTATTTGTATGCCTCTTGCATATAATCTAAGCCTAATGATCTGTTATGTGTTTCTTTTTATGGGTCAATGGGTGAGTTGTCTCTCTAGGATACATTGAAAGCAATGGGAGAAAATGACCTGAGTTCTTCCATCTATTTACTGGTGTTTAGCCTCAGTTTAAACTGTGTTGTGTGGGGAATTTTAAAAATCACTTGTTGTCTTGAGGAAAAAAAAACCCATGGAAATATTTGTCAGTTCCTGTTGTTTATTTGTTTAGTCACTTCCGACTCTTCGTGACTTCATGGACCAGCCCACGCCAGAGCTTCCTGTCGGTTGTCAACACCCCCAGCTCCCCCAGGGACGAGTCCGTCACCTCTAGAATATCATCCATCCATTTTGCCCTTGGTCGGCCCCTCTTCCTTTTGCCTTCCACTCTCCCTAGCATCAGCACCTTCTCCAGGGTATCCTGTCTTCTCATTATGTGGCCAAAGTATTTCAGTTTTGCCTTTAATATCGTTCCCTCAAGTGAGCAGTCTGGCTTTATTTCCTGGAGTATGGACTGGTTTGATCTTCTTGCAGTCCAAGGCACTCACAGAATTTTCCTCCCACCACAGTTCCAAAGCATCGATCTTCCTTCTCTCAGCCTTCCTTATGGTCCAGCTCTCGCAGCCATATGTTACTACAGGGAACACCATTGCTTTAACTATGTGGACCTTTGTTGTCAGTGTGATGTCTCTGCTCTTAACTATTTTATCGAGATTTGTCATTGCTCTTCTCCCAAGGATTAAGCGTCTTCTGATTTCCTGACTGCAGTCAGCATCTGCAGTAATCTTCGCACCTAGAAATACAAAGTCTTTCACTGCTTCTACATTTTCTCCCTCTATTTGCCAGTTATCAATCAAGCTGGTTGCCATAATCTTGGTTTTTTTCAGGTTTAGCTGCAAGCCAGCTTTTGCACTTTCTTCTTTCACCTTCATCGTAAGGCTCCTCAGTTCCTCTTCGCTTTCAGCCATCAAAGTGGTATCATCTGCATATCTGAGATTGTTAATGTTTCTTCCAGCGATTTTAACTCCAGCCTTGGATTCCTCAAGCCCAGCTTGTCGCATGATGTGTTATGCATACAAGTTGAATAGGTAGGGTGAGAGTATACAGCCCTGCCGTACTCCTTTCCCAATCTTAAACCAGTCCATTGTTCCGTGGTCTGTTCTTACCGTTGCTACTTGGTCGTTATACAGATTCCTCAGGAGGCAGACAAGATGACTTGGGATCCCCATACCACTAAGAACTTGCCACAATTTGTTATGGTCCACACAGCCAAAGGCTTTAGAATAGTCGATAAAACAGAAATAGATGTTTTTCTGAAACTCCCTGGCTTTTTCCATTATCCATCGGATATTGGCAATTTGGTCCCTAGTTCCTCTGCCTTTTCTAAACCCAGCTTGTACATCTGGCAATTCTCGCTCCATGAATTGCTGAAGTTTACCTTGCAGGATCTTGAGCATTACCTTACTGGCATGTGAAATGAGTGCCACTGTTCGATAGTTTGAACATTCGTTAGTGTTTCCCTTTTTTGGTATGGGGATATAAGTTGATTTTTTCCAGTCTGATGGCCATTCTTGTGTTTTCCAAATTTGCTGGCATATAGCATGCATTACCTTGACAGCATCATCTTGCAAGATTTTGAACAGTTCAGCTGGGATGCCGTTGTCTCCTGCTGCCTTGTTATTAGCAATGCTCCTCAAGTCCCATTCAACCTCACTCTTCAGGATGTCTGGCTCTAGCTCCCTGACCACACCATCAAAGCTATCCCTGATATTGTTATCCTTCCTATACAGGTCTTCTGTATATTCTTGCCACCTCTTCTTGATCTCTTCTTCTTCTGTTAGGTCCTTGCCATCTTTGTTTTTGATCATACCCATTTTGGCCTGGAATCTACCTCCGATGTTTCTAATTTTCTGGAAGAGGTCTCTTGTCCTTCCTATTCTATTGTCTTCTTCCACTTCCGCACATTGCTTGTTTAAAAATAATTCCTTATCTCTTCTGGCTAACCTCTGGAATTTTGTATTTAATTGGGCATATCTCCCCCTATCGCTGTTGCCTTTTGCTTTCCTTCTTTCTTGGGCTACTTCTAGTGTCTCAGCAGACAGCCATTTTGCCTTCTTGGTTTTCTCTTTCTTTGGGATGTATTTTGTTGCCGCCTCCTGAACAATGTTGCGAACTTCTGTCCAGAGTTCTTCCGGGGCCCTATCTACTAAGTCCAGTCCCTTAAATCTATTCTTCACCTCCACTGCATATTCCTTAGGAATATTAGTGAGCTCATATCTAGCTGATCTGTGTGCCTTCCCTAATCTCTTTAGTCTGATCCTAAATTGTGCAAGATGAAGTTCATGATCTGAACTACAGTCAGCTCCAGGTCTTGTTTTTACCGACTGTATAGGTGTCCGCCACCTTTGGCTGCAAAGGATATAGTCAATCTGATTTCGGTGTTGTCCATCTGGTGAAGTCCATGTATAAAGCCGTCTCTTAGGTTGTTGGAAGAGAGTGTTTGTTATGCAGAGTGAGTTGTCTTGGGAAAATTCTATCAGCCTATGTCCTGCTTTGTTTTGTTCTCCCAGGCCATGCTTACCTGTAATTGCAGGTGTCATTTGACTGCCCATCTTAGCATTCCAGTCTCCTGTGATGAAAATGACATCTCTTTTAGGCGTGTTGTCCGGTAGGTGCTGCAGATCCTTGCAGAACTGCTCTACTTCAGCTTCTTCAGCATCTGTGGTTGGGGCGTATATTTGGATCACTGTGATGTTAGATGGCTTGCCCTGAATTCGAATTGAGATCATTCTATCGTTTTTTGGATTGTATCCAAGCACTGCTTTAGCCACTTTACTATTAATTATGAAGGCTACTCCATTTCTTCTGTGGTCCTCTTGTCCACAGTAGTAGATCTGGTGGTCATTTGATGTGAAGTGGCCCATTCCAGTCCATTTCAGTTCACTGATGCCCAGAATGTCTATCTTGAATCTTGACATCTCACCAATAACCACATCCAATTTGCCCTGGCTCATAGATCTTACATTCCAGGTTCCAATGGTGTGTTGATTCTTAGAACATCGGATTCGTCGTTCACCACCAGCACCGTCGGCCGCTAGCCGCCCTTTTGGCTTTGAGCTAGCTGTGTCATCACGTCTGGGGCTAGTTGAACTCCTCCTCTGTTCCTCCCCAGTAGCATTTTGACCATCTTCCGACCTGGGGGTCTCATCTTCCGATGGCATACCGACATATCTCTGGTTGTACTGATCCATTTAGTTTTCACGGCAAGAATACTGGGGTGGGTTGCCATTACCTTCCCCAGGGATCGCATTTAGTCTGACCTCTCTGCCACCTTCCTGTCTTGGGTGGCCCTTCACGGTTTAGCTCATGGCATCATTGAGGTGCTCAAGCTCCAGCACCACGACAAGGTAACGATCCTTTGCTGAAGTGTCAGTTCCTACTTTGCTAAATAAATTGATTTTAAATTAAATTAGAATTAAAATTTTACTGAATAGAGTTCCCTGTAGTAAGTAATATAATTATAGATTCCTTATCTCCTCCTTATTCTTTCTTAAAGATTTACTAAACAGCACTCTTAGAAGGAAAGGGGATAAAGTTTAAAATTAAATGGACTCCCCCCTCCCCCATTAAAGGTAAAGGTAAAGGTTTCCCTTGACGTAAAGTCCAGTCGTGTCCGACTCTAGGGGGCGGTGCTCATCTCCGTTTCAAAGCCTTGGAGCCGGCGTTGTCCATAGGACACTTCCGGGTCATGTGGCCAGCATGACTCACGGAACGCCGTTACCTTCCCGCCGAAGCGGTACCAATTAATCTACTCACATTTGCATGTTTTCGAACTGCTTGGTGTGCAGAAGCTGGGACGAGCAACGGGAGCTCACCCCGCCGCGCGGTTTCGAACCGCCGACCTTCCGATCGACAGCTCAGCGGTTTAACCCGCAGTGCTACCGCGTCCCTACTCCTCCCCCATTAGCAATGTGCTATTTGTGGATTTCAGTTGTTTAAAATAGGGTTAGGATTAGCAAAAGGTTAAGACAATTAAAATTTAGCAACTAGTCTGGGTAGTGGAAGAATGGGTTTTATAAGGTCATGTAGAAGAACTGATGATATGCATTAAACACTCATAGTAGCTAATAACATCAGCAGTAGTAGAACAGAGGATGTGGATTGTGGCTTTATTTCAATTCTCCCTGAAGGGAAATGAATGTCTCTTTGTGATATCCTTCTCTTCCTTGCACTAACTATTTCTTTGCATTAGACTTATCTAACCTGGCATTCTCCAGATGTACTGGGACTTAAAATTCCCAGAATTTCCAGTTGGTATGGTCGGTTGGGAATGCTTGTAGTTTTAATCCCGTGACACACCTGGAAGATGCCAGATTGAAGAAGTCTGCTGCACATTATATATGCACAAATGTACTTGTATATAATCACAGTGTTTAATTTGTTTTACAGAAATTTAACAACAACAAAAAGGCATGCATCTGATGCCTCTACTGTTAAATTTAATATCATTACTTTTATTATTACTACATATTTATGTAATAATTATAATTATGTAGTATAGTGCCACCATAAATAATATGTCTTGGATTAAACTTTCTTAGTTTAATTTCTCTCAGAATTAATGTTTCTCTCAAATGAGGTGGGAACAAAGGCAGAAGAAGAAGAAAAATCATTGTTTTATGGGAACAAGAAAGAAAAGATGAAAGTCTGGAGAACCAGGGAGGAAACAATGGATGCATGTCTGATTTATGAGAAGCCTTCATTATTAGAATGACTCAGAAATATCACTGTGGGATTTTGGTGTGTGTGTGTGAGTGATAGATTCAAATTATTCCCCATACATTTCAAGAAAACAATAATTTTGTTTAAGAAACCATTGCTCCTGCTTTTCAGCAAAGCCACACACTTAATGAATAACTGGGATATTACTGGGATTGCTGGGATTCCAAATTAATAGAATTTCTCCCCAGTATGATTGAAATCCCTGCTTTTCAAAGCCTGAGAATAGTGCTGCAAGCAAGGGGAGATGTTTTTTGATCAGGCTTAGAGAAAATTTATCTTAACCTAAAGACCTTATTGTCTGAAATAGATAATGAAGAAATTGATAGAGGGAGAGAGGAAACAAAATGAATCTAATGAATCAACATTTATTATTATTATATGCACAACAATGTGAAATCACAGCTGCCAGTTTTTTAGCTGGTGTTGGCCTTCATTCGCATTGAGTTCTTCCCAAGAACCTAGGATGTCATAATGTATTGGTGTAGTATGTGTGTGGATCCAAGCAGTGTGGCCTTTTGTAATTGACAGATGGAAATTTTGTCACTTTGCAAATTTTCTAAGTGCTGTCCAAGGCCTTCTGGAATGGCACCCAGTGTGCCGATAACCATTGGGACCACCACTGCCAGTTTATGCCATAATCATTCATCTTCAGTTTTCAGATCTTGATATTTTATGATCTTCTCCAATTCTTTGTCTTCAGCTCTACTATCCTCTGGTATTGCTTCATCAATTATCCACACTTTCTTCTTTTCAACCACAATTAAATCTGGTGTGTTATGTGCCAGAACTTTATTTAATTATATTTAAATAAATATTTTAAATAATTTATTTTAATAATTATTTTAATAATAATAATAATAATAATAATAATGATTTGCTCTGAAAAGCCATTCTGAACCATGGCTGAAAATTAAGGAGACCAAGTATTTTTCTTTACGTGTAAAGATTCATAGATTTTCAGTGCTTTATTGGGTGAATATGGGCAAAAAGAACAGCGTGAGCTTGGATTAATTCACTTTCATTTATCTCCCACAGGAAAATATTAAACCCCTGAGTTTATTATGTTGAGGGTGCTATTTTCCTCCACATTTGACCTCCTGAAGACTTAACTGGAAATAAAAATTCTGGGACTTTTATAAGCTCATAATTGCTTGTACTCAGAATTATAAGTATGTTAATATAAATACTTCGCCTCCATGGGGGGAAGTCAGAGAATTAGGATAATTTATGTATATATTTTGAGTTGGGTTTATAATACAAATGACTAAATATGAATAGCTTAATGCCTCTTGGTGAAACTTTAGTGATTTCTTTTTTTTTAGTACAAAAATCCTCAGTTTGTATCAGAACAACTATTAGTGTATTTTGAAGACTGATGTGTGGTTGTCATTGTAATTGATTTTACCTTTGACTTGACATGGTGATTGCTTTGTGATTCAAGAATGATTAATGGCTGTCCTATTACTATCTTTGCTTGGTTGGGCCATAGGCAGACATCATGTAGATAGTTTGTGTTGACTCTAATTTTCCATGAAAACCTTCAGAAAGTATTTGGATCATTTTTATTCTTCCCTAGGAAGAAGTGGGAGATGTATATGTGTATATATGTGGAGAGGTAGAGGGATTAGAAGCTGTGAAGGATGCAACATCTGCACCAAATTTACTGCATGTACATAATAGTTTGGCATACAGACAGACCTGTTTGAATACTATACATTCCTTCATTTTCTCTTACATGATTGAGAAAAGCAATAAAGCAGAACTTAGTTTCCTTTCAATAGATTCTTAGTTTGTTCTTAACACCCAGACCAGACTCTGGTCTGATATCCTCTGGAGAATTGTTGCTAGCAACTGTAGAGGTATCAGAAGTGGGACTTTTTTGAGCATCCTGGTACTAGTTGAATCTGATAAGACCTACTATCCAAGGATATTTTGCTGGTGATCTGTTCTTTGCCTGTTCTCTGCACTTTGCCTGGTGCAGAACTAGAGAAGTCAATGGCATACAAATATTTCTTATATTATTAAATTTATTCTTAAAATAGTGTGGGAGAATAGGGAACTTCATATTTACTCAGTTAGAGATAAGGACTCTTATGAACATAGAACAATGGGATGTTGTTCAGCCTAGCACACAGCACTAAAGAGATAAGATTTTGCTTAGTGCCAATTTTTTTAGAAGTAATATGCATGCCTATCTTAGCTTTTGCTGTTTCCATATATGGAATTGCCTGTTGGCTGTCTTGTAACCAAATTCTGTTTGTAATTTGAGTCTTTTTGTTTCTATAAAGTGAATATATCTTGTATTTAGCAATGGGAGGTGTCTTTCACCATGGGAGTGTTGCAAACATGTCCTTTATGTGACGGACCATTAAAAATAAATTATTTGGAGATTGAGTTTTAGTTTCATAGTCTGAGTAGACAAACAAACTGGACTTAACCTCATCATAAGATGGTTGAGAAGGGAGAGGGAGGTTGTGGTTTCCTCACAAGTTTTCTCTCCAACAATGGTTGGTTATACTGTAATAGAATATAAAAAATGAGCCGAGGGAGCATTTTGGGATTATTTCACATAGGTGGCAAATTATATTCTACTGTTCCACAGGAGAAATCAGTAGGGCAGTGCATATACAATTCAGCGTATCATAAAACACATTTCAAACAGGTAAAGCACATTCTTTGGAGGTCTGAAATACAATTTTAAAGCATTCAGACACTTCATTCAAACTTAGGGACCTCATTTATCTCTATAGAGGACACATAACTTAAAGCTGCATTCTTGTAGCATTTATATAGAAATAAGCCCCAGAAATAATTTAGTTCTGCATAGCCATGTACAAGACTGCACTGTAAGAGTGAAGTACTTGTCTGAGCTGAACGGAACCTTAAAATTGGCCCTGGAAAGTACGGCTGTGCATAGATTTGAAAGATGCTTCATTACAGCAGTGCTTCAAGCATAGCACTCCTTTGAAAGTGCTTCACAAAAGCAGTGTGTCCCCTGGCTGCAATAGAATGAGATGGAGCTGCCCCATTGCTTCACTCTTGAATCCCTCTGAGGCCTCATCCAGCACTTCCAGTAGCTTGACTAGGCTGTCAGTGACCCATCTCAGCAAGGTGAGCCTCATTACCTGTTCACCTCACTTAGAATCACACTACTTCCCTGGAATGAAGCACTTCATACAGGTGAATTGTATCGGTCTTGCACCGGCTTAATGGAAAGGCCAACCTTTGATCAATGCAGGCAACTGAAAGCATCTTGGGCTATCCAGTTTCTGCTTGAACACACCTAGTGCCTCCACTTGATTTTCTGGGTTTCACTGGGTTTCATTACATGAAACCCAGAAGTAACAACAACACTAATGATGATGATGATGTTATAAAGTTTGGAAAATTAAAGCACCTCCACACAAAGGCTTTGCTTTAATTTGAAACCAGCTATAGAGCTGTGTGCTTATACAATTTCAACTGGCACTGAGAACTGAGCCAGGTTCTCCCTGGCTCTGCACTGGTTTATCTGAAACTGGATGGATCCAAAACTGCTGGTTTACACAAAACTTTTGTTTTCTTCCATTCCCCTTCTCTAAGCAACATCTTTTCTTTATTGCTAAACTGAAAATTACATAGAGTATGGAATCATTAGAAAAGCCTGTGCATTGGGCCTCATTTTTCAGCAAATATTAAACAGATGCATGCATGTACTGAACATGTGAATAGACATTGCTAGTAAGTCTCAGAGTTTATTTCATTGCCTTTTTTGTGTGAAGTGGAGGTGAGAAATTTTTGTTATTCAAGACTGGTAATAACAGGAGTTGGGATACTGTTTCAGTTATTTCCACCCCACCCCCCATTTTCCTATTGGTCAACCAGATGGAGTGCTCAAATGGATCTGTATGTTTTCTCAACATTGGTGACTTCATATAGTTTTCTTGGCAGTAATGACAGAAGTAGCAGAAATGAGAAAGAAGAATTCTTGTTTATTGCTATAATAGTCTTAAAGTTTTAGTGATTTATAAATCTCCCATTAAACAGGCAGAAATGCATTGGGAAAATTTGCCAATTCGGTTGAGTGATGCAGGATCATCTCTGTAGGCAGAAATCCATCTGTAAATATAAAATCAGAAGCAGCCTATTAAATGTAATTTCAATATTCTTTCAGTATTGTTCCCAAGTGCATCAATATTACTGGAAAATCCTTTCAGAATTGATGGAGAATGTTAATACTGAAACTTTCAAATCCATTACTATCTTTAAGACTTAGGTTAGATGGAGCTGAAATAATTTAAAATGAGATCAGATACATTGATTTTCTGTTCCACTAAAATCTGGGGAAATTTATTGTAAAATTAAAATAGAATTATCTGAGGTTAGTGTGGGAGATAAACTTTCACAAATCATTTATTGGGGGAAATTAATTCACTTTCTGAGTTTTCATCTCTGGGCTGAAGCTGCTCACTTCTGGAGAGCTATTCAGGTTTTTACCTCTTCCCAATTTGAACTTCACTTTCTAGTTCCCAAATATCAAATGCAACAGATATTTTCAAAATAGCTTGAGACATTTACAGCTTCAGCAGGTTTGAGGTACTTTAAAGGCTGGCAGGTTTCTTTGTACTTTCTGTTTTCTAGAGATAAATGGTAACTGCTATTCACTGTGATAAGAAAGCTTTTTAGTCCTACAATTTAAAAATACCTACAAAAATGCACTTAAAAAATCTGACTAGTTTTTATAGAGAGTGGGGGATAGAAATACAGTGCAACACAAAAGGACATTCAGTGTTTGTATTTAAAGATTCTTCTGTTTTATTCCACTCCCCTAAGTACACCCTGCTTTTATTGCTAAACTGCAAATTCTGTATGCCATGCAATCATCAGAAGAGCCTGCTGCAGCAGGCCAAAAGTCTATCTCAGTGTTTCTCAACCTCAGCAACTTTAAGATGAGTGGACTTCAATTCCTAGAATTGCTGGCTGGAGTATTCTGGTCTACCTAGTCCAATTTTCTATTTCTCACAGGACCAAACCAGTTACTCCTGGGTAGTTCATAAACAGAATATGAGGACCACAGATCTCTCCTGCTATTGCACTCTTGTAACTGTTATTGAGAGGTATGCTGCTTCTGATCCTAAAAATGGTATGTAGGCATCTGGTAAGTAATCACTGATCCTTTAGCCACCATGATTTCCTCCTCCTCCTCCTCTCTTCTTCAAGTAACCCACAAGTTGTTCAACATTCTTCAGTGCATAGCTGTTCCAGAGATCCAGCTAAAGCAGGAGGGATCACCACCCTGGAATTCTCTGCTAATGTCTCCTTGGGAATATTACTAAGGAAAGTTTTTTCAGCATTATGGAATGTAGTTCAGTGCTTGGCTACTGAGGACCTTTACTTTGGTAATATCCAAGTGGTGACAATCCCTCCCACGTTTGCCAAGTTTATAGTGTTTGGGATTGTGCTGTTAATTGTTTTATGGGTCTTTAGGATTCTCATTCTTCTCTTCTTGTCCCCCACTTAGCATTTATTATTATTTAGACTTGTTAAAATATTTATTTAGGTGATGGTTTTTATTTATAAAAACAAAACAAAAAGCAGCACATAAAGGCAAATATTTACAAAATTTAGGAAATATCAATCCTGCTGAGATGGAATGAAATTTAATATTGTTTTTAGATATGGCAAAGTTTGGTACAAACTCTGTCTCAGATTCTACCATCCAGATATTTCCTGTTATTGGGTGGTATAAATGTACAATGAAATGTTAAAAATCTGAGTACCCAGAAGAGAGCCAAAAAGTCTTTTGCCCACTGGTGCTTTGTGTTTGGATTTCCTTGTTGATGAAACTGGAAACATTTTATTTATTTGTAAGAGTTTTTAAAATTGCCTAATAAAGATCACCTTGGCATAAACTAGAAAATTTAAAAACCAAATTAAAAGGTAAAATAAATCAATAGTGGTGATATTTAAACCCCTCCCCCCAAAGCAGATTTAGGACTTTCAGGCTCATATCAAAAACACATTAAAAAGTTGTACAGAATAAAAATCTGCCTGAAACTATGCAGAGATGGTGGTGGTCTACATTCTCCTGGGAGGGAATCCTACAGAGAGGATGCTGCAGCTGAAAAGAGGTATATCTTACTTTTTCTTGGTCGCATGGGAAAAGCTTTTATTTTCTCTCTGGTCTAAATTTTATATTCAATTCTGTGATTTATCCATATAAAGAATTCTAATTGTATCTTTCCACATACTGAGAGGGGTTTATATTAATCCTACTAAAAAAGTTCTTTTGTGTTCACGTTATTAACAGTCCATGATTTATAAGAGGAATGCCTTGTAGACATAGGGTGTAAATTGTGGAAATAGATAATCACATATGTCCAAGACACATAAGTCCTGTACAGCACTGTGGTTTTAGGATGGGTTAGAATTTAAAGATGAAATCTTGAGTGGAGAAGCAAGTTCCATTTTACCCTCTAGAGATAGGTGAGAGAATGAGGATTTTCTGTTTCAGTACACCTCACTGCCAGTGGGCAATTAAAAGCAGTCTTCCATTCATCCCCCTCCCGAATGCGAATGCGGTAGTAGGCTTCACGAAGATCCAACTTGGAGAAAACTCTGCCTGTAGACAGATGTGAGAGCATGTCTTTGACGAGAGGCAGAGGGTACTTGTTGGAAAGGGAGGCGGAATTTAACCCGCGGTAGTCCGTGCAAAGTCTTAGGCTACCATCCTTCTTTTCTTGAAACAAAACGGGCGCTCCGACCGGCAAATTCGCTGGTTCAATGAAGCCTTGAGCGAGGTTCTTGTCAATGAACTCCCGCAACGCGGAGAGTTCCTTTTTAGTCATAGGGTAAATTTTTGGCTTTGGCAAGGGAACGCCAGGAAGGAGTTCGATGGAACAGTCAGTCTTGCGATGAGGGGGCAACTGGTCGGTTTCCTCCTCCCCAAAGACATCCACAAAGTCCGAGTACGTGGCTGGAAGACCCTCCAAGGGGGATGGGGGAGGGGGGGAAGCCACAATCTCTGCTTGCCCTGCCGTTGGAGGCATGGCACGTCCCAGCAGAGGAGCTTGATAGAAGCCATCCTCAAAGGTAATGGAGCGGGAGCACCAATTGATGTAGGGGTTATGGGAAGCGAACCATGGGATCCCTAGTACCACCAGGGGATTCCCCACAGGAGTCACTATGAACTGGATAAGCTCGAAGTGGGACCCCATGCGCAATGCAACTTCCCCCCCCCCCCCACAGTAGAGCCATCAAGCTGCTGGAAATGCAGCGGCTTTGGGAGGGGGAAGCAGGGTAAATCCAATTCCTTGACTAAATCAGGATGGATCAAGCACCTAGAACATCCGGAGTCTAGTAAAGGCCAGACCTCAATAGATTTTTTCTGAAAGCCCAAGTCAACTTTTAACAGTGAGAATAGGGCAATCAGCACTCACCCCGTTAGAGTTGTGCCCGGATTGTACCACCTGCCCCATGGCGCCGGTTAAGACAGGTGGAACGCGTTTCCCGCCAACTGCTCCAACGCGTCTAATTCTTCTCCTGGGGTGTAGACGTCTTTGTCGTCCGCAGTAGCCAGAGCTCCTGTCACCCGATGAGTAGGGTTGACGGCTTTCTTGGTTGGCTTTTGAAGCACTTTCGTGGGACGTTCTGCCGCCTTAGTTTTGGGGCAGTCAAGAGCTCGGTGACCTGGCTTCCCACAGGTGATGCATTGGCCCCGGACAAATCGGCGCTGCTTCTCCGTATCCCATCGCGAGGTAGACGCCAGCCCCGGAGTGCGGCCAGATGAGACAGGCTTGTCCTCTCTTGTGGCCATCATGAAGGTGCGCTGGGCATGTTCTGCTTTACCAGCGAGGCAGATCCAATCATGCAATGAGTTGGGATCATCTCGCCCAAGAGCCCAACGCAAGACCTCGCGATTGAGGCCATCCTTAAAGCGATCAATCAAGGTAGCCTCAGACCATTCAGGAACTTTGCCTGCCAAAACTTTAAATTCTAGTGCATAGTCAGCCACCGGCTTCTGCCCCTGCACAAGTGCTTTCAGCGCATCCTTAGCTCTTTCTTTAGCTAAGGGATCTTCAAAGTAGCGCTTTAAGGCAGCCAAAAAGGCATTGAATGAGGCCAGGGCTGGAGCCCCAATTTCCACCATCTGGACATACCAATCCGCAGCTCTGCCTTTCAATTTCGTGGCCACCACCACTATCTTCTCGTCCTCCAATGGGAAGAGGTGGCCATGCCGTCTCATGAAGCTGGCAGCATTGGTGAGAAAGAAGGACAGGTTAGCGGGGTCACCATCAAACTTCACCGGGAAGTCCTGGGGGGTTCCCCCAATATGTTGAACCCCACTGGACGGCTGTCTCGGAGCCACCCCTATGGGAGTAGATCCCCTTGGACCCAGTGGTGAGTCCTGTGGTGGGGTGCTCCCTCCCTGAGGCAGTGAGGGGGAAGGTGGGAGGCTGGGCGGCCGCATCGCCCTGGGACCTTTGACGATTCTTACAAGATCCCCAAATGCAGCCGACATGGAGCACAAGACATGTTCCATGGATTCGATCTTGGATTCCAGGACCCTAATTCAGTCTGGCGTGGCGGAGTCCTCCAGCCCCAGTCCCTCCTGCGGAGGGCTCCTTGACACCTCAGGTCCCACTCCCAGCGGAGTGTCTGGCCAGCGGAGCTTCCATGTTGAGCGGGGTGGCCCGGGCTGAGGGTCCATCAGCGCATCCCATAGAAATTGCTCCTGTCCCGCTCTGTCATCCTGCGGGGGTTTCTTTGATCCTGCTGTAGAATAGGAGTCCCCCAACTGAGAGGTTGCTCGGGCGGGGACAGGGCTCGGGTCCCTGCTCGTGGCCGTCGACTCTGGAGCTTGTTCTGCCCGTTCATTGAACTCTGTAAGATCCTCTCCCCCCTCAGCCATCACTGGATCCTCTTTCACAAGAAAATTTTCCGGTAAAAAGCAGCGATGTTGGTTTGAAAAATGATTCTCAGCTTTATGTGATGGTTGCCTTAATTCCAATAAAACGCTCAGACTCAAAATGACAATTCAGGTTCTGAGTTTATTTAGAAAAGGGTGCAAACAGGTAAAAAGCTGAGAATGAGAAAAGCGCGCCTAAACTCAAACTAAATAGCATCTTACAAACAGCAGCCCAGCCCCTCCCTCACATACAGTTCACCCCACATTCCCAGGTGCTCCTAACGAGCTCTGCTGCTCAACGGGCAGAGAGACCTTGACATTTCAGAGATAGTCTAAACACATTCCTCCTGGCACAGATCAGCACGTTTTCAGTACAAGGCTCGCAGCAGCACCCTCCCAGCCAGAACACGTATCAGCACCATGGCAAGAGAACCGTTACGATGCAGAAACACCGGAACGGTGAACCTGACAGGAATGGGGTAATTAAGGCATTTCGAAGTTTGAAGAACAAGTTCGATAGTTTCTACCTGTCCTGAATCGCAAGGGCAAACACTTACTGAATATGGTATCTTTTTGTATCTTCCTGCTGAAGGGCATTACATCGGGCTAAGGTAAAGGCCCTTCTCTGATTTATTAAGCTGTGAGAGATACATAGCTGGTGCCAGAGTGTATCTCCAGCTATTTGCCATTGGAAGCTGAGTGGTATTACCAGCATCCATTTGACAGTTGATGTTGAACAGACATTGCTTAAGTGTGGCCCTTGCTTGCTCATAGCCCAGAGATAGTAAGTGGAGGAAAGTCCTAGGAGACAGAGTTTATTGTAAACTGCTTGTTTCCACCCACTTTGAAATCTGTATTCTAATGTTAGTGGAGCTAAGCCCATAGGGAGAAGTGTCAGCTTCAACCAGTAATGTAACACAGCTTGCCATAGTCTCCACTCTCACCATTCCAACCTCCATGCATAGTGAAGCACTCGAGACACAGTGAGGGACTTGGAAAATTGCTCTTAAAAATTTAGATTGAACAAGTTCCATTGGTGTAAGTTTGGGGGTGGTCCAAGTTGTGCTCCATACAGTAATTGAACTAGGGGCTTGGCCTCAAACAGTTTATTGGCTGCAGGTATATATTGACCTCCTCTGGAATGATTAAATGTTAATATAGCCGCTGTACTCCTATGTGCATTTTGTGAAGCATAGTTAGCATGGGCCCTTTCATTTCCATTAGCCTGAAAGATTACCCCCAGGTATCGAAAACATTGCACTTGTTCAACAGCATGATTGTTAATAGTCCAGGAGTGCTTTTGGGCCAATTTGCAAATGCCATTATTTTAGTTTTAGAATAGTTGATTTCCGACATGCTGGAGAAATCTCACGCATGAAGATTTGCCTAGCTCCTTCTCTGCTAGCCTTTAGGAACCTGGAGAAGGCCTTTTACCTTGGGTGACTGGTTTCTCTGACCAGTTTGTTATTTGACTTTATAATGTATTGTGTTCTGGTTTAAAAATTCTATTTTATTATATGTCTGTACTTTTGTTTTATTCTATCTTGTTTCTGGGTTCTTTGGACCAAAAAGCAGCCTAAAATGGTCATAACAATCAATTAGTCAATTGACATATTCAGTATCTAAATTCTGGAGCACAGTGAAGACTTTGGGAGCACTCATTTCATGGTTTAGAGATGTATGGACGCCACCCTTGAATTCTTAAGTAACAATACAATAGTGCCATTTTATTTTATTAAACAATAAAATAAAAATTCTTAAAGCAATTGACAAATAGTCCTGATAGATTTCGTTTTAATAGGCTTTCCTACTTTAACTCAAGAATAATATACCTATTTAGAAATTCCTTCACCAGTAATGTCTGACAATGCAATCCTATATACGTTTACCCCAAAGCGAAGTTAATTTAGTGATACCTTAATGGGATTTATTTCTTACAAGCTTCATGTAGTTTTCCTAGTACATGTTTCAAAAAATCAGGTTAGAACTGACTTTTACATAAGCACCAGATGCTGAAAGACATAATTAAGCAGCAAATAGAAGATAAATGAAATATTTTGACTAGCTGCTTTACTGTGGTGATTAGCTTTTTTGAACACTAAAATAGCTTTTATTTATTCTCATATAATTTTACCTGATTGTTAAATGGGAAATCTCACTAAAGGAAATCTGTAGGATCATGTCTCTTGTGTTTAAAGGCTGTATATATATTTATTTCAAGAAGTCATATTTCATTTAGTGAGCATAATCTTAAAAATGCTTTATAATATTTTAAAATACTGTAACAAACCTGTACTATAATAAAAGTTAAATATAAAAAAATTAAAATTCAGTTAATGTTAGAGAAGCAGAAGCATATCTCTGTCTGACTTCCTGGTCCAGAACTGATTAATATTAATGAAAAAAATCTTGTAATTCTTCTGAAGGGAGCAATCGTGCATGTTGGACACATTTCTTCCTGGGTTAGAAATAAGGCAG
Organism: Candoia aspera; assembly: GCF_035149785.1. Classification (NCBI taxonomy): domain Eukaryota; kingdom Metazoa; phylum Chordata; class Lepidosauria; order Squamata; family Candoiidae; genus Candoia; species Candoia aspera. The sequence continues at coordinate 128,126,307 of NC_086153.1, read as the reverse complement.
TCGAAGGTCCCCGTCTGTAATGAATTACATTTCTTATGGAGGTTATACCTTAAAAGAATTTGTGTAAAACATTACATGCATATAGTTTATGATGAGCAGGTTTTGCTACCCAATACCAACCGGACACTCTTTACTGACCCACCAAAGTCCTTGAGCTGTAGGTAAATTAATCTATAAATATTCATCCATGTCATTTATTTATGTATCAATAGCTGTACTTTTAAAACATATCTAAAGAATAATAATAGCTGTATTACAGTTTAGCTGTAATTTCAACTTTGTTAAGTATTACATTCATTTTAGGCCCCTGACATATTTTAAGTATTAGGGATATATAAAGCTTAGGATTTGATTCCAAAGAGGTGGTTCGTTGTGCATGAGGACATGAACACAGCACCTGTCTTCAACTCTTTAGAGTGGATATATTTTCTTCTGGCATCACACTTTATTTATTTATTTATTTATTTATTTATGAATGAATGAATGAATGAATGAATGGATGGATGGATGGATGGATGGATGGATGGATGAATGAATGAATGAATGAATGAATGAATGACTCTTGGAAGGGTGCAAGGATTAAAACCAACAATCCAAATAACAAATGTCTGAGATCTCAGAAATCCAGTTCTAAGGGAGAACAATAAAAACAATCAGAGCTCACTCAGCCTCCCAGCTCAAATGCTTTGGGGGACAGAAAGGTCTTTTAAGATTTATGAAAGGCTTGCAGAGTTGGGGCCATTCGGATCTCTGGAGGGCTGCAGTTCCACAGGGCTGGAGCTGCAACACAGAAGGCATGATTCCTGGATCCAGCAAGATGACATTGCTTGATGGTCAATGTCATATTAGTTCTGATGGGGCAAGCATAAACAATCCAATTGCTTCTGGAGACAGGCAGTCCCACAAATAGCCTGGCCATTTATTTATTTATTTATTTTAGTTCTTCATCTCGTGTTGCAAGAACTCTTTTGCCATGTAGGGCTTTATAGCTTATAACCAGAACCTTGATTTGCAGCTGGAAGCTCACTGGTAACTGTAGGATAGCCGTGTGATCCTTGGGAAAAGATATGGGCTCTTTAAAGAATTACAGACAGATGTTAAGTTTGAAGCCATTTTCACCTGCAGTCTTGCTAGGTTTAAGGAGTCAAACCAAAATCCAAAGCTTTGTAGAGTGAGTGTTGCCTGAATGGCTCCTGGTATCACTGGATTTTGCTGGACTGGTAGCTGCAATATCATCTTCTCATTCTTTACATTAGTGGCCCTGAAATACAGTAGGGAAGAGATTAGCTGCTCCATTCTTTTATGTCCATGGCAGTGCAGAAATTAAGAAATCTGATTTACACACATCTTTGGTCTTCAATAGGCCCACAGCTGCCTTGAAACTTTGCTTCTAGTTAACTTCCAGTTCTTTTTGTCAGGGTGAAAAAAGGCCTCTCTCCTTAGAATTAGAGTCCTTATACTCTCAGGGGAGAATGTATTTATCACTTCTGATGGATATCTACGATCACTTGAAAAGCACACTCACTACTAGCATGATAATGAGAGGCTTTTGTAGCGTGACAAAAGCCAGTACCATTCAATTTACTCCAGCTGCATACAGCTCCTGGCTTTTGATGTCAGTAGACCTGCCTTTAATCTCTACACATGTACCTTTACTAACAGGTCTTAGATGAACATAAATTGAAAGAGGAGAAATGCAATACAGAGGAGGGGGAAAAAGTACATTCTGTCCATGATTTACAGGTTCTCTGGAGCTCCAAAGCACTAAGCAGGTTGTTTTACATGGAGAAACAGACTATGGCAGTGACTACCCCATTAATGGGAGATGCAAGGAAAGAATTACAACATGGTCAGAAACCTGATTTCCATCAGTATGTTGCATAAAGAAATCACCTTCAGTTATTACAGTGTGTATACTAAGTGAGCTGATATCTTAAGCAGCAATTGATAAGCATTTGCTAGCTAAGCAGTGCCATAGACTGAAATTCAGTGTTTGCAGGCAGGTTACAGGGGAAGGAAACAGTTCAATACATATTTCAGAAGTAAATGCATTTTATAGGATAAATGAATTATACAAGGCATATCATAAGAAGTTCTTTAACACCTGACACATGACTGTTATCATATTTATCTCAAAATTCCCTGGGAATTCTAGATGATATGGATGATATGACTTCATTTTACTCTTCTAAGAACTTGCAAGGAAGATTAGGTTAAGAAATAGATTGTGTGACTTTGAAGATAGGTCTGAATCCAGGTCTCTTGATGCTGTTCTGCCAAGTGTCCAGGCAGTGATCAGGTGCCCAGACAATTGGTTCTTTTAGATCCAGAGACAATAAGCACGCCAGTGAATATAGACATTTTAAGCTTTATTATAAACTTAAGCAAACAAATCTAAACCGAAACACAGTTTAGGCAGACTAAACAGAAGCATAAAAAGCATAGCATAAGGAGAGAAGAATCACTGCATACCAAGCAAGTTGATACCCGCTCTCCCATAGGCTGTCAGGAGCACCTTAACAAGGACAGTGGAGAAACCCCAGGGCGGCTCCATTTCCACAGCACCCAGCGCACAGATCTGTGCAGAAGCTTCCAGCAAACACACTCCAGGGAGGCTTCATTTCCAGAGTACTCAGCCCTAAGTCTGAGGGGAAGCTTCCCAAGCCCATTTTGCACCCTGCACCCAGTATCAGGGTCTGTGGCCAAGCTCCCAAACTCAAAAGACAATCCTAAGGTTTTTATCAAAGTCTGGCCCTAAAACCTCGTGACCCTGTTTCCATGGTTGCAGGATCTGACCTTGACGGGATAGTTCCCAGGATCTTGAGCACCTGTTTATGATATCATCCAAGAGCCTGGGAAGCCCTACAGATGAGCTAGTGCTTAACAAAAACAATCCTAGGGTTTTCTCTTCTCCCCCACATTTCAAACAGAAATAAAAACAAGCCAGCTAAACATTAGTATAACTCAAAATAAACTCTAAGCTTCTTCGTGTGAAGGAGAAAATCAAAATATGTCATGTAAACTCCTCAAAATAACAATGGTCTTCCTCATTGCCACTACAGATGCTGTTTTAATGTTTCATCCATGATACTAAACTTGATTTCAGAAAAGTGATGCTGGTGCTGTGTGCTAGCCATATAGTGAGCAAGTGTATTCTGGGTATATTGTGCACCTCTGGACAAGGGATAAGAGAAGGTTTGGTATGGTCGCTCTTAATTTGTCCTCAAAAGCTTTCTTTGTGACATCTTAATATCTTTTATCTATAACCTTTGATATTCAGTGACATTGCATTTCAGTATTTCATATATTGCTCTGAAAATTGACAGTTTCAGTGAGATCCCATTGAGTGCATTCTGACTGTTAGAAGTCTGGCAGCATTTGATAGTGGACAGTTTTGGCCACTTGATGTGATATATCTGACAGAATACTTTAGTATATTGGATAACTGACTTCTGGTATTTGGTTCTGTGAATATTTGCTGTTCTATAAATATTTGATTCACTATGTGCTTGTCCTCAGCATTTTATAGTAGATCTTTGAAATAGTCAATATAGTAGATGGCAGTGTGTAATTTCTAAAACAGAGGCGTCACCGCCAAAATGTGCCTCAAAAACACTCTTGTGAATTCTAATACTCAGCTCCTATATCTCATATATATGAGGGTAGTGGAAATACACATCGAACTGAGGATATCCTCCTATTTATCAATTTACATATTCCATATTCTTTCAGAGCAGGATTTGAAGATAATTTGTATTTATCCAAGACTCAGAAAGCCTTGGCAATAGGTAGTTGGTCTGTGTGCAATAGGCTGATATAGTGGATGGCTGGGGAGGGCTGTGTGATATCTCTCCACATCATGGGCCAGATCATGTGGAAAGCATAACCCAGTTCTGGTCTGGTGTGTGTAATGGTATGTGGGAATGACTTTGGGAGATAGCAGGAACTGCCGCAGCCTAGTCAATGATCTGATAAATGAAATCTGAGACCAAAAGAAGAGGGGTGGAAAAAGAGTCTCAGAAGGTATCCTCCTTAGTTATTGATAGAGTAAAAGTGAGGGACAGAAGGGTACTTTCAGACTTGCAAGATTTTGTTAATGTAACCTTACAAGAAAGATAGAGCTAATATTCATTGTTGTCTGAACTACAAGAAGCCCTGCTCCTTTATATGTATGTAACATGCACAAACCTTGTTAAAAAGGGGGGTGGTGCTTTGATTGCAGGGTCATGACTGCCATTTTGACTTTTTTCAAACCCCCAAGGACATTATGTATTCTTTATTTATTTAACTTGCTATACAAAAACACAAAACCTCTTAGTACCTAACCCTGACCTTACTAAACAACCAATTTAAAATCAATACATTAAAAACAGTTAAAATAGCAATTCAGACAAACATCAGATTAACCATTCAAATTAAAATCAAACAAACACCTGTACAAAAGCATGCATTTTTAGAGGTGGATAAAAATATTAGGTCCTCACCTTTGCAAGAAGAGAAATCCAAAGAGTTGGAGCAGTAACAGAGAAGGATTGATCCCAAGTTGCCACCACTCGTGTGTGTGTGTGTGTGTATGCTTATGTATATATCCAAATTTTGTGAAATTACCAAACCGCACAAAATTTCACAAAATTTCACAAAATTTCCCCTTGACTGCATGATAGAACCCTGCTCCCTAATCCCTGTACAGTGATGATGTACTAGTTAGAATGTTGAACCCCAGTCTGTCAGGACAGGGTGCCAATCTCTATTTAGCCAGGAAGATCAGTTTGATTTGAGACGGTTCACTTTGTCATAGGCTACCCCCACACTGTGCTTATGAAATTAAAATGGGCTGTTGGAAGAAGGGTGATCTCCCTCTCTCTGTGTATGTGTGTGTGTGTATCTAGACGTTCTGCAAATTTAGTAAGCATTCCCTCAACTCCCTCACCATATCATTTACAAAAACTTTGAATGGCACCAGGCCCAGGACAAAGCCCTGTGGACCCCACTCATGATGACTCTCCAGGTGGATTTGATGCCATTTATAACTACCTTTGAAAATGATCCTTGAGCCAATTGTTGATCTATGTAACAGCTGAATTGTCAAACCCATATTTAACCATTTTGCCAATAAGGATGCTATGAAAGACTTTGTCAAAACCATTGCTAAGGTCAGGATATACCATATCCACAGCATTTCCCTGATCAACCAGTCTAGTAACTCAATCATAAAAGGAGATCATCCTTTCTTTTGGAAGGATGTAACTGTAAAGAAAGCCTGTGATAGAAAGTTGTACCTAGCATCTTGACTGAAGGAGGAAAGAAAGCCCTTATGAACTTTCCTTGTGCCCAAATTGCTGGGAACCTGTGTCATTTTGTTGCTGTCAGCTGCAGTTTTACGTAGAAATAAGTACAAAGTCTTCATGTGTGTTTTGCTCTTCTATTCCGAGCTTCAGAATTGAATATCAACTAAAACCATGCATGAAAAACCTAAGGTCTTCTGGACTTACTTGGCTCTTTTGGCGCAGTAGCTGAAACCAAAAATACAGAGAATGGGTTCTGAAACATATACTTCCACATGTTTAATGTGGCCCCTATAGAATGCATCTGCTAGTAAGAATGTTTTATTTCTCTGAGTGAGTGGAATTGGTAATTTTTAGATTTCTATTGGTAGCTCAATCCGTATGCATTTTTATTATATTCTGATAAAATATGCACACACAGATGCCAATCTAGAGAAAGTGGGATGCAAAATTATTTCAGGAGGTGTTTGGTAAGGCAAAAATAGCTTAGTTTCACTCTGGTTTTTCCCTTTTCCTATAAGGAAATTTGAGATAGTATGGGAAAGCACCTTCCTTACTCAGAGTGGCTTTAGAAAAACTGAGCAGCTCAATCTCATGTTGTTGTAGCTTTAGTTACATGCTTACCTAAAAATAATCTTGTATTCTACATTCTCCAACCATGGTTCTCTCCATGTTAGCTATATAAAAACATTGTCTTACCTCTTGAAGACAAGACTTGGTAAAGATTGCTTTATATGGTAGGATTTACCCCAAGAAATATGAATAGTTGTTCAAGTGCACTTGAAATTAAGCCCTCTTGAGCTGTAATTCTGCATTCCTTTCATGGGTAATAATTCTAGTATACAAACACACACACAAAACTTATTTCTGAGTAAACATTCATATTTATCATACAATATCCAACAGAAAGTTACACTCTATCTTTTAATACTTATAGGAGAGGCAACTTAATTTTGCCTCCTGTAAGAAGAAGTAAGGTATCTATTTAGATTTTAATATATAGGTTGCCTAATATTTATCATACATTGAAATATCATTAATTTTCCTGATAGTCTCAAAGTATCCGTATTTTTAATTGTACCTTTTCTTAGAAGATGAATTTGTTCCAAGAACTGCAAGTGAAAGCAATCCGAATCTCTCTCTTCTCTGAAAGATTGTGGATATTCCTGAACAATATGTGTTAGGGTGAAAGAGGCTACTGGGAGTGAAATCTCCTAAAATGTAATAGTGGAGTTACTTTCTGTTGGCTGGGCTCTTTATCCAGGGCTGCAACTAGGGTCTGAGTCACCCGGGGCAAACATGGATTCCGCGCCCATTTTGGTGCCCCCACCAGTGCTCATTTTGGTGCCCCACCAGTGCGGCACCTGGGGCACATGCCCCAGTTGCCCCCCACTAGTTGCGGCCCTGTGTTTATCAGTCCTGTCTTGTATCAGCTAGTATATTAAGCATCAGTGGGCAGAAGATCAGTATACAACTTTTCCTCTCAGTGTGCCACTAATGAAATTAATTATCTGCCATGTTTCTTAAAATCCTCTTAATATTAAGTAGACTTCTTATAACCAACCAAAAGTGATTCTTCCAAATGACATTCTGTTTGTTGAACAGGAAGGGGTTATTTAGTGCAGGAATCCAAATACCGTCATCCACCACAGATGGCTGTTTAGTTGCTTCTTGGACACCTCCAGTGAAGGAGAGCCCATCCCCTCTCTCAGTTACTGCTTCCACTGTTGAACTGATCTTATTGTTAGGATGTTTCTTCCATGCAGTCTCTTCTTTTCAACATCAGTAGAGGACTCAGTACAACCTCGCTACTTCATACTATGCTTTAGACTCTGAGATGGCTTTAGTTCTGTGAGATGGGTGGCTACCTAAATATGATAGATGGATGGATAGATAAACTGATATATTTTCTCTTTGGGTGTCTTTGCAACCAGCAGCCCCGCTATATCAGTTTCTTGTAAAAGCATTGTATGGTGAAACGATATACATATGCAAACTATAGAAAGATGGGAAGCTTAGGGAAAGTCTGAGCAGACAGATCTTCGATGCATAGAGTGTCCAGACACAAAAGAGAACAAGAGTCCAGCATCTTTAGTAGCTGTCTGGAAAAAAAATCCAGAAAGTGTAGCTTGTCATGCAAGTTTATGCTGTATACCATTATGTCAGTGTTGACTCTTAGCAACCACATAGATTTTCTTCAGGAAAATGCAACCTGGTTTTTCCAAAGGTGCACCCATTGCCACTGTAATGGAATCCATCCACTTTGCTGCTGGTCATTTTCTTCATCTGTTTCCTTCCATCTTTCCCTACTTACAGACTTCTCAAAAGAGGTGTATCTTTGCATAATGTTTCTGAAATATGATCATTTGAGCCTGGTTATTTGTGCCAGAATTCTGGGTCGATTTGTTTGACAATCCATTTGTTTGTTTTCTTGGCTACCCATGGTATACTCAAGAGTCTTCTCCAACACCAAAGTTCAAAAGCATCAATACTGTTTCTATCCTGCTTCTTCAAAGTCCAACTTTCGTTCCATAGAGTGTCACAGGGAGAACTGTTGCCTGCACAATTCAGATTTTTATAGGTATTGACACATCCCATCATCTGAATACCTTCTCCAAAGTCTTCATGGTTGCCCTACCAAGTGCTAGTCTGCGGTGTATTTCTTGACTGCTGATTCCTTTATTGTTGATAATTGATCCTAAAAGGCAGAAACTATCCACCACTTCAAAATCTTCATTGCCAATTCTAAGGCTGGTCATTGTATCTGTCGTCATTACTTTGGTCTTCTTTATATTTAATCTTAGTCCCATTTTTTCGCTGTGCTCTTTGATTTTTTAGTACTAGGGCTTGCAGATCATTTGTATTTTCAGCTATCATCATGCAAGTCACTCTAGTTAAAATTCTCCCATTATCCAACTCTTAACAGGTGCAGTGGCTTGGAAATCTTTTGTATTTCACCTTCCTCCCCACCCCTCTTCAGTCCACTGACAAACAGAATAGCCTGATTCAGTCTGGCTTCAATGCAATACTGCGCTGACATTTACTAGGGGGGTTAGTAAGAAATATTCCCTGCATATGTCACAGCAACATGTTTGTGTTTAAACTTGCAAAACTGCTGCTGTCGTGTTTAGTTTTGCCATGAGATGCAAATTAGGGACATTAAGGAAGAGCACCAACTGAGCATATACTCTAATATGAAAAAGTCACAGCCAAGAAAGCCTCAAGGAAACAATTATCTGAGACACTCTTTTAAAAGGAGCATTTGCTGTGAAAACAAATCCTTTAGTGCTGTAGCCTAGAAGGTAGAATATATATGGGGAGCTTAAGAGAGAGAGAGAGTTTTTAATGCTTTTCCACATGGTCTTTTTCAAAAAAGAGTGATTTTTGTCAACGGATTTGGAATTCTGCAGGTTAATTCTTATGTGATACTGCTTGATTTCTCAGCTTAGGTTGCTTTATAGCTGAGTGCGTTCATCAAAACAGACTCGCCTTCTGCACATGACAGTTGTACAGACAGTAAATGAACAGGGTGGTAGCTGTGGGAGTGAGAAAGTGAAATTTTGAGAAGTTTTTGTCATGTATTTGTAATATTTCTGATACCTCCAACTCTGGATAATTCCAGTCATGGTTTTACTCAAGTGTACAAAGTCTCTGTGCAAGTTAGAACAGCCATGAGAGGTTCTGCCACCCCTCAGTCTCTCTACTGATATGCTTGTAACAAGCAGTCTTGCCTGAAGCCCTCTCTGTAGCCTTTCCTGCCTGAAGAACTTGCACAACACAATTCCTGCTTTGCCATCTCACCTGCCAATCACTCTGTATGCATCTTCAGAAGCCCCGTAGAATGGGGTATGTGTGTGTGTAACAGCAGCAGATTGGCCTTTGGTCATGCTTGCTACAACTCTTCTGTTCTCTGTGTGGTGTTGTCTTCCCATTATCCTCTAACATTCCCAGATAGTTATGCATCGGGACTTGTTTTTGAATGAGTAATCCAACTGGGCTACAGAAACTTCTCAATTCCAAAATGAAGGTGCTTCTAATGGCTTCAAAAATGTCTGAAGCACCACACTGGGCAATGAAAAACATATTATAAATGCAAGTATAATAAAGCCGGTAAATAATTATATACTTCAATGGTATGTCTGTGTGAAATCCTTAGGCAGGAAGCACCATTTGCTTCCTTGCCAAATCCATCAGTCTGTACCCAAGAGCAGCTAAAAAGCAAAGTGATCAACTCAGTGAATTGTTGGAAAAATAACATAAGAAATAGATAACTGAGTATCTGATCACTAAAGTGGGTTCCAGTAGATATTCCAGAAGTGATATGGCTATGTGTGTCCATACTTATGCACATACATACATGTCTGTGTGTGTACCCATAATTGGTTATGTTAGTGTTATTAGAACATAGAGATAAATTACGTAAGCATAATTTAAGTAAGGTTACCAGATATCTGAAGAGACAGAGGAGGATACGGACAATTGGAAAGGAGGACACACTAACTGTTTAACTTTCTTGGCATCTGCGACAAAAATCACAGCAAAAAATTGCAAAAAAAAAAAAAGTACTTAGGCCCACATGTACATGAAATTACTTTTTCCAGCGTCAGAAACACTGGTTTTTCAATCTCAATATTTTTCTAACGAACATTTATTTTCAAGAAATATGCTAGTGATAGTATAGAATTGACAACGATTTGCTTTTCAAATTTCATCATAGAAATGTATCATGAGTCATATGATCTGCAGACCACAGTGATCACAGAAATGAAGGGGCTGGATTGAAGCAGATTGCTGAAATCAGGAAATGAATAATGTAAATTGAGGCTGTCAAGTCTGTCGACAGACAAGGGAAAGAAAGAAGCAAGCAAGAAAAAGAGCCAGTTTGGTGTAGTGGTGAAGATGCTGGCCCAGAAACCAGGAGACAGTGAGTTCTACTCCTGCTGTAGGCACAAAAGCTGGCTTGGTGACTTTGGGCCAGTTACTCTCTCTCAACTCACTGCACAGGGTTGCTGTTGTGGGGAAAATAGGAGGAGAAAGGAGCATTGTATGTTCATGGCCCTAAGCTGACCAATACATATAAAAAAAGCGGGATAAAAATATTATTTATTTATTTAATAAATAAGATTGCACTTAAGATTGCAACATTAAAATTCAATCCTTAGCATACTTACCTGAGAGTAAATCCTACTCACCATGAATGGACATCCGTAGGATTGCTCTGTAAGGTTCTGAATCTATGAACAATTATTTAGAGGTAAATTTTACTGATTTGTGTGGGACTGAATAAATAGGATCTGTAAAGCTGCAATCCTGCATAAATAGATGCATGCAAAGAGAGCTGATATGTTTTGATCATTCTGCTGCTGCCAGTCATGCAGCAGAATGAGCAAGCAAGCAAATTCCCATTAACCGTGACTTGTTTGTTCAGTTAGATTAGCATTTCAAAATCAGTAATTTCTTGTGCAATAATTTTCCACTCAAGCTGATTTCTATAGGACTGTGTTGTAACAGGGTGTGATAAACTCTGTGAATTAAAAAGAACCCAAACCAAAATCTGGACTGGACTATTGTTTTATGGTAATACAAACCCAAACATTGCTGCTAATATTATCTCTATTTTTATCCTGCTTCCTTAATCTGGAGGTACCATCCCTGGACTGCAAAATCCAGATTCCCACTGGTTGGCAGCAAAGAGTTAGTTTGCACTGTCTTGTTGCTGCCAATAAGGCTTGGGTAATTGAACAAATGCAGAGGGGGGACATCAAAAATGGTCCTTGCCAGTGGCACTATTGAGTTTACAGTTACTGTGGTGAGGGCATTCCTGTGTATTTTAGTGGGGGCAGCAATATCTGCAATCTTATTCCTTTGCAGAGGTGTTTCCTCTGTCAGGCTTAGATCAGGCTTGTAATCCTATACAAGCCTTTTTATGTGCTCTGGTTTAGGATTTGTTATGATATGTATAAGAGAGGGTGGGTGGGGGAATAGCTCAATTAGGTAATGAGTGGAGTCTGTTGATTTAACTGTTTCTGAATTGCCCAATTGTGCGGAAACAGGCTGTAATGTATTCCGTACGTGCAATTATTTTTGACACTTAATAGAAACAACATTATTTTATTTAAGTAGAAAACTCTGTTAGAATTACTTAGCTGGGGTTTTAAGAATTTAAAAAACCCACAATGAACATATAAGCAATTAACCTACAGACTTTCCTTGAATAATGAATTTCATGGTAATTGCCCACTATCTGCTCTTGATTTGCAATCCAGGCTATGCAACCCTTTGGCTCCAACATGAAAATTCAGAGTTGTCTTGTTCTAGTAAACAGATTGCTGTGATGATATACAGTGGTAGTTAAACTATCTGCTTTGTTTACCAATTTCGTTTCATGCTTCATTTGCTGCCTCTCTATAGCATCTCATAGCATATGATGATGCAGGCTCAGTTATGCACTTGGAAACAATCTCTTGGCCACTATCCAAGAGCTGCATCCATGTGCCAAAGATACTTCTGCATGTACTTCTGAGTAAAGCCATTTATATTGCATTTGGCACCACTCTGATGTGTTTCCATACCTTGCTAAGAGTTTTTAAGAAGATACAGCAAACTGCTTGGAGAAATGCATTGGGGCTAAGTGTTTTCCTTTGGATTTGGACCATTTTTTTTACAGAGGAATTCAACTGATAATTTTGGGCATCGTGACCACCTACATGAACCCAGTGGGTACTATACTGAGTTTATTCATGCCCACAAATAGCAACCTAAATCCACATCTTCTCCTATTCAATAGTAGTCATTTAAAATCCAGGTGACAATATAGAACAGCTTGATTTATTTAGTTTTATCCTTTAATAAATCTGTAGGAAGATGTCAGGATGAACCCAAATTATAAAGGAACTGGTATAATCCATGCTTCTAAACTTTTTGAGCAAGCACTGGGTTTTAAAATTGTGATAGTTTACAAGGCCACGAGCGTAACTGTAGATCAGCTTTCTTCAGCCGAGGATCCTCCAGCTGTGTTGGGACTACCATAGCTACAATGACTGGGAATTCTGGGAGTTTTAGTTCTAATGTCACTTGAGTACATCAGATTGGAGAAATCTGCTTTACATACTAAACCACACAGGCAACATGTATAGAATCTTGTCCCCAAAGAACTTACAATCTAATAATAGAATAAAAATAAGGAAAAAAGGGAGAGGTGGATGATGGAAACTGTGGTTACACACATTTAAAACTAGGTTGCAGCTGAAGATGAAAAAACCCCCTAAATTTATTAATAAAGGTCTGATTATTTGAAGGACTGTCTTTCCCACTCTGTCCAGGCATAAGGACTGTAGCCCTTCTGAAAGTGCCCTTGACACATGGAAAAGGGTTTTCATCTGCCTTACTCTCAATCTCTAATGTAATGTAATCCCTTATAAATTTCAATCAACCTTTACATTTTCTGAGAATTCTTAGAAAATCTGTAAAAACACATAGGCAGGATAAATGTGTAAGGGGACTAAATATAGATAGAGTTAAAAGTGGGCTCTGCCTGGCACTGAGATCTGGGTATAGCCAAAGGATGCCTGACTTTTGATTAAACACCTAGTATTTCTCACGCAGTGTCCCTCTCTTTTTCCTGTCACATAGGAGTGGGTTACCAAGAAATGCTTTGCTGCTTACCGACGTCAGATGAATTCAGCCCCCCACAGAGCCAGCGTCAAATAGATCCAGGCTATATTTGTTCTTGCTCTCTGGATAGCCCTTTGCAGTTGACCTTTAAGGTGGCATGTCTATAGATTGCTTAGGATCCTGCTGAGATTTTAAGAGAATTCATCAGCTTGAAATTTCTGGAAGCAATCACATTTGCCTGGTGTGATATGATGAGGTTTTTATCAGTTTAATTTGGTGGCTAGTGTTGAAGAAAACAGTTCTAAGTTTTCTTTGTGAAAAATACTAATATGACTCTTGCCGTTCATACTGATACAGAAAATAATTATATAGGCTTGGACTATAGTCCCTGATCACTGACCAAACTGGCTGGGGATGATGGGATTTTAACTTCCAAAATAGTTAAAGGGCACCAGATTGTAGTGTAAAGTATTTGGAAGTGAACTTTGCAAAGCACATAGGCAAAGTGGCCATCCTTGAAGTGCTGAAGCAGTTACATCCTATGCAAGATACAGATCAACTGTTTCAAAGGCTTTTCACAGGTGTCTGCAAGCACAGCTGTTTTTCCCAATATTGTCTGTGCATGTACACACATGCAACAAACCAGAGTAAACTTTGAAGTAGACTCACCAAGTCTTGGAAGATGCTGCTGCTTTCATGCTTCCAGGAAGGGTGCTTTGCTCAGGCAAGAGGCTTTGCGTAGTGCCCCTTTCAAATGTTTTGCCTCACTAAGCATTTGCCATCACAGACAGAAAGCAGTCCATTCTTTGACTCTGTTCTGTCATATTGACCTGTGCTTTCCTGCCCCCTAGAGGGCACAGAGACCCATTTCATTTCATTTCATTTCATTTTCTGCCAGAGAAATAAGCGTCTGCCGTTCACATCTGCAATGCCTTTGAACCTTGATTATTCATCCAAAAGGTTTATTAACAGAGTCGTATGCAACTCCCTGCCAGGGTTCTAAAACAGGGTTTTCCCCAGTACCTGAAAAGAGGGCTAGATTCCGGATTGTACTTAACAAGAAAATAGTTCACTGTGCCCCCAGGTACATGGCACAACATGGGACTCAACCTGTTGTTGAGATGGGAAGACAATTTTTTGATTGCAAATTCAAAGCAGAAAATAAAAGTTGCAGTTTTTGATGAGGTGCTAAATAACATGAGAGACATTTCACAAAGTACCTGTGAAAGTCTCCGCAAAGGATCGTTACCTTGTCGTGGTGCTGGAGCTTGAGCACCTCAATGATGCCATGAGCTAAACCGTGAAGGGCCACCCAAGACGGGAAGATCATGACAGAGAGGTCAGACTAAATGCGATCCCTGGGGAAGGTAATGGCAACCCACCCCAGTATTCTTGCCGTGAAAACTAAATGGATCAGTACAACCAGAGATATGTCGGTATACCATCGGAAGATGAGACCCCCAGGTCGGAAGATGGTCAAAATGCTACTGGGGAGGAACAGAGGATGAGCTCAACTAGCCCCAGACGTGATGACGCAGCTAGCTCAAAGCCGAAAGGACGGCTAGCGGCCGACGGTGCTGGTGGTGAACGGCGAATCCGATGTTCTAAGGACCAACATTGGAACCTGGAATGTAAGATCTATGAGCCAGGGCAAATTGGATGTGGTTATTGGTGAGATGTCAAGATTAAAGATAGACATTCTGGGCGTCAGTGAACTGAAATGGACTGGAATGGGCCACTTCACATCAAATGACCACCAGATCTACTACTGTGGACAAGAGGACCACAGAAGAAATGGAGTAGCCTTCATAATTAATAGTAAAGTGGCTAAAGCAGTGCTTGGATACAACCCCAAAAACAACAGAATGATCTCAATTCGAATTCAGGGCAAGCCATCTAACATAACAGTGATCCAAATATACGCCCCAACCACAAATGCTGAAGAAGTTGAAGTAGAGCAGTTCTATGAGGATCTGCAGCACCTACTGGACAACACGCCTAAAAGAGATGTTATTTTCATCACAGGAGACTGGAATGCTAAGGTGGGCAGTGAAATGGCACCTCAAATTACAGGTAAGTATGGCCTGGGAGAACAAAACGAAGCAGGACATAGGCTGATAGAATTTTGCCAAGACAATTCACTCTGCATAACAAACACTCTCTTCCAACAACCTAAGAGATGGCTTTATACATGGACTTCACCAGATGGACAACACCGAAATCAGATTGATTACATCCTTTGCAGCCAAAGGTGGCGGACATCTGTACAGTCGGTAAAAACTAGGCCTGGAGCTGACTGTAGTTCAGATCACGAACTTCTTCT
The DNA here is from genome assembly GCF_035149785.1 of Candoia aspera. Taxonomy (NCBI): domain Eukaryota; kingdom Metazoa; phylum Chordata; class Lepidosauria; order Squamata; family Candoiidae; genus Candoia; species Candoia aspera. The sequence goes on along the minus strand of NC_086153.1, from coordinate 128,111,085 downwards.
TGCACAATTTAGGATCAGACTAAAGAGATTAGGGAAGACCCACAGATCAGCTAGATATGAGCTCACTAATATTCCTCAGGAATATGCAGTGGAGGTGAAGAATCGATTTAAGGGACTGGACTTAGTAGATAGGGTCCCGGAAGAACTCTGGACAGAAGTTGGCAGCATTGTTCAGGAGGCGGCAACAAAATACATCCCAAAGAAAGAGAAAACCAAGAAGGCAAAATGGCTGTCTGCTGAGACACTAGAAGTAGCCCAAGAAAGAAGGAAAGCAAAAGGCAACAGCGATAGGGGGAGATATGCCCAATTAAATGCAAAATTCCAGAGGTTAGCCAGAAGAGATAAGGAATTATTTTTAAACAAGCAATGCGCGGAAGTGGAAGAAGACAATAGAATAGGAAGGACGAGAGACCTCTTCCAGAAAATTAGAAACATTGGAGGTAAATTCCAGGCAAAAATGGGTATGATCAAAAACAAAGATGGCAAGGACCTAACAGAAGAAGAAGAGATCAAGAAAAGGTGGCAAGAATATACAGAAGACCTGTATAGGAAGGATAACAATATAGGGGATAGCTTTGACGGTGTGGTCAGTGAGCTAGAGCCAGACATCCTGAAGAGTGAGGTTGAATGGGCCTCAAGAAGCATTGCTAATAACAAGGCAGCAGGAGACGACGGCATCCCAGCTGAACTGTTCAAAATCTTGCAAGATGATGCTGTCAAGGTAATGCATGCTATATGCCAGCAAATTTGGAAAACACAAGAATGGCCATCAGATTGGAAAAAATCAACTTATATCCCCATACCAAAAAAGGGAAACACTAAAGAATGTTCAAACTATCGAACAGTGGCACTCATTTCACATGCCAGTAAGGTAATGCTCAAGATCCTGCAAGGTAGACTTCAGCAGTTCATGGAGCGAGAATTGCCAGATGTACAAGCTGGGTTTAGAAAAGGCAGAGGAACTAGAGACCAAATTGCCAATATTCGCTGGATAATGGAAAAAGCCAGGGAGTTTCAGAAAAACATCTATTTCTGTTTTATTGACTATTCTAAAGCCTTTGACTGTGTGGACCATAACAAATTGTGGCAAGTTCTTAGTGGTATGGGGATACCAAGTCATCTTGTATGCCTCCTGAAGAATCTGTATAACAACCAAGTAGCAACAGTAAGAACAGACCACGGAACAACGGACTGGTTTAAGATTGGGAAAGGAGTATGGCAGGGCTGTATACTCTCACCCTACCTATTCAACTTGTATGCAGAACACATCATGCGACAAGCTGGTCTTGAGGAATCCAAGGCTGGAGTTAAAATCTCTGGAAGAAACATTAACAATCTCAGATATGCAGATGATACCACTTTGATGGCTGAAAGTGAAGAGGAACTGAGGAGCCTTATGATGAAGGTGAAAGAAGAAAGTGCAAAAGCTGGCTTGCAGCTAAACCTCAAAAAAACCAAGATTATGGCAACCAGCTTGATCGATAACTGGCAAATAGAGGGAGAAAATGTAGAAGCAGTGAAAGACTTTGTATTCCTAGGTGCAAAGATTACTGCAGATGCTGACTGCAGTCAGGAAATCAGAAGACGCTTAATCCTTGGGAGAAGAGCAATGACAAATCTCGATAAAATAGTTAAGAGCAGAGACATCACACTGACAACAAAGGCCCGCATAGTTAAAGCAATGGTGTTCCCTGTAGTAACATATGGCTGCGAGAGCTGGACCATAAGGAAGGCTGAGCGAAGGAAGATCGATGCTTTGGAACTGTGGTGTTGGAGGAAAATTCTGAGAGTGCCTTGGACTGCAAGAAGATCAAACCAGTCCATCCTCCAGGAAATCAAGCCAGACTGCTCACTTGAGGGAATGATATTAAAGGCAAAACTGAAATACTTTGGCCACATAATGAGAAGACAGGACACCCTGGAGAAGATGCTGATGCTAGGGAGAGTGGAAGGCAAAAGGAAGAGGGGCCGACCAAGGGCAAGGTGGATGGATGATATTCTAGAGGTGACGGACTCATCCCTGGGGGAGCTGGGGGTGTTGACGACCAACAGGAAGCTCTGGCGTGGGCTGGTCCATGAAGTCACGAAGAGTCGGAAGCGACTAAACGAATAAACAACAACACAACCTGTGAAAGTGGGATATGGAATAAAATGTTGATTTTTCCTCCTAAAAGGAAAGGTCTTTAGGATCCTTTCTCTCATCTTTTCTACCATATTCTGTTTTTAAAGGGAATTGTTCCCAGTTTTCCAAAGAAACCTGATATTTCCTCCTTATTTTCAGTTGCCCTGATTTGGCTATAGCTTTAGCAGCACTCATGATCATCTCTAAATTTATTATGATTACAGTGAGTGATTAGTCATAGTGCTACACAGAATTCCCAGGATTTGATTGCAGATTGACAGAAGTTTTTAGCTGCCTTGCCAAAACATAAAACTCTGTGTAAATTTGGATGCTATTCTGCTCCTTTGGGAAGTAGAAAAAAACAACCACCTCTGATTTATTTGTATTCTTTTTTCATCTTGACAAAACTGCCCCCTTCAACCTGCTGCCTGGTATGGGATGTGTGCTTCAGTTTTATGTTGTATTTAGTCCACCTATCTGGCTGCAAGTGAAGGAGGGGGGCACACATGACTTGTTTTGTGAATTGGAAGAGCATATGGAGAAGATTGTGAAGGTTAGCCTTGCCCACTGCTGAAACTGTGACCACTTTGTTTATGAAGTTTTTGAAATTGAGAAGGCATACTATCTAGCCACAGTACCTCCTTGAGTATAAGTGTTCTTCATGAACACATCCACATCCATTGAGAATTCATACTCATTAAGGCCTACTGGATGTTAGAGGAGTGGGAATATGGTTCATAGTTATGGTAATAGATAAATTAGTCCACCAAAGAAGACCTCCATATTCCACCCTTAAGCAGCAGGTGGAAGCAGAGGGGCTATGCTAAGGGCCCCCTCCTGGAAATAATGAGAAGAGGAGGCTGGGAGGTGAGCACCCTCTCTTATGGGTCCTTTCTTTTGGAACATCTTGTCCCTTGCGGTAAGATTGGCTCCATCCCTCATGATATTCCCAACATGGTTAAAACCTTACTTTTTCACAGAACATTGGTGGATTGAAGGGTGGAACATTTAAAATTATGAAAATGTTTCCCCTGGTTTGTGAAAGGGGAAGTGTCATGAGCACTGATGGTGAGCAGGAGGGGGCTCCTATCCAGGGGGGAAAACGCATGCGTAGTAGAGAGAATTTGAGCTGTCATTCAAAGAGACACAGAACAGATCTGCCTTGACTTTTGGGATTTATCTGTATGGGTTTTCTCATGCTTCTTCAGTCTGTTAGGATTTTCTGTCTACTGTAGCAGTAATAAAACACTAGAGACCTATTCCTCATCTCGCCATGCTTCCTGCCTGTCAGGACAGGAAGGCTATGTTTGTAATGCTATGTGGGAATGACCGTGGGAGACAGGGAGAAGAGCCATAACCAGGGCAATGGTTGGATAAGAGGCAGCTTGGCCTGCAGCAGGAGTGTGGGTGTGGCAAACATCTTGGAAGGGACTCTCCTTAGTTTCTTGGGCTGTAAAGGTGGCAGGGGAGAAATGTACTTTCAGACTTGCAAGATTCTGTTAATGTAACCTTACAATAAAGTAGAGCTAGTTCTTCTGGATATGCTTCTTGTCTGGACTACCTCACTAGGCTGACAATGTTTGACTGTGGATGATATTTGACTGTGGAGCTCTTGATTGTTAATGGATGCATTGATTATTTTTGTTATTTTTTATGTTCATATGGTTTTGTAACAGACTGTGTAAGCCACTTAGGGCTGCTGGATTAAAGCAGCATATAAATCTCAGTAATAAATTAATACATTCAGTGAAATCTCTATTTTGTCGGGCTGAGGTAGTACCCTCTTCGTTTTTATTCCCACTGGCCTAACAGGGAGATGGACAATGCAGCAGACTGGCATCAGAAGCAGATTGGCATCACACTGCAGCAGATCACATGCAGCAGATTGGCATCACATGCAGCAGATTGGCGTCACACTGAAGACTCGATGTGTCTTTGTAATACTTGTTTTATTCATAAATCAATATATTAAAAAATAGGCAATTAACAAGGGAGATCTGCAAAAGATGGCTTGGGTTAGGGTTAAGCTTCTTTTACTATATGCCAACTCCAGATAAGAATATTCAGTTCTCTCTTTCTGTTTTTTCTACAGCAAATATTGATTCTGCTGCATTTCTGCCTGTTCATTTTACTTAGATTAGTGTTACCTTTCCAATTCTGCATAGGTATCTCATTCAAAATATGAAGAGATCTCCATTTATCAAAAACACATTTCCTAACAATTAGCTTGATGTGATAATTGTCCATCCTATGTTATTAAACCCACCTGACTTTTGAGTGTAACACGATCAGTGATAACAGGCCCAAAACACTGGGCAGTTGGTTTAACTTCCATTATTCTTGTGGCACTGTGTAAGATTATTTATATATTTAATGGAGAAAATAATATTTTTTCAGTTTTTAAAGAAAATTTGGAAGTCTCTTCCATATACCTGGCAAAAAGATTAAACAAGAGTCCAGGGCCGCAACTAGGGTCTGTGTCACCCAGGGCAAACATGGATTCCACCCCCATTTTGGCAGCCCCCCAGCACTCATTTTGGCGCCCCCCCAGCGCGGCACCCGGGGCACATGCCCCAGTTGCCCCCCCCCCCCGTAGTTGCGGCCCTGCAAGAGTCACTAGAAGTGCTGTGTTGAAAAAATGGACAATTAATCTAAGAGGTACCTGCAGACATTCAGTTTACCAAGAAACTCTGCGGTAGATCTTCAGAGAATGTCTTTCTTTTATTTGTGAGTGCAAATGTCTCTTTGCTCAGTTGGTGTACTGATGGTGCATCATTTTTGGTGTACAATTTACAGTCTGTTTTTGCAGCTGGTTTGTGGATAGTTAGCTATCTACATTCCATGGTATTGAACAAAAGGCTTCCCACAAAATCCTTTGCTGTGACTAAGGAAGGAATACAATGTTCAAAGAATAGGTAAGAGAAGACAAATTAAATATGAGTCACAGAACTTGAGCTGGAAGCATTGGGAACACAATTTTAAAAAATGATAGTTCATGTCTAGCAAGTATGGTACACAAAGGCCTTTATACTCCTGCCTAATTAAGCCTCAGAGGTGTATAAGGTAAGCATGTTAAAGTTTCCAGTGTGCATATACAGAAGGGACCTACTGCTTAGAGTAAACAATTTGTCCAAGACTGGTCAGAAAGTCTTGACTGAAATGGATATTTGCTATGAATATACTGTCTAACATGCTGTCCACTGTCTGTTTCTGAGCACGTGTGTAGACCTAGATATGTACAAGTACCATTTTTTAGTCTATTGACACAAAATATGATCAAATGAATTCATTTTATGACAAGGACAGCTTCATCTTTTTATATTTCATTTCAGGTTAAGACAGAATATTTTGTTTACTTCTCCTCTTGAACATAATAGCTTATTTTGCTAAGACTTGCATTGTTCCATCTACAGTAAAGGTAAAGGTTTCCCTTGACGTAAAGTCCAGTCGAATCCGACTCTAGGGGGCGGTGCTCATCTCCGTTTCTAAGCCATGGAGCCGGCGTTGTCATAGACACTTCCGGGTCATGTGGCCAGCATGACAACTCGGAACGCCGTTACCTTCCCGCCGAAGCGGTACCTAATTGATCTACTCACATTTGCATGTTTTCGAACTGCTAGGTGAGCAGGAGCTGGGACGAGCAACGGGAGCTCACCCCGCCGCGCGGTTTCGAACCGCCGACCTTCCGATCGGCAGCTCAGCGGTTTAACCCGCAGCGCCACCGCGTCCCTTCTCCATCTACAAGAACTCTCCAAAATTGTTTACCTACTAGGAATAGGGAAATCAGAACAAAGCTGCCTGAAATAAGCTTGAGTGTTGTCGTAACCATGACCCTCCCTACTTTCCACAGATTATAACCACTAATTCTAACTAGAAATAACTATGCTTCTGTCTATAAAGTTAAGAGATATTTTCATATCTATTGGACTTGTTTAGTTTTGTTAATTTTCTATTTCCTGATTGCAGTTCCTCTCTTCATTGGAGACAAAATATGTAGTCCAGGCCTGAAATTCAATTCAGAAAAGACCGAAGAAGGTGAACAGCTTCTGTAAGATTTCCCAATTCTGGTTTAGCCCTGAGTGGGTTTTGGACCATGCTTTCATCAACCTGCTGTGGCTTCCCATTCTCTCCTCTGGCTGTTTAGGCCATCAATTATGTGGTCAATCATGGGAAGGGAAATCTGGGTGGTGTCACATGACCAAAGCATGTATTCCTCATGCTTTGTACTACAGTGATAGCTGCCACGGTGATAGGGAGCTGTTTTAAGCCTCAGTTACTTCTACCGCATGACAATTGTACCAATGAAAGTGAGCAACAAAGGAAATAGATGGTTACTTTGGGTGTCTGTAGAGGGGAAAGGGGAGAAAATGAGGCAGGTGCAATGACATAATTTTTTAATAATTTTATTTATTTATTTATCAAATTTGTCACCACCCATCTCCTCCGAACGAAGGGACTCTGGGTGGTTTACAGCATAAAACAATAACTATACAATAAAATTCCAATATAAAAATAGACTAAAACAATTTTAAAAACTACCTAATATAATAAAGTCCCAATGGATATGATCTCATTCACTCCTTGCATAGGAGGGGCAATTCAAGGCACTAGCCAACCCCAAGTATGATTATTCTCCTCCCTGCCCCAAGCCCAATGGCAGAGCCAGGTGTTCAATTCCCTCCAGAAGGCTAGGAGTGATGGGGCTAATCTCACCTCTGGGGGCAAGATGTTCCAGAGGGCAGGTGCTACTGCAGAGAAGGCCCGCCTCCTGGATGCCGCCAGATGGAATTCTCTTGCAGACGGGGTCTGCAGCATGCCCTCTCTGCATGACCAGGTGGGATGGGCTGATGAAGCGGGGATGAGGTGGTCCCTTAGGTAACCCGGTCCCATGCCATGTAGGGTTTTAAAGGTGATAACCAACACCTTGAATTGTACACGGAAGCAAACTGGTATCCAGTGCAGCTCACGCAGCAAAGGTGTTATATGTGCCCTTCTAGGGGCGCCAAAAATAGCCCGCGCAGCTGCATTCTGGACCAGCTGAAGCTTCCAGATACTCTTCAAGGGTAGCCCCATGTAGAGTGCATTACAATAGTCTATATGGGAGACAACAAGGACATGAGTGACTGTCCGAAGGGCTTCCCAATCCAGGAAAGGGTGTAACTGGTGCACAACACGCAGCTGTGCAAAGGCCCTTCTGGCCACGGCTGCCACCTGCTCTTTGAGCAGGAGCCATGAGTTTAATAAATTTATTTATTAAAATAAATAATAAATTTATTTATTAAAATAAATTTAGTGAGTTTATTAAAAAAGTTTAATTTTATTAAAAGTTTTAAAAATGAAGATAAAAACTAATACAAACTAATATTAAGTAAGGAATAAAAAAGAAAAAGAAAGAAATCGAAGAGAAAGCTAAAAGTGCAATGAAGAAAAAAAAGGAAAAGAAAAATAGAAAAGAAAGAAAAAAGATACAAAGAAGTGGCTTCTGATACAGCAGTTATAAGTACAATTGTAAATTTACCTCTTTCTCTAAAGTTACATCATGATTCTCTTCTTTCTATAATCTATCCTGACTAATCATCATAACCATAAATCATAAGTTCATTTTTTCCTACCAAAGAGAATATCTATAGCTCAGGGTTGAACTGTGGAGTCCTTGGTGCTCTCTGAGCTTGGTTGTTTTCTTGCAGACGTTTCATTGCCCAACTAGGAAACACCTTCAGTGCTAGAAGGGAGTTGGGTTTGCTCTCTATTGATAAACAGTAGCTTGCCCTGCCTGTGTTGGTGGGGGTGTTGCTCTCTCCTTGCTAGTTCCTTGATTAGGCTGTTGTTTAGTGCTCAGTCGTTTGACTGAGTTGGTAGTTCCTTGATTAGGGTATTGTATACTACTTGATTGTTCGTCTGGTTTTAACCCTGGTGTTGATCGTTGCTTATCTGGGTGTTGATTGCTGGCAAGGAGGTGTTCTGGTCTTTTTGTTTCCTTTTTAGCTTTTTTATTGTCTCTTTTGAATGGTGTATAAATGTGGTTTATCTCTATGTGCCTTTTGATGGCTGATTTGTCTGAGTGCCAAGCTTCCAAGAATTCTCTGATGTTTTTGGATTTAGCTTGGTCTAGGATGCTTACAGTTTACCAGTTGAAATATGGTTGAGTCTGTCCATGTGTTGTGAGATTAAGGAGTTTTCATTGTGTTTTCTGACTGCCAGTTAGTGTTCCTGGATGTGCTCTGCTAGTCTTCTGCCGGTCTGTCCTACATAGTGGCTGTTACAGTCCTTATACTGTATGTTGTAGATGACTCCTGTTCTTTCTTCTTGGACTACTGGGTCTTTTGGTTTAATTAAGATGTTTTGGAGGGCTTTGATTGGTTTGTGTGCTACAGTGATGCCGGGTGCTTGTAACAGCCTGTTGGTTGTTTCTGAGACATTTTTGATGTATGGCAATGTTATCCTTTTCATAGCTTCTGTTGGTTGTGTTGTAGTCGGTTGAGTGGTCAGGCACTTTTTGATAAAGTTGAGGGGTATCCATTTTGCTGGAAGATGCTGTATAGGTGATCTGTTTCCTTTTTCTGGTGTTCTGGGTTGCTGCAGTGCATGAGTGCTCGTCTGAATAATGTTCTTACACAGCTCCTCTTGTGGGAGGTTGAGTTGTTGCTTTGGTAATGGAGAATTTGGTTAGAGTGGGTAGCTTTCCAGTAGACTTGTGTTTCTAACTTGCCATCATTTCCTCTGCTGATGAGGATGTCCAAGAAGGGTAGTGTGTTTTTGTTTTCTTCTTCCCTTGTGAATTTTATTCCTTTGAAGATGTTGATTGTTTCATGCGTTTCCTCCAGTTGTTTCTTTTTTATTATGACAAACACCTCCATCCTTTTATTATTACAAACACCTCCATCCTAGCTAGGTCATCTTGGTCAGCAGCTTGGTTAGAACTAGGTTGGACTGTTGTAGGAAACATTGATGTAAGCGCAAAGGCCACTGAAAGAAAGCCCCAGACTCAAGAGCAAAGCCTGAAAGCTAACCAGCTTTAGGTGTAGAGGCTGACTTGAAAATCCAGAGCTGGGTCACATGTCATTAGACATGTGGACAGATGGTGTGTCCAAAGAGAGCAGGAATGCTGTCTGAGAATTGTCCAGTAGTTTTATTTGGGTGGATCATACAAATTCATTATTTTAGCAGGTTAAGGTATCACAAAATTTGAGAACCCATTCATTAAACAACTAAGGAGACATCACACATTGCATAGCAATTAACTATATTTGCAACCTTACCATTTGTAATAGTTATTTTTAATTCCATTCAGTCCATTGAGGTTTCTTGTTTAGTCCTTTTCAACCACTTCCAGAACATTTATTTCCATAAAAAATGCTTTGCATTTTCTTTGCCTTTTTTTATTCTTAATCATTCTTTGCTCTCTTTAACTACATTATTTGCAATTATCTTTTTATCTCTTAATACAGTATCTTTCTTATTCTATTTTTTGCAGCAATCATTTTTTTATTCACAGTCTCTTTCACTTCATCAGTATACCAATATCTCTTTTTCATATATTGATTAGCTAAAGTTCCATACTTTTGTGGCGCTCTGTAACGTAATTCTTTTACCTCTGTTCCTTCCAAGCAGCTTTTACAACCTCTTTCCTTATTCCAATGTCCATTCGTACTTTTCAGAAATGTAGGGAAAGTCTTCTAATACTTTTTCATACAAGACACCCATTCTCTTTTCATTCTAGTTTCTTCCATTCACTTCTTTCTTTTTCTTCCATGCCCATTTTTTCCTCGTGATTTACCATTAATATAACCAAATAATGGTGTGTCCAACTTTCATAACCTTTCATCCTTCACTAATTCTCTCAGTCCTTGATCATAAACAACCAAATCAACCAGGTTTTTAATGTAATTTATTTTCTCTATTGTCATGTTCACTGATTCAATGTAGCTATACATCGTAACGTTTCACATGCCATGGCGCTGACGTGCGTTTCTGTTTGGGAGGGAGCTGCTGTGAGACCTTGTACCAAGCTCTGTAAGTGAAATCAGTACAATGGAATGTGTTTGGGTTATGTTATCTGTTCAAGGCCTTTTCCCGCAGACCATTGGAAACCGTTAGGAGCACTGGGATTGTGAACTTGAGAAGATTCTACAGGGGGAGGGATTTCATTTGCACCAAGGGTTTTTAGTTTGAATTTGGCGCGCTTTCATCATTCTCAGCTTTCTCTGTGATCCTGCATACTATTCTTTAATAAATCAGATATCTTTGAATTCCTGCTCATGAGTCTGATGGTGTTTTAGAATAGGTAACCATTACATTTATGGATGTATGAATAGACATGCTTAACCCACTTTTCTAAGCAAATATTAACCAAATAATCACCATTCTAATTCATTCTTGGATCTGCAAATGGCCAGAACACTACTTTTGTACTCTCTCAACTGTTACCAGCTCAAGAATTCATATGTATCCTGAACAGTTTAAATGACACAAATTCATATTCTCTGACATGACTTCTAGCCTCTTCATCCATTATTAACCATACATGTTGACTTTCCTCCATGTATTCAACTGCATTCCACAAGACCAGACCACCTTCACTCAGATCTATCTTCCCTTTTCTAAAGCACACAGCCTGCTTTCATGTTGTATTGTGCCATGCTGTGCTGAGTCAGGTCATGCACTTTATAATTTATTCCTCTTACATTCCAAACTGAAATCTTCTTTATATCATAGTCACAATCAGATGGGCCCACAGATATTAACCTCTGCTGCCCATCATGGCTTTGATCAATCAAGGCTTTCTCCTAATAGTTTTTAATAAGTTAGAGAAAATGTAGACCAAGTTACCAGGTTGAGTCATATCCATGCCACAAGTAGCATTCTCTGCTAAGAGTAAAGACAACATTTGTGAGTTTTGGCACATTTTGGACAAAACCTATCAATACTCTGAGCATGCTCACACTATTCTACACAATCTAGGATTAGCACAAAGGGATCCTTTGCGAATCAGCATATTGGCAGAGCCCCTCCAAAAATTGGCTTCCAAATATAATTTTTCATGTGGCAGAAGGGGAAATTTTTAAAGGCATAGCTAACTATCATATTAACTGCATTTAATGCACTTATTTTAGTTTTAGTTAAATTTAAAAGTAAATTAAATCAATTTCTGTCCTGGTTACACCTACTACTTGGAGCATAGCGCTTTGGATGCTATTTAAAGGACAAGTGGGACCCTTGGTCTGAAAAAAGTTGTGCAACTTACTATGGAAAATGGAGTGGATTCTAATTTTAGTAGCATTTCTAACTTGTATTCTGTCAAAAAACCAAACCAAACCAAACCAAACAGCTGTCAGTTTAGAAGATGGAATTCTGTCAGTTCTCCCTGCTCACTTAGTTGCCAAATGTTCTGAATCCACAGCCGGTTCTATGTGATATCTAGCAAATCACTGTATAGAAAGCCAGCTAGCTGCCAATATTCTAATCCCAGCATTTACAGCAATCTTATTTCCCTTGGTCAGCAGTGAAGGATGTCTGTTTGATCATGCTTTAAACTTTGTGATTGTTTCCTAACTGTTCCATCTCAGCTGTCATCTTTTATCAGGAAAAATCAGAGTTCTAATGCAAAGAGGAACAATTTTTCCTTTCACCTGTCTCAAGGCATGTGATTGTAACTCTGCAGACAAAAAATTGACTTCTGAACATCAATTTTTGATGTTTTACTTAGGCATGATATTGTTCATTACCTTATGCCCTTTTCCTCATTCCTAGTCCTTCCTTTGTGTTCTACAAACCAGTGATTAATCTGGATCAAGTTGTTAGCCTGCTCTGTATTGATATTGTACATCACAGCACAGTCTTTTGTCCATATTTTCATTGTCACAGATTGTGGCAATTTTTGTCCTAGATAGGGCTGTTCCAGCTCATCTCTGCATTTAGAACTCCTTTTCTCTCTGTGTGACTCTCTGTCTTTCTGGATGAAGTTTATGTCCTGTATTTCACACATTACGTTGTGACAAGGGATTATCCATTTCTGGAAAGTGTTCCTTTCCATTATTGAACTAGTCTTTTTGTACACCAAGCAATGTTGAAAATGGCTCACCCTTCTCTCTCTCTTCTGTCTGTCTGTCTGTCTGTCTGTCTGTCTGTCTATCTATCTATCTATCTATCATCTATGTGTTTGTTAGTTAAGAGGAAAAGTTAAAGTTAAACTGGAAGTTTTCAGTTAGAGAGAGAGAAACAAGAGAGAGAGGTTCTACAGGGTAGATGCAAATTTCTCCTTGATAAAGCTGACATCACACAGCCATTCTCAGCTTTGAAAAATGCAGGTGGGCAATACTGAATAAAATTTATCTTTCACATTAGTAATACAAACATAGTGCTTCTCTGTAATTCTAGTTAGTCATGGGTTAATTTTATTTATTTATGTTTTTATTAGGTTTACATGCCATCTTTCCCTTAGGAGCTCAAGGCAATGTGTATAGGATAGTGGTCCTTCCTCCCCCTTTCCCCCACAACAGTAACCCTGTGTGTTATACTTCTTCATACTCTGACCACCTGATGTCCAACTTTGAGCAAATGTGAGTGATTTTATCTGCACAATGCTTAGCCGATAGGACACAGTGCCACACTCAAGGCTGAGAAGGCAACTCTGCAAAGCTGGAAAAAGACATGAGTCCTTTAATGATTTGAGAAGAGGTCCATCCTTCCCTAAATGTGCTACTAGATGGCATTCTATGGATGCAGTGCAGTCCAGTGTCCATGACTATGTGGTTCTGTTTGAGCTCCAATTTTTGCCCATTTAAAGTTTATCTGTCAATATTATCATCCCTGCAGGCCATGTGGGTGGGGTGAGGAACTAACCTTCCGATATCTTGGCCTACCTCTGTGAGGGTGTTTTCCTTGCACCCTGCTATAAAAGCCAAAGCAGCAAGGCCCTTGACTGAAAGTGCAGCACTTGTAGTCTTTTATGGAGAGTCCCGTGTTCCTCAGAGCAACTTCTTTGTTATTTGTTTGACCTTCATAATGAGAACAAGTTGATACAGCTATGGTTAATGAGCCAATTATTCTTCCTGAGAATAGCATCCATGGAAGCATTTTTTTTCCTCTACTTTACTGTGGGAATCAATTAAGACCTATTCTATCCTTTATGTTTGCATTGGTAAGCCTTCCTCAATGAGATAATTGATTGGTCAGGAACAAAACTACCCCTGAAGCGATTCCCAAACAGGTAATTCAGGCTTTACTGTGAAGTTCACTAACTCATTTCAGAAATTTAACAACCTGAGTTAAAGTTGCTTTTTGCAGCTGTAGGAAGCAGCTATATATGGAGTAAAATTCTGCCAATATTCAGTGCTAAGGACAGATAGCAACCATAGATGTATTTTCCTCGTAGGAAATGACATATACATTTGTATGTACTGGTCACAGAGTGTTGCCCACTTAAACCAGTTGGACTGGATTATGGGTTTAAAAGTATGTAACTTTTTTGGATTGTGGCCCCTTTGTGTCATACTGTATGTTAGTATACATATGTAGGGACTGTGTGTGTTCTTTGAAAGAGGCACTATTGTGATGGAATGAGAGGGCAACCTTGGAGAACAGAAGGAAGAGATGCTGCCTCGGGAATGATCACATAAAAGGAAAGGGAGTCCACGAGAGGGTAATGGTCTAAAGAAGAAACTTAGGAAAGGCTCACCCTGACCACTCAAGTGATAAATAGGGAGGGTGGGAGATTTGTACCTTCAGACTTGCAAGATTGATGTCAGTCCTTCCAGGTCAACCAGACAGGAAACATGACTAGATGAACTAATTCTACTTTATTGTAAGGCTACATTAACAGAATCTTGCAAATCTGAAGGTACAATTCTCCTGCCCTCCCTATTTATTGCTTGAGTGGTCAGGGTGGGTCTTGCCTAAGTTTCTTCTTTAGACCATTACCCTCTTGTGGACTCCCTTTCCTTTTATGTGATCATTCCCTAGGCAGCATCTCTTCCCTCTGTTTTCCAAGGTTGCCCTCTCATTCCATCAAACTATAGAACTGCTGAAGCACATGAATAAGATACATGTTTTGAACTGCTAGAGCAGCCACATCTGTGAAGCATATGGACATGGAGACATCTGGGACAAGCAACCACGTGAGCCTGGAAAAATAAGTGACTGCTTTAGTGATTTGAAAAGAGATGCTTTGAATGCACTTTCACATGTTCTGAAGCACCTCTTTTGAAGAATATACATAGCCCTGGTATATATACATAAATGTAATGTAAGATATGAGAGCCAGTTTGGTGTAGTGGTTAAGGCACTAGACTAGAAACCAGGAAACCATGAATTCTAGTCCCACCGTGGGCACAAAGCCAGCTGGGTGACCTTGGGCCAGTCACTCTCTTTCTGCCCTAGGAAGGAGGCAAGGGCAAACCACTTCTTAAAAAAAAAAAAAACCCTTGCCAAGAAAACTTCAGAGACTTGTCCAGGCAATCTCTGAGAATTGGACATGATTGAACGGATTTTTTTTATAAAAGGTATAAATAAATTATAATGCAACTGAAGTCATGTTGTAACTAAGAATTACAGTATTACCAAGGTATGTATTATCCCTATTTCACTTCTGTTTCCTGAGTGGAGAACTTTGATTGTATCTGTTAAATTCCAGCCTGTTAATTTCAGCCTATTTTTTCTTATCTATCAAAAGTATTTTTAATTTTATTTCTGTCTTCTAGGGTATTAACTGTCCTTTCCACTATTGTGTAATGTGCAAATGTGGCAAGAATTCCCTTTACCCCTTCATCCATATCATTAATAAAAATACTGAAGAGTACGGGAATCAGGACTGAAACTTCTGACAGCCCATTTGAGACCAAAATCCAATAGATGAACATTCTCTGAGTATCCAGATAATTGTGCTTGCTAATCCAAATGTCATAGAGTATTTTGTAAAATGCTGTGTTGAAGTCAAGATATATCAGGTCTACATTCCCATAATCTATTAAAGAATTTACCTTGTCAAAAATAAGATTAGTCTGGCAAGGCTTTCTCTTTCTCTTGAGAAATCTATAGTGATATTTAGTAATCACCACATTATTTTCAGGAGGATTTACAGATTGATCTTTTAATCATTTGCTCTAAAATCCCAGGTATTGAAGTAGTTTGTAGTTCCTTGGATCATCCTTTCCTCTTTTTTAAAGATAAGACAGTATTTAACCTTCTCTAGTACCTGGCACTTCACCCATTCTCCACGATTTCTCAAGGTTAAATTAATGGGGAGACCATCTGCAAGTTCCTTCAGTACCCTAGGCTGTAATTCCTTTGAGCTAGGAGATTTAAACTCATACAAAGTGTAAGTTTGAATATTGGTATCAGCTTCAAGCTACAGTCCTACATCCTTCATCCTGCTCTTAGAATTTTCTTACAGAATATTTTTTGTTGGAGAAAACTGAACCAAAATAGTAGTTAAGCAGCCTTGTCTTTCCTTTGGTACTGTTAGCATTTGGTTGTTTTTATCAAGAGCAGTATATTGATTACTTTCTGTTGGTATTGGACTAGGAACAAGGAGCCTGAGGTCCATCTTTAGTCATGGAAACTCACTGAGTGAGTTTTGGGCTACTCACTCTCTTTCAGTCTAATCTATCCCATAAAGATGTTGTTGGGAAGTATCAGAGGAGGGAATAATATGTGTAATGCCTTAAGCTCTCAAATGAAAGGGGAAGGAAGGAAGGAAGGAGCCTTTTAATCCTTGATATCTTTCACCTACCTCAACTCATTCTGAGATTTAACTTTCCTGATATCTGTACAGCTGATGTCACATCTACAGTCCTGGGCTACCTGTTTGTGCTCTTGTTATCTTCTCTCTCCCTACCTTCTATATGTGTGCCCCCCCCACCCCAGTCTTCATTGAGCTTTTTGTGTAGCCACATTGGCATGTTCTACTGGTCTCCATTTTTAAAATTTGAATTGTTTGCAATTGTCCCTTTTGCATCTCATTGTAAGGAGTGCCTACCCATCCTGGACTCGAGTCAGTTTCTCCTCCCAAGGGATCCTATTTATTATTGCTTTGAGTTTATTGAAATCCACTTTTTTGCAGTCCAAGTTAGACATTTTACTTACATTCGACTTTAGTTTTCCTTAACATTAGGAACACTCGTATTACGTGCTCCCTTTCCTCCATGTTCCTGCTACTTCCAGTGGTCAAAGAAAGCTTATTCTCATGTGTCTTCCTCTACCCTCTGAAAGAGGAAGGTATCAGCCAGACAAACCAACAATTTCCTGGAATAATCATGTTTTGCAGATAGGGCATTCCCAGCAATACTATTGCTTTACTTTGATTACACCAGATATTCTCTATGGTGCTGCTACAGCATGCTACAAAAGCTGCAGAATCACTTAGAATTACCAGATTCATGACAAGGACTAAAAGACTGACAATAGACTGGACCATCTGGGAGATTAAACTGAGCTTTCCTATACTACCTTTGGATACTTTCTTACATTATTCTTATGAACTGATGTAACTCTATGATTTCTAAAGTGTAGGTAACCCAAGGTTATTTGTGCATGCATGCATGTTTATGTCAAGGTTATTCAGCTTTATTCCCAGGCAAGTATATTCACCATGAATACTGATGGATGTATAGCGATACAGCAGTGTAGCAAATTTTTCTTCTCAGATGACTCCATGGGAAAATTCATTCATTCATTATAATATGCTTTAAGCTGCTAAAACCCCACACTGAGGATATCTTTTAAAGAACTTATACTTTAAAAATTCCATCCTGAATTGTCTGATTACATTGCACTTGATGTAATTGATGCAAAGCTCTGTACCTGCATAGAAATGAATGTTTCTCCTCTTGGACAAACCTTTATTGGTGGCATATAAATCTGGTTTAGAAATTCATGCCCAAGATGTTTGCTTTACAACACTCAGCTGCACATTTTGATTCAGTAAGGCATATACAGGGCAACTTTACTCATAGTCATGTTCCAAAGACATTAGCACCATGCTTCACCCAAGGGTGTTGCTCATATAACAAGATTTCATGTAGGCTCTGAGATCTAGCTGAATAGCACAGGGTCATGGCACATATTAAAATATGCATTAAACATTTGGAGCACTTCTAAAAATGCATTTAAATCAATGAAAGCTAAATAAAGTAGGCAGAGGCAGAAGAATGGGGCTGTGTGAGTGATTTAAGGCATTTAAATAGATGGAGAATTTTGTTTATTAATGTTCTAGGTAGGTAGGTAGATAGAAATATAGATATATTCATATATTAATGGATTTATCGAACTTGAAACCACAGAATACCTTGATTTGAGTCCCATTTACACACTGATTTGATTACAGGCAGTCCTCATTTAGTGACCACAATTGGGACTGGCAACTCGGTCACTAAGTGATGTGGTCACTAAGTGAAAAATCACATGACTGTGACTATGCTTACAATTTTACTTCAGCTTTCCTTTTTCCTCACTCCCCTGCCCTTTGGAATGCTCACCCCGGCTCTAGGATAATTAGCAAGAATGGAATTAATGTTTGTATTTACAGTCATTGGAGAGGAAGGGATTACAAGAGAGTAAGCAGGCACACATTGGGGAATATATATTAAAAGGTATGCACTGTTTGCCCATTACTTTTGATGTTTATTCCCCATTGTGTGCCTGCTTACTCTCTTGTAATCCCTTCCTCCCCAATCTCTCCGCCGATAAAAAGAAAAAAGAGTCAGGCACAGGACAACACATTCTGACTAATGGTGAACATGTGACTGAGAGAAAGATGCTTCAAAGTTTGTAAATGTGCACCTTGGTCGCAAAGTTATTTTTTCAGCACCATTGTAACTTTGAACAATCACTGCATGAGGCAGTTGGTAAGCGAAGTCTACCCTCACTGTTATCATAACAACAGCAGTTAGTTATTAAAATGGCAAGCAGGTTTTTTGCTGTTCTATGTTTCATGTATGGTCAACATGACAATGTCCCCGAATTATATTATGAAATGTGCTATCATTACATATATTGATTGTTGGCAAATTGGTTGGCTTTAAATCAGAATGAAACAAATGGGGGCTAAGGTAATTCTGTACTGCAGCCTCAGCTGTTCATCTTTTGTGCTGTTCCTGGCTGTTTTTAAGTCAACTATAGACATTCCTATAGTGGGGACGTGGTGGTGCTGCGGGTTAAACCGCTGAGCTGCTGAGCTTGCTGATCGGAAGGTTGGCAGTTCGAATCCGCATGACGGGGTGAGCTCCCGTTGCTAGTCCCAGTTCCTGCCAACCGAGCAGTTCGAAAACATGCAAATGTGAATAGATTAATAGGTACTGCTTCGGCAGGCAGGTAACAGCGTTCCATTTAGTCATGCTGCCCACATGACCACGGAAGTGTCTACGGACAAACACCAGCTCTTCGGCTTTGAAACGGAGATGAGCACCGCCCCCTAGAGTCGGACACAACTGGACTTAATGTCAAGGGAAACCTTTACCTTTACCTATAGACATTCCAGGCTGGATTGCAGTGGATTGGCAGTGAGGCTGGGTTGGTGCTCAGTCTGGACTATGAAACTGCAGGATCTGAGTGGAAGTTCCCCTGCTTCTTGCCCTTCCCATTTGGGCAGGGAAGGTAAGCCTCACTGGATGGCTCCTGTGTGGACTGATTTACCCGTTCTTGCATTTTCCTTGTAGGACTTGTTCCCTTCTCACTATTCCCCAGGCTTTTCCTTTGCTTTCCAAGATGTTTGCACACATGGATGCCTTCACTCTCCCTTCGCACATTCTTTTCTTTGACACTAATGCAGTTCCTTTCTCTCTCTCTCTCCCTCTCTCCCTCTTCTTGTGCCATCATTGCTCTAATCAAAGCAGTAGAAGAATGGTTGTTCTTTCATTCCCACATTCCACTGTAGGTCCATAGAAACTTTGCAGCAAGGAAGAATGGATGGGTCAGCTTCATAGAAGCAAAGAATCATTCCAACATGCCTATAATGGAACTGAAGATTTATTTTAAAAAGAAGGCAAGGGAAGCTTTGCAATACTTTGGGCAAGGGGTGGGAAAGCAAGGGGTGCATGCTTTACCCAGCCTGGGCAGAAACTGAAAGGGTCCCTACTGGGAGATGTGAGGTTGAATGGTGCTTCAGTCTCTAGGGCTGAGGGTGATTCATTGACTGTTGGATCAACTGCAAAATTATTTTTAAAAATGGCAAAATGATTCACTACTGCATTAACATATTATTCAAGTAAAGAAATGTAACCAGAGATAGATATTTATGTTACAGAACTGTACACTCAACAATTCTGGTACCCAAAATGAATCCCAGTTTGAGAATTCCACAATGGGAAGTCTGCCCAATCTTGTTTTTCACTGACCGGAAGCAGCTGTGAAGTGAGGCCCCTTCCAAGCCTTACTGGGAAACTCCAGGAACTGAACTTGGGAAGTTCTGCATGGGCTTTATTACTGAATTATAGCTTGACAAATCCAGAGTGGTCATTGCCATTGTCTTTAAATATTTTGTTTCAGGATAGCTCTTTTAAGAGAAATGGAGATTTTACAGAGTCTGACCTTTGAGAAGGAATAATTTCTGGTTTAGTTGATATACAGAAAGACACAGATTTTGTACAAGCTTACAGTACATGTTACTGTATCAGAAGGCCATAAGCCTATTTATTTCAAAGTACTTAACATAATGGAGAATCATGACTATAACTTTCTAATGCTATGCATATTGGCAAATACCAGACAGAGCTACATCAGGCTCTAATGACTTTTTAAAGTTACAAAAATTTATAAAGTTAACTTTTATAAATAGAGGATCTCAAATGATAGGCTGTAGGAAGCTTGACCATCAGTCAGAGAAGATAGTAGTGGCTCTGGTGGACCAGCAATCTAACCCACTGTAATGATTGCCTATTCTGACATACTCAGCCTCACAAGCAGGTTCTTAATGAAAACTGATTTATTGAAAGAATAGTGTGCAAATACAAAGAAAGCTGAGAATGACCAAAAGCTTGCCAAATACAAAGTAAAAACCCTTGCTTCACTCCTGATCCCGCCCCTCGCCCCAGCATAGCAACCACCCCCTCCCAGGTGTTGGTAACCGTTACACATCGGCCTGGGAAAGTAACCTTGAACACATGCAATAACCCAAACATACATTCCTCAGTAACAGTAAGGAGATTACAGCCCGGCACGGCTGAAATTCCCCTCCCAGCAAATGACAGACACGGATCAGGAAATTGACATGCGAAACGTTACAATGTACCCAGACCATTGGAACGATGAACATGACACCCACTAGCTCTCTTTAGTTGTCAGTCACACATAAAGTGAACATGCCTAGTTGTTGTTAGTTGTATAACAGAACCACCGTAGCAGAATATACTGTTCTCATTTGTGTTTATATCAGAAGACAAAGCTGTGGGTTAAGAATGGATCATACCCTGTGCGTGTTCTATGTGTGATTGACAATTGAACAGAGCTAGTACATATCTTTGCAGCTTAGTTTTGTTGGACTCAGAACTAGAAAACCGATTTACAGTGGCATTTTCAAAAGGCTATTTTCTCTTTTTGCTATTTCATATGAAAGACAACATCTGTAGGGAACCAGAGTTATTTTTCAAAATATTGAAAATCTGTAAAGATATCTGATTATATATATATATATATATATATATATATATATATATATATATATAAATAAATAAAATAAAGGGGGGGAAGAGGACTTGTTCATTACTGCAAAACACTATGATCCATAGAGTCCCTCAGCTATCTACTTGACCTTTCAGAAAAGCAATATTTTTATTTCTCTACAAAATCAGTAGTGTTAAAAATGCATGAGATTAGTAGAATCTTATTGTGTCTATTTTAGGGTTGAGAGCTCCTTTCCCAATGGGGCATCTAGTACTTTTATCTGTAATGTTTGGCCAAGGACATTCTTTTTCTAACATAGAGACATGAATTTGCTTTTGCTGAACATTCTGCTGGTTCTATGTATACATGTCAGTTATGATTTGCACTTAGCTGACATTGCCCTAATATCTTGGCTGAGGAATCTAGATTGTTTCAGAAAATGCTGCAGAGCCAGAGGTTTAGAAGGTTGTCAAGAACCAGAAGAGGGTAAGAATTTGGAGACACTGGGTTGAAATATGGTGGTTTAGCCCTTTACTTCCTCTTTGAAAAGTCACAAGAGAAGAGGAGCTCATCAAGAAGGTCTCTCCAAAGTCTTGGTAAAATTGTGATAATTGCTGTGGCCATTTTTCTTTCTCACATGGTCCAGAAATGTGGACCTGTTCCTGTGTCCATAATGAAATCACTGATTATACTTGTCTGGGTAGAGGCTAAAACAACTGCTATCGTCCCTGAATAAATTTAAAGGCTTTTGGTTTGCATTGCCTAAAGGAGTCCTCACATAGCTCCTGACTGCTTGTGCTGTCAGGTAGATTGAATGGCCCTTAGCAGTCTTTTGCCCTGTGGTTTGTGGCTTTGGTGAAAGGGTTAACAGTTGATATGACCCTTTAGGCAATCATATCTATCCTTTCATCTACCCTGTTCCCAATGGATAAACGCATCTATTTACCCTCTTGGGCTTCCTATTTGTTTTAGATGTCTTTATTTTAACTTGCCGTTCTGATATTGTGCTATTTTGTTTTGGTACATAACGTACACCTTTGGAATTCTTCCTTCTGAAAACGAATAACATTTTTCCCCATGGGAAACACTACATCAGATAGTAGGGCTGTGGAGTGCTTCAGGTCCTGTAGGAACACCTACGGGTTGCATCTTTCTGTAACTTCTTGAAGCAGCCAAGTCCTTTCCTAGTATGGCATGGCTGCTTCATGCAGCTGCAATACAGTCCTGGGGAAAGACATGTTTGGTTTAAGTTGCAGGTGGGTGTTACGTGTCTCTTTCTCTCTAACACCCCCCTCCCCCCTTTTTTTTCTACCATTGAATCCAAAGTTCTGCAGAGTCCTATCAGATAAGGTGCCAGCCTAACAGCTTGGATGAAATGATTCCACTCTCTTTTCACTCCTATCTCTATGTAAGGGGCAAATGTTGTGGAGCAGTTCTGAAACTCTCCTTGAGATGATATGAAGGCAATTCTTTTAGGGTTTTATTACCCAGCACTCACAACGAACAATTGAAGCTGCACTATTATTTGAATTTTCTGTGAAATTGGAGAAGCAAATTAGCTGTGAAAAATGCAAGAATTTCTGAAAAACGGAGCCTAATGTGACAACTGAGTATTATGACATAATTGAATTAGTTCTGTGGTACAGCTTTTAAATAAGGGTAGCAGAATGGAGCAAGACTCTTGTTCCTGTGCTTCAGCGAAAGGAAAGATTTAACTTTATGTGTCATCTCAAGAACTACAGCTCAGGGTAAGAGAAAGGAAGGGGAAAAGTGGTTATTCTGCTATCCAAGTGTGAATATTTGTCAGAGTTAAAGACTGACAATAAAACATTCTAGTATAAGCAAGAGAAGTCTTTTCAAGTTGCCTTAATTTATCGATGGCTTAAACCCTCAGGTTGTTTATTATGTGTCCTGTATTTGGTTTTTAGACATCTGAACATCACCCTCTGTGTCTGTAGCCAGTCTGTTGTTGTTGTCTGTAACACTAATCCTTTCACTGATTCAAACAGTGGGGTTGCCAATATTTCTAGGTCTTTGTTTTTGGAAAGAAATTGACTTTAGATACTTAAAATCTGGATATTCAGGGATTATTTCCAGAAGGTGGAAAATTCACCATATGGAAAACATACAAAATGAACATACATAATCTACAACCTGGTCAAGCTGAAAACATTAACAATTAAACTTAGTTCCATTGAAACCATTTATTTGTGGACTTCAATACTTAAATATCTTCTGATTCTAAACTCTAACTATGGTTTTGTTTGCAGCAAGAAAGTTGTTACTGCAGGATCCATTTTGACTCCAGTAAAATAGCCAGACCTCTCTATTGGTTTGATGTGGTTGAAGAGCTTTTTGCTCACCCTAGAAATGGGTTACATTTTTAGAGCATGAAATGGTGGGAACACTTCAAAGCGGTCTTAATCTTTGGTTAGGGCTTTTCCTGCCCCCCCTAAAAGAGAGACCAGATGAGATTCTCTTGTTTCCTTTATTTGCTACTCCCTCAGGAGAAAAAACATTTTCAAGGGAAAAAACTTTTTCAAGGGAAAAAACATTTTCAGGAAAAAACGTTCTGCCTTACTTTCCTGTGGCAGGATCTCTGTGGAAGTGAGGGAAATTATTTTTAAGGGAGGGATGTTCAGTTCACTCATAAGAGCTCCCACTGGTAGTGTGTAGTGACACTACTGACATATACCCTTCTATCAGTAATCACTATACCTAAGAATCCAGTACATAACTCAAGAGTATATTCTACTGAGTGTTACTGCACATACTCTTAGATAAATTTACTCCAGTTTAAGTTTGATGCCATGCAGAAGTGGAGCTCCCTGGACCCCAAGGCAAAGTGCTCAGATGGGACCCCTTAGTGGTGAGAGGGAGCAGTTGCTGAGTGACCCTCTTGCCCAAACCCAGGCTTTGCAAGAGGAAGGGAGAAGTTGTTGCGAGGGAGCCATTCCCTAACTGAGGAGAGGCTGTTGAGATGGTCTGGCTGCTGCTGCGGCTGCTGCTACTGAGTGGGAGAGAGGAGAAGAAGGGGTAGCAGTAGCAGCAGTGATTCTTTCCTGTGCCTTGCTGCATTCCCTGGGCAACAAGTGACTGCTGTATTCACTGCTCAAGTTCATTAAAGAGTCCCACTCTGTGGCAGCCTAAGGTCAACCAAGGCTGTAAAGACTGTAAAGGAATTTAGAGCTGACCTTGGGAGAGGGAAGGAATGAGCAAGCTGTTAAGAGGAACCTTGTAGAAAAGATGAGGCAGTCCTGAGAAAGAGAAAAGTATGAGAAAGAAACTCAAAATAACCCTGTCTTGATTTTGTTTAGTATAAGATCAGACAGACAAACTTGAGCAGGCTTCCAAGATTCTGTTATTCTATCTTAATACAGTCAGGAGCATTCCTGGATCCATGCCATGCCTACTGGCATATTTTGAAGAACTGATACCACTTTCACCACAATGTCTGATTGACAGCACCCTTCGCTTCCCTTCCCTTCGCTTCCCTTCCCTTCCCAGAAGCTCTTGGGCTCTGCCAGCTGGGTTTTCTTATCATGCCTGGCTCTCCAGCTTCAGCTTTTGACATGGATTTATTTATTCATCCAATTAATATGAAAAGCTACTCAGTGCTTTCCCAGGTCAGCAAAAGACCCAGCAGCTGCATTCCTGCAAGAGTCCATGGACTCCTGGGCTTTGCAGGCCCCACAATGGCCAACTCCCTTGTTTTCACTCTTTGCATGCTCTGGATTCCATGTGACAGAAATCTATATTCATGTCCAACACCGAAAGGTATCTTAAAAGCAATGCACAATTCTGGGAAGCAAAGTATAAATTCTGAACTGCTTTTCTGGCCAAAACATGACCTAATCGACAATAAGGACAGCTCTGGAACTTTTCTTTCCTTCCTAATGAAATTTTCTTTGTGATAGCTAATTTATTCTACAAGCATCTATCACACAAAATGAGGTATCAGTGGAAATGCACCAAGGATGTAATTCATATGCTGCATCTGGTTTGCTACAGAAATAGGGTTAATCTCTTCTGTCCTCAAGAGCTGTTTCCTTCATTTCAGTTTAAATAACATATTTGTTCACCCTTTGAAGTCAAACAATCTGTCCCTTTTTTGTTTTACTGAAGTGTGTGGAAGATAGCCATGCTGGATGGCTGAAGATATTTTGGCAAAAGGACTATGTCTGTCTTCTCAATCATGTTTTCTTTGCACTTCACAGAATACATGAGAGAGGATGTTGTCAGGGCTAGTTTATAGGAATCACAGTGTCTACAGCTGTATTAGCCCTCCACCCCATTTTTCTCCCCTAAGAAGGGGCTCTCCCCATTCTCACACAGGTGACTCCCACTCTGCCCACCTGAATGACAGTCCCTTGCCCGCTCTGTTCCTACACATGCTACTGCCTCCTGCCTGAATCACAGCTGTGGCTGCTGCAGATACAAAAAAGCACAGTTGTCTGTTGCCAAGGGATGCATAGGCGGTTCATCCTCCTCTTGCCTGTTTGCTGGCCTGTGTGTCCACTGCAGCCCAGGGTAAGTACAGGCCAAGTCTTATGGGACTAGCTAGACTGTATTCCAGATGACCATTAGGTGGCAGCAAAGGGAGACAGAAACATGTAAATCATCTTGATCTGGTTGATCTAGTGAAAAAGCCCCAAATGTCACCTCCATACCTGAAAATTGCAGACGGGCAACATTTAAGCAGGTGCACTGAGAGGAGCTTAATGGATGCCCCCCCTTTTCCTTCACCCTGATCTCAGTGCCTGTAATCATGTTTCCTGTTCTGCTTGAAGAGTAATGCATCCTGACTTTTGCCCGGTTGAGCCCATCTGTGTGCTTTCTTTTTGGGGCTTTAGTTCCATTTAGGCAACATCTGGGCTCTTATTGGTCACTGTAGGGAGCTGGTCGGTGACCTCTATGGCCTTTTTTAGGATTCTCTTATCTCAGGAGAAGCAAATGCCTACATAAAGCTTGAATCCTACTTTGCTTTGTGAGACAGGTCTCAGGCATTACATGGGTTCCTTCTATATCTCCAATAAATGGACATTCTGAAGCAGTGGTTCAACAATTCCAACCTGCATGCCCATCCAGTGTCCGAATGATTAAAGCAAGTAATAACTGGTCGGTGAAACACTATGTATGTATGTATGTATGTACAGGTTCACCAGTGGACCTTTCTTTCTCCCTCTCCTTTTCTGACTATCTTTCTGAGTGAAATGTGTGAGGGTTCTACCACTTTCTTCTTCCGGTCCAAAGGACAGGAAGAACGATAAAACTCTGGGGTTTCCTTTTTCTATTTTAAGACTCAAATTTAAAGAAATTTAAAGAATTCTACCAGTTTCCCCTTCTAGCCCAAGTGGGCAGACGAACGATACAATAGTGGTGTTTTCTTTCTCTTTTTAAAAAATTGGTCCGCTGGAAATGCACCATGTAGAAAGGTGTCAGTTATGAGAGGGAGTCAATGGAGGGGGGCTCCATGAAAGATCTAGCAATGAAAATTGCATGTCTCAAAGACCCACCTATAGAAAATAAAAAAGAAAGTGATTGGTGCTTGCTTTGCTGACATGGGTGGAGGGCTAAGGAAGGAGGGGAATCGGCAATCAGGGACCAGTAAGCATGGTCTGGACGGAACATTAGGCCATCAGAGGAAAGGGTGAAGCCCAGAAAGGGATTTTTAAGCAGGCTCCATTTCCAGCTAATTTATTCATGGAATCAAACAGCTTAAAGCTGCAGAATGGAAAACCCTAAGAATCCTATGGAAAGCCTACAAGTAGGACGCAAGTGCATTGAGCTTCCACAAATGGTAGTACCTATTATGACTAGTAGCCATGGACGCTATTCAGAAGTTAGGAGGGTGATTCAATTTGATCAAGTCACCCCATTGGAGCTTTTCTGGTCCTTCAGTGGCCTTCTGCACATGTACAGGGTATGCACTGACACTTTTACCACAATGCTTTGTAAGGTGGATCACGCAGAAGCCACTGGCCTGGGTTGGCCCTGCCTTGATGCTTTGAAAGGTGTCTCACCTCTGAAGGTTTCCTTTAGGCACTCTGCAAAGTGGAGCATGTTGCCTCTGAAATTGGAGTGATTCAGGTTATGCTTGCTTGTCTAACTGCAAAGGTGCCCAGTGGCATAAGGAAATTCCTCCACAGCTATGAACTGTTTTCCATTTATGGCTGGGCCACAGATTTAAGAAAGGGAATGAGTATATTGGCAATTTTGTTTTTGATTCTTTCTGTAGGGATTCCTAACAGGATGTTGCTTTTTTCATAGCAGCGGCTGCACATTGATTTGATGCTTTTGCTGAGGGTTCTACTGCAATCCTACGATCTTTTTCCAATCTGTCTTTTTCCACTGAAAGCTCTGAACCCATCAATATAACTATGAATTTAGAATGTTAAGCTTTGTTTTGCATCTCTTTGCATTGGCATCTGTATTAAATGCCCTCTGGAAGAAGGGTGAGACATAAATCATGAATGAATAAATAAATAAACTGATCATTTGCCAATGTTAATCAGTTTCCCCAATTTAGATATATCTTTTGAAATTCTATGCTTGTTTTACTTATTCTTAGATAATGTGATGCTGTTACTAAACTTTGCTGTTTCCCCGCTGCATTTTGCCACTGATACTTTCAGTCCAGTTTTGATATTATTTTCCTTTCTTTCCTTGAGTGAAGAAGTGAACTTTTTGCAAACCTATGGATTCTTTTGTTCAAAATAAGAATAATATTTTCTGCTGTGCAGCAAGAGTGCTTAGCTCAACAGGGGAGCCTTCTGAACTTCAAAAGCCTGCTTAGAGAAATTTCAGAAGTGTTAATGCTGTATAAAAAAAGGATGAGGATATTTCTTGTTCTACCTCCACAGCATCACACTCTTTGCATCTCTTAAGCTGTTTCCATGTTTTGCAAAGCAAAACAACAAGACAAAACCTAAAAAAAAATTAGGCAGAGTTACAAAAAAAGTAAAGCAGATAAAAAGTAAAACTTTGGAGTATACATAATTTTAAGGAGTAATGCAAATATATGAAATGTTGCCATTCACTCTTTCTATCTAGAATGGCATTTGTCTATACCAGCATTTCTCAACCTTGCCAACTTTACAATGTGTGGACTTCAACTCCCAGAATTCCCCAGCCAGCATGCCGGCTGGGGAATTCTGGGAGTTGAGGTCCACACATCATAAAGGTGACAAGGTTGAGAAACACTGGTGTAGACAAAAGTGAGGTTTTAGGCAAAACACTGTTAATCTCACTAATAAGTGGTGAACGTATTTGTGGACATGTATCCTTTTTTGTTGGGTTTTCAGAGCTCTTTGTTGTTGCTTTAATTTTTCAGTCAGAGCAGTTTCTTACACTTTTAAATACCACTGATTCAACGAAAGATGTATTTTAGTTTTCCAGTGTTTTGCAGTTACAAACCTGGAAGCTACAATAAGAATTGAATCAATCTCTTACATTACATCAATTTATATTCCTTAGGAAATATGGAAAACAAACTACCAAGAAGATTCATTACGAGAAGTGTTGGTGATTTTCTTTATTTCTTTAAAAAAATTTCAAGCAAAACAAGTAATTGGGTATTACCACCAAAGATAGTGATATATAACAATTTGTGTACAACCCCATCAACATGATTTTCAAAGATTATATTCTTCTGACTTCAGCAAAGTGTAGTGCCAATTATAAATTATTGTTTTGGTCAGTTCCTGATGTTATATTTCAAGATCTCTATTTCAAATATTATGTTAATGAAACAAGGGAACAGAACTTACAGGTTTTGTCTTTATAGGGTAATATCCTTTCCAAACAGTTCTTGATGTCAGTCACTGTTCATATGCATTTAAGTAAGGTCAGACTTGGTTAGTATGGAGACCACCAGGAAATTTACGGCTGTAGGATTGACTTGGAAATCGAAACAAACATCCTAGAAAAAGGCAGCAGCAAATTACTTCCCCATTTCTGCCAAGAAATAGACACTACATGAATGTGTCCGTGGTGTCAGTAGACATTGAACTTGACTCAAGGGAATCTTTACTTTTACATAGGATGGGTTGATGAGGCCAGCCCATTAAGCACTGAATCTTTTTCAAGTGCAACTTGAATACTAAACATTGAAGCTTTCCAATTTGGGTCTTTCCATCAGCTAAATAAACAAGCCTGTGAGAAACTCCACTGTCATACTGAGATTAAATATGTCACCAGAGGGCTATTAGAGTCATCAGCAAATATCCTCTATTTGAAGAGCCATCTAGACAGAATCCAGCTGAAAAATAATTTAAAATATAGGATGAGAAAACAGGCACAGCTTTGCAATCTAAGCCCTACCCCTTTTCTTTGTGTGTGTGACATCGACACATATACAAAACAGTGGGGCTTGGATAACCATGCCATGTGTGCCATCTTGCAAATTTTGACTGCCCTCTGCAGATGCCATTGTCTGAAGCACATGCATATATTACCTGCCTCCTTTTTGGTAGAGGCACAGTGTCATCATGATGTTTGAATTTAGATTACCCTAATCTTAAACTGAAACAAGTACAAGGATAACATTGACCACAATGAAACTGGAGTGCTAAAGTTATGGATGTTGGTAGTCCATTTCTGTCATTTCTGGTCCTCACAGAATTGCTTATTCCTCCCTGACAAGAGTTTATGTATTCCGTTTAAATCCCATATTTCTACTGGAAGGAGTGCCTAAGAAGTCTAACACAAAAATACTTGTAAAACTACAGCTCAAATACTTAAAAACAGATCTATTAAAAAACTCATCTGCTAAAAACATAGCGATAATAAATAAGTCTCAGGACCTATCATATATTAAATGGCTTAAGATAAATCCAGATGTGTTTCAGATATTGAAGTTCTATCCTGGATTTATTTCACATTTGGCTCTGAGGATCAGTTTAGGTTCCCTAGAAAAAGAATTTGCCTGCAGATTGTCATACGTAGTACTGTAGTTACAGAGCCTTTATTTATCTAGATTTCTAAGGCCACCCAACTCAACAGTGACTCTGGGCTTTGTACACGTGGAGCTGGCTATCAATTCTTAGTTTATATGCAGTCACATGCAGCAAAATGTAAGGGTCTGTGGTCTGATGGATAATTGTTGTTCGTTATTTCTTACACATCTTTAAGAATTGAATCAGCAGAACTGGTATAATGATCAGAACAGGATTTGTGATTAAACTGAATGATCTCAGAAACTACTGAAAATGTGAGCTTTGCTTCAATGCATTTGTAGATTCACCAGATCATTAATTTGTTCAGATCTCCCTCTTCCAAAACTATTATAACATTTTCAAATGACTGTTTGTGGGCTCTTTTTTTTAAAACTCTATTACTGAAATTTCTTTTCCACTCAATAAAAAAGAGGGAACAAGTTCACTTTCTAACTACTATTTAACTTCTTTATCTAATTGTTTTGACAAAAACAGGATGTAAATCCTTCTTGCTTTCTCAAAACTCCTAACAATTTCAGTTTTTACATCAAATTAGAGTAGCTTTTAAAGGAAATAATGCATCTGCAGATGGTGCTGAATTGCATAAAATTAATTACTACATGTGCAAGTTCTCAGTAATTAATTCCATTGAGGCTTGTAAAACCCATTGCATGCAGAATTAGATGTTTTCCTAGCCTTCCTTTTGTACCTGTTCATTTCACTGTCGTATGTTGGGCCATGTTAAGAAAAAAAGTTTTCTTTGGCTCAGGAAACACCTGTCTTTTCTCTCTCCTTGAATTGGAAACAAGGGACTGCGTGTATTTACATTTGCTCTTGGAAGAGTCATTCTGATTGAAAGAGAAAGTAAGAATATATATTTTTTAATTTTTACATTAAGTTTTAGATTTGCCAGGAGATATAGTGACTGGAGAGCTCTAATTCCTATTTTAGTCAAAGTGGAGGGGAAAGACAAGGTCCACATGAAGGTATTAAAATAAGATGAAATCAGCTGGCCACAGAGTAGTGATAGAGCACCAGCTTGGCACAAGAAGATCCTGGTTGAAGCCACAATATCTCTACCTTGAGCTAGGGAACACTTAGATGAGTGTTAGAACACTTAGAAAGCCTTGCTGCCAGTTACTTTGAACACTGCTAAACTTAGTGGACCAGCCACATCTCATTATTAAAGAGGCAGCAGTGGGTGGAGGAGATGGAGATGCTGTGGTGAAGCAGAGGAAGTAGCATGGTACATGACAGTCTGCCAGTCACCATATTGTCTATCACAGATGTCATCTCAGTCCCAACTCTTCTGCTTCACTGTAGCATCAGAACAGAGCAGCAGCATCAGTAGTCATGACGGAGTTAGTACAATTTAGGCCAGCCTTTCTCAGCCTTTTGACCCTGAAGGAACCCTTGAAATATTTCTCAGGCCTTGGGGAACCCCTGCACATTCAGGCTCACGTATAGGCCAGAAGTTACAAAATGATTATATTTATTTCATGTATAGGCCTGTATATATATGCATTAACAGTGTTCTTAAGCTAAAAATGAAGGATGAAACTTACCTCTTTAATGTGAAGTTGCCTGAACTTGAAACAATTTTTTAAATAAATTGTGATCTCCCAAGGAACCCCTAGTCACCTCTTGTGGAACCCTAGGGTTCCACGGAACCCTGGTTGAGAAACCCTGATTTTAGGCACTAGTGTAAGGCAAAGAAAGAATGTGGGCTTCCTTTCTAGCAACAGGATCCATACCACTTGCAATCTTATCTCATGTATGCTGGCCTATCTAATTGTTCACAAGAGAGTTACCTGGTACTCACAACCAGAGAGCTGCTCAGAGATCTGCATACAGAGATCTGTATGGTCTGGTGCAGATTGTAATGTTTGAACTGGATACAGTAGCAGCTGTGCTTTTAACATAGCTGGATGAACAGGCATTAATGGATGAGAAGATTTATTACCATATTGTGTGACACTTCCCCTGCTGATATTTTTACATATTAAGTTGATCTTTAAGATGAAGCAGTTTGGGTTTTGTTTGAGTTTTTCCTTGGTCAGATGACATTCCTTGCTGATTCTGACACAAGGTGGTTTATGGGGATGTCTTCTTGATCCAGGCTAAGTGATGTATAAATTGTGGGTAGCTACAAAGACAATAAAATACTTCCTATGATCTAAATTCTGCTAAAATGGAACAGTGAGATTGTTCAGCTTCCCAGCATCCCCTTTTAGGATGGGTGGAAAGGCTTCCTGAGCTAAGAAAGAGAAAGTAATCTTGGGAATACTATTAAGCCATGATCAGATACACTTGGACACAACAATATAAGGCATATTGTCTGTCTGACAGGTGTACTTCATTATTTGAAGCCACAAGTCTTTACAGCAACCAGTCTGCAAATTAAATGAGATTTCTGCACTAGCAATTTAGAGTATCATCCCACCATTATAGTGGCAGTATATCATTAATGGACTCAGGGTCTACATCGTGACACTAAGTGTCATTAAACAGATAATATAAACAAAAGTCCCTGTTGTTGTACATCAGTAAGAACTGGGTTTGTGTTTGCTGGGCCCTGGGTCCCCCCACCAGCGAGTAATCCTGTTTCCTCTGAATTCCTCCCATCAATGAATGGGCCAGCCAGAATAACCTAATGATTGAACCGAGAAGAAAATGGCTCTGAAGAAAAGAGATGTAACAATTGATAGAGAACTGGGCTGCCAAAAAGGAAAAGAAAGTGATTGACAATCTGAAGGGGAGCAAAAGGCTGAAGAAGTAATAAGCAGCTCTGTGCTGTATGCATAAAGGAGATGACAGGTTAATAATGAACCTTCTGTTCTTAAACAGTGGAGAAGATGCCACAGTGGCAAAGGTGCATTTGCTGTTATTTTTCAACATGGCTGTAATTGGGACTAGGGAGCAGGGGTTCCATTGGGTTGTTTTATGTTCAGATTTTTAGCTGAAAAATGTAAGCCCACATGGAGACTTTGCTTGAAGACTTTCCCAATTATGTCCCTTGCTGATACACCAGACTTCAAATCTGGAGAGCATCAGATAGTGGAAAGTTATGGCTTCTGAAAGATCCCTCACACACTCCCCTTTAATGCATACTAGCCAACATTTTATATACATCTAAGAAAGCAGGACATGTGAACAAGCAAAAGAGGTGCCCATACCACTGTCTTGCAGCAAAAACACCAAAGGGTCCTGTGGTACCTTCAAGACAGGCTGCAGTAGAAGTGTCCCAGGATATTAGCATCGGCTGTGTGGATCCTGGCTATGTACAGAATAATCCATCAAGGAAATGCAGGGAACCACCATATGCCCTTTGCCACTTGTCAAGCAGCAGGGTGAGCAGGATCAATAGGGCAGAGTGGAGTTTCTCATTTATGTCCCTTTAAGATAATGCACAGATGCCCCATTTTCAGG
This sequence comes from Candoia aspera, assembly GCF_035149785.1. Lineage (NCBI taxonomy): Eukaryota > Metazoa > Chordata > Lepidosauria > Squamata > Candoiidae > Candoia > Candoia aspera. Next base: position 128,078,004 of record NC_086153.1, on the reverse strand, counting down.
TGCTCAGGTTTTTTGCACAAGTGAAGGTCCTACTTGATCATACAACAAAGCAGGATTCTCTTTTTTCTTGGGCTCTTTCCTGTCATGTCTGTGTTCTAAAAAAACAGTTGTGTTTTTTGTCAACAAGTTAGGTCTCTGGGACAATGGGCAAGATATAATCATTTTAAGTAAGTAAATAAATGTGGAGCTGATCTTCCTCTTCCCCAGTCATTTTTCTTCCTGGAGATTTCATTCTGAATATTCTCAGGGGACTCCTGCTCAGTTTATCTTCATGGCTGAAGCTGCCTGCTTTCCCCCTTTGGACTCTTCTGGCATCATCTCCAGCTGGAAGGCAGGTGGGTGAAAAGGTAGAATTCTTAAGGAAAAGGAATGACTCCAAAGAGCAGGGGAACAAACATCATGGATTTAAGCAACTGCTTCTATAGGGCTTCACTTCTATTTAGACAGTGCTGAGAAGATTCATCACCTCTTTCTTTTGCCTGTACTTGATATGTGAAGGAAGCAATTTAAGAAGGAAAGAAAAAAAGAAACAGTGAACCAAAAGGTGAGCGAGTCAGCATATTTTAAATTAAGAAACCAGAAAATAGAAAATACATGGATTAAATGTACAAGTTTTGCTAGAATGTTTGGTAAATTGGAACATTTAGGCTTTAGGAAGGCAGCATTATTGGAAAAATCACTATGCCAACCAGCTGCACTCCTTAAGTCTATATTTTGATTTACCAAACATCCTAGCAAAATAGAGTTTAAAAGATTCCAGGTATCAAACCAACATCCTGGCCTTTTCATAAATTATCTGAACAAGTCAAGAAAGGCCCTGATCTTCCATTTAAAGAGCCTGACAAATAAAGTAAGATGGAATCAAGTCAGTCCCATCTTTCTATGCCTTGGTCCCACTGAATTTCAAATGCAAGTCTTGCCTCAGGTGGCGTGTGAGAGTGCTCATACATGGGTTATTTCTGCTCTTCCAAGGTACAGAATTCTTTCTTTCTTCAGCAGCTGGGCTCAGCATTTAGATTTTAGCCAAAGAGCCATATATTTCAGCTACAAGAGGAGAGAAAATGTAGGCTGAAATATATGGCTGTTTGGCTGTAGGCTGCCTTGTGCTTCTGAACAAAAGGCAGGATCTAACCTAGCAAACAAAGCAAGCAAGCAAGCTACAGTGTGCAAGGGAACAAAAACAAGAGAAAATAGACTTGAGGACATAGGATCCTGGGGGACCAGGGCTTGTTTGATTCCCTTCCCAAAGGTTTTAAATAGCCCAGTAAGCTTTTCAGTGTCCAGTATTTACAGGGGAGTGTCAATCAAGTTGGCATCATGAACAGCAACTGTACCCAAATCTGAATAGGAGGGGTGACTTGTTTGGAGTTCTTGAAGCTAGTGGCTTCAGCTAAGCCAACAAAGATGCCACTCTGTTCTCTATGCAAAGGCAGAAGGCTGCCCCTTCAAAAAATCTGTCTATTAAACCTGGTCAGTCCAGAATGTTCATACCGTCTGCCAGTCAGAACTGCTATTATACACCTCTGTTTCGTCCTGTGTCTAAAGACGGCTCTAGAATCTGAGTACAAGAAATCTGTGATGTTCCTCTCAAGCCCCAAAGTTCCTAATTCAAGTCCCTGGCATGCATAAAATTTATTTTTTATATTGTAAATAACAGTCCTTCCTTAACTATTTTCTGCTGAAATGAATAAAACAGTATCTTCATAGACAATAACCTTTGACTAGCATTCCTTTATGGAAAGTAACCATATGTAGGAAGGAACATTTTTGTCACCTCCCTTTTTCAAGACTTGTGAATAGTCATGAAGGTGAGGGGTGTGTGTGTGTGTGTGTGTATTTATGTAGTATGTGTACATTTTCTGTAACCTTTCATACCATAAAACTACTGGATAAATGCCAAGGAAAGCTTGATCTAATCAGTGAACAGGCTGGTTCATGAACTCAGTGAGCCAAAAAGAGAAAGCAATTTTTACTTCTGTAATCCCAAAGTTGTGCTTTTGTCAGTGGACAGAATATCGATTTGGGACTATGATTTCCTGTATAGTACCAGTCTGAAATCACATATTCGGCCATTTTGGGATAGCCATAACATGTTGCTGACAGCCATTTAAAGTAGTATAAAATTACTTCAGCATCTTTATGTCTGTGTATATTTATTTAATTACTTTATTCCACTTAGAAAGTGCCTAAGCTCCTAAGAACTCAAGGTGGTTGACACTAATAATAGGCTGACCATACGTACCATTTTGAATGGGACCGTCCTGTTTTTTTAACATTTCCCGACCGTCCTGTTGTTTTAATATAAATGTCAATTTTGTCCCATTTTTTAAAAAATGTTGGAGCCGTTATTGGGACAAGCGGGAAAAAGTTGAAATTGAAATTGAAAAGGAGGCTGACTTACCCACTGGCAGTAGTTCTCAATCTGGTGGGAAACCTAGAGCAGGAACCACAGGAACAGCTGATTGGTGAGCAAGAGGAAGAGTCGCTGCTGCCAATCAGTGCAGTGGAAGACGGTTGGAAAAGCACACCCAGCAGAAAAGAAGCCGATTGACTCTCAGGCCAAAATGGCGGGAAGAAAATAAAATTAAAGGGCGTGCCAGAGAGGAGCATGGTTGTTGGGGACAACCGTTCACTAGACTCCTCCATTCCTGTTCTTCTGCCCCAGCTTGCTGCTGCCTTCAACTCTCCTGCGCTTCTCCAGCCTGCTGCTGCTTCCATTCCTGTCCTTCTGTCCCAGCTCGCTGTTGCCCTCAGCCCTCCTGCAACCTCTCTGCCCAATGCCACCCCTGCACTAACCTCTCTGAACCCAACCACTGCCGCACCTCCCCCTCCTGCACCTTCCCAGCAAGGACCAGCAAATGGATCTTAAAAACTCTTTAAAACGTTTTTTATCATCTTACTTTTTCATGAATATGGAATATTACATAATATTACATTAGTTTAACACCGTCCCATTTTGCCATCCCAATGTCCCATTTTTGTCTCAAGGAAATATGGTCAGCCTAACTAATAACCAACAGAAAATATCTGGCAAGTCATAAATAATTAAAATACCCTTATTAAAAAGTAATGTATTAAATAAATGGAGCATTTATGGTGCCATTTAATGACATAAATAACATCAAATAAATAATAATAATATGAGGATGGCAACAGCATACTACCCACCAAATGCTTTCTGGAAGACCTGCATCTTAACTCAGAATGTGCATTTGCGAGTTTTGGAATTTAAATGATAAGTATTTGAAGAACTTCATCTTCAAGCACAATTCAAAGTGCTAGTATTTATCATTAGGTTCTGACACAGACTGCTAAGGTGTCTTCCTCTTTGCCAACACATCTATGTACTGCATGATCTTCAGAAGACCTCTTTCTAGAGAAAGGCAGGTGGCAGCCAGGAAGAAACCCTGCTTTGTGTTAGCTCTCTTCATTTTCATTTAGCTTCATTTAGCTTTCTATATTTTCTCTCCATGCTATCTTGGCAATAGGTCTTTTAGCATTTGGTGAGATTTTAACACTGTTTTCTTTTTTAAAATGCTGCTGAAGTTTTCATGTTTTTAAATGAATATTTTTATTTTTCATGAAATTTACTTTATTGTAAACAGCCTTGATAAATACTACGGAGGGGCAGAATGAAATTTATGAAGCAAATAAATTTAATAGAGGAATTTGGTGGCAACACTGGAGGAGGGCATACCCTTTTCCTAGTGTCCTGCATATGATTATTCCAAAGATTTATCTGATGCTTCTATCTCTGAGAAAATAGGCTTCTTTTAATTATGTACAATTGTGAAGTATTAAGAAAAAATAAGACTTTAAAACAGTGTGTTTGGTCATTGCAGCTGTGGCTTTCCTGATGTTTTAACCTTGAATATTCAGGTAGATCTCATTCACCAACCGCAACAAGGACTGGCAACCCCATTGTTAAGTGGTGCAGTCATTAAGCATGCCATGTCATGTGTCCAAACTGACTTATAATGTCAATTCTGTCAGCTCTGGTTGTGGTAATTAAGGGAATCTCTGTGGGTCATGTTAAATGCGATGTCGCATGACCATGACTTGTGACTTCCTGCCGGCTTCCCCCTTGATTTTGCTTGTCGGAAGCTGGCTATGAAGGTTGCAAATGGTGATCACGTGACCATGGGATGCTGTGACTGTTGTAAACGTGAGCTGGTTGCCAAGTGCCAGAATCATGATCATGTGACTGTGGGGACGCCATTACAGCTGCAGTTTTGAGGACCAGTTGTAAGTCTCATTTTTCAGCGCTGTCTTAACTTTGAATGGTTGCTGAACAAGTGGTCGGTAAGTGAAGACTACCTGTATGCAAGTGGAATTCCTCTGTACCTTCTCGAACTTTTTTGCCTTGTATTAAAATTCTTGCCCCTCTAGTCAAATCCAAAATGCTGAATGGATGGAATGGGTTAAGGTTAAAGTAAATGGTGCTCCCGTGACCCCACCATCCTTTTTTTCACCAGAATATTTGCATTCTATAGTATGGTGCCACTATCTTTTAATTACATTTCTTGTGAAACAGCCAAAAATGATAATAATACACATTTTCTGATAATACACATCTGTTTAAATGCCAGTGCATTCCGTGCGGATGGACATGAAAACGAAACAATTAAACCTTAGTTCAGGTTAGTGAATTAATTTCATAGCAATTCCATTGTTATGTGGTGAGGACTTTTATTTATTTTTTTCTGCCTATTTGAAATGTGCAGCACTCTGAAATGATGATGTGGTCTTCCTCATTCCCTGATGATGTGCTTTCCCTTGGTCCTTGAGACGAAAGGAAAATAGGTCATATAAAAAGCACTGCCCTGAATGGGAAGCAGTTTCAGGGTTTGGTGAATGATTGGTGAGCTCCCTTCTGTCCTTCCTCCTCCCTTTCTGCATCATCACCAACTGGTCCCCTAAACACAAGAGAGGGCCAAGCCCTCCCATGGAAGGCAAGGCTAATAACATGGATTGTTGGTATTCCTATGGCTAGAACCTTTAAAATCCATGGTTACCTCCTTTCTAAGGTTTGAACAAGCACAAGGTTCCATTTCTGTACCCCTCCCCTCCATCTCTGAAAGCACCAGCTGCTATGTAGAATAATTTTAAGTACAGTTGGTCCTAAGTTTTCTTCATGTTCTGATGCTATGTAAACTAGGAAAAAGGAAATAGTGGGTAGGGAGGGGCAGATCCAAAGCTGAAGCCAGAGAGAAGGGAGGGAGAGTGTGCAGGTAATAACACTCTACCAAAGGTTCACTGAGTCCTCCAGGGTGACAAAAGAGAGTGTGGTGGGCTTCCCATTGGTGACCTCAAGGTCTCTATTATTATTGTCACCCAGTGACAAGTTAGGTAGAAAAGGATATTTTCTCCTGCATCTTGCTGACTTGGCAGCCTGCCTCAGCAAGGAGCTGGCTCAAGATGGAGACTCTTTTGTCAGGATAGTCTTCAATAAATAGTAAGCAGCCATCTTGCTGCTTGGGTAAAGAAGGTATGTGGATGAATGCTATATGTTTTTTACTTTGTGTTCTTGTATGCCGTCATATTTGACTCTCAACTGGGTAAAAGGTATGGACTCTTCACTACTCTACCCTTTCAGCCATTTCAGGGCAGAGAAATGCCAAGGCCTGACGTTCACATAGCTGCATGCCATAGCTATATTTCACAAAAAGCACACTGAGGTAGATAACATGATGGATTTTAGAAGGTCATCATGCTTAAACATATTTATGGAAGCTTCTTTTCCTGAATCCATGGATGTTTTCTAAAATCAAATAAACATGGCATTAAAGCACACGGAATAGCCAGTATTGTCCTACTGTTATTGTTGACCCAGGTCCTCCTCCAGCATAGAATTTCTCGACCTAGGAACTGCCTTTTTTGCCTTGTACCATGCTGCTACTTTATTTATCTGCCCAGAGTCAGTGAGGGTCAGGTGGCATACAGATTTAATGTATTATTATTATTATTATTATTATTATTATTATTATTATTATTACTATTACTATTACTACTACTACTACTACTACTACTACTTGAGTTGGCTTGAGAACTCTCTATTATTTTCTCAGAAGTCTCTTTATAGGGTCCCTGATGACTGCCCTTTTTCTTTCAACTATTGGGTAACACTAGGGACAAAATGCCTGGTGGGTGCAAGCATTGAACCATAGTCTGATGGTGCCCATGTATGCCTGTGAAGGCTGGATATTAATTGTCACTCAAAGAATGATAACAAAGGGTATCTCCTCCCAGTTTGGTGGGAGTTGAGTATCAGTGCAGAGGTCCATTAGGATTTACCAATAGACTAATAAACACACATCTTCTCTCTCTTTTCATTCATTGCACTGGTGGAACAGTGAATACTTTATCTTTCTTCTTTCTTTTTAAACTCATCCACTGGACCACCCTCTCTCCCTTCCCTATCCACCAGTGGAATTGTGAACTGCTAGTCCCTTCTTTTTCTTTATTTGGTAGAACAGTGAACTGCTATATTTTTTTAAACTGGTAGATCAGTGAAAGGCTAGATGTGTGAACAAAAAATGTCCTGCAGTCTTGGGGAGAGAGTTGGATGTGCCAAGATGAGAAGTTCAACGCTGTCACATAGGATGGAAACCTCATGTCTGCAAAGACCCATCCATGCAAAGAAGAGAAAGTGATTGGTACTTGCTTTCACAGCAAGGATGGAAGGTGGAAAGAAGCTGGGGGATCTATGAATAGGGGGCAAGACACACCACTACAAAGCTGAGAGATGGACTGTAATCCAAACAGCAGCTTCTTACATCCATGTCATTTCCAGCTGCTTTGGGCATGGGAGACAAACAGCTTAAGGCTGCTGTGCAGCACAGTCATAAGTTACTAAGAGTTATCAGATTGTTGCTGTTAATGAAGGGCATCAGTGTATATGACCTACTTCACAGATGGCTGCCCCAAAGTATTTACAATCCAAATAAACTATGAGAATTTTTTAAAAAAACTATATCTAGGACTACTTCCTTGGTAGATCTGTTTGGTGTTCAAGTACCCTATTAGGAGTATTAGCAATCCTAGAAGCAAAGGCTTCAGAAATCTCCTGTTAATTATTTCAACAAAATGATTAAAGTTCCATGTATCCAAAAAACAATTTTCAAGGATTTTAACATTCTGAATTACTTGCGAGGATAAGCAGGAGCAATTCTGAGGGTAAATGTTAATTTAAAGCAATTCAAAAGGTAAATGACAATTTAGGAGACAATGCTAGGTTCTTAAGAGTGGAAGATGGACTTCAAGTTTTATGGCAAATCCATTCATTTCCTTTGCTGTTGAATATGGGCTTTCTGTTCCCTTTGTGTCTGCTGCTGCCTAAGTATTGAAATGGGCAACAGTCAAACTTACCTTGCTGACATATTTGATTTTCCTGGAGAATGTCTGAATCATATTTGGGAATCAAGTGTTGAAAAGTGGTGATGGAAGCACAAACACCTCTCTGCTTCAATTTGATCTGTTTTTAGCAGAATTGCACAGAGGCAGCTGGGAAAGAGATGCACATACCTTCCTGAATAATAACCACTTAACTTTCTGGGGAGCAAGTTAGCATTCTTTTGTGAGGGGACTGATATGTTCATAAATTAGGTAATCAAACTTGCTGACACATGTTATACTGACAGGGTGCTTCACTGCAGAACCTTGGCTGAAAATACATTGATGTCTTTGTCAGCTTGACTATATCAGCCTAGGGCCTCATAAAACTGAGGATTAACATTAATGGCATTTGAGGAAGACTAACAGAGGGAAAAAATGAAATCCATTCTGATCTTATGTACATATGTCTAAAGCCAGAATAAGTCCTAGGAAAACAAGAGGGTTTGATTTGCGAGACCCTCTGGCTTCCAGAGTCTGATGAATGTTGCAGATGATATTCCTTTTATTTTCCTTCAGTCTCTAAGGGGATCTTGATATTATAATACAGGTGAAGACATCCTTCCATAATAAAATCTTTAAATATAGTATGCTATAATAATATTATAGGATCTCTTTCACTCCTTAGGGTCAAGTTTCATGAAAGTGAATCTTCATGATGACTTGGTATTTACTTATGTGTCCACTGGCACATTTGCATGTTGTTGATGTTCACCTAAAACGACTACCAGAAGGGGCTTGCCCATTTGTAAAATGACTGATAGATTGGCCCTAACTATCCCCCAAATGCTCACATTAGGAGGCAGGGCATTTCCTACCACCTTCCGAAGCACATTTTTGTTCTCTGGGCAAATAGACACATTTGCAAAAGAGAACTGGGCTGTAATCATGCTTCAGGTTTTTTTTTCTAAGTATAGCTCTTGGAGCTCTGTGGGGCTAAGAGGCATGCTTGGAAATGATGAAGATAATGGTGGTAGTAGTGGAGGAGGCTGTCACTTTTCTCTACTGCTTGTACCTTCCCATTTATTTAATTTTTGAAGTATGTGTTAAAATCAAAATGTGAGGCATCAGATATGCAAAGGAGCCTGATTGGTAAACATAATGAACTTTGAAGCATTTTTGTCTGAATTTTCTCTTAGTAGTACAGCCCTTACCTAGAAACAAAAGGAAGCTTTTTCAATAATTTGTGCAAAGAACTATTCGTTGTGTGTGAAATTGTGCATTCCATTATGCATGAATATAAACAAATTTTTATTTTTGTGTGAGAATTTAAGACACTCATACTTGGAGACTAGGGAGCAGTCTTTTAACAGATTAGGTTATTTGTCAAACTAGGCCAATATTGTATAATTGGCAGTAGCCCTCCAGAGCCTGCTATCACCTGATGTAGAGAGTCAGGGAGATAGCCCTGAAGGGAATATTCAGAATCTGTTACATAAATAAACAGGACAGAAGCATTCCTTAAGTCCTGGGAAGGGAGATACTATTAAGAAGAGACTGAGGCTGACTCCTCCCTGGCTCACTGGGGTATAAGAGGGAGGGGAGGAAAAGCACAAGCAGACTTGGAACATTCTGTTACTATAACCTCTCTCTATATGTAAAATTCTAGTATTCCTGTGGTTTCCTGATCCACGCTACCTCATAGGGATGATGCCTGATTCCACTTTTTGTGGTGATGCCAAGGAGCAGGCAAAGGACCTTCTGCATGCAAGGCAGATCCACAGAATTATGGTTCTTCCCACTATGGTTGAGTCAGACCATATCCACAGCAGGGACATGGTCTGATTCTAGTGTCATCATTACTGATACCTGATCAGAAACCTCCAGTGTTGGGTCTGTGAGCCTCCATTTTAAGTTTCTTGATGTCTTGGATTGATGCACAATAAGATATTAAAACGGTACCACCCAATCACTTTCTGTTGCCATTGCTGGTAGCAGATTAAGCAGAGGAAACTTAAAAGATACAATGGAGATGCATCTGAAAGCACTTTGTCTACAGAAAGCACTTTTGTCCTCAAACCTGAGATTGGCCTTTCACATCTGACAAAGCTGATCACCTATTGGCAGGAAGGTTTTGGGTTACAATCTTTCCTTTTCCCATTGTTGACAGATTGCTAGCATGAATCTCTGTGGATTGAAATCAAATTCAGAGAAACTATCTTCCTCAGAGTCCTGGCTTGCTATTTTTGTCTCATCCACATAGATTCAATCAGTCTCTTTGTAGAATATCTACAGTACCCAACAGTTCCACCAGTGACAAGTATCCTGAGTCTTGAAATTTAGCAACAGCTGTAAGGTCATAGGTTTCCCAGCCTTGCCTAGGCCAAGCAATAACATTTGCTTATTCATGAGAACCCTTTCAGACAGACTGAATAGGCCTTTTAGTTGGTGTAAACCACATCTAACCACACAATACTTCCACTGGGGTCCAACACATGTACAGACTAGACCATAGTGCCATCTAAAAGTTCAATTTCTTTCCAACAGATGAAGTTGGAAAATAAACAGTGTAGAGCAGTGGTTTTCAATCTTTTTTGGTCTCAGGACTCCTACATTGTTAAAAATTATCGAGAACCCCAAAGAGCTTTTGTTTTTGTGGGTTATATCTATCAATATTTACCATATTAGAAATTAAAACTGAGAAAAGTTTAAAATATTTATTTGACCTAATAGACCCCTTGAAAGGGTCTTGGGGATCCCAGGTTCTTCAGACCACACTTTTAGAACCACTGGTGTAGAGCAGTGGACTCACCTGTGGCCAGTTCATTGATTTCCTATTTGTATCTTCTCCCACTTCTCTGATGCATCTGTGCAACTGAATGATGGTGGAACTGTGCTTTTTGCGTTATGGTGGCACTCTCATTTTGAAGGCATGTATAGTTAGAATAAGCAGTGGTCTTGATTAAGGGAAATGTAAAGATAGTCCCCGATCTGCAAGTGGAGCTTTTACATAGAAACAGCTGACTATGGAGACAGCTGACATGAGGTGATGAATAAAAAGGCCTTCAATGATGCATTTTGATATTTAATATAAACATTAGAGATGTGTTCTTATAGCATTATTCCTCTGTACTTTGAAGCTGCTATATTTCAAGCTGAAATAAAACAGATTTCAGAAGTTGTGTAGAATATAATCGAAGGATCAGTGGATGATTTAATGTTCAGTTGTATAATGCTTTGGGTTTTTTTAACAGTTTATTTCAGTGTGCAGTAGAATGTTTATATTCTGCTAAATTGCTCTGTATTTAAGGCCACACACTTAGAAGACTAAGCAGGCTAGAAAGTCTACAGTACAAAATCTTCCACAATTCTCCTGCTCCATGTACTTAATTTCATTTTATAGCTTCTTTTAATATATCAGAATTCAGGAAAGATAAAATTGCAGGATGTCATGAGCTAGATAAATAAAGGAATGGAATGAGAAGAATCTTCTTGACTCTAGTCCAAACTATCAAATTTCTGCATATCTTGTCATATAAATAATGCTTTGAATCCTGATTCCTTGACAGTACTATTTGTAACTCATCAGCCAGTTGCTGGGGCTAAGTGTCAATCTGCCAAAGTGTGACTGAAACCAAAACCCAATGGCTACAGCCACAAGCAACAGTTCCTTTATATATAGGTTCAAATTCTCTAGCAGCCCAAGCAACAGCCTGAAAACCAGCTAAAATCTTATCAGGGCAAAAGTCACAAGAAGTGATAAAATTTGGATTTGAGTTATTTGGCTCCTAAACAAAAAACACTGCCTTTGTTAGTGCTCTGGTGTATATGCACAAGAAACAGGGGTGAGATCTGGATCTGTATTTCTCATCTGTGTCTGTTATACTAACAGCAAACCCATGAGACATGCTCCCATTGTGTGGTATGTACATTCTGATGGATGAAAATTGTATTCTCTTGCTAGGAAAATATGTTCAGTCTGGTTGCAAATGATCACTTTTTTCTGTATGTACTTGATTCCAAGTTCATGTAGGGAAGCATGGCGCTTTGCTCCTAACATAAACCTTTGTAGAAGTTGCAAAATACCAAGAGTAATCATGCATGAATATTATATTGGTTTCTTCTGTGCTTGTATCTTTTGCCTTATTATCCTTAAGGCAAAAGAGTCCTTTGTTTGCAGAATCTAGAATTTTAATCGAATCAGATATTATTATTAAATTCATTGATGTGTTCATGTATGGAAATGGAAATTGCTAGGCTCCTCCACAGTAGAATAGTTGTCTACAACTATATAGTAATGTGTTGGAATCTGGCTCACCCAGCATAGCTGAACTTCTAATATATTATGCAAAGAATTTATAATTTGTGTATAATATTCTGTGATTAGATTGGGTTAGGTACTATATTGGACAGAAACAAGAATAGAAGCTCACTTTTTAAACTTCAAACGTGGGAATCCTTTACTGCCTTAGCAGGGGAACTGGGTGGTATATTTCCAATTTCATGTATATGGAAACTGGACTGATAACTGAATCTTTCTTTAATTAGGCTTATGGTATCTGGGCAGCCTGATCTGGGCATCTACTAGATGGCAGCAAGAAGATGCAGGAAAAGACCCTAACACTCTGCTGCTGTCTAGATGTTATGCAGACTCTACAATCTGGATATGATAGTCTATTTCAACACTGAAAACTAGACAGCAAGCTGATTTAGCAGATAGGCTGTAGGGAATGCTAGTCATCTTACAACAACTTCCACTGCTTGCTGACCACTCAGCTCATTGCTCCTTAAAAAAAATGCTGCAAGGCAGTTGTGGAATGGTGAATTGCCCTGATGGACTTGGGGCGATGCAGTGGTCTCATGGTTGAAGCTTTTATGGGGGAAGGGGATAAAATCAGGCTCAGTTTCACATAGACACTGAGAGACTTTGTGTCTAATTAAAATACGGGGAGTTGGTTTTATGCAGTGTGGATTGTGGTACTGTGTGTGTCAAGGAGGAAGAATCTGCAGCTGGAGACCCAGCAGGAGCAAGCAGGACTTGAGAGAAAAAAATCTGCTGAGTGAACTGGTTGGTGAAAAAGACTGTGGTTTTTGGGGAACAGATCAGAGGTCAGCAAGGACAGCTTAACAGAGGTGCTGGAATCCAAGAAACCCAGAAAAGAGTTATTGTTAGCTCTTCCCATTGTCCTCCTTGGGACAGAAGCGAGCCAGAAATGAAAGCACAAAAAGTAGCTGCATGAGAGAGAGAGAGAATGAAATACATATACATATACATATACATATACATATACATATACATATACATATACATATACATATACATAGTTGGCTTTGTGCCCAAGGCAGGACCAGAACAATCTCCCAGTTTTCTAGCCTGATGCTTTAACCACTACACCAAACTGGCTGTCTGGTAGCAGAGGATGGTTTTGACCTGTCGACCTCTGGGTTATGGGCCTGGCATGCTTCTGCTGGGCCCAATAAGACACTGTAATGAACTTCAACAGAACAATACATTGTCACAAAATTGTTCAACAAAATCACATGGATGGTAGTTTGGAAATATTATTTCTTTCACCTGCTTGAAGAGCAGGTGGCAGCTGTGGCTAGAAGGGCTTTTGCACATCTTCAGGTTGTGCCAGTTGTGCCTGTTTCCATGAGCAAAGCCTCTTGGTCACTCATGCTCTTGTGACCTCCCATCTGGATTACTGCAATGCGCTCTACATGGGGCTGCCTTTGAAGAGCATCCAGAAGCTTCAGCTGGTACAGAATGTGGCCGCATGGGTAGTAAATGGTGTTGGATATTCAACACATGCAACACCACTACTATGTGAGTTGCATTGGTTGCCAGTGTGCTTCTGGGTGCAATTCAAGGTGCTGATTGTCACCTTTAAAGCCCTTCATGGCTTGGTACTGGGTTACCTAAGGGACCATCTTCTCCCAGTTGTTTCTACCTGCCCAATTTGGTCTGGTAGGTTGGGCAAGCTATGGATCCCATCAGCCAAGGCATGTCAGTTGGCAGGGACTAGAAGGTGTGCCTTCTCTGCTGTAGTGCCTGCCCTCTGGAATATTCTTCCTTCAGAGATCAGGATGTCCCCAACCCTGCTGGCCTTCCATAAGGCTGTGAAGACCTGGTTATATGCCCAGGCCTGGAGCCCCGAGTGTGTTAAGGGCCCCCTTCCTTGGCTATATTAACATCCATGCATTGTTTACTTGGCGACCGTATATATTTATTTTGTACTTTTAATTGTTTTTAATTATTTAAACTGTTTTATGGTTTTTATGATTGTAAGCCACCCAGAGTCTCTTGTTGAGATGGGTGGCTATAGAAATTAAACAAACAAACAAACAAACAATACTCAACTGGCATGTAGGACTAAATGAACAAAGTTTGGCTGTTACGAGTGTTAATTTTTTAAAAATCAAGCTTGCCCAAAGCTATTAAAATTATTTATTCAAAGTGCTTTTAAGCCATTCAGTTATATGATTTTAGGAGGCACACAGCAGTATCTTTGGACAATATACATCACTTGAAGCCAAATCTATAAAACCACATCTTCAACAAAATACCACACTTAAAACAAAATCAATAGAACAATATCATAACAACAGCTCAGTATCCTATCCATAATCACATTCCATACTCATACTAATAGTATCATAACTCATCAATGATGTGTCTACACAGTCTACAATTCAGAACACTTTGTGGAACAGCCAGTTCTGCCTGCAAATCATAAAGAACTTTTAACCATCATCGAGGTTTTTACTATATTTATTGTATCTGTATTATAGAGTTTTATAGTTTTATATTTTTATCTATCTTTTATTGTAAACCGCCCAGAGTCCCTTTTGGGAGATCGGTGGTGATAAATTTGATTAGTAAATAAATAAATAATAAATAAACTTCCTAAACATCAAGAGGGGGGACACTGTTGTTATATTTGGTGAGAGGCTGATGCATAGGAGAGTTGCTCCTGGAGAAAATTCTTGTCTCTGAGTCCTCTCCCATTGTACCACAGGAAGCACTCTCTGCAGGTAGACCAGGGAAGCAAAATTCACATGGAGTTTCATTGATCAGGTTGACATTGAAATGTCTGTTGCCCAGAGTCAGAGGGGAGTCAGTTGGCTTTCAAATCCAAATAAATAAATAAATCTAGTTAATGTGGGGTAGAAATGTAGATCTGAGTATACTAATGATATCATACCCTGAACTGCAGCTTCATGTAGATGTTAAATAAAATATGGGAGAGGATTAAGCCCTCTGATACAAGCCTAGAGGTGCAGGGTTCTAACCCAAAGGTGGTAGACCTCATCTCACTAAGGGCTCTATCCATTTCTTCAGCATCAACAGGTTCAAACTCTTTCCAAGTGACATCACAAGATGTTCCCTCAGTATCTCTTTGGACTCTGTCCAGCCAACTTCCAATTCTGAGTGAATGTGAGTGATTCTATTTAAAAAATGCTCAGCTAATATCTCTCATTGGGCCATTGACAGTTCTTCAGGCCCATCATTCCATGGAGGTCTCCAAGACCTTTAAAAAGGACTGCCAGACAGCACTCCATAGATGCAATAATGGTGGACATAATTCTACTTCATCATCCTTACCGCCACAGTATAGGCTCAGACTTGGACCTGAGCAATCGTCTAATTGGATTTGCTCAGCTTAATCTACAAACATTTCTACTAAGCTGGTTTTCCTTTTCCCATCATTCCATATATTGAAATTATAGAGAGGAAAGTTAATATGCTACCACAATAAAAAAAAAAGTATTTCTGAATTTTAACTTTCATAGTTCTTTTTAAAAAAATTGATCTTTAATCATGGTCTGAAATAATTACATCAACGTTGTTTAGCATGAGTATTAGCTTGGATAATGGCACCAGGAAATTTCAAACTAGCTGGCTGCTGAAAATGCTGGGTCTTGAAACTGGTTTTATATTCAACAAGCAGAGAAGCTTTGCCTGTGGATTATACTGAGGTTTTTTTTTATTCCAACGACACACACCCTGTTTTCTTCTGCATTTTTTAAATGAGTAAGTTGCTTTGCATGTTACATAGCAGCTCCAAGCTCTATGAAACTGGCAAGAATTTTAAAATTCACAAGCCATATGTAAGCTGTCACTTTGACAGATGCATTTCCCCAGGCTATTTTAATGATAATTTTATTGAAGGAATCGATTCCAGATTCAATCCTTCCTTGAATTGTCAGATTCCTCCAATGTTTCTTCCTCCTCTTTCCTGGTTGTTTAGAAGAGCTTGAATTCGGGGCCATCCTTCCCACTGACTGCAACTGTCCTGAGATTTTCTTTTCTGTAGAGGTGATAGAACTGTTGCTTGTTCAGTGGTGGTGTTATTTTTTAAATTGCTTATGCCTGTTTCTTATGTTTTTGTAAATTTGAGTTCTTTGCTGTCAGATATTCCCATGCAAAATAATATGTATCATCTGGTGAAAGGGCAGACAGAGGATTCATTTTTCTTTTATGCATAATCCCCACACAAGCTAAGGAATCTTGCCATATTAGCAGAGTAAATACATTATTCAGTGAAACAGATAGTGTAATGCTCTATACTTCCCAATGATTTTTCCTTCTGTAGATATCTAGAAGTGGTACTGCTTTCCATCTATCCATCTCCCCTTCCTTGTATCCATCAAAGTCATTAATGGAAACAGTAGCCAGAGCTCTACAGGGAGTCCAAGATGAGATATATCACATTTATATATTGCTAGTGAGTGAATTATAGTGCCAGTGAGCTTCTTGTATAATATTGTCTTTAATTTGTTTTTCACATTTGCTGGCAGCATTTTCTATTCTGCAATTCTTCATCTGATCGTCTGAGCAGATTTATCAAATAATTTAATGTAGCAATGAGACAAGCCATTTATGTACTTCTCACAGATGAATATGGTCCCCATTTATGGCTGTACTATCTTCAATGTCTTTAAAAGGCTACTGGAGGCAAACCTGCAGTACAAATGAAGCACCTACTAAGCAGGGCCTTATTGAGAGTTTTATGGCTAAAGAGATATTTCTTCTTTTTTATTCACCTATGCGCAGGTGGGATCTCCAGCATCTCAGCCACTGTCTGAAATGTACTAGGTAAAGAAGAGATTCTTCGTGGCAGTAGAACAGAGTCTGGGGCATACATTGTCCCAGAAGATATGATAAGTGTATAGTAAAACTCTTTCAGTCTTTTTAGGTTCCAGATGACCAACCGTCTGCTCAATTTCACCCAACATTTCCTCCTCCCAGTTGTTTCTACCCATCCAATTTGATCTGGCAGGTTGGGTGTGCTACAGGTTCTGTCAGCTAAGGAATGTTGGGGCCTAGAAGCCGTGCCTTCTCTGCTGTGGCCCCTGCCCTCTGGAACATTCTCCCTCCTGAGATTAGGATGTCCCTGACCCTGTTGGCCTTTTGTAAGACCTTGGAGACCTGGTTGTGTGCCCAGGCCTGGGCCCCCGAAAATGTTAAGGGCCCTGTTTCATGGCTATATTGATACCTAAGGTTATATTTTCTCAGCTGATATATATAAACACACACACACATTTATTTTTGTACTATGTTTGTATTGGTTTTTAATTGTTTTATGTTTGTTCACTGCCCAGAGTTGCTTCTTTGAGATGGGGAGCTATAGAAATTGAATAAATAAATAAATAAAATTTGCTTGATTATAGAATCTTGTCCCAAGATCTTATACAAGAAGGTCAGAATATTTTGAGATTTGATACTGGCATGCAAGATTTTACAAGATTTCAGTGTTCTTGTAGGATGCAAGATTTTGATCTTTTAACTTTTTAACATTTTATCTCTAATTTAATTGGGGGGGAAGAGAAAATACCATGGTGTCTATGGGCAGGTTATTGTGAGCTCCTAGCCCAGTTCCTACTTCATTTGATTAGATACTTGGTCAAGATACTGTTTGATATCTGGTAGTGGTTCTGGTTTTCTAAATTTTAATTGCTTCGCTTGAAACTAGTGTTTTATTAATAATAATTATTGCTGTGTTCCATTTAATATATTTGTATTTTATGGTAATTGTCCATATAGTGACCTTTTTTGTATACTCCAGATGGATACCAAGGCAAAGTAGATTAAAACAAAAAACACAAATTGCATAAAAACAATAGTTTAGAACAACATAATGGAGTGAGTCAGGTGTTCATTGTTCTTTTTGAACTGGCTGAAGAAATTAGAGCATAGAGACAGAGCAGAGATTCTGCTTCCGAACTAGCTTTCTACCACACAGAGTTAAAAAAGAAGAACATTTGCTCTGGCTGTCTGTAAAACAATTGTACCTCTGTTTTAAAAAAGAAGGATCCTTCCAATGTGAATGATTTTGTTCAGTTTCTGTAAAATAAATGCTGACCTTCTCTCCTCCCAAGTAGATGCTATCCTTCAAATAAAATATGTTACACCCAGTTCCATCTGCCAATTGAATTACCAATTTTTCCCCTCCATCCCCCATTCTAACTTTGATCTGCTACTTTTACTGTCTCTGATTGTGCACATGTGTACCGGTGAGGGGATTTGTCTTAAAGGCCAGAGGATTTTGCTTTGCACGTTTGTTTGCCAGTTTTCTCCAGTGCTGTAAGTCCTTTCGTGTATTGTCAACAGTTTATTTAATGATCCTTGAAAATCTTTGGCTTACTGTCTAATTAGTGTTTCTTGTGGGAAAAAGTGGCAGGAAAAGGAAGGAGGAGTCAAGCAAAATTGATTCTTTGGGCCAACTCTAATTGATTTAAGTCTCATGGGAATAGCCAGAAAACAGAGAGAAAGAGAGAAAGAATAGGAAAACTTGAAACAAGGACAATAAAAAACTGTCACATAACACCAACTCATGCTATATTATGAATACACGATTAAATGAAATAGCAGTATTTCATTTTTGCTGACTTTATTAAGAGTTTTCCCCATTTTCCCCCTAATAATGAAAAACATTTTACTCAAAAATAAATTCCATAAAATCCATCCAAGTTTATGGAGCAATCCAACATGTGCCTGTGTAAAAGAATGCCCCAGGTAGGACGCTCTTCGCAAGTTGCTGATTAATGAGGAAAAGTTTTAATTTATTACTGCTTTTTAACCATTTTAAAACCATCTATGCATTTAGTCCATTAACTGCATAACCCTATGCATATTTGCTCAGAATTAGATTGAACTGAATGTGGTGAAACTTATTTCCAAGGAAGTGAATATAGGGTTGCAGTTGGAAAGTTGCAGCCCTGCAGGGTGGGACGGGTTGATGTAATGGGGAAGAGGCGGTCCCTCAGGTAAGCTGGCCCCATGCCATGTAGGGCTTTAAAGGTAATAACCAACACCTTGAATTGGACCTGGAAGCAAACTGGTACCCAATGCAGCTCGCACAGCAGCAGTGTTACATGTGCCCTTCTGAAGGCACCAAAAACAGCTTGCCTGGCTGCATTCTGGACCAGCTGAAACTTCCAGATACTTTTCAAGGGTAGCCCCATGAAGAGCGCATTGCAATAGTCTATATGAGAGATAACAAGGGTGTGAGTGACTGTTCCAAGGGCCTCCTGATCCAGGAAGCGGCATAACTGGTGCACAGCACATAGCTGCACAAAGGCTCTCCTGGCCACAGCTGCCACCTGCTCTTCAAGCAGGAGCTGTGAGTCCAGGAGGGCCCCCAAGTTACACACCAGGTCTGTCTGGGGCAGTGCCACCCCATCCAGAACCAGAGATGTTAATGTCTCAGATATGGAACATTAACCCACAGCCACTTGGTCTTACCAGGGTTCAGTTGAAGCCTGTTGTTCCCCATGCAGGCCCCCACAGCCCCCAGACACTCAGAGAGGGTAGTCATGGCATCACTTACTTCATCCAGGATGGAGATATACAATTGAGTATCATCAGCATACACCTCATCCCATGGTGACAGGTGAGCTCACCCAGCGGTTTCATGTAAATGTTAAAAAGGAGAGGGGAGAGTACTGATCCCTGCGGCACCCTACAAAGAAGGGGCCGTGGGGCTGATCTCTCCTCACCTATCAACACCGATTGGGACTGGCCCTGGAGGAAGGAGGTGAACCAGCGTAAAACTACGCCACCCACCCCCAACTCCCTGAGCCGCCCCAAAAGTATACCATGGTCGATGGTATCAAAAGCTGCTGAGAGATCAAGGAGAGCGAGGATGGATGCACTGCCTCCATCCCACTCCTGCCAGAGATCATCCATAAGTGTGACCAATGCTGTTTCTGTCCCATAACCGGGCCTGAAACCTGACTGAAAGGGGTCTAGATAATCCGTTTCCTCCAGGACCCTCTGGAGCTGCAAAACCACCACTTTCTCAACCACCTTCCCCAAAAAGGGAAGGTGGAAGACTGGACGAAAATTGTCCAGAACAGTAGGGTCCAGCGATGGCTTCTTCAGGGGGTGCACCAACTCCTCTTTAGAGGTAGCCGGGAACACCCCCTCTCCCAAGGATGTATTAACCATCGCATGGACCCAGCCACATGTGACCTCCCGGCCTGCTTTTACTAGCCAGGAGGGACACGGGTCTAGATGGCATGTGGTGGCATTTACTGTCCATAGGATCCTGTCCACTTCCTCAGGTCCAACAGGATCAAACTGCTCCCAGATAACTGGGTAAGCCCATTCCCCTGGTATCTCTCCAGACCAAGCCTCATGCCTGGAGTCTAACTTGGAGCAGATCCGAGTGATTTTGTCCTGCAAATGCTCAGCAAATTCCTCTGCATGGCCCTGTAGGTGGGTCACTGAGCCCACCTTCCCCAAAACAGATCAAGTGATCTTAAACAGGGCTGTCGGGCGGCATTCTGCAGACGCAGTAAGAGCGGAGAAGTATTGATGTTTCGCCGCTTTTATTGCCACAAGGTAGGCCTTAATAGTGGCTCTTACCTGTGTTCAGTTGAATTCAGTCTTTGTCTTCCTCCAGAGGCACTCTAGGCATCTCTTAATCCTCTTCAGAACCCTCAACTCCTCTGTAAACCACAGGGAGTGCCGGGTTCGATGGGACAAGAGAGGCTGCACAGGTGCGATCCTGTCCAAGGCCCCAGCTGCTTCCCTATTCCAGGCTGCAGCTAGGGCCTCTGCTGGTCCATGCAGCAGATCACTGGGTATAACCCCCAGTTCCCTCTGAAACCCTGCCGGGTCCATCAGTCACCAGGGCGGACCAATTGAATGGGTCCTGCCTCCCTGTGGAGGGGGGTGGCATAAGAGAATCTCAGGGCCACCAGGGCATGGTCTGACCATGACAAAGGGGACAGCTGTAACTCTCCCCTCAGATCACATTGCCACTACTCTGACAAGAAAACCAAGTCCGGGGTGAGGCCACTGTCTCAAGTTGGGTCCTGAATTATCTGGGGCAGGCCCATGGCTGCCATGGTAGCCATGAACTCCTGAGCTGCCTCCAAGGCATGCCCCAGGGATGGCAGGTTGAAGTCCCCCAGAACCATGAGCCTGGGAAACTCCACTGCCAGCCCCGAGACGGCCTCGAGCAGCTCAGGCAGGGAGGTTGCCATGCAGCGGGAGGCTGGTACAGTAGCAATACTCCCAACTGTTCTCAGGAACCCAACTTGAAAAACAGGGTCTCACAACCAGCCACTTGTGGAGCAGGGCCCCTGAAGGCCACAAGAGACTCTCGGATGACAACAGCCACCCCTCCTCCCCTGGCCTGGGATCTCGGCTGGTGCCATACTGTAAACCCAGCTGGGCACATTTCCGAAAGGGGCACCCCCCCTTCAGGGCCCAGCCAGGTCTCAGTAATACATGCCAGGTCTGCCCCTCCTCAGTGATCAAGTCACATATGAGGGGAGCCTTGTTATTAATTGACCTGGCATTAAAAAGCAGCAGCCGGGGACCAAGGCCCCTATGGATCTGCTGATCAGGGCCTGGGTCTGAGCACAGAGGGCCGGAACATGCCACCGGTAGCAGACACCGTGGGTGTCTTCCCCAAAGATGGCCCACTCTCTGGATCCCACCATAACATTCCCTACCCGTCACCACCTCAGTGATGTGCCCTGCCCTACAGCCCCCAGTGACTCCTAATCCATTAGCCCCCACTCCTGGACCTTGGGAGTCTCTGGCTCTAAGTAGGGCTCCCTTCTTCCATTCATACATCCTTACTCACAATCAATCACCCACAGGCTGATGGTAGGCCCTCCGGCGCACCAGCTTCTGCTCTCGGTGCCGTCAGAGACCAACCATCACCCCCCCCATTCGCTATGCCCCCCCTCGAACTCTCTCACTGCTCAACAGGGGGCACTCATTCATTCTTCACCCACTCCCTGTCTCTCACTCAGGGGCTGAGTGGTCTTTTACACAAACACATACAGAATTATGTTATTCGTTTCTTGGGTAGGCCTGTATATACGCATTAACAGTGTTCTTAAACTGAAAATAAAGAATGAAACTTACCTCTTTAATGTGAAGTTGC
This sequence comes from Candoia aspera, assembly GCF_035149785.1. Lineage (NCBI taxonomy): Eukaryota > Metazoa > Chordata > Lepidosauria > Squamata > Candoiidae > Candoia > Candoia aspera. The sequence continues at coordinate 128,056,261 of NC_086153.1, read as the reverse complement.
CTGAATTTGAAATAATATTTTAAATAAATTGTGATCTCCCAGGGAACCCCTAGTGACCTCTCACAGAATCCTAGGGTTCCAGAGAACCCTGGTTGAGAAACCTTGGTCTAGATGGTAAGTGACTGCTTCTAAACAACTACTGTGTTACTATTATTAGTAAATGTTATGGTATCTTTTTTTTTTAAAGCTCTGGACTATTTCTTGAAACTGTGATTCACACACATTTATTTTTCCTTTTCTTCTGAGAAATAACACTTCTCTTTCAGTGAGGACAGCTTTGATGCTATCATTTAACCAAGGGATAAAATTGCCTCACCTGCTTTCATCAGACTTCAGGCAAAAGAAATTATCTAGATTGAATGACAACTATTTTAATGGACAGGCTTTTAAGGAAGATGCCTTTTTTATTATTATTATTTATTTTTTGCCTTTCAAATCCTAATGGTGGGACATTCATGGATAAGCCATGACTAAAATCAGATATCAGTGGTAGCTATCCTTTGAGGGCATTTTGGAATTTTGAGAGCCTGGGAAAAGCACTCTCATAAAATAGTAGGGGTATGATCAGTCGCAAAATTATCAATATACATGCAGCCAAAGAAACACTGGGTTGCAGACTTACCTCCCCATTTTATTTTTTAAGAATGCATCTGTGGTTATGCTTACAATGACCATATTTTCTTGGAGAAAATTTATTTATTTATCTTCACCACCCATCTCGACAAACGACTCTGGGCGATTGAGAAAATAAAGAACAAACCTGAAAAGGGGGCATATCTGAAAGGTTTATAAGGATTTAAAAAAATGTTTATGTTTATAGAGGTAGTCCTTGGGTTACAACAGCAATCTGGACTGGAATTTCCATCGCTAAGCGATGCAGTTGTAAAGTGTGATGTCATGTGACTGCATTGCTTAGTGATGGCAATCCTGGCAGTCCTGGTTGCCATAATAACCTCAGGACCACACAAGTTGTTAAGTGGGAAAAGGCAGGAGTCCTAGGCATGGGGTGGGCTGATGGCAGGCTCTAGGGACCTTGGGCAAGCCAGTGAGGTCTGGGGGCGGGCAGTGAGGGCTACAGGTGGGCTGGCGAGGGCTGTGGCCAAGTGCTAGGAGTGCAGGTGGGCCAATGGGGGCTGCATGCAGGCTGCAGGTGAGGGTGCTCTGGAGTACAAGATCTCTGGGATCTTGTACTGCATAGTGGGGCTCTTCAGGAGAAAAAGCAGTGAGAGTGTCTTACAGGAGTGCCTTGCAACCTTTCCTGCTGGCTTCCCCATTGACTTTGCTTGTGGGAAGCTGGCAGGGAAGGTTGCAAATGATGATCACATGACCGCAGGATGCTGTAACCATCATAAGTGTTAGCGGGTTGCCAAGCGCCCAAATTATGATCATATGACTGCAGGGGTACTGCAACAACCAGAACTTCAAGGACCAGTTGTAAGTATCACTCATTCAGCACCACTGTAACTTTAAATAGTCACTGAATAAGTGGTTGTAACCTGAGAACTACCACACTAGTGACAAAAGTGGTGCTCCATTGCAGTCTTTGCAAAGAATTCCTCTTTCAAACTATTTCAGTGAAGTCCACCAAACAATATTTGTGAGCCATGTTTCAAGATTTACAGAAGAAGCATCCTTTTATGTTGAAGAGATCTATGCCCAATAATCCTCTCACAGCCATATTCTGCCTCTTTACACTCAAAGAAAAGCAATCCCATCCAGATTCTTCTGGACTGAACTTGCTATCTTCTTGTGATGATGAACTGTAAAGGTCATCAAGGTGTTAGACCAAAAGTCTAAAAGCCAACTTGAAATAAGTTCAAATTTATGAAGGGTGACTTTAGAGTACTGTAGCAAACTTTGCTCTTCAGTTATAAATCATTTACATGTTGCGATGGCCCTAGTACCAGGATCTTAACTTGAGAAATTCTCCAGACAATCCGTTAGGAAGCTTAAAGAATTCATTTATTAAAATCCGATTACACAGGACGGTTGCAAAACTCCAAATGATGATTTGGTGCCAAAGCATTCAAATTAAATCATTCCCTCTGACATAGTCTCCCCTCCCTGTCTCACAAACAAGCCCATTCTCACTCCTGATCTCCCCTCTCCTAGTTCCTTAGACTTAATTAGAGTCCAGATGTCTTATCAGCCCGTCCTTGGCTCCAACGGCTTGTGAAGGAATGTGATTAATGATCCTCTCTGTCTGCAAAGCTGCAAAAGCTGACACGGGTTTGCTCTTGCCTTGGCTGATGTGTGTAGCAATAGTTATATGGCAGGCGTGCAAAGTGAGCCTGACACATGTACTGTGGGCTGCCTTCTATGACCAGTTTCTATTGCTCTCCTGCACCAAACTGATGCTGTAAGAAATAGTAAGCCACTGTCATAGCACGAGCTGAAATCTAAAGCACTTATGATACAGTGTGTGATTTTTATCAGTGCTGTAGAATCTAGAATTTATAACAAGATTGTCTTATGACTCACCAGTTAGGGAAATTTTATTTAAGCATTGTCTTAGGATCTCCAATGTCCTCTACATGTTTCAAATATAATTACTTGAATTATCCTCAATTCCTTAGCAGTGGCCCTGCCAGTGGTTGCTGGGAGGAGCTGAAGTTCAAAATACTATGTCATCTTTGCCAAGTAGTCCCATTCCGAACAACTGGAAAATTTTGCAGTAATTGAAAGAGCTGCAAGCCAGAGGCGTTTGCAGTACCAGACACATTCATCCCAATGGAAAGCAGCTCTGCCCCTTTCATATGTGCATGTGACATTATGATACATGTTCAAAAGGCAAGAAACTTGCATCTCCATAGCAAAATGTTGTTGTCATCCTTTGTCTTCCTTGTCCCCCCTGTGGATGCTTCTACTGTGAGCTGCATTGTGTCTCAACCCCATTCTGCCAGAAAGGAAGTTGATTACAGAGTTGGGGAATAATTTGAGAACCAAGCAACTCCCTTCTCCTTGTTTCCCATGGCAATTCAGATAAAATTTGTGCCAGCCAATCTTACAAACTGTTCTGTGTATTAGAACAGATATAAACCCATCCACAAAGAGAATAAAAGCATATCACTAGTTTGAGATAGTTTGAGAGAGAGAGAGCCAGTTTGGTGTAGTAGTTAAGGCATCAGGCTAGAAACAAGGAGACCATGAGTTTTAGTCCCACCTTGGGCACAAAGCCAGCTGGGTGACCTTGGGCCAGTCACTTTCTCTCAGCCCTAGGAAGGAGGCAATAGCAAACCACTTCTGAAAAACCTTGCCAAGAAAACTGCAGGGACTTGTCCAGGTGGTCTCTGAGAATCAGACATGATTGAATGGATAAAACAAACAAGTTTGAGATACGTAATCTGTGATAGCCTCAAGTCAACCTGAGAAGGTGACCATTTGCCATGTAACTCCCAGCTATTCAAGATAGCAGCTGTCTCTAAACTGCTCACTGTTAAGAGAGGATTTCATACTTGTCTGCTTAGCCTTGTATCAAACAGTTTAACTGAATATCAAAATATTTCGATGAGTAATGAAAGGCCCCTTACTACCTGTTTATTAGGCACAGCAGTCTGCCGTTTACTACATAATAATTTAGCGTACCAAATACCTGTGTATTGTCTTGCATATTAATATGCCTCTAAAGGCTATACTGGAGCTTACATTTTTGTCAGAGTCCTTTTGGTGGTCCTGATATGTTGCTATGGAGATTTCAGGTTTCTCAGTCATGACATCCTATGTGGCAAATCAACTGAGCCAGCGCCTTGTATGGTCTTATTACCCAGAGTCCCTGCACAGTCTAGGCAGGCTTTTTCAGGAAGCAGGAATGCGTGACCTTCTTTGTTCATTAAGCAAGAACAATTGTAGCTACTAGGAAATGATGGAGTTATTTTGCTTTGGCTTTCCCAGCTAGCTGTCAAAAAGGAAGTGTCAGGTAGCAAAACTAAATTAGCCTCCCTTGTTCGGTACCCTCCAAGTGTGTTGGGCCTGCAACCTCTAGAAACTCTGCCAACACAGGGATTTGATTTCTTTTATTGAAATCACTGGTATTTTTGAAGAAAAGCTACATTAATATACTAAAAATTGAAGAAAAAAGAAAAAAACCTAAACAAATCACAATAAAAAAACCAAAAAGACATTATAACTTAAACTACGTTTAATATGTTTAAGTGACCCTGTTTTTAAACAACCAATTATATCTTGTCCACATGGAATCATACTGATAACTTTTCCATTCTGTTGATCAACAACTAATGAAAAGGCTGAGTGATCACATTTCTTCAGGCCAGGACTTTAAGTCTGGAGTATTTCTTTACAACCATGCAAAATTAATGTGTTAACCACACTCCAAACTCAGTAAGGTCAAATTTTTTCCTAAATTGATAAATTCCAAGTTTTTAGTACATAGTTCAACATCAGATTAACATCTTTAATCTGATGCTAACATCTTCCCCAGATCATATTAAAAATAATGTGAACGTTACACAAAAAAGGGACACTCATCCATTCTTAAACATTCACGGAGGTATCCAATGAATACAAAAAAAAATCTCTTTTGATGACTTAATCGCATTTTAAGATCCTAAGAAACATTTTTTAAAATCGCAAGTCCATTGATTTGTTGGAATACGATATTCCAACTTTGTATTCCAAGGTTCTTGCAAGTGATCGATATCCATTTTAACAATATTCTTCAGCTTTCAGTAGAAATAATGTCTCCAGTCAGTAGGCTGAGAAAGTTGGGAACTGCAATTCCAACCCAGCTAAAAGTGTTTTGTTTAGGGGAAGATTGGGCTTCACTGATTCAGTTGCAGTTGCTGCAGGAATAATGGTCAGCATTCCCTTGACAACAAAGGGAATTTCATTTTTTTTTCCAGTGTGCAGTTTGCAGTGTGGAAGCTGAAGTATAAACAAAAATATTTATCCTGTAAGAAGACATTACCCTCCCTCCCAATAACGGATGCCTTTTGATGCCATCCACTAGACTTCTGATTCATTGCCCCATTTGGGTTGTGCCTCAACCATAGTTATCCAAGGCCAACCACTCTTGATTTCATCCGAGTCCAAGTATCCAACACACTTCAAGTTTAATTCTGGATGTGCAGTCCTATATTCAGATGCTTCAAATCCCACTTATTTTATTTTATTTTATTTTATTATTTTTAACTGTATTGATTCATCTAGGAAGGTTACAGTTGTTTAATTCATTGAATACTACACTAAACACAATGGCAGCATAAAACAATACATTAATATCAGTGAAAGAATAAAACAGGTAAAAACCACTATCCTTTTGGCTATTTGATTGAAATTGTCTTTCTGCAGTAGTTTGGGGGAAAAAATTCAGTGGACTCAATGGAAGAACATAATTTAAAGAGAATCTTCAATTCCAGACAGAAGAATATTAGTACTGGTTGTTTCCTGCCTTTGATCATGCTATTATTCAGTGACTCAGATGTAGCTTTGAACTTGGTATTAAGCTGTCACATGAATCTCCCAGGTGTTTGATAATTACTCTTGTCCTGCAGCTTCTGCAATCACCCTGTTCCTGGTTGTTTGACCCAGCTGGCATGGAAACCAACACAAATGGAATCCATAGGATCATTCTCTGTAACCAATGTCTGAACTGTTTTAGAGATACCTTTATTAATGTTTTATGTGTTTTCACAAACATTTTGATTGAGTGGTTTTAAATTTGTTTCTCTGTTTCACTGGTTTGTTGTCAGCTGCCTTGAGCAATATTTTCAGTGGAAGGAGAGGATATGAATCCAAACCACATCAATAGGAACAATTCTGTCTGAGGTGACCACCTCTTTGGATAAGCATATATACAGTGTAAACAGTAGCAAATATACGGTATGATATGTAGGCATCTCTTTTGCTGTGGGCTAGGCTCTCTATCCCATTTGATTTTTTTTTAAAATATATTCTTTTATTGGTGAAAAAATGGGGACAACGCATGCTTCAAAAGAAAGCTTTCACCTCCACCATAATTTTTATTTTCATAAAAATCACTGAGTCACATAATGGATCCACAACAAGCCCATCGAAAATGAAAATTCTGGGTCTCTGCAGCCAGTGCCATAGCAGCATGTTCCCTTGCTTTGATAAAAACAAAACAGTCTGAGGGAATAGAAAATATCACTGGGGAAAGGACAGAGCATTTCTTCATGCTTGTCTTCTGACAAATGGGATTGTTTTTTTCAGCTGATCATACCCACCCTAGCAGCCATTTTGTGAGTAGGGAAGAATTCTCTCTACATAGTTGGCATGTTGAAAAAAACACCATTGGCATACTTCCAAAATTACAGATATGCCCTCTGGCCCTAAAGGGTTGACAATTCCTAGATAAAGCTGATGATTTGTAAGTAGTGCCTTATTAGAATGATTAGCAGAAAGATTCACCTATCTGTTAAAAGAAATCTAACTCTCCATTCACATTCAAATTCACATGAGTAATCTCACATGGGCCTTCCTTGTCTCCTGTGATAGGATACTTACAGACTGCTTTTATCCTTTTTGAGTATGCATGCAACACTTTCCTGATCATCATTAAAATAAGGTAAACCCAGTTAGCTTTGTTCTCCTATTGGGAACAAAGAATAAACTTTAGAAATGTTTTAAATCTCTTGCCCAGGGAGGGACATGTCCTATTTTATGTTCAGTAGTTCAATTTGATAGAGACCTCTGCTGGGTTTTCTAATGCATATTGTTAGGTGAAAAGGATGAGAAAAATGTACAAGTTGCCTGTGTCTTTAGAGAGCTCACACTGTAGCTCTTTTCATAACTCCAATGGTGAATTAATGCTCTATTGGTTAAATAATAAAAGATGTGCAAAAAACTCTGCTGGACTCCTGTCACTTTGCCTTGTTCTGAAGTTAGACACATTTATGATAGCTATGGAGATACTGCATCCTGAGGTCAAGACGTGGTGGTTTAGTAGAATACAAGAAACAGCTGCTGGCCCTTTGTAAGGTGCTCCTCATCAGTAGCAGGAATAAGAAAACGACAGTGAAGGTGAGCTGAGGCCAGTGGGGGCGGCAGGGGTAGGCTGCGGTGGCAGAGTGCAGGGTGGCCAAAAGGGCAGAGATGGGGGGAGATAGGTAGGTGGGGGGGAGTTAAAGGTGAGTGTGGCAGGGCAGAAGAAGCATGAGGTCCTTGCCTAACAATGGTGTGGGCCTTGCCTAACGACTGCAACCGGGACTATCTGAACTGCCGTTGCTAAGCGGTGTGGTCATGTGATGCTTCACCTAATGACCGCTTAGCTTAGCAATGGAAATTCCAGTCCCAGTTAGGGTCATTAAGCAAGAACTACCTGTATACTTTTGCTCTCATCAATCTGATCATGGACATTTCTACAGAGTTCCAATTGTCCCATTCACACCTTGCTTGCTTGAGGACATTGCGTTGCCCAAGCGAACAGTTCTTAGATGAAAAAAACACAGTACAAATCTGCCTTCGGTAATGGCAAAATTAGTTGCTACTTTAAAAGTAAAATTCTTTTAAAAACAGATATTGCAGGCCTGGCAGAGAAATTATTAAAGCCATATCAGCTTATGTGACTGTAAACTTAATTCTGACTGACCTTGTCTTGGAATTTTTGGAACGAGGTTGGTAGCTGCTCCCTTTGGGTTTTTTGTTTATTAAAGCTGTTGAGCTTGTGTGTCCTGACAGGGCACTGCTCTGGGAGAAGCAGAGCAATATGTGGAACACTGAACTTGGCTGGAAAATATGCAGTGGGGTTTGTCAGGTTTAAAGTTGTGACTTTCTTAGCAAAGATGACTTTCACCACAGAAAATATTTAGGGCCATTTCTTTCAAAGGGAAGATCTGGGGGGAAGGAACAGGTTTAACACATTAGGCAAGGAAGGCTGACCTCTTGCTCTCCAGGTCACACAAGGGGTGCCCCAGGAAAAGTCTTCCAAACTCAACTGCCTGACTGCTGATGCATCAGGCTTACATGGTTTGTCCATTTTGAGTTTGGTGTAGTTCCTTCAGATCTGAGACAAACCTGAAATGGCTTTTGTGGATAGGGTTGCATTACAGCAACAGAGGAAGTGTTAGGAAACTTGCACAGAGATAACCTGCAACTGAAAGGTGAGGGTCCATTCCAACTTGGCAAAGACACATTATTGAATGAATCCCTATTATTGAAACACAGCCAAGACTCTACCAAGCAATGCATGTGAAGTTCTACAAATGTCCCTGGTGAACTCCTTTAATGTTGTCCTTATGTTGTTAACATTTGCAATGTTTCAGATAATTGCCTAAGGGCAAGACCCATTAAAGTAGTCGTGACGGAAGATCTGTGCTGATCTGAACCTTCCTATTTAAGCTGGAAGGATAGGTAATGCACATACATACACATAAATAGACACAACTTTTAGGTTTCTTATTTTTTAGAAGCTGAATATGAAAGAAGTAGACTAATCTTGAGACAATGGAATAATCTGTAACTGCACTATAAGGTTTATCAGGTTGTCTTATGTTGTAAAATCTGACCCTTGGAGTAAAGTCTTTTGGTTAGGATAAGAATGGAAAGAGTCTGTCTGCCATTCATTATTCTGCTAAAGAATCTCCATATTCTTCTCCCTCTCCCCTTGGCCAGGAAGGGGATGGAAAAGTTTCCTTTTCTTCTTTCTGTCTGACACTGTATTGCTGATTTCCTAAATCATGAAGTGAGAATTGGGCTTTCTTTTCTTTTCACCCAATGTTCTGGGATTCCCATTTTTCTAAGCACATTCTACAGCTTGACATGATTGACACAATTGAAGGCCTTTCTATAATCAATGGGACATATAGTGACTTCTTTTTGTTACTTTGGCTTTCTCAATTATCTGGCGTGCATCAGCAATAATCTCTCATATTCCTTGGCCTTTTCTAAAGCCAACTTGAACATCTGCCACCTATTTTTCCATGTAGGGGTCTAATCTGTGTTGGGTGATCCTAAGTATTATTTTGATAGCATGTGACATTAAAGATACTGTACAATAGGTTGCACACTCTGTTTTTTGGTATTTGAATGTAAATTGACCTCTTCCAATCTGTTGGCCACTGTATTGTTCTCCAGATTTGCTGGCATTGCTATGGTTTGCATAGCTTTGCAAAGGTAAGTTGTTGTTTTTTGCTAACACCTGCTTCAAGCAACATAAAAGCAGTCTCTGCACCTGGGTATCACTGGATGTACCGCAATATCAGAGTTAAATTAACTACATAATAGGTAAAGATAAAGGTTTCCCTTGACATTAAGTCCAGTCATGTCTGACTCTAGGGGGTGGTGCACATCTCCGTTTCAAAGCCGTAGAGCCGGCGTTTGTCCATAGACACTTCCATGGTCATGTGGCCGGCATGACTAAATGGAACGCCGTTACCTACCCTCCAAAGTGGTACCTATTAATCTACTCACATTTGCATGTTTTCGAACTGCTAGGTTGGCAGGAGCTGGGACTAGCAATGGGAGCTCACCCAGTCATGCGGATTTGAACCGCCGACCTTCTGATCGGCAAGCTCAGCAGCTCAGCAGTTTAACCTGCAGCGCCACTGCGTCCCTACCTAACTACATAATAGGAAACAGAAATTGTAGAAGAACAATCTTAACAGCCAATACACTTTCAGGTGCAGATTATTGTCAAACAATGAATTATTGGTGTCAAATATACAAGTTAAGTTTAGGAAATCTAAAAAAGATGTACCAGCAAGATTTGACCTGGAAAATATTCAGTTGGAATATAAGTTAAGGAACAGATTCAACACACAATTTACGTGAAAGAGAATCTGAAGAGCTACAGGAAGAGATAGGAGATATTGTAAAAATGAAAGTTAAAAAAAAGTCCAAATTTCAAAGAATAAAAGATCCAAGTGACTTTCAGAATAAGCTACCATTAGAGCAAAGAAAGATGGAGGATGAAAGCCATGGGCCACAAAAGATTCATGATGACTGAACACATTTCAACATCAAGCAAGAAATGACAATAAAAGATATTTCAATCAAGAATGCCAACACGTAGAGGAAAATAACAAGAAAAGGAAAATGAGAAATGTTTTTAAGAAGATCAGAGAAATCACAGAAAAATGAGGAGTTAAGGTAGGACAACTCAAGAGAAACTACAAAAGAGATCAAACAGAGGCAGATTAAGTTAAAGGAGGAGGAAAAGTCGAGGGAAGGGGTGACAGATTGATGAAAACGATGCCATGGCATTGTGATGCAGCTCTCTTTTTTGTCACATATCTTGGGATGTTGCATGCTTGTGTAAAAGGAGCAGAGCTTGCTTGTGTGATGCCAGACTCGTGCATACTGAAACCCATTACAATTGGATAATAGTACATCGGGTAGGACTTAGTCAAGAACTGACTCCAGTTGTATAGTGTGTGGTCCCTTTAATGGATATCAGGGTATCATAATTCAGCAATTTTGCTGTTTTCCTTACAGGTTGATATTCCAAAACAATGGTGCCTAAAGACATATAGGAGTTCCCCTATATGCTTCCAGGAAAAGATTGTTGTGAACTAATATATTCTTGCCTGGAAGTTCACGAAGCACTTTTAATGGCAAGACATTTACCTCTGCCCCAGTATCTAATTTAAACTTCACTTCAAGCCCTTTTACAATCATATTAGCATACCATCCAGCCTCCTGCCCTATAGAACAAATAGTGGTATGATGTACCAGTTCTCCAAGTAACACATTATTTCAGTCTAATCCATGAAGCTGATGCTTTTTTGCACATTACTCATGTTTGAAAACTCATCTTTACACAATTCTAACATCATATCTCCTGCCACATTTGTGATAAATCTTTCTCAATTCAGGACAAAGGTAAGGCTGAGTGTGAGGCCGTAGTATGAGAGAAAAATGCCAAATGAATAAATAGGGTTCAGATCAAACAGCTAACATAAACAGGATAACAAAGAGAGCAAGAGAATATAAGGTTTACGTTTGCTTTATAGATTCCAGCAAGAGAGGCCTTTGATTGTGTAGAACATGCCAGAATATGGAGTATAAGGCTATTAGGTTGGACAAAGCACCTAATTATTCTTCTGAGAAGTCTTTATAAAGAATGTGAAGCTATTGCAAGACTGAATTTGGAGTTTCTAAATAGAAGAGATGCACATTGTCACTGTATCTGTTGAACATATAGAATGAATATATTATAAGAATGGCAAATTGGAAGACATGATACTTGGGAACTGAAACATTAACAATCTGAGATGTGCAGATGATACCACTTCGTTAGCTGATCTTAAAAAAAAGTAGATCTCATTATGAAAGCAAACATGGAAAATGAAAAAAACAGGGTTAATGTTGAATATAAAAAAGGAAATGGTAACGTCAGACAGCATTCTTAATGAATGTACCATTGATGCAAAAAAAAAGTGAAGGTATCTTTTTTTTTGGACTCACTCAGAAATAAAGATGGACAGTGTGTTGAGAAGTAAAGAGGAGATTAATTCTAGAGAAGAAAATGATAAACTTGGACTAAGTAATGAAAGCTAAGGATGTTTCTATGACAGTAAAGATCAGAATAGTGGAAACATTGGTTTTTCAGTGGTAATTTATGGTTGTGAAAGCTGGACATTGAGAAAGAGCAAGAAAACATAGAAACTTTGAATTACAGGTTTGGGAACTGTTGCTAAGAACAGTGTGGACTGCAAGAAGAACCAGATAATCTGTCCTGAACCAAATAAAAACCAACTTTTATCTGAGGCAATAATCAGCAAGGGACAAAAGCACATATCCTGGGCATGTGATTCTAGAGCATGATGGGCTGGAAAAAACTTCTGTGCTAATAAGACTGTGAGCAGTAGGGGAAGGGGAAGACATCAAGTAAGGCAAATGGATGCTATCAAAGAGATCAGTGGGAGCTCCTTGAAAGAACTACAAGACAGGTTGAAATGGTAGGCATCTTTCCATACTGCCAACAGAGAGTAAGCCTCACTCAGTGGCACCTAACATACAGGATTCAGAGTGAGCAAAGGTATTCCAATTTCTTCCTAAATACTAAGTGGTCTTGAGCAATTTTTTAAAGCTAATTAATGCAATTAACCCATCAAGGCTGGGCAACTTCCACTGGTTTGAGGGCTGTATCAGCTTTTGCATGATATATTGAGGAACATATTCCAAAAATTGATGGGGACTGGCACATTTGGGAAGAGGTTTCAGGAATGTTAAGAAATGCTTAAAAACCAACCCACACCAAAATGCCATCCCACACCAAAATGTGAAAAGACTGGCCCCATCCACTCTGAAGAGCTCCCATGGCCATAAAAACAAAAAAGGAGCTTATATGTAGCTCCTAGGCTGCACTTTTCATTCTGTGCTTGTTTTGCCAAGTGTCAGGCAATGGCCAAGTGCCAGACAATTGGTTCTTTTAGGATCCAGAGACAATAAACACACCAGTAAGTATGGAGATTTTAGGATTTATTGTTAACTTTAGCAGGCAGATTAAACAGAAACCCAGAAGCGTAACATACCAAGCAAGAAGATAACAAATCTCTGTTCAGTTGTCAGGAGCCCCAGCAGAACAGCAGCAGAAAGACCCCAAGATGGCCATTTTACACAGCACCTGCCCAGTACCAGGTCTGTGTCCAAGCTCTCCCTCAAGGGGCAATACCAGAGTCTTTTATCCCTGTTTTGCACCAGTTCATGTGCCAAGAGGTTGATCGCTTACAACTGGTACAAAAACCTCATGACCTTGTTTACAGGGTACCAAGATTGCATGACCTGACCTTAGCCAGGTGGTGCACCTCTTCATCATGCAAATTGAGAGCACCTGGGATGCAGGCCAGGAGTCTGGTAACTGTACAAATAAGCAAGTGCCAACTTAAGTAACCTTAGGGTCCTCCCTGATATACTACAGCTGTGTTAAGATTCCTCCCTTATCTTTATCTGTTAGCAGAAGTGAAAAACAAGCAGTTTAGACATCATCATGGCCAAGAATGAACTCTAAGCTTCTAGAATCTTAATAGGAAGGAGAAATTAAAAGGTGTCACTATACCCCCAAAATACAATGGTCTTCTGCAGTGTCACTTAAGTGCTATAATTGATTTTTATAAGGAAGAAATGGGATAAGATTTATTTATTGATTTGATTTAATTTGTATGCCACTGCAATCTACCCAAATCTCACCAGCTTACAAATACAATAAAAACACCATGCAGAATAACAAAAGTACAAAGAACAACAAATAAGCCAAAAAAACACCATCTATTTTTTAGGCATCACAACCCAAATAACCTCCAGAAGAACATGGTCTTCAGTTTCTTCTGGAACATGGCTGGGGAGGAGTTAATACATAGAAGCTAATATGTATATTAGCTCGAGCTCTAGGAAGAAACAATTAGATATACATAGATTTAATAAATAAGGATAAACACGCAGAATATGAAAGTGGGCAGAAATATGTCTAATATATATATGTTCTCCATAGCTTTCTGAATTTCTCTATTGTTGTGACATTTAAAAGTTGTTATTGCTCTGCTTACATATGGTTAAGAATGCAGCTGTGTAATAGTAAAATCTTATTTCTTCCAGAAGGCACTTGTCAAAGTACAGATTAGTTATTTCAGTACTTTTCCAAATTTAAAAAGACAACTCTTAAAACATCTGCCACTATTTTTTTTCTAAGTTTAGATGCAATGCTGGGTGCTCCTGCTTCGTTAAGGATTTTACATCTAAAGTCATCTTCCCTTACAAAGTCATATATAAATACAATCATCTTAAAGGAAAGACAGTACTATGGTGTCAACAAAATGACCTGAGGTTAGCTCAGTAGGGGTGGAAATCTGGTGACTGTGCAGGAGAAAGTAAACAAAATAACCTAGGAAAACCATAATGAAATGGGGGTTGGGGTAGGGGAGCAACCATTTCAGATTTGCCTGAAGTAGGTATGCCCAGGTCTTGAGAGGTTGGCGGCTGGTAAGCAGCAGGCTTCAGAGTAGAGTCTTTCCACTGGTCTCTGCACTGAGAAATGTTAGTGTCATCAGGATTCCCAGTACTGAGTGGAATGGAATTCTGGGATATGCAGCCTGTTTATGAGCACTGAAACCCATGGTGAGATGTTCATCATGTATTGGATAGGGTGGGAAATACTCCATGTTTTTGTAGGGAGGCATTTTGATGACATGGATCCTTCCTGCCTGCCTGCATTTTGAAATATGGCTGTTTCTCTTTCTCTTCTGAATTTCTTGCAGGATGTAGGATTGTCAGATTACTTCCTTTCTGATATTGCTACAGCAAGGATTTTCCATCGCTGCTTTTATTGTTTGGTACTACATTAGAGAGCTGGGCATGCACCATTTACTACAGTTTACCTTTCCATTAGTTCATTTACATCTCCCCTATGCTGAATTAATGTATTAGTAAACTCTGGGGGGAAGGGACGCAGTGGCGCTGTGGGTTAAACCGCTGAGCTGCTGAGCTTGCCGATCGGAAGGTCGGCGGTTCGAATCCGCATGATGGGGTGAGCTCCCGTTGCTAGTCCCAGCTCCTGCCAACCTAGCAGTTCGAAAACATGCAAATGTGAATAGATTAATAGGTACCGCTTCAGCGGGCAGGTAACAGCGTTCTGTGTAGTCATGCCGGCCACATGACCACGGAAGTGTCTACGGACAAACGCCAGCTCTTTGGCTTTGAAACGGAGATGAGCACCGCCCCCTAGAGTCGGACACGACTGGACTTAATGTCAAGGGAAACCTTTACCTTTACCTAAACTCTGGGGCGGGGGGGACTCTCTGAAGTTGGGAAGAAGTGAAAAGTACAGGGAACTTGGCATGCTTATTGTTGATGGTCTTCAGAGCCCTACTGAGAATTTACACCCTCTACTTCACTTTTGCTCCTGCAGCTTCTCTAATATTTTGCATGGTCATTTGTGATGGCAGCAGGAATTTTGTTTACTGGCATAGGCTCCCCAGATGATTTAGAACCATGATTTTATGGCATGATCTGTCAGGTGGAAAGCTTTATTGGAGACTTACAGATTCAACAAAACAAAACAAAACAAAACAATTGATTTGAAATCATATCTATGAAGCAAGGTCCAGCATTGGTAGGACTGTGGGTGAAGGAGCTGTGGCTTACCTAGAAAGCTATTAATTAAGAATTGGATTTTAAGGAAAGGACTGGATTGCAAAGTACTGTAGGAAAAGATTGTTTCAAATATATATATAAAAAAACATCTATTAATACAAGCCAAGGCTACCACAGCCAATATCTGACTTAACACACAACCACAACTCTGTAAGTATTCTTCCTCCTAAACAATCAAACTAGCAAAAATGCAGAATAATTTTAGTAATTCCTGTAATGTCCTTTCCATATGCACTGTAACTGGAGAACTGTAGAGCTAGATCTCAAACAAGACCGCTCTTTCCCCTATTTTGTACGTTCTTTATGCAGAACATGGGGGCGGGGGGAGGCAAGCTTCGGTTTTAAGTTTTTACAACCCTTTATTTGTGTCTTGGTGAATCTCCCAAACTCTGAAGCTTTCAGCTCAAAATTCTTTGGAGGACAGTTGCTTCACTTTGGATGAGTCCCAAACTTCCTTGAACTAGTCTGTTTTGGTCTGGAAATCTAACTGTATACTCCTTATATATAAATTATGGCATAACTACAATCTACTTTGATTTGTCTAGTATTAAAATATCTCTCTCCATCTACCCATTCATCTTTAATTTTTTAAAATTATTTGTTACAACCCATAGGGAACAACAATATGTATTTATCAGATATTTATCAGTTATACAATAAAACCACAAAAATAGAATGGGCAGAATTCAGGTTATAAGGATTAAAAAAGTACCCATTAATAATAGTTTGAAAGGTGGCAATTAAAATCAAGGGAGGTTAGATTTACAAAGGGGGTGAAGAAAAGTTTACATTGCTGAGATGCTTCATGGGCAAAAGTTGCCAAACACCAGAGAATGACTATCTTCTGAGATTTCAGTCTTTTGGTGATCTGGCCAATGTTTTCAAATACATAGATCCTCTCAGTTAAAGGAAAGGATCTATGTATTTGAAGCAGGTAGCAATGAAGAAGATAAGGTGAAATGTCTTTTAGACTGTTGTCCCACCAAGGGTGGAGGCACTGAGTAGAAGGAATTTTTTTGCAGTAGGCCGCAGATACAGCAGAGGGCATTGCTGTATCTGGAGTTTTGTTAAGGCTGATCAAAGAGAGGGGATAGTGCTATATATTAAATGTTGCTCACACCCACTCTAGCTTTATTACTGCACACCAAGGGGCAAGTTTGTTATTTGCAATTGCACTTAGATGAACTTGTGTGGAAATATCTGTTATCCTTTTCTTGCAGAGCTTTCAAGTTGTTCTTGTGAGCCAAAACCTCTGGTGAGTATTCATAAGCTCAGATAAGTCACCTCAGTGTTGTGAACCAGTAGGCATGTTTCCTAGAGGTATATTTCATTGGTTCAATCACAGAATTTAGGTAATTGAAAATCTGGAAGTGACTTGAGCTTGACCCTGTATTTAAACCTCTAAGGATGATAACTGTTCTGGTAGATTGAATACCTGTCTCTGCTCAAAGAAAGGCTATAGAAGGGCCTATTGGCAGGTCTGCAACGGGGGCGGGGGGGGGGGCATGTGCCTCAGGCACCGTGCTTGGGGGGGCGCCAAAATGGGCGTGGAATCCATGTTTGCCCTGGGTGACACAGACCGCAGTTGCAGGCCTGCCTATTGGGACTGCCAAGATGGTTCTTAAAATTTGTTTTGAAATGATTTAAGATTGAATGCTGGAGAACTGTCCCATAGCTCCTCGCCATAAAGAGAAAATGGGCCAGCTTCATCTTAGGAAGATATAGTGCTGGGGGAATTAAGTGACCACCAGCAGAGTACTACCATTTGAGTAGTACATTTAGTTGCCAAACTATCTTAATTTGGGAGGATGGGAATAGGTCAGCTAACAGACTGACAATGTAAATAAGAGAACAAGGTATCAATAAGTAGTTATTTGCTCAACACCATGAGTGCCCACTCTCTACTTATGTCTGGGAAGATTAAGGCTGAAGACCATAACTTTTGTTTTTTCCTTGTTAATGATCAAATAATTGTGTTAGCAATGTTGTTCTAAACAAGACAGGAATCTGCACAGGCCAATTGATGTAGTGGAAAATAAGATTTGATCATCAGCATAGAGAAGAGATTGAATAAGAGTGGAGCTAGAACTCAGCCCTGTGTAACACCCTTAGTAGAAATTATGGAGTCAGTTAGAAACACCGTCAAGGGGTATCTGACTTGAATGAAAGAATTTATGTGAAGTCGCATTACCAAATCCAATAGTCTGGTGTCAGTACCTAATGTTTTGAGTTGGAGCCATAATTTGTTTCAGTCTATAGAATCAAAGGCTGAATGAAATTCCACAAATGCAACATACAGTTTCCTCTTGGTGATGTTAATGTATTTGTTAATTAGATGCAACAATACAAAACAATGATCAATAGAGGAATAACCTGGGTGGAATCCAGCCTGTTCCAATAATAGCCTTCTAGCTCTTGGAAAGATATTTGGCATATAGTTTAGCTGTGATGTCAATGAGGCTGATTGACCTATAATTTGCTTGAGAATTTTACTCACCTCTCTTGAAAATTGGGATTACAATTTTCAGCCTTCTGGAAAATGGCCACTTTGAAGTTGCAACTGACCATTTAATTCTCCTCTGACTGGTTAATTCGCGCTTGGTGGGATGAGTCTCATGCTCTGTTAGGAGGTTAGCATAATGAGAGCTGGAATATTGGATGGTAAGAGTTTGATTGTCACTACATCCTCTGGGAATAATCTCAAAGTTTGGGAAATTATCTAAATTTGCATCTGGAATGCACACATAATTGATTATACCTTCCTTTCCATAAATGGCCTTAGTATAATTTCCTGGACTGTCTTTAGGTTGAAAAACATTTAAGATTACATAATTCCATTTATACAAAAATTTAAGGAAGCTATTGTCCTATTTCAGGTTTCAAATTCTCACACACACAGTTGCTAGATGAGAATAGCAATTTACTCAAGGCTGAGTAGATAAATAGGCAAGGAAAAGAACATAAATCAAAACAGAGTCTCTGAGTAAGAAAGCTTGCCTGGGTAGTTTCAACAGGAACACATGGGAGAGAAGTCCAAATCCCGTCCAAAGTTCAGTGAGCCAAACCAGGTTTGTCAGCCAATCCAAAGTTTTTACACAAGCAGAATTGACAGGAGCAACACACCAGAATAGAAGATCAGATGGTTGTTTCCAATGGAGAAACAAGGGTCAGGGATGCCTCTTAAATCAGGCTGCAACCGGCTGTCTTTAATTAAGAGAGTTACTCCCTTGCTTGGCAAGGAGCCTCACTGAGTGCCTTTGTTCTGCTCTCTGCTCCACTCTGAGTCCCAGGGCTTGGAGCTGGAGCTCTTCTGATGGTGCCTGTGTTTGATCAGCCTCAGGTGATTCCTGGCTTGGTGTCTCCTGAGGCTGACATTCCACTGGTTCAGCTGGAACAGCTTAGTCAGAGTCAGAGTCACACACACATACACTCCTATGGAGTTGATTTTTAGATGCCACAATGATCATTATTCATTTGTGTCTAAGGTCACTCAAATATAGATATATTAGAAATAATTATTTAAATTGTACAAAATTCTTTTCGTTGGCATCTAAATATAGGCTTTTATTAACTTGGGACTGGTGTGAGATTTATTCCATTCAGTAGATTCCATTGTAATGCTTATATAAAAGAATCATGTGTATCTGCTTAATTCTGACATTTCTTCCTAAAGTTTTGTGTGTGTGTGTGTCAGAAGCACCTATCAAGGCGCTTCTGTATTGAAAGGATTTGCCAGTGACATCACCATTGCCCAGGGGACACCTGAGGGGACTCCTTTCATGTCCCTGTTATTTTACCACCGAAGTGGTACCTATTTATCTACTTGTATTTGCATGCTTTCGAACTGCTAGGTTAGCAGGAGTTGGGACAAGTTGATGGGAGCTCACTCCGTCACGCAGCTCACACTCTTGGGTTTCGAACTGCCAAGCTTCTGACCTTAGTGGTCCTCTGACTCAGCATCTTAACCACTGAGCCCCCACTGCCCCTCTTCCCATACTAAAGGAGTATATAAGAATGCAATCAAATGTTTAAGTACTGTTCTGTGTAAATGACACATGCACACTTTTCCTTTCTGCTCTGTCCATCTGCTGTTATCACAGTACTTTTGATACTTTTCCTTCTATATTTGGCACCTACATTGGACTTACTCAATTCATTATATCAGTAAACTTGAATAAACGTTACTTTGAAAATAGGAAATTAAAGAAAGAGAGATCCAGACTGATCTCCTGTTTTTCACTCACATTCTGTACCATATGGGGAAATGGATAATTGTGACTGCTAATGCCCTCATCATTTTTCTTTTCAGAAGTCACTCTATACAACCCCATGCTTATTCCATCTCTGCAACAGTATTCATATCAAACAATTACCATTTTTTTCTCAATAAAATATAGTTTCTAGTAAAGTTCTATTTTCATCTGTTACTTCCCCAAGTACCTGGAAAAGGTGCTCCACTAGCTAGATTAATTATGATTCATGGGATGGCTGTGGTATATTTTTTGGGGGAAAATACACCAGTTTCTGTGCTAGCCCTGTGGATTCTGTCAGAATGAAGTTAGGATCATAATAGGAAAGAATCTCCTAGGATATTTAAACTAATTCCTCCCCTCTCCCCAGTTATTCATGTTTCAGAAGAACTTATTCTTGGAATATGGAGAAGTATTTGGCAAAGACATACAGCAGAAACAACCCCTGAAGATTGTAATAAGCCTTGATTGAAATTAAGTCTTGGGCTCTCTTATACACACACACACACACACACATATATAAGGATATGCACCACTTCTGTGTCTTAGCAAAAAAAAAAAAAGAAATGTTTTGAATAACATTCTATTTTCCCTTCTGCTGAACAAGGTTGACATTTTTCACTGAAATACTTTAATAAGACAGGGGATTACATATACCAGATGCAAAGCAGTTTCCTTTCCAATATGTAAAAAGAAATTGGTTTATTTAATGTTCAGGACAGCTCAAAATTATCCATCCCATTGGAAGAAATAGCCGCTGTGACCTTTTTTGTGTTAATGAAAGTGGATTTGGATGGGATTTTAAAAACTGAGCATGGTAATAAAGTTTTACTGATCCATGAGAGAGTGGGGGGGAAAGGAGCAAGGCTGGAGGATATGGGTTGTGCTAATCATTCCCAGTCATCTTTATCTTGGGAACATAGAATTATTTTCACCCAGGAAGTATCAAACTTTATTTTCTACAGAAGCAGAAGGAACACTTAGGCTTTCTTTTGCAATGTCTGCAAGTATTCTGGAGGCAGGATTCTTTCTATAAAATACGCAAGCAGGATGGGGGACAAATTTCACATTGCTTCCCCACCCCTCATTATTTACATGGTAAATCTTTAGTCTTCAAAGGCTTGAATATAATGGTGATCATCAGGGACTAAGAAAAAAACCTGGAGAAGTATATTGTCTGTAATCTAAGGTTAAACAACAAAGAAATGCTGCTGTATGACTTGCCAAGATCTTTTTCAGGAAAAAAATATCTTGCTAAGAGAAAGTCACTGCCTAAGTAGAGAGCACATCCTTCAGTTTGATGCTCACCACATGGGGCAACTTCACATTAACCCAGAGGGTCTCAGCATTTCTTGAAACCAAGCTTGCCTCTAAACTTTTGCCCCATAGCTTTTAAGCTGAGCAAGGAAGCTGCTTAGCTGCTGGAGATGGGCTGGAAGGACAACTGCACAAACTCATTGGAGAAAGGGGCATGCCAAAAAAAAAAAAGGATTAAATGATTTCAGATCTGTTATTTGGCAAAGTAACTGTAGAAAGGTAGGGAGGTGGCCTTGAAGCAAGTATTCAGAAACTACTATGTAAACAAAGAGGACAGAAGCCCCCCCTTAGGTCTGGGGAAGGGAGTATTAAGGAGATACTCAGGGTGACTTCTTCCTGACTCATTGAGTATAAGAGGGAGGGGAGGAAAAGGGCAAGCAGATTTGCAAGATTCTTTTAGTACAGCCTATCTCAATAACGTATAGTTCTAGCTTTCCTGTTGAATAGATTTCATGTTCTGGTCTACCTCATAGGACCAACAGTACCTCAGTAGATCAGAGGCAAGCATGTTGGCACTGATGGCTAGCAGGTTGTGGGATTCAGAGGTAATAGGTAATAGGTTCATACCAGGTTGAATGCCAAAGAGATTTTATCAACTATAGATTAAGAGAGTTACTGAGGAATATGTTTATACACACACACACAAACACACATGCAAACACACCAGAGTATGTTGGTGTTCCAGCTTGTCAGAGCTTTCAAAGTGACAGCTGATGGATCCTTTGAGGCAGTTGGCTGCTGAGTAGCACCGTTCCAGGTCTTCAGGTGTACACTGAGGTTCAAAGTGTCTGGGGTGTTTTGCTACCTTTTATTCTTTTTTTAAAGGACATGGAATGTAAGCAACACAACTCCTGGGGATGGCTTGGTGGCACATCTTATCAGTGATTTGGTCACAACTCAGACTGCTGCCCTTCTGCCAAGAGATATTAACAGAAACACCGTTTGCAACATGCCACTGCTTATGCTCCATTCTCCAGGTAATGGACTAAGGATCTAATGTTGTTCTCTTTATTTTAATTATTACAAGTGGTAATACAGATAAAAGATTCAAAAGTAAGAGTGAAGAGTAAGCATGGGTATTGGGTATGTTACATGTGCAAAGGGATCAAAAGTGGACCACCCCGTTACACTTCCTTGCCATTTCTTCTGTGGTGACACTATAGCATGAGCTGCATATGGTGCAGGATCATCCTTGGATAAAGGCTATTTTTTTAATGCCCCCTAGTACAATACTTAATACTTCTTAATACTGTCTCCCTTCCTCAGACCTAAAGGATGGTTCTGTCCTCTTTGTTTACTAGGCACTAATCAATGACTGTAGACTGGGGTTTTTGAGGTACTGATCTCATTTATCTCCACAACAATCCTGAGACACTAGCTTTCTTGATTTGCCATCATAGAGCTGAGAAGACTTTGCTTCTAATCAAGTTACCCAAATATTCAGTCTTGGGTCTAGGGGGAGTCTCAAGCTGTGATGTGTCACACACATTCCACTAGCTAAGAAAAAGGAAGAGAACTGCTATGTGATGTGCACAGTAGTAACCCCCTAAAGCATCTTGACCCCATGTTGAGAAGACTGAATAAATGGAATTTCCCCCCTTCCAAAAACACCTCTCTTGCATAATCCCACTTGTGCAATGATGAAAAGTAGTTTTCATCTTTATAATTCCATCATAAGTTATTGATGGGTAGGATTAGTCACTAACTGATCTTTGGCTTGCTGACAATAAGTTTTCTTGATTAGGCAAAGCAACAGCCTTTCCAAGGAGGCTAGCTTTTGCTTATCTTGTGTAATCTCTCATCTGAGGATAGTGCAATGATGCTCAGAGAAAGAAAGAGAAAGACAGACAGACAGACAGACAGACAGACAGACAGACAGAAAGAAAGAAAGAAAGAAAGAAAGAAAGAAAGAAAGAAAGAAAGAAGTCTAACGACATTGAAGTAGAGGTCTAGCCATCCTCTCTGAAGTGAACTTTGAACATGTGCTGAAACCTAAAAACTTAGTCTAAAAGGTAATGAATAACTGGTTTAACTAGGCTGACTGTAATCGTTTTATTTAGAATTCTACATGTGTGATTGTTTTTCAGCAAGATCTTTTTATATACCAAGAGTTAGCTTCATCAAGTTTACAGGGGAATTTCTCATTAAAAAGTTCTCCAAGTGCAATATGACATAGTTAAGGCTGGTGTTTCAAGATGGTGTATTTCTGGGCTTGGGGGAAAAAAAGATTCAAAACACCCTTTTCTTTTTCTAGGACTGAGCTGAGGAGAAAAGTCATTGTGAAAAGGGCTAACCCTTCCTGAGATCTACAGCTGAATATATAGCAAGAGGTTCAGCCTGGGTAGTGGCAGGCTATAATAAGCATTTTTTACTGGGGGACCTCTGGGAGAAAGGGGGTGCCTGAAGAATTTTAAATCATTCCCACCTTCCAGTTGGTAACAGTGGGTACCTGGATGTTGAGCTATATAGGTCTTTGGTTAGTTTTAGCAGGGTTGTTTTTATAAACAGCTGATTTTAACTGTTGCTTTCTTTTGCTTCATTAGTTTATGGATTGTGACATTGCATTTCTTAATTCCTGTTGAACATTGTTGCTTTGTTCTATTTTTTTGGCCATATGCCAAATTTGGAAGCTCATATGGGGAAGTGTTGTCTTCTACGTTGTTGAAATGAATAAGTAACACACCGGACATAAATGAAACCACGCAGAGGAATCTTGCTAAGGGAACTGACAAACTATTACAAACTGCTGTAAAGCCTGCAATTCCTGACCCAACTGGGGTATTCATCTGCCCCATGGACCTATCTGGAACTCAGCTGAACTCAGTGGATTTTACTTCAGAGGGGATAATATTAAGGAAAAGAAACTAATGCCAACAAGTTGTGGATTCAGTGCATAACACAAAACCCCTGATGACTATTTCTAATAATAGACACGTTCTCAGAGGAAATCTTTAGGACAATCAACCCATATTATTTCAATAAAACCTGGCTAGTGAAAATTGGTCTCTCTCTCTCTCTCTCTCTCTCTCTCTCTCTCTCTCTCTCTCTCTCTCTCTCTCTCAATCTCTCTCTGCTGGTTTTGATCTATAAAGCTTCTTATGGCTCAGCACCCGGATACCTACAGGGCTATCTGCTCCAACTTCTATCAGCCAAGCCTTTTAGAAGAGCTACAGAGAAACTACTAATAATCCCACATTTTCAAGAGATTTAGGAGCTGAAGCTGGGAACTGCTGCTTCTCTCTTGCAATGCCAGGGCTTTGGGACAGATGGATGTTGGGCTGATCCCTTCCCTGCTGGCTTTCCAGAAAACGTTAAAAACTGAATTATTTTGGAGGGCCTTTCTTAAGTTTATACTTGATGTCATCTTGTCTTGTAGTTGTTCCTTATGCTTTTATTTTTGTCTTCATATTCTATTCTTTATGTTTTTGTGTTGGGTTTTACAAGGAATTGTTTTTAACTGATCATGAATGTTTTAATTCTTGTTTTACATATAATATAAGCTACTGAGAGCCACACTGATTGTGGCTGGGTACAAATTTGTAAGCAAACAAACAGACAGCCAAGTGTCTGCCTATCTGCAAGGCTTAAAAGCTGCTACAGGAATACAGCCTGTTAGAACAGAAATAGCAATCTCTCCCCCATGCTCATTTTAATGCAACTTTAAGTTCACGATGGAAGTATTAAGAACAAGATTGCTTTGCTTTGCTTTAAATTTCCCTAAAAGTGACATTTTATAGGATAGGATTTGTAAGCAAACATTTTGCACAGTTCCATTTACAGAGAAGTTACAGCTCCCCAAACAGCCAACTTTATTGTTAAATCAAATTGAGCTCAGTACCTAGTCCTTGTAAATGTTGGGAGTAATGTTTTTAATTTCAGAACATATGTTTCAGTGTCAGAACAGAGGGGAAAAAATGACTAACAGACCAAGCAAACACAAATAGAAAGGCAAAATGCAAGCTGTTTGTTTTTAAAAAAAGAACTGATAAAATAAATATTCCATCAAAATGGATTATTATAAAAATAATACATTTTTACAAATTTCCATTATTGCCATTAACAAATTAACTACATTAATCAGATTGCTCAGATCCTGCAATTGTTCCCTGATAAGATCCAACATTATTCTGATAACTCTTCCTATGCTTGCACCAACAATGTCTAAGTTTCATGTGGTAATTTAAGATGATGAGCCAAAAAGTTTGTATTTAATGTGCTTTGAACTTGAAATACTCCTTGAAACAGTGGTTTTGAATTCAAACTGGACTGTTCTGATCATACAGTAAATTTTCTAAGTTTGGAAAAAGTATTTTGAACTCATAACGAGGCAATTTTGTGGCTGGAACAGTTCTGGAATGATTAGAACAGTCTGTTTTGAACTTAAAAACTGTTTTAAACTTGATCTCAGAGTATTTTATATTGGTAGTGTTTTGCACATGTCTAACGATTAGGGTGTTAATTTTTTTGGGTGGGGGGTAAAGCTTTAGGATTTTTATGGTTTTAAGGTTTTCTTTTTTAAAAAAATGAAATATGCATATTGAAGAAGCGCCTGCTGAATAACTACAATTTTAGTAACTAACAGCCCTCTGTATCCCCAGAGTAATAAATAATCAGGCTGCCCTAGAGCTTTACTAAGAAATTATTTTTTGTGTCTTTCCTCGCGAGTAAAGCCTGGGATTGCAACAAACCTATGGAGCTGCTTTTCAAGGCAGTGCAAGCAGTACAGTAGGATTTTATGGATATGCAGAGTTGCGGAAGAAGGGTTTATTATGTTTCTCTGGAGGATCCTATTTTTAGGGTGTGCTTTTATTGCTCTCCCCCCTTAATGCCCTGCACCCAGAACCATTGTCTTGCCAAAACGTTTCTTCTAAAAAGATTGAAATGTCAGGAGTGTGCCCCTTTTAAAACGTCTTGCTCTCATCTCATGTGAGAATGGTGAAATGGCAGGAGCACTTGCACAAGATCTTTTCTGGGTGTGGTGGTATTCCTGCCCAGGATCTTGTGAGATGGGCTGAAGTTTTAGTGATCCACCCTGAGAGATTTTATGATGCTGGCTAAGCCCCCCAAAGGCTCCAGCCTGTGCTGCAAATGATTGAGAGGAAGGTATGCTTACTTCTTTGTTTGGCTCAGGAAACAGGAACTGTTGAACAATTTCCTTCTGTATGATCATGGAAAGGAATTAGCTTAGTTTCCAATTAAACTGATGCTTTTCTTGTTCACCTCCTGAAAATAAAAGCCTAGCATGGTAACAGCAATGTGACAGGCTGTGAATAGTGCTGCGGTGTGAATCATACAACTGTAGCCCACCCCTTACATCATGATACCCTTCCAGTTGCTTTTCCCATGTCAGATTTGTGATACCTCGTTATTCAGATGGGTTTCTATTTGCAAAAAGAAGATGAATGTCCAGTTGCACATACTGTACAATCCACTCTAATCCTGGATGTCTACCTGCCCTAATTTATCCTTTATACAATTATCTTTGTCTCTTTTAGTTCTGCCTAATGAGAATGATCTTCTAGCAAAAGGGTGAAAGGTGTTAGCCTAAATCAGATCTGCACTTTTCTTTCTCTCTCTGGCTAGCAGGAAAGTATTTCATATTTTCTCCCCCTTTCTCCTCATTAGATGAGCAATGAGCAATGACAACTGCTTCTTCCAAAATGTCTTTCGAAACATAGCATTATTAGTCAAAATATTGGAGACTGCATGGCCCAGACAGATTCTCATTTCATGCACACTGCTGTTAATTCAGTGCCACCTGAGAGACAACAAGAACATCAGTTGTAACGCAGCCTTAGTTTTTCTCTCTGCCATCTTTGCAGAATATGATCTCAGTCTCTTACTTGTTAATGAAAGATACAAATAACATCTTTGCAAGAACTTTGAGCACATCTCAGATCCATGTTGGCAGGTGAGTACCTTATAGAAGAGCGGTGAGATTGTGTTTGAACGAAGGTGTTTATTCGAAGGGGAGCCTGAGACACTTAGACATGCTAGGAATATCGTAGAGGCTCTAGAAAGAATAAATGTCAAGTGGCACTGGTAACAAAACATTTTTTTTTCTCACATTCTAATACGAGTGCTCCTCCTTAGAGCTCAAGCCATTAGGATATTCCCTTCTCTTCCTTCCCCTGACCCAAATTTCCATTTCTCTTCTCCAGTGAAAGTGTTCATGACTTGTATTTCCCAGAAGTAAAGGACATTTAGAGACTGTAGTGTTTCTTTCTCTCTATTAATTCATTTTATGGACTGTTTCAGATGTTACTTTCCCACTTGTTAAGCTTTTCTGTTGTGTAATTGTTTAAAAATACCTCACAGAGTGTCAACTCCCACCTCCACCCTGAGCACGGTAATACCTCCAACTTTAGTTTGTTTATTATCCCAGTACTATGTTGGTAGAAAAGGTAATGATGATAAAAATGTTTTTATATTCATCTTGTCTGTCAGTGTGAATACTGCCATCCACATTTGTGTTGTGATGCTGTTTATATTTTGTTGTGGCCTTTGGCCTAGACATAATTACTACTGTATATCTTCATAACACTGGTTTTATTTATGATGGTTGTTTTTCAGTAAATAAGCTTTCAAATCAACAAGGGAGCGATGTTTTCTTTGAGTTTGCTGGGGCAGGGGGATGTCTGCAGTGTGGAGAACTAGTAGGTGACCAACCAAAATATTGTTGACCAAATCTTTTCACTGAGCAATTTAATTCAAAGAAGGTTAACAAGTTTGGATGCCTGGGAAGTTAAAGTATATCATTATACTATCATTATTATTACAGTGAAACTTTGTTCTAAAAGACTAATTGGGGGGACACAGTGTCTGTTATTCAGGACTATCCGTTAAATCTGAAATTATGCAAACGATGCAAATTGCCTGTCATTATGTCACTTTGGTGATGATGCCATTATGCAAATATCACTAATCACATCATTTGTGTCAGTTGATGTCATTTTACAAATAATGTAAATTGAGGCAAAGTGCTGTAATTTTCATCATTTGCTTAATGCATACTTTTTTGTAATTTAGGTTATTTGTAGTGAGAATTGGGTCAGTTGAATGCAACATTTGTTTTATAAATTTTGGGGAATAAAATTCTTCCTGTCTGATTCAGTTTTCAATGCAATTTTCCCTTGATGGACTCAGGATCAAGAAGCATATTATGTCAACCAGGCATTTTTTTAAAAATTATTTTTAAAAATAAAAATGAAACTGCCTAAGTAGCCCACTCATACATACACACAGAATAGCCTTATGAAGCTTTACTCTTGCTTGGAACTCCCCAAAATGCTTTCCCACTTAAAATACTACCTATTGTTATTTTGCCTGCAGTAGCATTTTGGGGGGAAAACAGATAAGAGAGATACTTAGGAAGGAAAACTGGTCAGGGGAAAGGATTTGAAAAAAATCCACCCTAGGAGCCTTGGGGCTTTTTGCTGCTGTTTTATCCTGAAAATATCATTGCTCAATGCTAAGCACACTTTTTATTTATTTATTTATTTTATTTATTCTTCAAATTTCTATCACCGCCCATCTCTTCCAGAAGGGGACTCTGGGCAGTTTACAATAAAATCAGAATTAAAACGTATAAATTACAATATAAATAGACCTATAAATAAAAATAAAATAGATATAAAATCCAAGCGGTGGAGATCTTATTTGTTGGGGAGAGATCTATGATATTAGCCACCCCCAAGATGAACTGGTGCTCCTCCCACCCCAAGCGAGGCGGCAGAACCAGATTTTTTAACATGTTTAGTTAATGTGTAATGACAGATGTAATGTGTAGTGAAAGTGTAATGGAAGTGTAATGAAAGAATTGGGAGCTCTTCTTTTGTTGCTCCCTTGGCCTCCCAAGATCATGCTTCCAAAATCTGATGGCCAAAGGTTGCAATTAAGCCAGCCATGATTTTATCTTTTTTGAACTAAACTAACAGCAAAGCTAGGACATATATGCCTCCTTTAGGTTTGATCAACCATTTTATTTCACAAACTTCATGAACTTATTCAAGTGGTTGCAAAAATTGAGAAGAATGTATTGTTTTTCTAGGGTCATCTGTAGTTTGACACTCTTATTTTGTCCAAGAGAAGGGGCCCATATTGTGAATGCAAATCCAACAGTCTTCTTCATAAATTAATTAGAAATATAATGAAGGAATGCAATACCAGTCAAACTGGATAGTTTGAAATTGCAATTAACTGTGTAGTTAAGTTGTCATTAAATTAACCATGGTTGTTCTTGGAAGGAATGCACACATATAAATATAAATGCATTTCTCTTTGGACCTGCTAAATTAGTATATTAACATTTTTGCTTTTTTGTAATATTTGAATACTGTAAGAAAACATATGCTATTAAGCTGTAAAGCCTTTAAATACTTTCATGTATCGTAAATCAGTTTTCAGATAAAGTTTTGATGTCATTTGCCTAAATTATTCCCAGGCTTGTGAAAAATTGCATGATTGGTCAAACTTTATTGATCCTAAAAAAGAAAAAGTCCTATTCTCAGGAAAATGGATGTAGAATTAAAGTTGAAGGCAGCCTTTTACAGTGCTGTGCTATGACGTCTACTCAGAAGTACGTTTCATTAAATTCAGTGGAACTTAGAGACTGTATACACTTTTAACCAAAAAGCAAGCAAATAAATAGATATTCCTAGTTGAAGGAATTATTTAGGATTAGGTCAGATAGGTGTACTTCTCACGGAGTAATCTACATAAATGAAACTACTGTTACTGATAAATAAATCTCTCACATTAAAAGCAAGACATGAATTAGAATTTTACACTTACAAATTGGCTTGTTAAATTAGATTAAGATTAGATTTACTAGGGCTGGGCAAGATCCTGTGACTTAAGGCAGACAGCCACCAGATGCTGCTGGAAGCTCATAAGCAGGATTTGAAAGTAGATAGTCTTCTAAACACTTAGCACGGAAATATGTGCACAAATACCTATCCATCCCTCAGATGTAAACCCAGGTTCTGCTGGCAGGAGTTTTATAAGGAAGGAGTCTATATTATTTTCTTATGTTAAATTCTTCATTACTGTGAGATGTGCAGGAGTTAAATAACATCACTGTCTTGCAGTGCAATCATTAAACCAAGACATCTCATGTGAAATATCACAGGAAGCTCTTTCTACATTAATCAAGGCTGTACACTGGATAAATCTTATTTAGAGTATTATTGGTCCTGGGCAATAAGAACTCTCCCCACTATGATTGATTCACAAGGACTTCATTTTTTCAACTATTCCAAAAGATTTATTGTTATACTGTTTTCCCTGCTTTGTTACAATTTCTTTCTTCCCTTCCCGCTCTGATTTCAGGGTAGGCAGACCGATGGTGCAATGTTCCCTATGTTTCCTTCTTGGAATACTGAAGAGCAAAATATCATCTTGACCTTTGCAAGCACAATGTTTTGATTTGTTGGCCATCACATCTTTTTCTGCTCTACAGTTGTCACCAGCCTGTGGAAACAGTGGAATGAGATTCAGTCAGTCATTAATTATCGATGACACAAACACACCTGTGCAGTCCAATACAAATAAGCTCCATGAACATTTTGGATACTTCATTATTCTTTCATGACCGCGGCCAAACAAGAAAGATAAAGCACTTCCTATTCTATTCATTCACACCAAGGCATAGACTATAATGTGCCCCAAATCCAATATTTAGGGACTGGGTAACCCCCCTAAAAAAAAAAGTGTGTGTGTGTGTACATGCAGTATTATTTTCAGCCCAAATCAATCCACTGTGGGGCCCTTTCCCTGAAAGTTGTGGACCATAATCTACACACTGATCCTGTGTGGGTTGGTAGATAGAGGTTTTTTGACTTCCCAGTCTAAGGCTGAGAGCAGGTGACTGGCCCAGTCAGTTTCTGTGCCTAAGGAACCACTAGAATCCATGTCTCTCCATTCCTAGTGCAGCACCTTAACCACTACACCACATGGCTCTCAAGTATGGGTGTGTGTATGGAAATGCATTGCATTTGACTGAATTCTGAATCCCAAGGGCCATCACAGACTGATTATGTGGCTTCATGAAGGGAGGCAGGAGCTTTTCAAGGTGACCAGAACCAAACTGGTATGAACATGAGACTTCATGACTTCATTCAGAGCACTGTGAAAGACAAAACCAGTGCCACCCCCCCAACTTGTTTTAAGTTTTATTTCTCCATATAAAACTAAGCTGAGGGGAGAAGAATGAGTTGAGAGACTATACTTTAATCATCAAGCTTGGATTTTCAAAAGCTTTCCAATCTCATTGTTTTGAGGTAGCAAGGTTATATTATTTGCACATACAGTAAAACCTTGATTTTATAGACATTGATGCCAGACAGATTTTGCATTAAATTGGCCAAATTCTACTGTAATTTATGCCATTTACAGAAATGGCATAACATTGCCTCTTCAGTTTACTGGCACTTCATTAATAATCAATAGCTCTCCCTCTTTGTTAAACCTGTTAAAATAAAGTTGCCCTGTGTTATCTAATTTTGCTTATTTAGAAAAAAAAGTATAGAAACTTCCCTTTCTTTAAAAAATTGAGAAGTAAGGAGGTTTAGCTGCAAAACCTGCACCTCTTCTTATATAACTTTCTTTTTTTAAAAAACCAAAATAAATTTCTACAATGTCTTTCTGTTCAAGAATGGGTCATGGGGGAAATAACAGTCTTTTAATTCTATATTTTAAAAGGTTCTTTTCACGGTTCTTGCACCCTCTCCCCATGTTTGTCTGAAATTTGGTAGGTTCTTCTCCAAGAGGAGGAAATTGCCTATTAAAATGATAGTCACTTTTGTTTTTTGGAGGAAGCAAATTTTTTTTAAAGAAGTATACTGTATGTCTAAAACTGCTGAATTCCCTTGGATGGCAGTCCTATGCCTCTACATTGTATCCCATTCTTTCAGACTTTTTTTTTTAAAATATTCCTTTTATGTCTCCAAAGTTGGTGAATAGAAAGAATGATGTTTTAGATTTGCAGAAATTGCTTTTGACTCAGACTCCAAGTTGAAACTCTTATTTGCTTAATTACGTGCAGCCAAAGTGGGCCGATTCCCAAATTCCTGAATCAAATGTAAATGGATTCTTAATATTATTGCATTCTCCCAATACAAGTCTATATCCTATTAAAATAAAGGTAAAATTTACCTCAAGAAAAGTTCTACTCCTTGTGGCTACATGGAGAAACCCACATTTGCCATTGCTTTCTTCTGGGATGGGTTTTTAAACTTCCCAGTCTACCCCACAATACCAAGATTTCCTGGGGATCTCCCATCCAAGGACTAACTAGGTCCAATCCTACTTAATTTTTCTGAGATTGCCCAATATCTGATTGTACTTGACCTACAACACTAGATGTCATTATTAGTACTGTCAGAAATAGAATATTGAAGCAGATGGTATACTCTGGTTTTTCAGAGTATACCTTTTATTCTTGCTTTCTAATCATGAATCCATATGGCTTTTGTTTTGGAAGGGCTACTGAGCTGAAGGAGTGACCCTTGCTGCCACAGAAAGGTTCTGTGCAAAATGGAATATTAAAACCTATTCTGGGTGTCGTCGTCGTCATCATCATCATCAATCTACAGTTAGATTCACAGTCTAAGACTGGTAAACATGTAATAATTCAAATCCTAACCAAGGACCTAAGAATTATTAAGGTAGTGTCTAAGAATATAGGCAGTTCCAAGCAAAGTGGGTTTTTGTAAAATTAGGCTGTTCAGGTCCAATAAATTCAAAATTTCCAGAAACTGAGGGAGTCCTTTAGATATTGCTCCAAGAGCTCTAATCACAATTGGTATAACAGTGGATTAATGCTTTTTCCATAAGCATTCAACTTCGATCTGCAAGTCCCAGTATTTTGTAATTTTTACCAATTGCTTTTCCTCAATCCTAGCATCACCCGGTATAGCAACATCAATGAACCAGACTTTCTTCTTTTCAATGACTGTTACGTTATAAACAAGATGCCTGTCTGTTCAGAACTTAAAGTCCCATAAGATCTTAACCTGCTCATTTTCCAAAACCTTCTGAATTTCATGATTCCAGTAGTTCTTGCTGCATTTAAACCCAAACCTCTGGCAAAGTTTCCAATGAATGATTTTGGCAACTCAGTCACGATGCTACTCATAGTCAGTTTGTGAAATCTGGCTGCATCTAGCATATTTTTATTAGCCACCCAACTCCAGTGGACCCTGGGCAGCATATAAAACTAGAAAAAAAACATAAAATCAGCTAAAAATGTATTAGATCTTTGCTGAAGAAGAGAGGTTTCCCCTGTTTCTCCCCTCCTTGATTCTGAGCTGGGTGTTGCTATTGGGGCCCTTTCTCCGGTCGGTACAGGTGGCCCAGCATCTAACTAGCTAAGTGGTCAGCCAGCCTTTCCAAGGACTTCTCAGACCCCATTTGTGAGCAGAGGGAGCTAAAGACAGGGAGGCAGCAACAGAATAAAAAGAAACCCAAAGAAGAAAAATTGGAATTGGAGAGGGAGAGGGAGACAGAAAGAGAGGAATGGTGCAGCAGATATGTTTACTGTGGTATATTAAAATGTTTAAATGCTGAACTTGTGGGAGGGAAAAAAATACAACTTAAGTTAGTATATTTACTTAATATTTTTCTATCCTGCCATTTACAGCAAGATGGCTTACAACAAAAATGCTTTGAAACTTTGAATTACTATATTTCATTCCCTAAACTATCTACTTTTATGCAGGTAATAGTAATGGTAGTATTCTTTTTAAAAAGTTTCTATTTAAACTGTTTGTTGCACCTGCATATATGTGCATTTTTGATGCTTTAACTTTCTCTCTATAAATTTAATTTACCTTTGTGTATATTATATATGAGAGCCAGTTTGGTGTTGTGGTTAAGGCATCAGGCTGGAAAGCGGGAGACCATGGGTTCTTGTCCCACCTTAGGTAGAAAGCCAGCTGAGTGACCTTGGGCCAGCCACTTTCTCTCAGCCCTAGGAAGGAGGCAATGGCAAACCACTTCTGAAAAAGCTGCCAAGAAAACTTCAGAGACTTGTCCAGGCAGTCTCCAAGAATCGGACACAATTGAATGATTTTAAAATATATATTAATTCCATATATTTGGAATATATTCTATATATATTCCATGCATAAAAATTGCTTTCCTGGCAAGGAAAGTTGGGAGGGCACACCACCAGGCAAAGTAGAGGGGGGAGGGCTGAGATAGGCAGTGGTCCTGATTGAACACGTGACAACTCACTGCTCCTGCATTAACATCTGGACAGATTATTCTTAAACTGGCTTAGAATCCAGCCAGTGTCAGCACATGAGAGGAGCAGCTTAAGGGTGTGGTGCAGATATGTAGAGACTGGGAAATATGAGTTGTGGAGTGACATTATTTCCAGGGATGGGAATAAGTGTTTGGGGGAGAGCTAGAACCTTATATGCTATACTAGCAGAATGCCCCAATCATGAACCTACTGTGCCAGTTCATGCCTATTCTTGCAAAGTCTTGAAGAGCATATGGTGACTTTTTAGCAAATTTCCCCCTGCATTAACAGCGGGCATTGTTATGGCAGCATTCTGAACCTCAGATAGCCGTGTGTGTGTGTTTGTGTATGAGCCTAGTTTTTTTTTTTCTCTTCTCTCTCAATTAACATTAAGTTTGAACATCAAGTCCAAACTTGAATTCTAAATTAAAAATTAGTGTTTGGATTATTTTAAAATTCCATATACCTGAACAAACCAGAAATCAGCCTTTGTTCTTCAGGGTGAGTATCTGGGTTCTGCTTTGGTATCTTCTATAGAAATGGGGTGAAGGGGAAAGAATGGCAGTAAGTTGCTGTTTCTTCCATCTTTATCCATTTGTGGGTTTTTTTGGGGTATGGTGGGGTGTTCCTCTCCTAGAAAGAGATTTGCAAAAAAGCAAAACTGGAAATTAATCTATATTTCTCCTTCAAATATTACTGTACTTAAAAACTATTAATATTCTTCACAAAATGTCTAACCATCAAATTTTATTTATTATTTCAAATATTTAAAGGGTTAAGAAAAAGATATGGGGACAATGTTGTTTAACTTTTCACTGAACAACATTTTAATATTTTATATTAAGGGAAAGAATCTTTAAAGTAGGGACTTCACATAAACAGACTTAATTAAAGCTTTTGTTTTTTTATTTTTTTAAGCAGCAAGAAGTGAATCCAACTGATGATAAAGTGTGGAAAATACAGATGAGGAAAGGAAAGAAATGTTGCTGAATTAATTTGAGAAATTTCAGAATTCTGGAAATTCTTGCTGTTCAGAATGTAATGTTTATCAAAGAAGGGGATGGAATATTCACACATTGCTATACGTTCCTGGTAAGAGGAACAGGGAACAAACATATTTTGAAATAAATATTTTAAATATAGGGAAAAGTCAAATTTGACTGTAAAACTGCAAGGTAGATTTAGCATTTAGTGGAACCATTTAATCCTTAACTGTTAGCCTTGTAAGGTAGACCAGACAGAAACATGGTCAGATGAGCTAATTCTACTTTCTTGTGAGGTCACATTAACTTAATCTTGCAAGTCTGAAAGTGCATCTCTCCCCTCTGTCTCCTTTGCAGCCCAAGAAACTAGGGAGGGTCTCTTCTGAGCCTCTTGCCCCGCCCATATTCCTGCTGCGGGCTCAGCTGCCTTTTTTCTGACGGTTCCCTTGCCTGTGTCTGTTTCCCTGTCTCCCAGGGTTATTCCCATTAACCATTTACATCCTAAACTGATTAATGGCTGCATATTTTCATAATCTATGTAGCTAATCACATAAAATATTTTTAGATGGTGTTTCTCTACTTATTTGCCATGAAGTCTTCTGGGTTAACTTGAATAAATGAAGTTGTTTTTTATACATTAAATCATCAATGGCAATTATTTATGATGGAGTATCACCACTGGAGAAAGTTGCCTTTAAGTCCTGCTTGTGAATTTCCAAAAGGCACCTGTGAAATAGGATGTTGGACTTGATGGACTATTAGGCTGTGTTTTCAGGGTTACATATCTTAGTATTTTAGGGAAGGGGGGTAAGATGTCGCGATGAAATAGGTGCCTAGCATTTCAGCACATCCTTTCATATTTGTGCAGATAAGAAGACTCTGCCCCAGTTGCCTTGTTTCAATTGTACTGGATTTTAATTCCCATAATGCACAGCCAACTCAGTCATTGGGAGTTAAAGTCCAGTACAACTGCAGAATATTGGATTGAGGAAGTTAGTGTGATGGCAGTATTATTTCTACCACTTAAAGTTAGGACTTAATATTCTAAAATCTCCTTAATGCATCCCTTAGCTGCCTCTAGCATGCTTAAATATTGCAAACTGTTTCTTCACGCCTACTGTATTATCAAATCAGCCAGTCATATAATGGAGCCAGATGGCTCTTCCTTTGATTGGAATGAAATTACAGCCATTTAGTACATTTGCAAACTATTACACAGGGTGTGTATGACAGTCATCCCCCACTGTTTTTTTTTTTTTTAACAACAACCACCCTTAATCTTGTTTATTTTTGTGCACAGTTTATTTGATTTTCTGAAGGAAAGGAAAGGAAAGGGAAACAAATACAGGAGAACTGATGCTGGGAGGAAAAAAACAGCAAAAGGAAGAAAACATTAGCTGAATGCAAAAAGAGGTATCTTTTCAACTGATCTCGGAGGTACAAAAGTAACTTCCCTGAAATGTCTTCATATATGCAAACTAAAATGAGTGCAACACTCTGGCTTTCATTACTTGAACTTTTGTGTAAGAATAATCATAAATAAAAGGAAAAATACAGTAGGCACCATATATTCAAATAAATCGAATTTGTGATTTGTGATTTGGCAAATGGAACAGCTTACATTACTTTAAAAGCAAAGAGAACAGTCTCATTTCAGGAAAAAAAATAGTTTCCCCCCCATTGGTTTGATATGTGTTCATTTGTCATCTTCATTGTGATTTAAAATCATTTAAAAATCTCAGACTGGCTTTGAAAGTTGCTGAAGCCAATTGGAATCTAATTCTGGTGGATTGCATAGTACTTCAATAGTTTCATCATTCTTAATGGAAATCTAATGAAGAAAAAGTAATATGTGCTTTACAGAATTGAGGTTTAAAGGTCCCCACTACAAACTGCTAGCTCCTCTGTCTTTTATTTCATTTATTTATGCAAATATTTATGGTTCTTTTTGAAAGAACATGAGCAGGGAAAATATAGCATAGCTTAATGACAATTTTTCAGAAATCCTTATACTCTGATGATAAAGGGATAATCCCGAAGCTATTTTATTTCCAACTGTGTGAATATTTGGAAGTTGACCTGAACAAGCTTGGATAATGCTACTAACATGGTAAAGTGATTATGAGTAAGTATATGTGAACAATTTGATGGGCAATCAACTTTTAATCTCTCACTCATTGTTACAAATATGTTTTTCCAACATTTCCAGTGAACTTTTGTAAAAACATGTTCACAGGAATCAGCCAAGTCAAAAATGAATGGCATAGACACCCTATGTATTTGCTTCTGATCTGGCAAGTAGCCACACAACAGCAGACACTCTAGAGGCATTACTAGAGCCTCTATGGTGTCATTCCTTTTCCTCTTTTCCTTCTTGACTTGCATCAGGCAAATCTCTGCATTGATGTGCTTTGCTGTTAGTCTATCCTCCCCTATTTCTCAACCTCAGAAACTTTAAGATGTGTGGACCAACTTCCAGAATTCTGGAAGTTGAAGTTCACACATTTTAAAGTTGCTGAGGTTGAGAAACACTGGTCTATTCAGTACAGTACACATTCTGACTGCAAGGTCTTAGGAGCACCCTTACCAACTCTAAAAACGCTTCTGTAATCTATGAAGGACATTTTCCTTGATGGCAAAAGGGAAAAACAACAAAGAATTTTATACATCACTGGGATTATTAGCCATTGAAGTTAAATATGAATAGAGACTGGACCCATACAAAGACTTTCAGTGCAGTAGAATTTCCTGCCATCAGGATTCATCTGACAAGCAACTGGGTGATCTTGAATGTTGTGCTAGGTAAGTGTTTGATCTGACCTAGCAGAGCATTCTTACATTCTTGTAGTATAGATTTGGGGTATTATAGTGCTTATTTGATACCAGAATGTGGCATTCCTCCACTTTTCAGGAACTATATTTAGTCATGATTTCCAAAACATTATTGTAATTGCTTGGTCTGAATTTTGCATTTATTGGGAAAATACCATAGCTCAGCAGAAGAAGAGATTCCCTCCCATTTTTTTTTTGAAGAGAAGCCAATCTTGATATTTACATACAGTTTTGGGAAAGGCTCATATCTGATAGGCAGGAGACCTGCTGCCAGTGTGGATCCGAGATGCCCCCCCAGATGTGGCTAAACAATGTATTCTAGCAGCCCCAGTCAGCAGAGTCTATAGTGAAAGATGCTGGGGTTGTAGCTGCTACCACTACCTACACAGACTTGCAGCAGCTCTCACCAGTTTGGTTAACTGTACAGGCTGCTGAATATCATTAATATACTCCATTATAAAGTTAATTGAACTAGCTGAAAATAATTGGCCATCAATTATCTTTCTATCTCAAGTTGCTACTATCAGACCAATCTGTTTCTACTTCTATGTTTATAGCCAAATACTGTTCCATAGTTTGTACAATATGTCGTAATTTCTCTTCAAACATCTCCTAGATATTTTCTGTTTGGAAACATTTCAAATGCAGCTGTCCATTTAGTTTTTACTTTTTATCAATGTTTTATGTCCTTACTGTCAATCAAATCTTATTTTTGTTTTAATTTCATTAGCTGCCAGAGTTATTCTAACAATATGAATAGTCACTATAATTAGACTTTTAGTTTTGAAATCGTAATCACTCCTTATGTATTATCCTTCCTTACACATTACATCACTACATTTTCTCTAGATATAATAGTAATATTAATTACAACTTTTCCATAGCTTTTAGCTTTTAGTATTATAATGGTTCTATATATTTCAGATCAGTACTTTTACTATTCTGTTATTCTAAACAATCATTTAGTTGCCTTATATAAATTGTATCATACTTTACTATATTAATTTTATGCCTCAAATTCTTAAACTTTAGCATAAAATTTTACTTGCATTGCTGTATGAATTTATAGCTTGTTTTACTCTAAACAGTTGTGACTCTTTTGTTTTGTTTTGCTGGTCAGTGGCTGAAATAAAATGACTGATTGGCCATCAGGATTTTTCCTGTTCACTAAGGTAAGCCTTTGCTTGGCTTTCTATGAGTTATTTATGTCCTACACTCACATAACAAGAGAAGGCAATACCCTGGTGTAGGCAGCATCCCAAGATAATTATTAGAGGAATAGCACATTTCTAGTACCATGTTCTAATATCAATATTCTAGAATTATATGAGAAGATGCCTGCCAGATCAAGCCGAAGTGAGATCTAATCCAGGGTTCTATGTTCCCCAGTGTCCAGTCAACAAAATGGGAAGGCAAATAATCTCTTCCATTGCTGCTCTTTAGCAACTGCCTATGATCCTAGAGATAATATAAATCTAACAAAATGAGAAACACTGTCAGCCTTGTCTAGTCCCCCTTTAAATCATATAATCTAGTGGACTTCAACACATCTGATGGCAGCTTACCAATTCTATTTGTTCAGTTTTGAATTTTGTATTATTTTTTTTTCAGTAAAAAAACCCATTTAATTAATTCCCAGCACAAAGAAAAACTAATAAGGTTTCTGTATTTCTGTATTTAGACACTCAGTTGAGACTAAGGACTGGGGAAAAGCAATTACACACACACATACTTATACATATACATATACATATACATATACACAAGTACACATATGTCTGTGTGCATTAATGTACTGAATGAATAGCTAAATCCTGCTGCCTTAATTGTTGAATTACTTGTTAGTCTTGCACCATAACTGTTTTAAAAGAGATGTGAAATTGGATGGGAATAAAAAGCATTTAGTTGGGTTTCTTTTTTGTTTCCATTTGAACATTTGATTTCTTGTTATGAATGCACTTTTGAACTATATGGCATTAGAATACAGTTGGGAGGCTGAGCACTGTGTTGCTATTCAGTTTTATCCACAGGGACCCCAGAGTGAAGAGAATGACTGTGTTCAGGGCAAAGCTAGTTGCTTTTCTTTGTGCAACTTGGATGCCAGATCTGATACTGCAGAGATAAAACCGAGGGCCTTTTCTGTGTTAAAAAACAAATGTAATGGAGCCCTCCTGGTGATCCCTGGATAAGCAATGGGTATGTCTATAAACCAAGTGGTCAGAGGTGTTCTGTTGTGGTTGCTGTTTATATGACGACCAAGTGAAAAAAACATGGCTCGGCAAAGCTCCTCCTCCTCATTACTACATGCCTAATTTACCGTAGGTATATTGCATTAAAATCAAATCAGTCAGTGTGTATATTCTACTCCCAAGTAATCCATATTCTGTGAGAAGAAATGTTCTGTTCTTCAACTTGTACAAAATATGGCATGTACAAATTTTCTCTTGTTTCCCATAATTTATGCAGCAGGTTTTTCTCTTTTACATAATTTATTTTGGGAAAGGAAAGGATCTGTGAAGGACACCTAGACTATACCTCCAGCTTCTGAAAATTTGAGGTTTCTGTTGTATCCATAATGACTGTGGGGTAAATCTCCCCAAAGACACTGCTAAACATGCACAGGTATGCTGTATGTGTGCTGTCTCTCTGTTATCCATATTTTCTAAACACATAAAGCATGCAGAGAACTTGTTCTATTTATCTGTGGCTGATGTTTGCCTACAATTAAGTAGTCTCTCCCTGCAAAAGATATGTTTCCTTTCACCTAAAGCTAGAAAAGTCAGCAATTGCTAATACCTTAGCATATTGAAAGACTAATGCACAATTACTGTAACTGTGTCTTCTGCTAATTTTATAATCCAGGGTGGCAATTTATTCTTCTAGGTCTAGCTCTTGGAGAAGTTTCAAAGAAATATAGAAGTTGTCAGCACATAAGAATCAACACATTACTGCTGCACTGCAGCCATTTATAACGACACCAAAATGTGCAGGCACTTCTTTGGCATTAATTTAATGTCCCACTTAACTTCTATCAGATGCAAATAGCTGCCTCATCCATTTAAGAGTTTCTGAGTGTGCATATAATGAAGTGCTCTGTACCTGTCAAGTAAGCAGAATTCATAACTGAAATCAGAAATGGATAAGAAATTTACTGTCCTTCTTGCCAAAGTAATGGAAACCTCCGAGCTGGCAATGTCAAATTTATAACTCACATTGGTTTTCTTTTGCAAGCGTTCCCTTATTACTCTCTGGACTGAGCTTTCAGCAGAGGGTGCCCATGGATGAATATAAATGTTTCAATCCAGTTCTAAAAGCAAAATTAGCAAGTGACAACTATTATTATCACACTAACTAAAATAAAATAGTTTAGGTACCCAGCCTCTTGTATTTAAGTTGATTTTATATCTCGTGTTTCATTAAAAAAAAATCCCACTGTTTAATTTTAAACAGTGTTCTATTTATGATCAGACTCCCTGGAGAAATATTTTTTATAAATGAAGATAATGACTATCATTAGTCACTGCCATTAGCATAAAGCATTAGAACCTTTATTCCATTCATAACGGACTATGACATGAGAGTAAAAATATGACTTCCCATCACGGGTATATGCTTACTGACTACAGCTGGTTGCTATTTTACACAGCTAAACTGATATCAAAAGGGTGGTAAGAGTAGAATTTAATAGCATGTTCATCATCATGTCTAATTGTTTTCCACCACAGGGTATGAAGCTTTATGTTCTCTATCAACCCAAAACAAATAGCCATCCTGCTTAATGGCTGCTCAATTAATATTTATGGTTCTACTTTTATACCCTGAGTTATTTGACAAATAAACTCCAAGAAGCAATTTAAGAACCTCTGAAGCTTAATGATAAGCCAACTGATATTTAAAAAGAAAAAAAATCTGGTAAGGAATTCCTTATTGAAAGAAAACCTTCGAGATTTGGCATCTCTCTCCCTACATCATTATATTAATTGTCAAAGTGGCTTTGAAGACAAATAGCATTTGTCTGTATTCCTTATAGCTTTCCTGAAATAGTTAACTGCAACTGAAGTGACTCGTGAATCACAAATCATCAAAAGGGGATGCTGAATTCACCGTAGTGAGGCTTAGTTTTGTGATGCTGCGGTTGTTTCTTGAAAACATTTCTAGGATGCCCTTAAGAAGAGAAAAAAACCCACATCTTATAAAGATAAAGTACTGTAAAGAGGTATAAGAATAAAGCATAATAATAGAACCCTGATCAAAACCCAACCCACCAGCAGTTAATCCTTCCCACCATCACACTAAATTAAAATCAGATGAAGTGATGGTTAGTAATCCAGTTTGGGACAATAAAAGGGAAGGCTTGACAGATTAAGTGGGTCCTAGGGCTTTCTTAAAAATAGTCGGGATGGGTGGCTATAACCCCAGATGGCAACCCATTCCGCGTGAGGTGGGCAATGGCAGCAAAGATCTTCTTCCAAAGAGTTTGACAGCCGTGCAGGAATGTGAATGAGAATAGCATCACTTCCTGCAGATGGGCCTTTAAGCAACCTGGTCCCAAATTCTTTCAGACTCTACAGGTAAGGACCAATGTCCGGTACAGTGAACTCTCACATGCTCTGACTGTTTTGCTCCTGGTTTGCCCTTTTGAGCCTAACTTGCATCCTTTTTGCTATTTTTTAAAAAAATAAATCACAGACCAATTATTAGAGCAATAATAAAATTACAACAAAAAGGTAAAATCCAGCATAGGAAGAGATATCTGCTTCTCCTAGCTGCCTGGTACTACACAAACCCTCCTTGCTTTGCCTATCTGGTGGTCACCGCCACTGCTTCTGGCTTCCCTGGCTACACACGAGACACCAGTGCATTTGCCCACTTGGGTCTGCTTACCCGTTATTCCCTGTGTTCTTCAGCCATTGACTGCTCACTCTCTTGCTCTCACTACCCCTCCTCCTCCTCCTCCTCGGAACCCAAAGGAGTGCCCACCCAGTTACTCATGTGCTGACCCTCCTGTCCAATCACTGCTATGATTACTCTTGTCCATTTCCTTTCTCAGTCTGGTGCTTTCCCACAGAATGTGCCGAAAGTTTGCAAAAAGAAGGACAAAATGGATGTTGAGTGAAAAGGGCCCAAATTCAGGCCCCATCTGGGGTTGGCTTTATATATTAACCCTACCCTGGGATAAGTGATTGGAAATGAGAGCTATCTGCATATTAATGAACCATATACCTAAACTATACTCTAGCAATTTCCTATAGCTGATAAAAGCATGGGGGACCAGTTGTACTTTATCAAATGAATGATCTATAATTCTGTTGCCTCCTCTGTTTTAGCAGTTACACTGATTAAAAATGAGAGTTCAGAGACAGGTTTCCCTCTGTTGCTTTGGTGCCTATTAATTCAACCCTTTCTTTTTTGTCTGAGATCTTAGTAAGCTATATAAAAGATACCAGCAACAATAAGCTTTCAGTGAA
Source organism: Candoia aspera (assembly GCF_035149785.1). Taxonomy (NCBI): domain Eukaryota; kingdom Metazoa; phylum Chordata; class Lepidosauria; order Squamata; family Candoiidae; genus Candoia; species Candoia aspera. The sequence continues at coordinate 128,013,099 of NC_086153.1, read as the reverse complement.
GAGGTTCCACTGCAGATTCTGAATGCGAAGGATTTCTAGATGGTATTGCTAATTGCGTAGAACAGTAATGCAGTCATCCAGAATATTTTAATTCAGTCTCCCTGATCTTTGATTTCTAACATTATATTACAAGACTATGCTGCTGTGGCACCAAGGCCATTAATCATTGATATTCTTGTGTCCACCAAAGTAACTGGACAAAATTAGACAAGGAAAGAACAAGACTTGAACGATGACTACAGAAAAAAAAGTCTTATCAGAAATTACACGTATTTTATATCCCTAGTCCTCCTTGATAGGATATTGTAATCTACTTTAATGAAACTGCTATAATCTTATAGTACACTTTCTCCGTATTCTTGCAGATCACAGGACCTGTTCTTCAACAGAGACAAATGAGCTGGCATGTTTTTAAAAGCCTTTTTTAAAAAAATAAGACTATACTCAAGAAAGTGGTAGAGCTGCGATAAAGGAATCACCTGACCAAGTGATGTTAGGTGCTGCAAACCTCTCTTATTGAAAATTATTATTGATAGATAAACAAGCTATTTGATTTGCTCATTTTTAAAAAAAAAATTACTACTATTGTCAGATTGTGTAAAATTACTGCACATTCAAGCATCTTTGGGGAAATGCAAAACATTTTTATTTTCCATGTTGTTTGCTCCTCTTTCAAGCATGCACATGTGTGGGGTGTATCAAAATTTGCAAGATGGCAGATGTGGCATTGCGATCCAAGCCTCTCCTTTTGCATATGAATGTGTCACCACTGCATGCACATACAAAAGGAGTGGAGCTTGGATCTCAATGCCATACCCATCATTTTACAGATTTTGACACCCTCTGCAGATGCCCACAGATATGCATTAGGCAGCCCCCTACTTTGCACACCTAAAGAGGAAATTTAAAAGTAACATATTAGCAATATATAGAATCCCAGTCAGGCAGAGGCAGGAAAGACTGCCGTATGTCATATTCACCATCCTCTTTCAAAGAATGGGTGGGATAATTTTAAAGAATGAACAGTTTTGTGAAGACTAGGTATACCAGAGATTACATGCAAAATATTGTGTTCTTTGGTATCTGACCTAGGAATGAAACTTCGTGGTATCCTGCAAATAAAGGATATCATACTCCTTTCAATATCTCTTTCTGTATATACTGTAAGTGCAGTCACCCTCCTGAATGCGTCTGTCACATGTGTCAAGTACCTGCTTTGCATGCCTCACATTCCAGGGTGACACATCTTTGGAAGTGACTTTGAGGAAGCAGAGAAGTAATATCCCTGTGCCAGAAAGCACTACTGTATTGGGAGATGGGCAAAGTCATCTTAAGATAACAGCCCTTGAAGGATTGTAACACACAAATCCATGACATATCCTTTATCATATTAGAGGGCAGGATGCAAAACAATGAGTTATGAGTTTAAGTCTCACAGTGGAAACAATTTCTTAGGAAGGTTGGACAATCACTTGCCCAAGATGCTCAAAATAAAGTTCTCCCCAAGTTAATTGTTTTATTGCATTATGAAGTGCAATTGATGCATCATAGAATATGGGTAATAACTTTAACAACTGAGTACAGTGGTATTTATGCTAGAAATTGTTAACCCTATGTTGGTGTAGATAAATTAAACCTTTAAAGATGAGAAAAAAGTTTGTATCAATGTTAAATGATTTCTAGAATGTAATGAACATAAGGTTCCTTAAATTGTACTATTAATACTAAGTGTGGCATTGCTAAACATTTGCAAAATACATTGAATTATTTTATAATATGAGAAAGGTTTTTGTTTGAGCTTAATTCTAAAGCCTATACTGTGTTGTTGCTATTTATAAATGTTAAAAGTGAGAAAAAAGGAAAAAGGGAAAAGAAAAAAGGAGCTGCTTGGAAAAAAATAGATAGGTATCTAATTTCAAACTTTCCCTTTATACTCTGATTTACAGTTTTATAAACATTTAGACCCCCTTAAAAACCATACTGTAAGTGTTTGTATTTCCCTTGCTATGTGATATATTGTGTATATAAAAACCATTCTTGCTTGAATTTGGTTAAACTTCTGTTGAGGACATATGCTGTTAGTTTTGCCACTGAGGCATATTCTCCAAGTTTAAGTTCCCAGTCAAATATTGTGGTGTTATATATATCTTCCAAAGTTGGCAAAGTTTGTTTTCGCAGCGGTGAGCATGTAATTCAATAAATTATGGTGTTTCTTGTTAATGTATTATGGGATTATACCTAGTAAAACCACCTGTTTAAAATTCTTAAACTAAACAGGGATTAGATCTGATAGCCTGAATGCCTCCTTCCAATTCCAGTTCTGGTATACAGAATTTGCATTAAAGAATTCCACTGTCTGGACCTTTTTGTGTGTATTCTTTTTAAATTTAAACAAGAATGTTTCATTCTTGTAATGTAACAGGCATTGGCTTCCAACAGTTAAAAACATAATAAAACATAGTCCCCAGTAAAAGAGATAAAATCAAAAGCCTGCTAGAGTGTGTGTGTGTGTGTGTGTGTGTGTGGGTTTTCCACCACTAATGAGAGGAAGGCAATTTAGAGAGCAAGTTCACTTGATTTTTGCTGTAGCCCTGTAGCCCTCACCTTTTCTGACAAGAAGTTGTAAGAAAGATATACTATGAGCCCAGGGAGCATGCCCACTAATTTCCTCACTGAATTTCCCTTTTAAACAATCCACAGTTTAAATTAAAAAAAATGAGCCATTGTAATCTAGTATATCTGTGGCTAGATGTAAGAGAAAAATTCAACAATCAAATCCCAGGAATGCTAGATAATTATAGCTATTACCTGGACATATTGAATATGTAAAATTACTATGAATGTTTAGTCCAATCAATTTATTTAATATATTTTAAATTATCCTGCTAATGGAAGTTGTTAAATCAGACAATTCTTCCTTGGCAGTAATGACACTGTAATAAAACATTAAAAAAAGAACAATTTGCTTATCCTTCAAAAAAAACCCAATGAGCTTCCTGAAGGGGCCAGTGGTAAGTTTGGTCCTGACAAAGATTGTGAACAGGCTATTTCTTTAGACAAATTATTCCAAAAGACAGCCAGTGCTCACACAGACGGTGTGAGGCATGAAAATATGTTGTCGAGTTGCTTTAATTAATATAAGGTTGGAATATATTCTTGGAAAGTTTGAGTAACTTCTGCCAGCAAATTCCTCATCTGAATTGGCTCCAGGCCACTGTGTCAATGGCCTAATGCAGTGCCATATGGACTCAGGGATCAATTGTTAGTGACCCAATGGTATTTGGATAAAAGAAGCAATGGATGGGCATGCCGTTCTCTCTCTCTCTCTCTCTCTCACACACACACACTCACACTTCTGCTTCATTTTCTTTCTTAAAATATTTTTGCTTCCCCCTAAGCAGCAGGCTGTGGGGAAAGAAGCAGACAGCTTTTATCAGCAGTCTGATTTCCTGCAGAGGACTTTTTGAAATTATGCCAAGACTGCAAGTAGCTTTAGAGTTACAGATTGCATACCTTAAGCCAGATTTTTTTTTTAAGTAGCTCACACTGATGTTAATAAAAGCAATATGATAGTCTAATTGCTGCATATATGGAGCATTTTTTCTGAGGAAAGGTCATCATGTTGACAGATTGGGCAGATTTGAGACAGGTCTAAATTAAAGTGAGTATTCTCCAAAACAGACCAGATGGAAAGCTGAAATATCCTGAAGTTTTATTACTGATGCAGAATTCAAAGGTGAACATAAATACAATCTGTGTATCTGCAAAAACTATATGTTATTTTTATAACAATTTCTCATAAAACCATAGGAAAGTAAGCCCATTCTGGAGCCACCTAACGTTCTGAAATGTGGCAGGATTGATATACACACGGGAAGCTTTGCTTTCAAATGTTATTCAATTTGAGTATTTTTTTAAAAAGGTAATTGATATATTTTTTTAACTGAATCTATTTGTTTGAAATTGGTATTTGCCATCCTTTTCTACTTCATTACAACTGAAACAAAATCATCTCAATCTAGGTTGCCACAATTTTTTCCTGTGAAAGCCAAAGAGATAATTGGGATTCAGATTGATGATTCTTATTTGAATGATGAAAAATAATTATATTAAGATTATTATGTTGCATAGTTATAATACTTTATTTTGGAAGGATACAAAAAAAATTACCATAGTATCATGTTTTTTAAATAAATACCTAAATTAAATATATTAATTTAATTTAATTTAATTTAATTATTTAATTTCTATAGCCGCCCATCTCAACAAGTGACTCTGGGTGGCTTACAATCATAAAGATTATAAAATGGTTGAAATAATTAACATATATGTGGAACACAAGGCGGGATTTTTAATTTTTTGGGCAGAGTATGCTTTCACATTGGGAGTTCAAATATTATAATTTTAGAGAAAATGCAGCCAGCTGAATTTATGAATTTTGGCAGTATAAATCTGCACTTTATCCCATTCTACTGCATATTAAGTGGGTGGAAACTATATAAGTTGTATAATAATATATTTCAGGGAATCAGCTTGGGAGACTGTTCTAAACACAGTAGTCTTCTCTCAACATTTTTGCATGTGAAACTCTTAATAGCACCACTTTGTTTCTGCTGTTCCTATCCTTGCTGAACTGTTTATTGTCAGGACTGAGCAGACTTAGTGTAACTTAGTCTTTCTGCTCTGAACATTTCAAAGGATGTTCTTAGAAGCTTCCTCATTAGTTAGAAGGAGATGGTCGTCTTAAGCAGATGAGATTAAGGGTGATGAAAAGATAGTAGATGGGCCATTTCCTGTATTATCTCTGGAAACAAACTGTCTTGGGCTCTTTTGGCCCAGTTTATGGCAATTTTCAATATTCTTACATGGATTTTGGCTGAAACCTCTTCGAACTTGGCTTCCATTTTCTGGTTACCTTGAGAATTGACTTTATATTTCTTTGGTTTCTTTGATATTAGAGATTTGTATTACCTGTTTTGTTACTATTTGTTTTCATACAGTATATGGCAATTTAAAGGCTGATATGTAGGGTAAGTTACCTCCAGATAAATTCATAGCCTTGCTGGGATAGGATAGAATAGATAGAAAGTATGGAATGAGGGCGATTGGAGCCTGCTGTGGGGCATCCTAAGGGGATGATTAAGGCACAGGGTTTTTGTTTCATTGTTTCATTGTTTTACCATTTTCATTATTGTTTTATAGTCATTGGTTTTATTGTCATTGTCAGCCACCCAGAGTTGCTTAAGATGGGCAGCCATATAAATCTTTTAAACAATCAAACAAACACTTTAGACTGACTGATCTAATTTGGTATTTTGACCTGGAATTAAATATTTGGAAAGATGTTTGGTCAGCAATGAAAACAACAGGTGAGCAACCCCATGTGTCCATCTGGTAATGTCTAGTAATAGTAAATATGTGTCCTACTGACACTGTGTTACAAGTTTCCATGCCTCCCCAAGGAGCAACCAATAGAGTAAAGCACTTTCCAATACATAATTGCAATTTCTAAAAATTACAGAAGAGAGGGATCATTGTCACTGGGATGCTATTTTTAGAAAAAGCTGTATGTTTCACAATGACTAACCTGTAGCAGTTTAACGAAACTGTTGGTCTTTTTTGCTTTTGTTTCATATCATGGCCTCATTTTAGGCAATTGCCAACCCACATATGCCCTTATCTCCAAATTCTAACAATAATATGCATCATTATGTATATCCCTTTCTGCTACATTTCTGTATAATTTATAAAAAGCAAGCTAGACAAACTATCTTATCATTTCTAGAATGCAAAATTATAAACAATTATTTTATATTTATAAAAATAATTAGGATGCCAAGCTCAGTTTGAACTGGGCCTAACTGTGGCTGAGTTCTAGAAATTAATGCCCTGAAAATTTAAGTGGTTCATGGCATCAATTCCATGGTGGAGCAGATAACAGCTGAGGACCAACTACCTTTCTTTTTTGTTCATAAAAGACCACAGTGGAAGCAGGTGAAGGTTGTACAAACAGTGAAATGCCCAAGCAGTCTTCCCTCTATTTTTGTTTTCATTTTTTAAAAAAAAAAATGCTTGATGAACTTACAGCAGTGCTGAGCTTCCTGAATAATAGAGGCTTCTTTCATGGAATTTCTGGGCATCCAATACCAAAACTTTTAATTGTGCCAGTGGCAGTTGTCAGACTGCTATGAACCAGAAAACACTGAAATCAAATGTTAAGTATCACATTTTTATGTGATATATGAATACTCAATATTATATACTCAGAAAAAATAGTTTGATAAAAAATTATAAAGAGTTTTGAGGAGAATTGGAATAGGCAGTTTAAAAAATTTTTTTTTTAAAATAAAATCTCCTTCAAGTTGAACTTTACTGTGGTGACTTCATGGACATGTCCATATAGTTTGCTTAGAAGCATTATGGAAGTGGTTTGCCATTGCCTTCTTCCAGAATATTTTTCAACTTCCCAGTATACTCAATAGTACTGGTATATACTATCCAGGCATTTACCAGACCTAACCTTGCTTAGCTTCTGAATGTTCTGCCATGATCAGAAAACATGTACTGTATAAGTTTAAAATTCCAGTGCCACGTTGAGTTGCTCATGTTATTTATTTGATTGATTGATTGATTTCTATAGCCGCCCATCTCAACAAGTGACTCTGGGAGGCTTACAACAATGAATATCTGTATGGAATTACTTGCAACGTAAAGAATATTAATTCTAATAACATCTTATAATTTGAAGTTCCCTAACCTCAGAGTATGAGAAGCTATGTACTTTGTTGATCCTTTATCAGGTATCTGATTCTAGGGATTTGCAGATAATAGGATATAAAAATCAAATACTGTAAATTTATTTGATTCTAAATCCATGTATAACCCTGCAATTATTATGTGGAAGGCTTCTGACTATTTTTCCTTTCCATTGTACACTTTGCATTGTATATATTCTCTTTGCATGCACCACTGTGGCTTATTGAGTCAAGGTTCTGCATGACTGAAGTGTACATGAGTTTTTATTTTCCTTCAGTAATGTAATTTTTGAATATGGAGTACAGTATACAGATTGACCTGCTAAAGTGTTCAACAGTGCCTCCCTGACTATTCAATAATTAATAGTAAGGTATGAAATAACAGTTGAAACTCCTGTACTACAATTGGATTGCAGTATAATAATGACCACAATTGTTCCAATTTGTGTACAGTGCCTTTGAAGCCTTGTTTGCTGGGTGTTGTTTCCTTTGTTTTGCTGGCAAATCACTGTATCATTACCATCTGTATCCTAAGCAGAAGTCTCTTTAACATTATCACCAGTTTATTTATTTTTGTCACTCTTTACTTGCACAGCAAAAATAGTATGTGTAATCTACATTACAGCTGCAAAAAATAAAATTCTATGATTCTATGATTTCACATATATGCATTTTTGCATAAATGGTAATAAAGGGATGAGGGATTCCTTTGGAGATGCCAAAATAGTTATCCTTTCATATATATTTTTGTCAGATGAGTAGCTTGCTCATTCATCTAGTGAGCATTTGAGTGACAGCTATATGCATGAATTACCATTGCCGACAGAGAATGTATAATTCTCGGATAAGCAGATGTTCTTTATTCGATATAATGAAGCTTGCAACATCTTATTTGGTTGAGATGAAGGAGGGAAATATTGCCAGCAAATGAATGGAATAGGTCTCCTTGAAACTTAACTCCCCAACTGATCTTTTCCTAAAACTTAATATATGACATTGCCTTAAGATCAATTTTTATGATATGAGAGTGAAGGGACTAGCTCTGCTTGTCCTCCTGAATTAGAAAAGTGATTTTCATTTATTAAACAAAATATTGTCCAGATTTAAAATAATAACTACTGTTTCGTTTAAAAGGGGTTTGGGGGTATTTTTTAAAATGCTACTTTTTTATTGAAATGACATTGATGACAATAATAATGGGACAAAAATAATTAAACTGGTGAAAACATTAAAGAGTTTTATTCAAGTCTTATTCAAAGCACTATTTCTTAACTATATTTACAGAGTTTTTCCTAATAGGTTACCTTTAACCATAGAAACCATAGACATTTTGGTATATCTGTGGCCCTCACCCTTTGGAACATCTTGCCCTCGGAGGTGAGGCAGGCCCCTTCACTCCTGACCTTCCGGAAGGCCCTGAAGACTTGGTTCTGCCATCTCGCCTAGGGCGGGAAAGCAGGCAACCATTCTTGGGGCTGGCTCACACCCTAGAGTCTCTCCCACCAGCTTGGAATTTTATAGCCTCTTGGATTTTATATTTATATATTGCATTTTATAATCATAATGTGTTGATTTTTATGAGATTTTAACGTTTATGGTTGTAGTTTGATTTTATTGTAAACCGCCCAGAGTCCCTCTTCTGGGGGAGATGGGCAGTAATTAAATTTGAATAATAAAAAAATATCTCTTTGTGATCACATATATGTTTGTGTAAGTATCCCTCCACATTGGCTGGGAGATGCCGATTGGCTTCGGTGTTTGTGGTGTGAGGTTCTTCTGTTATTCTCCTGAAGCCAAGTCAGACTGCAGGGAACAATCAGGGCCTCTACTGGGCGAACTCTGCCGTTAAAATGTCAAGCTTCAGAAGACTCAAAGAATCACTGTGTAGGTTCAACAGGAGGACTGTGCAGCTTCTCAGGTTTAAGGGCCAAAAACAGTAGGAATACACAGGTCATAACCAAACACAGCTTTTCCTGCAATTGTGTGAAGGGGCAGCCACAAAGTCCCAGAAAAAGAAACCATGGTTTTAAGGAGTTACAGGGAGAAGCTAGATTGTCCCCCACATCCTCTAAAGCAGAGGTTTTCAACCTTATCTTTGCTTGGGGCCCCTTCTGAGCCTCATTTACCTTGGTGAGCCCCCTCATAGTTGCTGTTAAGATATTTATTGTAGACTGTAGTAATTTTCAATAATTATGCTGCTGAAATTAGCATAGAGAATGAGATGTGAGGATTGTGAGGATCTTAAGCCTGGTAGTTAAGTTTGGGTGGTCCCCTCAGAAACATACTATGTCCCTTAGAAATATGGGATGGCCCCCCTGGAGAATCACTGCTCTTCAGCATCTTTTCCCTTCAGATCCAAGCTGCTGCACAGCCCTATTCTATAGTATAAAAGAGAAAGGAAAAGTTGTAGTGCACATGGCCTCTCTTCACATTTTCTAGGCTTGTGTGTGTGTGATGTATATGTGGAAATAAATATTTTTCCTGCAGTATCTAAACTTGGATCCTGCAACTTGAATTCAATCTTATATTGCAGTTCATGAACTTGTAATGAATAGATGATAGGTCTGCCTTGTTTAGTTTTCTAAATGCTTAATATTTAAGGATCTGGATGCTCCTGCAGGGAATAGAAATGTGGGATACCTATTTCTTCTGTAAGTTGTCAACTTACTTGTTAAAAATCATTGTTACCTGGATGGGATGTGTAACTACTGGAATGGTAGCTGGGAATTTTTGGTTTAAAATCAGGCATAATTGGTTATTAGGACAAGCAGAATATTTTTGTTTGAAGCTCACATGACACTATGTAACTGGAACTGCTGAAATTGCCTTAACACCATATTGTATGCACCCAATGCAACTTTAGATCTCTTGTAATATGATTTAAAAAGGAATTTACATCTCACATATTTACTAGGCCTGTTAATTAAGCCAAGCAGCAAAGTAATGACAGCTTATGTAAATTCAGCACTTTGTGTTTTTTAAGCAATTTCCAGATTACTTTATCTTATTAAGATTGCTGCATTGAATCACAAGGATTTTTTCCTGAATGTTGTGATAGCTTGGCGTTGTGTCATGCAGACTGTTACTGCCTGATGAGCCAAGAGGAACAAAAATCAAGGTGCTACCAATTGAAACGTTCAAAATCTTCTTCCCTTCCCTTCCCTTTTCTTTCCTTTCTTTCCTTTTCAGATGTTCCAGACATGCCTCCGGAATGGATGATCAAAAGCATACACTGAAGAGAGTTGCTAATACTTTATCCTTGCTGACAGATTAAGACTCATCCATATAAAAAGCAGTGTGTGCGTGTTCACATATGTATCTGTAACAAGAAAAGCAGAGTGCAGGGGAGAGTTGCAGAACCGTTTCCTCCTTGCAGTTTATTGCTGAGGCCACTTTTCTGTCTTTCCAGGTCAATTCTGGAAGCAGAAGTGATTCTAGGGATGAAACTGGCTGGAGCAACCAACCAGAGAGAGGTATGGTGTGGCAGGACCCTTTTGGTCTAGTACTTTTACTGACCCATCAGAATGAGCGTAGGATGGTCTTGTATCAGTTCATCCCTCTTTGCTCTCCAAAGTGCTTTTGGCTATGCATGGGGGGATTCAGGTGCCATTCATCAAGATGGTAAAGGAGCATTAGAAACACAGACTCCTATTTCCTTTCTTGCTACTTCCGAAGAAAGTCCAAAAACACTGCAAAAGAGGGGAGTCCCATTTTGCTTTTGCTTGTTATCTGTATTTCCACAGTCAGCTCTACAACTCAACTCCCAATATATTCTGATGAACTGTATTTTTAAGAGAGAATCCAACATATACTGTGTATCACTTTGTTTAAATGTTTACTTCAAGCATTCCAGCTTGGCCATTATATGCTTTTCTAAAGTAGAAGTTTCCAAGCAGAATTTTAAAAGCCATTTTGAAAAAGCACTATTAGCACTAGCAATTTATTTTATTAAGAGCCATAACCACATAATTTAAATAAGAACATATGTGGTTATATTTGACAGTATAGGAGTGTAGAAGAATAGTTTCCTTTATAAACTAACAAAAGGAAAAGAAAGTTATTTTACCAAAGAAAGTCTGCTTGTAAAATCAGTAAGAGCAATTTAAAAAAAAGAATCTGTTTAATTATTCAATCTTTCTATATATTCAGGCATTTATTCAGAAGTCAATCCCACTAGTAAGCATGCGTTATTCAAATTTTACTGTTAATTGCCAGTCAATGATTTCATAATACTATAGAAGCCCTTTATCATTTGGAAGATTGATTTATGTGTCTGTGTGTAAATAATTCTGTGTCATCATTTAAAGTTAGGCCTAGTCACTGCAAAAAGAAAGTGAATTGAGGCGGCAGAATTCTAAACAGGTAAACATTGATTGCACCAGCTAATGCTGCAGATTGCAAATGGCATTTCCAAAAGCTTTCCTCTAAAAAAACTCAAATCCCTTAAAGTAGAAAATAAGCATAATGGACTTGGCTGTACACTCCGTCCCACAAAACATTCACATGCATGACTTTTTGAAAAAAAATCTCCAGTCTCAATTCACCAGGCAGTGGACTGGTAGTGGAGTTGTTTCATTTATGTTAGTATTACCCAAAATTCATATGGGTCATTTCTCACTGTTGCAGTCTATTGTTATGCTGATTCTCCTTATATTACTGATGTTTTTCTCAAGTTGAATTTTAAGGGGGCATCTGAATTGGAACCCTAGATGTCAGATTGTGATTTATCATCCTCCTTTTGAAAAGCAAACAAGCTTAAGCTAAAAATTATTTTTTAAAAAATTGCAAACACAACCAGACCAAACCCCAGATAACTCTGGGTACTTTATGTAATAAAAAAGCAGAACAGATGATATGCACCCAGAAAGACAAAATACAATAAAACAAAATCATGCCAAACCAAATCCTACAAACTTAAATCTCACCCATCATTCTGCCCCAAGGCCAGGGAAAATAGTCAGGTGTTCAATGCCTTATGGAACATTGTCAGGTTAGAATGCTATTGAATTAATGCTTGCTGGCTGGGGAATTCTGGGAGTTGAAGTCCACATACCTTAAAGTTGCTGAGGTTGAGAAACACTGCTCTACCGATTGAAATTGTCTTAAAGTAAGCTATCGTATTTATAAAAGTAATTGATCCTCTGTTTGCATCAATTATTCTCTCTCACATAGACCAACCACATCCACAAGCAGAATGAAATAAGCAAAGATTATTTTTCCCCTCCCTCTTTCCTGCGAGAAAACAAAAAAGAAGAGGAGATTGAGGTAGAACAAGAGGATGGGGAACTGCACCAGGGAGGGAAGTCAAAGGGGAACAAAGCCCTTCTTTTTATTTCCAACAACTTCTATTCTTACCAGTGAATCAGTAACTAATATTCTGAATATAAATAAATGAATATATACATGGTTTTTTATACATTTTGTATATATTATTACTGTATTTAAAAAGTTATTTCATGACAAATTCTCCAAACAGTTAGATAATAAATACAACAATAAACACTGGATAAAACAACAGGAAAAAAAAGCCACACTATATAGACACCTAGGCTAAACGATTTAAAATACTTAAAAGGCTTGAATAAATAGAAAGTTGATTCTCTTTTCCTCCAGAAAGACTTTCCCATAATTGAAGTGCCACTGCCATTAATGCTCACTTTGTTTTGCCTCATTTAATGATGACGTGTTTAAACTCCTGATAGATTTATATAGGAGAAAATGTTTTAGCTATTTCCATTTAATAATCCTGTGGTTCTACATTTTCTGAATTGTTCTTAAAGGCAGTTATAGGTACAACACATAGTAATGTTAGAACCTCTAGTTTTACTGGAAAAAAAGTTAAGAAAAGAAGTATGTATCTCTGCAAAACTATAATTATATTCTACTTAATCTGTATTTTGCCAAAGTAGTTAAGAAATCGTTTTGGTTTTAATGGGATTTTATTGGAATTTTATCATGTATTTATTTGAGTTTTTATTGTATATTTATTCTGTGTTGTAAACCGCCCAGAGTCCCTCCGGTTGGAGGACATGGGTGGTGACAAATCTGATAGATAGATAGATAGATAGATAGATAGATAGATAGATAGATAGACAGACAGACAAACAAACAAACAAACAAACTCATTCGGTATTCCTTATACAACTCCTTATTGGAAATCTAATCCCCAAATATTTTGTCTATCTTGTTTTCCAAGTACAGCTTCTGTCTTCCTGAATTATACTTAAATGATAGGAAATTATCTATAACCTACTCAAGGAAACAAACCTACAAATCAGCATTACTGTATAACTATAATAAAAGTGGGGAAACTCTTGTATTCAAAACTTGAGAAGAAATTTTGTGTAATAGCCTACATAAATATTTAAATAATTAGTTATGTTCTAATCGAAACAACTATTCTGTATCAAGACTTAGTATTCTTGGTATTCAACATCTCAATGCAGAACTGCATGCTGTAGACATGGCTCAGTTTATTCTATTGACCTGATGAAGGATTTGCTGAATTAAGAGTCTTCATGCTTTCTGAATCTTAGGCATGGGGTTTTCCTAGAATGACAGAAACATTCATCTTTCCTAGAAGATGAAATGTTAGAGGCTAAAGTGATTTGGAAATATTCAAAATATTCAAGTTTTCCAATGTCCTAAGATTGAGTAAGTAATATAGTATAATAGACTTTAAAATCACTAAGCAAAATTTATCTTTCTGTCAATAAGTAAAAACATATGATCCTGATGAAAAAATAATAAGAACATATTATGTCAGTCTTTCAATATTCCATGTAGTTATCAAAGCAGACAAGGCAAGGCTGACACCAATCACTTATCTGCAACTACATTGTGTTACTGGAAAAAAAGGAATATCTCAATCAAAGTGTGATTTTTTATTTGCATATAGTGCCATGCCTTACAGTTTCCTCCAGCTATTTTATATTTATGGCTTTCTTAGATTGCATGTTAACTCAAAATCTGATTGATGCAGTTAATTTTTCAGTCTAATATGTTTTTTTGTGACCATTTCTAAAGATATATATTTTAAGATAACTTTATTTTCATAGTGTGTTACATGGCAACTAAGAGGATTGTCCCTAATTTAAAAACCTTTGTAAAATCACACTTCTGAATAAGACCGGAAAATGCATTTAATTTATCTAACCTAGTAAAATTTCCGCACAATTAAGATTGTGAACCATCTGGAAGCTGATTAATTATTCTGCCTTTTAGTTCATGTTTCAATTTACTGATTAAATCAGCCTTTCCCAGTCTGAGGGCTTCCAGATATGTAGGGACTGGAACTCCCTGAATTTCCTGCCAGCATGAGAAAAAACTGACAGATTCTGGGAGTTGTGAAAAAAGGCAAATTCCATGTTAGGAAAGGGATGGAAAGTGAAATTGCCAACATTGCAGTGCCCATGTAGAAATCTATGGTATGACCGCATCTGGAATAATAACCACCCAGAGTTCCTCAAAAAAACCAAGATTATGGCAACCAGCTTGATTGATAACTGGCAAATAGAGGGAGAAAATGTAGACGCAGTGAAAGACTTTGTATTTCTAGGTGCAAAGATTACTGCAGATGCTGACTGCAGTCAGGAAATCAGAAGACGCTTAATCCTTGGGAGAAGAGCAATGACAAATCTCGATAAAATAGTTAAGAGCAGAGACATCATGCTGACAACAAAGGTCCGCATAGTTAAAGCAATGGTGTTCCCCGTAGTAACATATGGCTGCGAGAGCTGGACCATAAGGAAGGCTGAGAGAAGGAAGATCGATGCTTTGGAACTGTGGTGTTGGAGGAAAATTCTGAGAGTGCCTTGGACTGCAAGAAGATCAAACCAGTCCATCCTCCAGGAAATAAAGCCAGACTGCTCACTGGAGGGAATGATATTAAAGGCAAAACTGAAATACTTTGGCCACATAATGAGAAGACAGGACACCCTGGAGAAGGTGCTGATGCTAGGGAGAGTGGAAGGCAAAAGGAAGAGGGGCCGACCAAGGGCAAGATGGATGGATGATATTCTAGAGGTGATGGACTCGTCTCTGGGGGAGCTGGGAGTGTTGACAACTGACAGGAAGCTCTGGCGTGGGCTGGTCCATGAAGTCACAAAGAGTCGGAAGCGACTAAACGAATAAACAACAACAAGAGTTCCTCTGGTGGGAGGAGATGGGCAGTGATTTATTTGATAAACAAATAAACAAACAAATAAATAATGTGTGTTCTTTCTCTCTCTCTCTCTCATTCCCTCTCTCTCCTTTGAGTCACTCTTGACTCCTGGCGACTGCCAGGACAATTCCCTGCAGTTTTCTTAGCAAGGTTTTTCATAAGTGGTTTGCCACTGCCTCCTTCCTAGGGCTGAGAGAGGCTGCCTGGCCCAGGATCACCGAGCTGGCTTTGTGCCTAAGGCAGGACTAAAACTCACAGTCCTGTTTTCTAGCCTGGTGCCATAACCACTACACCTCACTGGCTCTCATTTTTTTCTACCACACTTGAAAGAAGATTGAATAGTGAAACAAAAAAATCATGATTTATGGATTTGATGATTAGAAATAATAATGGAAAATAGAAATAATGAAAGCTATGTTGTAAACTTAAAGTAAGAGTTTATGTAAATGCATACTTATATCTGTTGCAAAGAAAGTCGGGAGTCATTCTTTTTCTGTACTTTCTCTTTTCTTTTTCTATTTATGCACTTTTGACTTTATTCTTTTTTTCCACTCTGTCCTTCTATTTTACTTTCTATTCAACTTATCATTCTTCATTAGTTTTTATCTTTTTATCCTGAAAAATCTAATAAAGTTTATGAAAAAAAGAAAAAAAAGATTGAATAGAACTGGAAAATCTGCAGAAGAGGACAACCAGATTGATCAGGATGTTTGAATCCTTGACTGATGAGAAAAGGCTAAAATATTTGGGAGTCTTTAGCTTAGAAAAAAGGGTGACCAAGGAGGGAAATGGAGGACAGTTCTGTCTGTTACATTTGGGTTGAGCTCTGTGTTTTTAAATGCCAGTTGCAAGGGGAAAATGGTAAGAGATGAGTATGTCTCTAACTCCTACTGGGCAGTACCTCAGAGGCCTCTGGTTAGCCAGGGTTAGAAACAATATGCTGGACTACAATGAACCTTGGTCTGATCCAGCAGTGCTAGCCTTACAGTATTATCTTTTATAATATGATCCATCAGATTTTAACTGCAAAACTGGACATTTTAACACTAATTATTTAAAATATACATTTATGTTATGAAAATATGGTGAAATTTGTATTGGATGATTATCAATATGTACAGCATTTTCATACAGGGTGGTTTTCTGAGGCATTACAAGCATTTTAGAAAGAGACATTGATACCTGAGATATACCGTAATTAAACTTCTCATGTTTAATTTAACCTGACTTAAATTAAATATAAATTAGATGATTTTAATCTGGATGGGGCACAGCAAAAGAACAATTGGAAAATCACAGCAGATTCTGACTACGGAGTTGTTTCCCTTCTTTTAAGGAAGTTCCTTTTGAGGTGAACCACTAAAATTTTTAATTAAAAAAAAAACTCTGAAGATTTGTTTTTCATTTTTTAAAATGTATTCTTTTGAAAATCACTTTAGGGATCTTTTATAGACCCCAAAGCAGTACTCAGATATATAAATAATGTGTGTAATGGATGTGTGTGTGTAAATTAGATTGTCCTAATCTCCACAGTCAGTATTGTCAATGCATATCCCTGATAATCCAGTTTGAGTCCTAACTCAAAAATAGTTACCCTGACAAAAAGCGAGTCAATCTAATCCTTATTGAAATGTTGTATTCTTCTAGATAAGAAGACTGCCCTACCTTGCTTTGTTCCTTGTACTTGTTAAATCAAATGTGTGGTTTGTGTAACCCACAGTCCATTCCAAAGTTCATGCAGTTCACTGGAAACAACAATGATCCTATAAATGAAATGAGATAGTAACTCAGTGAATATTAGATGCTGAAAGAGTCACCTTTAATAAAGTATTAGCTAAACTGCTTATTGTTATACATTTTAAAATGATCTCTGATTATAATCATGGCTAATGCTTTGTTAATATTACACTTGTAATCATTTGTCACTGCAGAACTCTGCATCTGACAATGATTTGCAGGTGGTCCTTCTTCCAACCAACTTAGAAGGCTAGATCATTTTAGTCTGAGCAGTAGAATTGCATCACATGACTTGGACCACAGAGCTGAAGTTTAACATCCAACCATACTTTTGTGTTTGTCCCATTGCCGTCTCTCCAGAATAAGACAATGGATTCAAGGTAGACAATTTTTCAAAGCCTTGACATAAAGTTCAGATTCCTATATTAGAAGAAACAAATTCCTGTGCATGTGCTTCTTTGGAAAAGAAAATTCTAGTATCCCTGAGTGCCATGCAGTGAAACTTCTTCTTATGAATAGACCAGAAGTCAACATGGCATAGATGCTTAAACCAATGCCTTCCAGCAGAAAGATGCTGTGCTTTTCTTGGGGGAGGGGAGCAAAAGGGGAAGAAAATGTCTTTTTGAGTTGCCAAGTGTAATGTCTTGCTGTGTATTGCTTTGATTTGTGATGTATCTAATTTGTTCTCACAACAAATCCATGTGGGTATGAAATAATAGGTAAGTGAGAAAGAAAACCATCTGTTGAGTCCAGAGTGAAGCTCAGGGCATTAAGATCAGTTTTTGTGGTTGGTGCTGTAGTATGTTGGTTTGATTTGTGTCAAAGTAACAATTTTCAAACTGTATCCAAGGAAGTGAAAGAGATGAATAGTAGATGTTTTCCAACTGCTATTATTCTTCCACTACTAAATGCTAGATGTGTTCTCATTTCATGCAGAGCAATGATGAGATGTAACAGGCTAGGTTAGGCATCTGTGTAAAGTAAATTGCAGTGCAATCTAGTGCATGGTCTAGAATCTTTTGCCACACAAAAAGGATCCAGTTATGTAAAGAGGTTCTTCAACCATTTTGGCAATATGGGAAGAAATGCCAGAGGAAGAAAATTTGAAAACCACTGCCTGACATTTTGACCACTCTTTTTCTAGAAAAATGTATATAGCCGTTATATTGGTATAAGAACTTACCCCAGTGCCCATAATATGGTTGTTTATAATGGAATCGTGAACTGTGAAAAACAAATTCTCTTTTTGAATTTCAGCAGTTAACTTTGGTTGTCAATGCATGACCTAAATAACTCAAAAATATCTATATACAAGTCTTTCTTTTGTGATAAATAGCACTTCTAGTTATTGACATTTTGTAGAATTGTGTAGTGCATTCGTTCTACACAGCGTTATTATTCCATTTTTTTCTCCAAGAAATAGTATGAGAAGAAGGTAGAAGGAAAACTGAAAGCTCCACTTGGCCCTTTGACTTCTAGGACAAAACATGCACAAAAAGTTGTATCTGAATGTAAAATCTGTCAGCAGGTGTGAGATAGCAATCAATTCTCCTAGTTCAAAAGCTGGTACCTTGCCAACCTGAAATGGCTTCACCTGCAAAGTGGAATAAAGAGGAATCAATAAATGAAAGAAATCTATCCTGTATAAAATAAAATCTAACACAAATAAAGGCTAGCACAGTCAGTCCTGAAAGTCACAGACTGCATTTTAAAAATCAACTATGTCTTCCTGCTCTTAATGGATAGTGTACTTACAAAAATTATATGCTGATTTTCAAAAGAAATGTTCCAGACGTTAAAAGAAAAATAAGACATCACATTCATAACCACTCTAAGACTTGTTGGACACCAGAAATAACTTATTAGAAAGCCGTATACAAAAGCCAATACCGCCTGTTTCTGTGTCTTTTCTTTTTAGGATAGCTTTAGCTTGAATCACATCTTGGAGGCTATTGGCATTTGATGGATGAAGGCAAAATTTTACGTATGAACCTGATCATTCTTACACTGACGGAAATCCCACTTTGATCAATGGGTTGGACATATAAGAAAAACTGACCGCCTAAAATCGTAACCCTGGAATTGGAATGAACTGAAATTGTTCTTTAATAGCAGTATTTCCATGAAGTAATCACAATCCTCATCATAATTACTCGAAGAAAAGAGTCGGTTTCCATTGATGGACTGTATTTCTTGCTTACCTGGGCATTATGTAACTTGCTTCTAGTTTGCTGTCCATTATGTTCGGACGCCTGAAACAGTGAGACAGAACATTCAGTGTGACAGATGTCAAGCTAACAAAGCCCACGTCAATAAACACAGCTGAATCAACTGAGAGAACGTATGTTTGAACGACTAGTCAAAAAAGGTAGCATGCAACTCCAGCTGCAAGAGATCTTTTATATGCTCACAAACTGAACAGCCACCAACTTTTCTCTGTTCTCATCAAAAAAGTAAACCAATTACATTGACAAAAAGCCACTGGAAATAAAAAAATTGTATTTAATATTGCCTACGATAAGTCTTCCTTTTTGTCATAGAAAGGTAGGTTATATATTCACTGTTAGCAAGAGTCGCATTACTATTATTGCTAATTTTAGTTCTGTTTATTGCCTCAAGGGTTATATATTGTAAAATAATTTTGTTGCCACTAGTTAATGTTAATTAGCTGTTTTAATAGCCTATAATACCTATTTGTTATGTTTTGGCAGGTTTACTTTTTTAACTATCAGTAACTTAATCACTTGGAATATTTAACATTGCCGTTGCATACTCAAAATTACAGAGTTACTATTAATGTTACCTGTTTAACGTTTAGTCATCCTTTGAGTCCTGCGACATATTTCGTTAATAATCATCAGCCATCAAGTCTGATATTCTCAAAAGAAATAACAGCCCTCTAAACTGCCTTCAAGGGAGGTGATAATTAGCACTGAAAATTACAAATAAAGTTTTTGAAGTTGAATAGCAACAACTGGGCAGTGACACTGATGATTGGATTGTCAAGACAAGTTATTAGAGAACTCCGCAAATGTAGCCAACACACTCCTCAGAGTGAAAACAAGAAGGTGAGTCTATGCAATGCTTCCATGTTGAATGGGATATTTAATGTACGGGGAAACTCAACGGTTGAAGATCTAGCATTTAGACAGTCTAACACTGGTAAGCAATAATCTTACCTCTTTAAACTCCATTACATTCTCACGAGAGACATGCTAATACAAACGAATCAATCAGAGTGTGTGTTTAGCAAGATCAAGCTTAGAGGAGAATTTAAAAATCCATTTATTGTCTAAAGCCACGACTTTTTTCCCCATTAACATGTTATATACATTAGTGTCCGCTATTCATGAGTCATGTCACAGTTTAGTTGGTTAGCTTTTAAATTATTTAACAACCATAAGCTATTAATACAATTTTTAAAGTCTCGCACATAGTCTTAAAACAAACTTGGGTTCATTTATATATATTTTGTTTTTGTAAAAAAAAAAAAAGGGTTTATATCAAAAACATGTTTAGGCATCTCTTGAAGAAGAAATCAAGCAGGCATTTAAAGCTAAACACACGTAATTCCAAATTTAGTTTGTTACAAAAGTTTTCAGCTTTATTGACAAGTTATGGCAAACATATTTGACAAAATTATGTTTCCTATTTAGAGAAGCTTACACATGGAACTTTATGTGATTTGAAAAAAAATAATAAAAAACAAAACAAATACAGATTAAAACACTGGACAAATTCAGTTAGCTACATCCATACAGTAGCAGCTTGTTGTCAACCCCATCAAAACAGCATTTAAAATGAAATTTACAAACTTAAGCATTTTAAATCTAACTAACATATATTAAAAAGACAGGTTAAAACAGCTTATCTACATCTTGATTATCATCTGGTTCAGAAAAGTAATATTACAGTTTTAGCAACCCTAAATAAAAGCTCAACCTTAGTATGGGGACAGGGGTAAGAGATGCAGCTTCATGCTTCTTTTTTTTTCCTGTTTTGCTTTAAATTACACACAACAGTGAGGAACGACCAAGACAACATCATCTTGCTGAAAGGTTTAGTCAACGACTGCCAACAGTCTTTTAAAGTCCATGTCCTAAAATAATACTAATGCCAGTGTCACTCCATTCTGGAAACATAAGTAGTATACAGGTAATTATAAGCAGTAATTCCTAGGATAGAAAAAAAATGGGCTATTACTTGTCTTGTTGCCGTTTACGTGGAGACCACGGGTTTTTAATTGTCTTTAAGGTGAGGTCACAGATGTGGAGGACTTTCAATATCTACCATAGGGGTGTTCCCTGTAACTCCCTCTGGTTGACCTGGGAGGTGGTGCTTTTAGGCTGGGACGACTTATGGCCCACTCTTCTTGCGCTAAAACAGACAAAATAAAGAAGAAAGAGTTTACTTTATTTTGGTAGGCATGAACGTGAGGATCTGATCAAGCTATCCCCAAGAATGCATTGAGTAGTAGAATAGAAAACTAGCAGTATTTTCTGTTTCTAAGATCCAACTGCTAATGAAAGAAAGCTGACCAAAATTCTCTTTCCTCCAGTTTGCAGCACATGTAAATAACCAATTTTCTAGCAACATGATCAGCCCTAGAAAAGCTGTTCTTCTACCTTTGCCTATTCCAAACTTATTCCATACCTGAGCTTCTAATGTGGTCTGATTAACTGGATCAGGAATTGAGTCAGAAGTGGGCAACTGAAATATGAATGATTATCTGTTTTCTCATTCAACTAAAAAAAAAAGTAGAATGGAAATGATGTGAAACTTAGATAAGATTAAAGTGGGTTTCCTAATACATGCGGATAGTTCTGTGAATACACAAAAGTCTATTAATTCACACACACACACACACACACACACATTCATAGAGGTTATTTCAACAACAATAGTTCTCTGTATTAGCTCTTAGTGATGTTACTTTCACTGATGTGATGTTATCAGCACCTGGTTTCCTCCATGTTATAGTATATGAATAGCTGAAGGAATTCCAAGCAGTATTGGCTCTATACGTATGCCTCTGCTGCACTGCACACAGAGCAGTGTTAAGAAATCACCTTAAGGAGCAAAATAAAGATTAATTTCATCCTAGAAATATATTAACAGGGGGCAGTACAGACATAATTTATGGCTCTGCATAAAAAGTAGTGATTAGATAACTATATCCAATTAACAGTAACAATAATAATCTGAAATGTTAATTTATACTGAAAGCAATTTCTCAACATAGAATAACAAAGAATGTTCTGTGATATTGCTTGTAAAATATTAGCACAACTTTTCATTCTTAAATAGTATGTTCATTAAAGAGAATTGGAGCATGTACTGTATATCTAATTTTCTTGCATTTTAAAAGAAGCTATTTTTAAAAATTATCATCATCACCATCATAATCTTAATTTACTAAGGCTGCTTATTCCAAAAGATTCTGGGTGGCTTACAATATCCAGATATAAAATTAAAGGAGTTAAAAGCAATGTGTTTTTGAAATTGCACAGGAAAGCAAGGTTTCTTATATTAATGGACTATTTTCTTGTTGTGAAAAATAAAGTCTGCAATCCATCATCTCTGTCAGACTTTCTGGTCTATACGCTGACAATGTACTTTGCACCTAGTTGTGACTGAATGCAATAGGATGTACTTCTGATTAGACATACTTAGTATTGTGCTGTGAATGACTACTGCTATTTATAAAATTTACAGTGTAATTCTATATACATACATTTAGAAGTAACTCCCCTGAATAAAGTAGGATTTCCTTGCAGGTGAATGCATAGGACTGCAGCCTTAATTATCTACACCAGTGTTTCTCAACCTTGGCAACTTTAAGATATGTGGACTTCAACTCCCAAAATTCTGGGAGTTGAAGTCCACACATCTTAAAGTTGCTAAGGTTGAGAAACACTAATCTATACGCTAATTCTGTTGATTAAAAAGACATTAAGCACATTACCTGGTGGGCTTAGCTGAGTTTTTCTAGAGGCCAGTTTTCAGCTACTGAAAGGATTTGTGATGGTCCCCCCCCCCCTTCCTCCATCCCATTCCTGAGCTTTGCATTTTAAGCTATAATTCCCAGTACCTTGAAATACATTCCGTGGATGAACTCTCTTGGTATCTACTTGGTATCTTGACCAGGCCCTGCTCGCTTGCCAGTTTGTTCACACAGGTGCACAACTTTGATCACTGCTTCGATTCTTATGGGAATGAAGCCAGATACATAATTGTGCATCTTTTACCATTTTAACTCCCTAATTAAAATCTGTCCTACTTATATCAGGGTGTTATAACCAAAGAAGTCTCCCTTTTGAAAATGTAGAAGATGGACAGTGTACTTGGATTTTACTTTCTTTTCATAGCTAAACTGCATAGTTCAGAGCAGAATCAAGGGCGTCCACAGAGGGGATGACATTGCAGTGCATATGTGGAAGGGTGGAGCTGGTGTTGTGACATCATGGCACCTATTTTATCATTTTGGAGTCATTGTGGCTAGCTATGGATGTCTCTGACCAGTATTTAATAGTTTGTAGACATTGCTTCTCCTTTTTAGCACTTCTTCGACTGACCATGTGGACTTGCAAGGAAGTAAAAGCTGCTGCAAAAAGCTCTACATTGTTCTGAGGTGGACTACATTTTTGCTGTAAAAAGACAAAAACCAAGAATCTAGCAGCTTTATCCATTCTCAAAACTAAGAACAATCCCCTTCCCCTTAAATGGATCAGTGGATTTATGTGTGGGTATTTTATTAAAAATCCAGACACAAATCGGCCAGGATAGAATTCTGCCTTGCAAAGAGAACACTAAATTGGATTGGATTTAATTGTTCTGTTCTGCAAATCCCTAATTTCCTTCACAAAAAGTTTCTTTTCTTTGGGCGATTGTTCTTTCGAAGGAGATCAAAACTTTGTCACAGAAAAGATATGACAGGAAGACATTTGGGGGAGTAGGAGTTGCTTCCTTTGAAGAACATCCTATACTTGAAATGTGTGAGGCATGTTGAAGTGTTATTGTGAATAAATTAATTTTTCTAGCATTGCTTGGCATCTGTTTGACCTGAACATTCATTCCTCCCCCTTTCTTGTGATTCCAAATGCTGAATATTAGACTTGTCATATGCCCAGAGTTACAGACAGGATGCAAAAGATGTCAGGCTCTGTGGTAGGGGGAGGAAAGCATAATGTGCTCTATCCCTCTGTGTTGGGGTAATTTGGGAAAGAAAGGTAAAGATATATGTTTAAAAAGGCTGCATGACAGGCAGAAATTCAATAGACACACTTCTCCATCATGGAATGATTTTTCATATTACTTCTGCTTGTAGAACTTGAAAAGGTGAAGAAAATGGCAACCAATGTTAATAAAGGATTGGAGCAATTCCTCTACAAGAAAGCTTTTTAACTTGGAAACAATATGGGTGGAGAGAAAGACAACAAAAGCTCATAGTTTTAATATTTGTATTCAGGGCCATACAATAAAGCTGCCAAAGATTCAGGACAGATGAAAAGAAGTACAGGTAGCTCTTGCTTAGTGACCACTAATTCAGTGACTGTTCAAAGTTACAATGGCACTAACAAGGAGACTTATAATTGGTCCTCAAAATTGTGATCACAATTTGGGCACTTGGCAACCAGTGCGCGATTATGATGGTTGCTGTATCCCGTGGTCACGTGATTGCCATTTGCGACCTTCACTGCTGGCTTCCGACAAACAAAGTCAATGAAGAAGCTGGCAGGAAGTCATAAGTTGTGGTCACGTGATGTCACACGTAACAACAGCATGAGATTTGCTTAATGACCTCAACCAGAACTACTGGAACTGCCATTGTAAGTCGGTGAGGTCACATGATTTTTCGCTTTACAACTGCGTTGTTTAGCAACAAAGTTCCCAGTCCCAATTATAGTTGTTAGCTGAGGGCTACCTGTACTATAAAATACATTGTTAAAACTATGCAATCTCCTATTACAAGATGAAGTGATAGCCACCAATTTGGACAGTGTTAGCAGGGGATTAGACAAATGTGTGGAGTTTAAGGGCAACAAAATGGCTACTGTATGTTGTGACAGCCATGATAGATTTGTTATTTCTACTTTCAGAGGAAGTACACTGTCTGTTGCGGTATATGAGCTAATTGTGGTTTCTAACAGTCATCTTGAATAATCTCTGTGGGACCTCAGCACTAGACTCCTTTGGACTGACCCAGCATAGTTCTTATCTGTATCACTTGCCGGTATCTTCAGTTTAAATATTAAATACACTGTGAGGGATGATTCAGCTCTCTGGGCACATTGCCTTCCTGTACTGTTTCTTTACAAGCATATTATAATGCTCCCCATATACATTCATGCTGCTCCCTTCTGCAACAATCTGCCATTACCTTTAGAGTTCCTTCTTTCCTTTCCTCTGATAATGAGATTTGCCCTGGTTTTACTTGACTTTGCCACTGTTTGATCCTTGTCATCCTATCAGGTGTTTTTACTGACAGAATAAAAATGTCATTTGGTTAATTTTATCCCAACTTTCTAACTAATGGAGCAAGAATAGGAAACCCTGCAGATGCTGCCAAACTGTAATTCCCAGCAGCCACAGCCAGCATGGTAATTGCTGAAGCATGTTGTCATAACCTCCTGCTTGGATTAGCTCTGAAAAAGTCAAGTCACCATTCCAGAGAACTTTAGAAGAGAAAGGTTGCTGCATCTCTGCTGGTAAGCTATATAATAATTATAGGTGTTTATTGCTTTGAATAAAACTCCTGAGCGTAAAACTCCAGACTGCATTGTTCTTATGCTGCCTTCTGGAACTGAGCTGCCTGCATCGCAATGTACCAAAAGGACAGAACTGACCCTAAATCCAAAAATGAGACTTTTGGATACAGAAAGATACTTTTGGTTTGAACTACTTGGGTTAACTTAAACCATGTTTTACCTTACATTGTAAAGTTGGCATAAATTTCTAATAAACACTGGGTTTAACTAAAGAAAATGTATTTATAAAGGATCAAAGTCTTGCTACTCTTGTAGCCTAGCCCTATACAGTCCACATTAGACAGAGGTTATCCTGGAGGCTGTAACTTTATAATATTTGGAAGGCTGCGGGTTCTTCGTTTCTGTAAGAATTGCTGCTCATTTTCCTTTTAAACAGTATTATTTTTTTTATCTGTCCAATGTGATGTTAGCAGCCCAACCACAACTACATTCTGCTGGAAGGATTTATAACATACAATGGGCTAGTAGGATTCTATCGGTTTCAACCACAAAACTCTGTCTTGGTTGATCTCAATCAGAAGCCCTTGCACATGGGGTGGGGGGGGGGGCGCTATTGAAGCTGATTAACTATCAGGTTAGTTCCTAGGCCAGAGGAACCCTTTAGGCTAGTTGGAAGAAGTATTGGCAAGAAAACATGGGAAGAAGTTGGTCTGGAGTGGGGACACTTGGCAGCTACCCTGCACTGAGACTAGAGGTTGTATGGAAGGACCCTCTCTACCTTGAGTCAGAAGAATGGTGCAAAGGGTTTGGAAGAGACCAGAAGATACACAAGGTGGTGCAGAAATGAGAAAGAAGGAAAAAAAAGTAATAATGGCTACAACTTAATAAAAAAGTTATGGGAATTGTTTTAAAAGCACTAAAGAAACCTTTTATTAATAGGGATATTCCCAATGTTTTGTGTTTTCACTGAGTCAATACAACAACCCACTATTAAATGGGGAATACGAAGTTAATTGCCATTATTGCTGGCTGCCAGCCTCCTTGGTTTGTGATCAATTGACAATTACTGATTCTGACTTCAGCAATGTTACTTAAAATTCACATTGGCTCTCTTACATTATGTTTGCTAGGCTTTGGGCAAACTTCCTACAGGTACTAGAAGCATTGCTTTATCAAGTAGATGTAGAGCACATATTTAAAGAACATATAGAGGTCATGCAATAATATAATAAAAATAAGAGACATATATCTCTTCTAGATGCATGGTCTGGTAGCCAGATGGAAATACTGTATGTTACTTTTTAAGTTAGGCAATCCTTTATAAAAGGGTTTTAACATTTTAAGATATTAATTAATAGAAACTTGAACACCAGATGAGGATTGCTTGACATGCTAAAGTCTACAGATTGTGACTGGCTTTGATTGCTGAAATAGTATAGTTTTCTCTTGTTCTATTCGAATTCCAAGAAGTGTGGTCCTTAGTGTGAAGCCAGGGATTTTCCATACACCCTTCCTAACTCAAAGCTTGGAGTCTGGGATAGGGTATCTTTCCAGTGGTTGTATTGCCCTTTGCTCTTCGAAATGACACTGTGACTCCCATGCCATAAGGATGTTCAGCGTGTCCTGTTGTACTGTAATTTTTACATGAACCTGCATGAGGTATTAATCCAGCCACTCATAAAGGAATTCCCAGGGAGAAACAAATAATGGTACATCTCCTATCTTTTACTAGACCATAAAAGGACTATCACCCATAATGTTGCCCAATTCTGCCACACTGCTACAAGAGTGAGGCAACAAATATTGCCAAACAAAACTGCATTTCTTTGATACCTTTAAAATTCTTTCCCCTCCCCTTTGTTGCCTCCTCTTTAACCCATAGAACTTATTTTAATTGCCATTTTAATGTATATTTTATGTATTTTATGCATATATACACATGTTGGTCAAAGACTGTAATAAAGGTTTACCTACTTATCCTTTCAAATTGCTGTGACAAAAGAATAAGACCTATTTTGATCAAAAGGTGTGGGGAAGAACTTTCCCACAGTTGTACTGTGCTTTAAGGATATTCAGAGCTGTAATATTAGAAATGGGTGGATTTTCTTGTATATTTTGAAAACTATGGGTTTAGTCATAGTTATATGATACTCCAAGACCACAGTGCCAAAACAGCCCTCATTATCATCTTCTCCCTGGGACATTAAATGTGACAAAAGGGACATTAAATGTGGCAAAAGGGATTCTGGCATTTTGATTCTTATCCCACATGGCTGAATTTTCTTGGATAGTTTTAAAACGATGGCTATTCAATATAGAGCACTTGCTTTATATCAATTCTCATTGGTATCGAGACCAATTAAACATCGATCTGTCACTTTCATAAATTATTAGAAGATCAAAAGTGAAACTGAGCAAAATCCAGACCCAGTTGCTGAATTCACACACCATGTTTAACCGGTTAAGCATGTTGTGCAAACACTGTCACTCTATTAGCAGTGAAGCAGAAGGGGGTAGTTTAATGCAAAAATATCTGAGGAATCACACAACAGCTTTGGGGGTGGGGTGGGGAATGGCCACTGTCCATTTATTTATTTAATAAATTTATATGGCTGCCTATTTCATATACATGACTCTGGGCAGCTAATAATTAAAACAAAATAAAAACAGAGTAAAAACATAACCAAAAATTAAAAATATAAATAATGTAAAATAGCAGCTGAGAACAATCACAACATCCTACCTTCAATATAACCAAGAAATGGGCTCACCCACACTATCAAGCCCCAGGCTTGATGGTGGAGCCAAGTTTTCAGGGCCTTGTGAAAAGCCAGCAGGGATGGGGTAAGTCTGATTTCGGGGAGGGGGGGAGATGTTCCAAGGGGCAGTCACCATGGCAGAAAAGGACCTCTTCCTGGGTCCCACCAGATGGCAGTCCCTCATAGACAGGACCTGGATCATGCCTTTCCTGCTGGATCTAATGCAAAGGGTAGACACCACTGGGAAGAGACGGTCCTGTAAGTAACCTAGCCCTAATTCATGTAGGGCTATAAAGGTAACATCCAGCATCTTGAATTGCACCCAAAAGCATACTGGTAGCCATTGCAGCTCATGCAGCAGACATGTCACATGTGCCAAACAACTGGTACTCATAACTGACCACGCTGCTGCATTCTGCAGTGGCTAATACCAGTGTCTGAATTCTTTCCATTTAATTTCCCTCTTAAATTAGCCCACCACTAGTTTTAGTATTAATATCCATCAGCACTTCTGTATATACCTCTTTGTCTTTTAATGTGATAGCATTATGTTAGTAATGCTAGCTTTTAGCTGTCTTTGTATTTAATATCTAATAGATTTGATTGTTATTGGAATGGGTACAATTCTTACTGCATGTTGCTGAAATAGGACTACAAGATTTGAGTTTAGGTGCACTGGATGAAATGGACTGAGGCCCACAAACTATTATGCTGTGATAAATATGCTGAATCCTTGTGTGGTAAAAAGCTTTTTCTCTGGTCATTGTTGCAAGAAATTATTATAGCTGCTGTTAGTTTAACTCCATCCTGAGCACTTTGTTAAGTGATACATTCCCTTGGGTTTTTATCCATTGCTGCATATGCTGAATTCCAATCTTGAAATGGGGGCTGTCCTTCATACCTTCTCCACTATAACTCACCTCCAAAACTTACTCCAGAACTTTAATTTCCTGAATAGATTTGAAGGGGCTGCAGGGAAGGGTGAAATCCATTCCACCCTTGGTGTTCATTGTGTTGGGAGACAGTTGGATCTGATCCAGTTATTTTACTGGAACTTGTTTCCAACCAGTTGGACTACAATCAGGCACTGTCATCAGGAACTGTATGATATTCAGCAACATTATAATTATCCACCCCTTTTTTACAGACCTTCTTATGCCAAGCAAACAACCAGTGCATCATACTGTAAAGGATAGGAAGCAGGGTTTGAACAAACAAAACAAAACAAAAGCAAAAACAAACACTTTTATTCATGGATGCTGGCATTGCATCTGAACAGCCACAGATCGCACACCCCTGTGCTTCCCATATCTACTTGGTTACTGAAACAGACCTCAGTTGAATACAAGGGAAAGGAAGAGGAAGACGGAGATAAACTGAGCCAAATGAGACAGGGGGCATCACAAGAAATGGAGAAATGGAAAGTGGAGTTTATGAAAGAAAATACAATGCCCAGTGGACTCAGGAGTTCAGCTGTAACTCATCGTTATTGTCCTGTGGCTTTACAGATTCATTTAATATTACATGTGGAAGAAATGCCATTTTTCTTTTGCCGGTATCACTTTTGACATTGATCTATTAGGAAATCACGATTTTAAGTCAACTGTGAAGGAAATAAAACTTTACATAGGACAAATATACGCTCTGCACTTTGACAAACATAATTATTTTTGAAACTGTCAACCTACAGGAATATTTGTGCATCCTTTGGCTCTTGTCCTGTTCTGTTTATTTTCACAGGTGGTTTATTCACCTGCCTTCATGGACTTACTTGCAATATTTTAAGAAGATTATTTGTTCCAATTGAACAAAACCAAAGTTATTCCTCCTGGCTGTTTTAACAAACATTCCATGGCCAAAGTATTACTTTATAATGGTGAAGAGTTAGCTAAAATTAAAGTAATTTACAGATTCTAAAACATAGGAAACGTTTTGAGGTCAAATATTAGCTAGATAAAAATGTATTTCTACTGGCAATATGTTGCATAGATTTTTTTTCCAACCTCAGAAAGACACAAACGATTCAAAGTTAAGTACTTTAAAGCTGCAGTAATCCTGTAGTAAATGGGAAAGCAGGAGGTACTGTACATCTCCCAGCTGAGCCTGGAGAAAAATCTCCAGCTTCAGAGAGGATGAAATGACCTCAGAAACCTGCTCCTAAGCTTGGTAGAAACCTTGATAATTCTTATTACTCTGATAGCAGAGCTTTGCTGCTGGAGAGAAGGAAAAAGTGGTAGACTGGTGGAATTCCCAGGGGATATAAGGAGTTGCTTTGAATTGTCCTGTAAGAGATGGTTTCAAAGGAAGAATTAAGCACATGCTTAAATCTTTTTTTCAGTGAAATCAATTGGATTTAAAATATTTAATCTCAGCTGGATTGTGTCCTCCCTAACTATAATCAATTCCAGTTTGTGATTATTTTTGTAGTGTTAGGAAAACTAGTTGGGGAACCAATGGGTCAGTTTATCTAAAATGTATAGTTAAGCAAGATCTTGCTAAGATGGATAGTAGTCCGTGTTTACATGGTAACTAGTCCAAAAGCAACAACAAAATATTGCCCAGGCTATAACAAGATTCCATGAAATCTTGCTTTCTGTGGGGAAGAGGAGTATAAGACAGCCAGCTGGTATAAAACTGTTGTTACCACAGTAAATCTGATGTTTGGCATCATGCAATAGATTTGGACGCTAATCGGCATTTTCATCATTGCTTTTGAAAACTGATCTACCCCTGTGATTAATGTCATTGAAAACCTCTGATCAAAATGGATTTGTTCGGTTTTGTGACCTCAGTTCCACAAGTTACATTTTACTTCAGAATGACATAAATCAGCTTAGCCTGCCCTCTGGGAAAGCAGGAGAGGAAGAACGTACAAGTAATTTTGGGTTGTCACTGAATGATTGGTTTTCTGATTTCACACATTTACCAAAAATAGATCAAGCCTTACCGTAGCTGTCATACGTATCTTCGCTTGTTCCATGACCATAGTCATAATATTCAGGCAGACTGCAATAGATTTAGACAGCAAGTAAAAAGTTATTGCAAAAGGAAAATGACTAAATCTAAAGAAAATATTAAATACATTTGTTCTTTTTCTCCCTCACTCCTTTTATAAAAGCTACAATAGTGAACCATTAACTGTATTTTAAGAGAGAAAACTGAATTGAAAAATAAATGAACACAAAACACAGTCTGTTCCACCAGTCCTCTTTTTCTCTTAAATAAAAACAATTCTGATGGCACTTTGAAGATTTCAAGGTAAATGTGTGTAGCGAATATTTTCACTGCAGATTGCTGTGACATTATTTATACAATCAGTTTTTTTCATTCTCAGTTAACTTGAACTAAAGTTTCCAATTACAAGTTTGAACAATTCAGTTACAGTTTCTTCTGTGTGCATCTTTCTGTGTAAAAAGTGACCTTGAGAGTCTTGGAATGTTTGCCTTGACTTTGCATGCTACAAGTGTGCTTTCAATCCCCATGGGAAAAAGTCACATTAGACTCCAAGCTGTAAAGGACCGTGTGTGTGTGTGTGTGTGTGTGTGTGTGTGTGGATATAAAATTCATTGCCATCATCTCCCTATGCTTAGCAATAACTTCCTCATCAAATTTTCCCAATGAAGCACCCTTCATCATAGAAGAAATCTGTGCACCACACCACAGCAAGTAAGTCAGCAACACAAAGGACAATTTGGGGATACAAATCTTACAGCCTAGTTGCAGGAAGACACAGAAGAATAGTAATGTTGGAAAGGTTGTAAGCTTCACCAAAGGGAATCAAAAACAGCAGTAAAACAGTTTTCACAGTTAGAGCCCTTATTTCGAGTAAGAGCAATTTGCCCTGTCATTCTTCCCCTCTGCTGATCTTCATCAGTTTGTGACACCTGCCTTTTACAAAAGCTCGTGTTAATAACATAGCCAAACTATAATCAATGTTTAATGTTCATTACATTAAACTGTGTTTTGTTTTGTGAAACAAATGCCCAGTCTATCTGGCTTTATTTGAATGTGAAACTTCCAGAATCACTGTTATTTATTGAACAATTGCAATAAAAAAAGTGCTACAGTTGTAATTGTAGAATATTTGGAGTCTTGTTGCCATTCATTGCTTTGATTTGGAAAACACACATTTTTGTCCATGCATACAGTACACACACATATTGTAGATGTTTTGTATTCTGAAACAACAATCTAACACATCTTGGCAAGATAGAGCAACTCAATATATGCCATGGGAGCTTCCTTACTGAAACATCGAGAGAGCACAATTACTTCTTATGCAGTTGATAACAGGTTAATTCAAGTATACTGGACTATTTACATAGAGGAATACATGGTTTAAAAGGGTGACTCTGTTCTAGATTAAATTTGAATGTTTTTAATGCTAGTGATCCGCATCATTAATCTGATTGAAACTTCATGGCCCCTGCTCCCCATAATTAGGATTCTTTATTTATAAAGTCAGCTTGGACTGGACACTTCTTCATTCAGAGGTTGACCTCAAAGTGAAGAGTGTCCTTTATATTTACTCCAAGTATGATCCTCATTGTACATAGAAAATTCTGACCTACTGTAGTGGCAACCATTGTTATTTTGAGGAATTTAAGTGACATATTTTGATTTTTCTCCTTCACAGGAAGAAGCTTACAGTTTATTTTGAGTTATACTAATGTTTAGCTAGCTTGTTTTATTATTTCTGTTTGAAATGGGCGGGGGGGGGGGGGAGAAGAAAAAAGCCCAGGATTGTTTTTGTTAAGCACTAGCTCACCTGTAGGGCTTCCCAGGCTCTTGGATGATGTCACAAACAGGTGCCCCAAACCCTGGGAACTATCCCGTCAAGGTCAGATCCTGTAGCCTCCGTACCATGGAAACAGGGTCACAAGGCTTTAGGGCCAGACTTTGATAAAATCCTTAGGATTGCCTTTTTGAGTTTGGGAGCCTGTGCACAGAACTGCACGCTGGGTGCTGTGGAAATGGAGCCGCCCTGGGGTTTCTCCGCTGTCCTTGTTAAGGTGCTCCTGACAGCCTATGGGAGAGCGGGTATCAACTTGCTTGGTATGCAGTGATTCTTCTCTCCTTATGCTATGCTTTTTATGCTTCTGTTTAGTCTGCCTGAACTGTGTTTCGGTTTAGATTTGTTTGCTTAAGTTTATAGTAAAGCTTAAAATCTCTTTATCCACTGGTGTGCTTATTGTCTCTGGATCTAAAAGAACCAATTGTCTGGGCACCTGATCACTGCCTGGACACTTGGCAGAACACCTACAGTAGGCAAGGCAGTTTTCCATCAATATTTGGAGATAAAATAAGCACTGCAAATGCTTCCTCACCTGTCCTATTCATAAGGGATAAATCCACAGTGAGGGTTGTGTCTCAGCATTGCTGTCCAACAACTAGAGTGCACAAAACCACACTTCCATATCTTCTGGCTTTTTAATATGATAGTCAGAAGCCCCTGAGATAAGATGTGGCAGCCATCTCCAGTGCCACTAGTCAGGTTCTGCTTGAATTGGCATGTTTTAGACAATAAATAATATCCTTAAGGAGGGTGTGTATATTATGTTGGTTGTAAACCATGGCTTAGAAACGGAGATGAGCACCGCCCCCTAGAGTCGGATTCGACTGGACTTTACGTCAAGGGAAACCTTTACCTTTACCTAAACCTCACTATAACCACCAATAAAAAGGTGACTGTATTATTTTCATAAAAATAAGAGATATAAAAACACTGAATCAGAGTATTGTATGTATTTGTAATGATTCATACATTCTCATTCTGTGGCTTAGTTATACATACGTATGTACGTACATACATACATATATATATATTGGCTAGTCACTCTCAACTACATCTATATAGTATAAACCAGTACTGAACAATTAAGGTTATCTTAAAGTGAGCCTCAAGGGCATGTAGATATGTATATTTCTTTTCTGAGAAAGAGAGGGTTAGCTCTTCCCTTTCCAGCAGAATCTCCTCTCAGAAATGGATCTACTACCTTCATGGCAATAGGATACATGTGGGTAACCTGAGGCTCCAATTTCATATATGGCCTTCAAATCTCACTTTTTCATGTGTGTGGATCTCAAGCTAATCTCTGACCATGATTGTTGATAACCAGTGGCACAGCTTCCTTTCCTTTTGTGATGGGGAAACATGAAGAGTGTAGTGAAACCCAAATATTGGCATATCACAGTAAAAAAAAAACCAACTCCAACTCCTCCCCCCAAACTTTGCCTACTTATATGATGTGGTTTCATTCACATTGTCCTTGATATCAGAAAGGCTGTTTCCCCTAGCAACATGGATTTAAACTATCTTCAATTTATTTTAATGCCCTTGAAAAAATGCTAGCCCAGCTTGGTGTAGTGGTGAAGGTGCTGGCCTAGAAACCAGGAGACTGCAAGTTCTAGTCCCGCCTTAGGCATGAAAGCGGGCTGGGTGACCTTGGGCGAGTCCCTCTCTCTCAGCCCAACTCACCTCACAGGGTTGTTGTTGTGGGAAAAATAGGAGGCAGGAGGATTAGGTATGTTTGCCACCTTGAGTTGACCAAATATTAAAAAAAGGCAGGATAAAAATCTAATAAAAATACATAGAAGGAATTGATAGGACAACTCCATTTTTTTTTTGTGCCTTTAAGTCAGGGTTGTTTCCTGGTGACTGCCTAGATAAGTTCCTGCAGTTTTCTTGGCAAGGTTTTTCAGAAGTGGTTTGCCATTGCCTGCTTCCTAGGGCTGAGAGAAAGTGACTGGCCCAAGGTCATCCAGCTGGCTTTGTGCCCAAGGCAGGACTAGAACTCGCAGTGGTACCTGTTGTTTTTCTTTCTAGTTGCATTCATTATTTCACACTTGCAAGAGGCCCGCAGATTGTTTGATTGCAGAAAAACATAGGCTTCCATTTCTCTTTATCTAATAGAAAAGCATAAATATATACCCACAGTATAAAATGGGAATTTGTATGTCAGTATGAGTATCTGCTTTCAAATAATGTTTGAGCAAGAAGGTTTTAGTGAACTTTTCAAGGAAGTGTTTCTTTAAGGTATTCAAATGCTTGGAAACTCTCAGTTGAGATAAATGTATTTGACTATCTTCACAATTTCAAATAATATACCAGTTAAAATGATAGCTGTTTATCCAATCAAAAATCCCAACTGGAAAAAAAATCAGTATCAGCTGAGTGAGACTGTAAGTAACTCTACCCTGAGTATGTCAGTACAGAACATGCACTTCCTAGCTGGTGATATATGACAACAGTATGCTGGTTTGCAAGATAGTATCTAGTTGGAGATTTCCTAGCTTGCCCAGAATAGCATGAGTAAGGGGTTTGGGTTGTTGTATACTGGCTAAAATGTGCTGAAAATTGACCAGGATTGTATTCTTATCTCTTGTAGCCAATGCAGCATATGGCACAGGTACAACTAAGGCTGGTAACCTACTTTATTTTTTACTTGTATTACTAAAAAGTATTATGTGCAAACTTCAGTTGACCAAAGTCATGGTAGGGATGTAGATCAATATTCACAGGCCTGTATGGTGAAGATATTGGCATATGGAAGACTGAATGTAAGAAAAATACATTATAAGATCATGAAGTAACACCTGAAATGATTAAATGAAAGGAAAAAAAAGATGTGCTGCATGTTTGTGAAATTAAAACAAAAGGAGAATACAACAGATCTGAATGAAAGTGGTCTGATCTTGTGGAGTGGAGTTCAGGAATATATATAAAAAAGTGAAGGTATGGTTTTAATTACAAACAAAAGGACTAAATATATTCCAGAAAGTATAAATTGGAGTCAACATTGTGGTGAGTGTGTAGAAGAGTAGGCATTTATAGCTGATGACTGTTGCATGTTAAGCTCTAGTGAACAGTATTAATGAAAGAACTGAAGATGACTTTTTACAAAAAAAAAAGTGCAACATTTTAAATGCCTTTGTTATTTGGGGACAAAAGTTATTCTGTTTGGTGACATGAATGGATGGGGATGAGACAAGAGAGAACAAAAATATGACTGGATCATTTGGAAACTCAAGAATGCATAAGAAGGGTGAATGTCAAGTATCTACTTAGAAAAAGGTGGTTTTTTAAAAAATAAGAATGGTGATTGTTTGGTGTAAATGCCAGGTGTAAATGATCTTTCACTCACCAATGGGTAACCATAACAAATCCTTTGCAAGTAGAAAGTAGAGCTGTGCGGTGTTTCAGATTCAGTTCCAAACAGGTACTTCAGAGTAAAAATTGCAGACAACTGCTATGTTTGTAGCATGCTCCCAAGCAACTGTCTGGACATGTATCCAAAGCACTGCACAGCTCTTTTAGAATGATGCCAATATAATAATCCCCTTATATAAATCAATGGTATGACCGCATCTGGAATATTGTGTGCAGTTCTGGCTGCCGCACCTAAAAAAGGATATAGTGGAGCTAAAGAAGGTTCAGAACAGGGCAGCTAAGATGATTAAGGGGCTGGGGCAGCTTCTTTCTGAGGAAAACTTGTTGCACATGGGGCTCTTTAGTTTAGAAAGGAGGTGTATGAGAGGGGATATCACTGAGATGCATGAAGTTATTCCTGGTATGGATAAAGTGCACAAGGAAAAGTTATTTTCTCTTTCCCAAAATGCTGGAACCAGAGGTCACTCAATGAAATTGAATACTGGAAGAAATAAGACAGACAAAAGGAACCATTGTTTGGAATTCACTACCATGAGATGATGTGCTGGCTACCAGCTTGGCTGGCTTCAAAGAAGGGCTGGACCAATTCATGGACATCATGGGGATTAATGGCTCTTAGCCTTGGTGGCAGTGGGACTGTCACTGAAGGCCGTCTGCTGGGAGACTACTGGGCAGTTGGTGCAGTTGGTTGACCACTGTGAGAACAGACTGCTGGACTAGATGGGCCAGGGGTCCAATCCAGCAGGGCACTGCTTCTGTACTTATGTTAAGGAATGACTTCTACTTCACCAGGTGTGATACTCTTTGGGAAATTGGGTAGTTATATAGAAAATCTACTATTGTTTAGTAGACTTTAGGCTAAGGTTGCATCACTGTTCTAAGGTGTGAAAAAGAAGCATAGAACAAAACTGTTAATGTCACCCTTTTACTGGTTAAACTGTTAACCAGTAAAAGGGGAAAAGGCATTAAGTATTTCTCTCTTACTTCTCCATAGCAGCGTATTGTTCTTAGATATTATGAAGGGGATAAGTAGGGACAGTTGCTTTATTATTACTACACTACTACTATCGTCATCATCCGTGTCTCAGATTTACTACACGTTTATTTGCTTAACAAAAGACAGTCTGCTAATTCCTGTGTGGGTGTGTGTCTCCTGTATTGTCTACTAGCATTTACCTTCTCCCTGTATTTGCCTTTTATTCAAGAATAGAAGAAATATAGTAAAGGTCTATACTATACTATCTCAGGTCCTCTCATGCAGCAAAATAGATTCACCCACTCAGTACAAGATGAGATAGAGACAGATGTGTAGCAGAAAACTGAAGATTTTAAAAAATAATTTATTTTGACAGGGGAGTTGAAGGAATGAAAGTGGGGGAAGCAACTGAAAGAGGTGAAGAACTGAAGTCAGACTGGACATAAAAACTAAAAGTCAAGGAAAGAAATCAAGAGTTAAGAAAGGATAAAAAAGGAAA
This sequence comes from Candoia aspera, assembly GCF_035149785.1. Classification (NCBI taxonomy): domain Eukaryota; kingdom Metazoa; phylum Chordata; class Lepidosauria; order Squamata; family Candoiidae; genus Candoia; species Candoia aspera. Next base: position 127,975,331 of record NC_086153.1, on the reverse strand, counting down.
AGAAGAGGGTTACATAAGAAAGAGCAAGACAAATTTAAAAACAGCAGCAGGGTAAATCTAAATTTCCATTTCTCTTGCTCTCACCCACCAAACATACCTGCCTAAACATTAATTCTAGCAGAAGGATGAAAAACAAATAGCAGCTTCTGAAACACACAAATAGTCAGGATTTGCAGAGGTGATGTGGAGGCAATAAAACTCACTAGCATATCAACATCAAGGAGCCTTTCACTCCTCCTCCTCTTTCTCTATGTATGGAAAGAAAAGTATAATATGTTTGAGGCTGCAAAGCCAGAAAGCAACAAGAAGTCCACTGAATCTTTGAATAATTTCTGAAGTGCTCCAAAGCAATTCAAAAGCACCTGTTTCACTCTGACACCTGACCTCGATCTGAAGGGATGATTCAATTGAAGCCTCTCCAAATCTAATCACCCATTCAAAGCTTCTCACAGCCCTAATATACCATGTGGGCTAATTCAAAAAATGGATATAAATACATGCATATTAAAACCACTTTAAATGGAGATGTGATTAGCCCATCTGTATGTAAAATCCTAATGTGGAGATGGGGAAGAAAGGTATAAATTATAGAACCTGAGACAGCTATTATTAAGGCTATCATATAAAGTATTGGAGATCTATAATGGAAAGAAATCTTCCTAGAGGACATAAGTGATTATAAGGGAAAGAAACTTTTATTTACTTCAGAAGTGGTATATTTGCTGAAGTTCTGTTAAAAAAAAAAAGCAGTGGCATTTCCAAACAGTTTTGGATGATGAACATGATTTATTTTATTTATTTATATTTCAAATTTCTATCACTGCCCATCTCTCCCGAAAAGGGGACTCTGGGCAGATAAATGGATTGCTCTGGAACCCACAAAATGTCACCTTTTTAGGCTTGCTAACTTGATTCATTCAATAGCTTCAGAATAAAATCTGTGGAAATCTTTACTGATGAAGAGAGAGGTATCAATAGAAACCCCCAAAATGAAATATATCAATGTGTAAATAAATTCCATGCTCTACACAATAAAAGGCGGGGAGGAGAATACTAGCAAGTATACTATTTTATCAAGCTTGTATACTTGATACTATCTGTAATCTATATAAAATGCTGCTATCTTACAAAATATGCTGAAAACTAATGTCAATGAAATCTTCCAGCTAATATTTGCATGAGCACTTGGGTATTGTCCTGTATTGGCTCAAGATCTTGAGATTAATGGTATGCTAAAAATGTATTCTGTATTTTTTAAAATCTTTTTCAGTTTGATTGAAATAATAATGTGATTGTTTACCTTCTTGAAAAAAGAGATGGTTTTGGCCACGAGTGACCTATGCTTTATTATACAGTCCTCTTCCCAATAGTCTGCAACACCCCAACCCCTCAACTTCCCATGTTTCAACTAAATCCCAAGAGATGACAACATGAGGGAACTCCTCCCATTCAAGCTTTTTGGATCAGGAAGCACAGGCAACTGAGAAGGCTGCAAAGTGATGGGAAGATATGGAGCAGAATAAGCCAAATCCACCAGCCTTCAGATATTAATATCCACTTAAGAGTAATATTCTTGGGAGAGATGGGTGGTAATTAAATTTGAATAATAAATAAAATAAAAAAATAATTATCTTTGTTGGAATGAGGAGGAGGGCAGCAAAAGTAAGAGATAGATGGTGGTTGGGAGAGCAGTTATAATAGATTATGACACTTTATTGATGGCAAGGCAGTGTAGAGAAGATGCACGCTGGCTGTCGCAATAGAAGCATAGTGGGAAAAATATTTTCTCTCCATCCCATGGCAACCATGCCATATTTGGAATTACTGCCTCTTATTCTGGATGCCACATTTAATCAATGTGCTAATATCTGATGTGTGTTCAGAGGATCACCAGAGAAAGGCAGCACTGATGGATGCTGATGTCATTAGCAGCTTACTACTGATGGTGGCACCAGGATGGTCGTGTTACTCTGGTCATCCTCTGACCGCATGGATGATATGCGGCATCCAAAATGTGAGGTGATACTCCAAATATGGCATGATGACCATTGAATGGAGAGGAATGATCCTTCCCCACCCTTCTCAATTTGGATACTATACTTCTATTGCTGCAGCTTAAATAATACTTTTTTTTTTTTGCAATTGCATGACATTACTGACACATGTTCACATACTGTTCTTTTAAAACAGTTATTTGCATGTGTATTACTGTGAAGCCAAATCTCCTAAATACTACATCTGTGCTATTCATATCAATATCTAACTTCAAGACTTTGCTGAAGTTCATCTTGAAAGTTTTGACCCAAAGTTCCCATTTATTCAGAACCTTTTCAATCACAATTTTGTCCTCTCTGGTGCCAGTGAACCTTCATAACTTCATGTCAGCTGAAAACCTGATGGGTCCATTCTCTGTATCCTCATTCCTTTAGCAAAATGCTGAACAGCAAAGCTGAAAGGAAGAGCCCAGAGGGACTCCTCTTGAGACCTCCTCGATTTCTGCAGTATTTTTTAGTATTTGTTGCAAAGGAGTAAAAACAGGATAAGGCTTAGAAGGGAATTAGAATATGCTACCCTTATATCTTCAGTACTGATTTTGCTAATTTGTATTTATTGTAAAACTTTTTTCCTTTTGTGTTACTGTTGGTATTATTTCATATTATTGTATTCTTTTGTTTTAATTATAGTGGTAGATTTAATAATGGTAATACAAGTCTAACTGTAGATAATAATAGGCTATTTGTAGAAAGAATGACAATTATATATAAGCAATAATATCTGTCTTTGGCTTTAAGTAATCTTAAATCTTTTGTGTTTAACATGGGGCTAAATAACTAAATCAGAATTTATAGTATGTAAGCAATGAGTTGTTACAGAAGATGTACAACATGGAATAAAAAAAGCTCTCTTACAAGTGTTACAGAGAATGTGTGGGTGTCAATGCATGCTTTTGTCTAACATATCACCCAGGAGGTACTATGCTAAGAAATTACATTTCTATTTGCTGTATTGGCCATTAATCAAATTTATTTGACCGAGTCCCTATAAGAATTAGTAACAAGGATTGTAACATACCCCTCAAACCATTCCATTAACTTTGGCATTTTTAAATGTTACAAACACATGGCTAAAATTTAGCTAATCTATGAAGTCAGTACAACCAAGCTGCTCGCAGCCATTCCATAGTCTCATAGCACATCTCTAACCGCCTTGATTGCAGTGCTTCAGAGTTATACTGTGTTTGCTGCTATTGTAGTGCTTCTATGGAGTCCTCTGAGGAGAAGCAGTGGCAGGTCTGCACAGGCTGATTAAGGATATATGCTTGTATCAACTCTAGAACAACTGTATAAAACATCCCATCTTTGGAAGTGGGAGTGCTTTGGTTTGATCTAGCTCCTCTGAGCACTTTTCTTTCTGAAGATTGTGTGAAGAACTAGCTCTAAAACAGGACGACAGGAAATGGGATCAAGATATGGATACACAAGAACACCCTCACATCCTGAAAATGCTTATGTCCCACAGGCTAATCCTGCCAATGCTACCACTGCACAGAGACAGGTCTTCCATCTGAGAGAGAAGTCTGATTGAACCAAATTTGAAGAAGTCCATTAGTTGACTTAAGTGTGGCAGAGTCATCATGTGAACTCACTTCATTAAATTATATTGTGGGTGTTTATTATGCACCAGAGTTTATACTGTCCAGTGTACTCTGGTGCTTTTGCCTCCAGAATTCTGATAAAAGGAAAAGATTAACAGGCCTCTCTGGAGTCATACCAAGTCCCAATTAGTTATGTGTTTCATATGCAGCTGTTCACAAGACAGTGCACTGAAATGGCTAGGAAGACAGCCAGAATTCTGAAGCAAAAAAATAGAAGATACTTAAAACTTTGACTTAGTGAGAGAACTCATCTCTGTAATTCATATTGACTTTCACTCATACGAGGCAATACTTGAAAACTGAAATTGAGAAAAATAAAAATTGTTCATCTTGTATATCAAGCCAGGTCCTCTCTTCTATACCTTGCACTCTAGGCAGAATTTCATTACCCTTTTTTGTATGCAACAAAGTATGTGGGATATAATCTGTCACACTGAGGTACAGGAGCATTATGTGTTGCTCCTAGAATCAAAGCTCACAGGAGGATACAATCTTCATGTAGGCAATAAACCTTAGAGACTACCTCAGTATGCTTTATAGTACATAGGAGAATTACATAAAAAAGATAAAACATGTAGGCAAAACCAATTTCTGGTTTATAATTTGGACTACAGATATTTCTATGAACAAAGATGCATTTGTGGTCCCACGGCAATCCTTGTCTCTTTCCCTGTTCCCACCTCCCAACTATACTTCTGTCCATCATTAAACAAAGGAAGGCCACTGGTAAGTAACAAGGTGACCTTCTAATGAGTTCTCTTGGTTGTCAGTGTAATGCATCCTCCTGGTAGGGATATGCATTACAGAAAGAGGGTACAGGTAGACCTTGCTTAGCAACTGCCTTGTTTAGTGACTGTTCATAGCAACCGCTTTGCTTAATGACTGAGTTGCCAATCCCAATTGTGGTCACTAAACAAGTACTACCTGTAATTATACTTTCAATGAATCCCAATAGGAACTGAGCCCAGTCATAGGGAAAGGGCAATTCCCTTAGGTCTGTTCTCCAGCTAATCAAGACTTGGGAGATCTTTCATGTTTGACTTACTGTAACCTGCATCTGTATAACCATCTATCTCCCCCTCCTTTTCCCCTGCCCTTCCCCCCATTTCCCCCCATTTCCCCTCCCATACCTCAATTTAAATCCTACGTCAGTCTAGCCACTGTATGCATCTGATGCATGAGCTGCATCCCACAAAAGTGTATGCCTTTTAATTAAATTTGTTGGAAAAAGTACTACTAGACACCTGATTTTTTGACACTGTAGACTAACATGGCTCTCCTCCTATAATTTCTTCTTTACAGATAAGCTGGATATCTTCTGACTATGCTCCAATTACTACTGCACAACTTTTTACTATTCTCTCTCTTTTTAAAAAACAAAAACAACAACTTCCAAACAAATTTGAAACAATTATTTAAATGTCAAATAAATAAAAAAGGATGCCATATTGCTGGCAGCTAAAGAAAAATCGTGCCTGCTGAAATTCTCCCTTCCACACAACTTCAAGGGTCCTTGCCTCACATTTAATTTTGTAACAGAACTGATTCTGTTCCTGATTTAGATGAAAGTTTTATTGGACTCTAGATGAACAAACAATGAAGGATTCCTACTGCCTTGGTGAAGGCTTTAAACCTCTTAAGAAATGGAGCTCATGCAGTGCAACAATCGAGCAAATGGCACGAACGTAATAACAGGATGGAAATAATATAACTGGGGAGAAAATCCCTCAAACTCAATAACTGATTGTAAATTCAATCTCAATGGTTGGCTGCTGTCTTGAGCCTTCCAATAAAGCTGAATTATTGAATCAACATGATTCTGTTTTACAGAGAATATTACTGCACGTATTCTACAGCAAGCTATTACATAGTTATTAATATGTGATTTCAATAACTGACAATTGTCCCCCTGATACTAGGAAACCATCTACATCTTTCTTTGCAGGAGGAGTTGGACAGATATTTTACCTTCAACAAAGCCCAAAGTCCCTATTTATTTCTTTGTTCAAAATGATCTCCACTCTGCTTTGGACATGTACATCCTCTAATGTAATCATTTTGTAAATGCTACAAATGGTTGGGCTCTCCCTTCTATCATCTCCTCCCTCCCTTCTCTGATATTATGTGTGAAAGTCAGGAGCCAAAAACACCACTGTTCAAGAAGATTTATGCATTCGCTATGGCAAAATATACTGTGTATCAGGATTCAGGTCTCATGCTGGGTCTGTAATTCTTTCTCCAGCCACTCCGGCATCATTTTTATCTTAGTTCTTAAGGAGTGAGAGAGAAGTCTGTGATGAGTTGGCTAGGTGCCCATTTTGGTGATTAAAGAATTGCTGGCTGCTTTGCTTTGAACTAAGGCCTTTCTGAACACAGGATAATGGCCTGCATTTACCATATTTTTGAACTCCTGCCTATATCAGTCTGTTACGGTTCACCTTGCTTTGTTTTGAGAAACAATGATTTCTTACTCACAGTTTTCCAAATATGATGGAGGTTGGCAGGCAGGCACATTTGGAGTTTGAGAGAAGTGGATTCCCCCACAAAATGGTTTCCATTGTGGATATAGACAGTCATAAATATTCATTTACTACATGGCAATGTGAAGGTGCCATCCCACTAACTGCAACTACCTCCTCCCCCCAGTGTGATGTCTACCCCTCCAAACTCCATTATTTTTCTAGGCAGGTGGGGCAACTCCTCCAAAGTGAGATCTAGGTTATAGTCCTGCATTTTTTGTCCCCCCCATCTGTGTGGGCCACTTGTGGGCAAGGCACTGTCTGTTAAGCCTAACAGCCCCCATGACTTTTGTTGGGAAATGAGTAGAGGTCTCATGTGCAAAACCTGAAGTTCCTACCAGAAAGGTATTATACAAATGTAATAATAAAACAAGCCATCCTGGATTCTATTTTATATTTATATTATTTATATTTATATTTAAGATACCTTGTTTTTATTGTATTTTAATATCTTTTTAGCTTTACTGTAAACAGCCCAGAGTCCCTCTTTTGAGGGAGATGGGCAGTGATGAAATTTGATAAATAAAATAAACAAACAAACAAACATGGCCCACAATGAGAGGGATAGCTAACAAAAGGATCTGGATCTCCCTGTCACAGTAGGACAAGTGGGCGCAGGATTAACATACTTGTACTTGCAAAGAAAAAAAGCAACGCAACTGTTGAAACAACACTTCAGCAAGGTGTTCAGCAGATAGTGGTGTACCCTGGGGATGGGAGGCCATCTCTAGAAGCCAAACTGGGATCTTCTGCCTCTCTAGAAAGAGAGCTTGAGACTTGCAAGATTGATGTCAACCCTTCGAGGTAGTTCAAACCAGGGGACCAAAATCATGAATACTAATACTACTTTTCTTGTAAGGTTACAGTATCAGAATCTTTTAAGTCTGAAAGCCCCCTTCCCTGCCTGCATGTTTCAGAGAACTAGGGAGAACTAAGTGTCAATTCTGAGACACTTTCTCAAATTACATTTCTGTTAGGGCTCAGATTTTGTTTACCAAACCGTTGTCTAGGCTGAGGTTCTTCCTCCTGTCTCTCAAGGATATTCTCACAGCCCATTACAGCAATATACGAAACAATTATTTACCCTTTTCATGTTAAGTACCTTCCCACGTGCCTTGAAAGGCTCAGTTATCTTGAGTAGTAAATGGATTGCTCTCATTGAGCAACAAACTGTTTTCTGTTGAGAACTACCTTATCAGCTCTTGACTTCTGCTTGCTTTATCCTGTCCTGCATCCCAAATTTTGTTCAGAGGCTTTCTTATGTAAGCCATCCTGAGCCTCTGACCATGCAAGATTCCCATGGTGTTTCTGAAACTGATTCTGTTCCTGATTTCCAATATGTATATGTTTTCATCGGTCTGGGAATGAAATTTTTTGTACAGTCTTGCGTATCTACCATGTCTCAGTCTGTATCTTCCAGCAACAATCTGTTATACTGTATATATTAAAGCACACTTGCAAATTCAAATATTGCTGCCTACTATAATGTGTTTTTTTTTTGTTTCCTTTGTTGTTCTTGAGGCTAGTCTGCTGCTGTGTAGTCTTTTAGCAGGAAGAGATTTAAGCAAGAATGGGATACTGTATCTGGGCAGAAATAGTAGCCCACTTATGAGGAGAACTCTCCTTTGACCTGGTTTTGGAAAAGGTAACATGTTTGCATTTTGACTGCCATTGCACTATTGTCCTGTGTCGACTACCTAACTTGTATTTTTCACCTTTTCCCTTTTCACCTTCCTGAATTTGCCCCCCTTGCAGAAGGGAAAGATTGCTTAAACAGGCTGTCTCTTCCTGAGCTGTTCTTCAGCAAAGCACTTCCCTGAAGGTGCTAGCCACAGGTTAATTAGCACCCTTGGCCAGCTTGTGCTGCTCTCTGAAACTGAAGGCTTTCTTAGGTGGCTCTGGGCTTGCAGCTGCCAGCATGCTAAGCAGGCAGCTGGCGCCAAGGCATTCCTTTCAATGGGTGTTCCCCCTTGTGTACTCTAAGGCATTCCCTTTAATGTGTATTCCTCCATTGTGTACTTGCTTACTTTCTTGTAACCTCTTCCTCTTCAATGTATGTAAATGCAAATACTAATTTCCCCTTGCTAGTTATCCTAGGACCCAGGTGAGGATTCCAAAGGGTGGGGGAGTGGGGAAAAAGGGTTATAAGATCTACCCCTTTTTCCCAGCTTCCTTGTGAGTCAAGTTCCAGAACCTGAACCTTCCCCGCCATTTGGCTCACCCGGCTGTTTGGGGTCGTATCCTCCTGGCACTGTAAGTATTTGGGTGCATTTCTTAATAAACCTTTCTTAAGATTTACCACCAACCTGCTGTCTCCTTTGGTGTTCTCTTTCTTTGGTATCCGAACTGCAAATTCTAAATCAAGTGTCGACACACAGATTAACGGAGACAACTATGAAATGTGATATTTTAATATTGTTGAAAAACATCTTACGGTAAGAACTGAGATATGTTAAGAAGTTGTTCCAGCAGGAACCCATGATGGAGTTAAGCATTAAATCAGAAATTTAAGAAAAGTGGCAGTTTGTCATTAAAATAATGAGTACCTACCTCTGTGTTTGTGTAGTATAGCTGTTATCATAGGCATCATAACTTGGTTCATCATATTCACCACTATATCCATCATCATATCCCTATAGGGAAAAAAAAAGATCTAATTTAGAAGGCTGATCAAGTAATAGCTTGACATCTGTAATGAAATCTTAATATTTAAGTATCATATTCATGCAAATTAACACATCTTCAAAAATACAGGTTTGGTTGGATCCAGGTTTTGGTCCATCCAGTCAAAGCACCCCCTGAGCAGAGTTTTTCTCAGGACTTCCAGTCAGAAAAGAGGCCATATTCACTTCTGACTATGTTCTTGAGGATTGTCAGTGCTGTCGTGCAGAATTTTGGGATGCATTGAGGACATTGGAGAAATGTTGTAATAGATTTTAAATTTTGTACTAGGAGAATTCAGAAACCTCTGATTTGGTTCAGTGGCCTAATCCAAAGCATCACAAATGGCCCAATCAGGTAGAAATTACTCCAGAGATAGTTCAGTGCCACTGTCTAGAACAAGACTGATAAAAATGGAATTCCATTTGCCCATAGTATGCCATAGAAAAAATGGAACTTGCTGTTACTTTGTTTTTCAGCCACACAGGATGAAACTATCAAGCAAGCTACCTCTATGAGACTAATCATGGCAAGCTGCTTGAAGTAGTAGCTTTAAAAAGTGTCTGTAAGTTTTTTGTTTTGGAATATAATATAATAAAACACAAAGTGACAAAGATAAATGTGTTAACAACCTTTACTATCAAGAATTCCCATGCCAACTTTTAAACAGGTTGTGAATTTTTATTGTGGGCTTGATACTATATAACACTATGAAACGGTATATAACAGTCTATGGCAGATCAGCTCTGGAAAGACAATCTGACTCTCACGGAGAAAGGCAAATTGGTTCTGGGCAGAGAGACATAGGCTGACACTGGGCAAAATGAGGATAAATGGCTAAAAGTAAACTCTAATGAAGGGGGCACAAAACCCTATACTGGCAAAGAATATCTTGGAATATTTAAGGCTCAAAGTTGTACAAACGAAACAAAGGTAAACTAATTACAATTAGAGCTGACATACTGCGTGGGATCAATGTGGAATGGAAAATAAACTCACAAAAATGACTACTAGTGTACTCAGCCGGTTACAAAAGTACCCCTCCATTAATTTGTTCAGGTTTAGTGCAATGGTGGTCTGAATAGAATCATAATGGAAGGCTGGGCTGCTGTTCTTCTGCCTTACTGATCTCAACTCCTTGTGTAATGGTATGTGGGAAAGACCTTGGGAGACTGGATGAAGAGTTGCTGCCAAGGGAACAGTCAGATAAGAGACAGCATACCCAGCAGCTAGATAGTAGGTGGGGCAAGAGGCTCAGAAGGGACCCTCTCTAGTTTTTCAGGCTGAAAAGGAAACAATGGGAGAATTGTACTTTCAGACTTGCAAGATTCTGTTAATGTAGCTTCCTGTCTGGTCTATCTGGTAAGGCTGACACCTTGGCAGACAGAGATCTGGCTAGCTTGATGGATCTGTTTTTCCTGCTGTTAGAAAGCGGGGAATCCCTTTTCTTCCTCTCAACTCCATTCTATTTCTTGCTCTGTTCCTCCTTTCCTTTTTCCACCAGCATGGTCTACCATCCAATGAAGTTGGTGGCCCTTCAAGGGCTGTCCTTTACCTAGGTGTGCAAATGATGGCCAGCACATATGGCTTTTCCTTTTCAGTGCTGTGTTATCTCAGTCCTCAGCTGCTAGGTATGCCCAGTAAGCTTGTATAGCCCATTTACTGTATATCGTAGGAAAATATGAATGAAGGCTACATTTTTTTTTTCTGGAGTTCAGTATACAAATGCATTTCCGAATAGCAGTGGGTGAAATAATAGCTAAAGAAATGAATAGATGATTGCATGAATATATTGTCTCATTATATCATTAAGCTTATTACTGTCATAAAAAACATACTTTTTTATCTCTCTCTTTTCCTTCCTTAAGCAGTCTAACTTTGTGGAGAAAGCCACAAATAACTATAAATAAATGTACTTTAACTTCTTTCATTCCAATTCCAATTTCTTCTGCCCAACTAACAATTGGAAGGATACACTATAAGTGCTTGGGTAAAATCAAAGCCTACCAATAGTCAGGTGAGATCAGACAAATGAGCTGCTTTATCTGCCAATCCTGCCAGATTTCCAGGATGAGTTTCAACCAGCTCTTCTCATATTAGCTCTAAAATAGTTTTCTGCTGAAAACTCTGGGGAGTCAGTCTGGGGCCTTGGCGAAATCTCTTCCAAGCACTTCCCTTACTAGCACTGGGCAAGGCTTCAGCTCAGAAGTTCAATTTGAAGTTCGTTCAACTGATTCTGAATCAGACTGACTTTCTGAATCAAATCAGATCAAATTGGATTCTTTGGACTAATCCAGCTGAACAAACCTACAATCTGAATGAAACTACTCAAATCAGATTGGCATGGTTTCATGCTTTTGTATCCTCCCCCTCCCCCTTTCCTTAAAATCAGTCATTGTGTTTATGCATCAGCCATGGTGAATATCAAGTCTGGATTGGGAGATATTTCTTTTTTCCCACCTCTCTCTGTCAATCTCATGCTTGTCAACCGTTACCAAAAGGATGGAGAGCATAATGGATGAGTTCTCTTAAGGGTTCAGGAATTGCTGTTATCTATATATAGATTCTTGGGCCAGTCACTCTCTCTCAGCCCCAGGAAGGAGGCAATGGCAAACCACTTCTGAAAAGCCTTGCCAAGAAAACTGCAGGGGCTTGTCCAGGCAGTCTCCAAGAACTGGGCATGATTGAATGGATTAAAATTTGTCTATATCTATATCTACAGTATATATCTATCTCTCTCTATTATAATGTTCCAGAGACTGCATGTTCAGGAACAGGTGGGAAAGTTCACATGTCAAAGCAATACAGGATTAAAAAAGGGAGGTCTTTCAAATGAACTAGCATTAGGCAAGCTACATTTCAAAACACACACAAGATTTAAATGTTTAACCTCTCTGTGGGTTTTTTTTTTTGAGTACCTACTTTACAAAGAGGAATTGTGTGACATTTGAGCAGACAAGAACATTCCATGATATTTTGCAAAATGTGCTGGAAGAGAAGCACAATCAAAAGGTCAGGAAATGTAAACTCTTATTCAGAACAGCTTTGGCATGGAGACAGAATCTCCTGTTACTGTTATGTTTTTAATTTTGAGTTCCTACTTCTGCAAGCCACTATGATTACAAATAAGATTCATGGCTAGAGTCCAACAGCCATGAGGATGCAATGAGTATTCATGGCTTAAGTACAACTACGAGAATGCACTTCTGTGAACAACTCTGAGGAATCATATCAGCACAACATTGGATTTTTCCTGCAATGTTAATTGCAGCCAGCATCATCCCCAGACCTGGCGACTGACAAAGCAGCAACATGTAAAATGATACTCCTCAGCCACATTCCACTTTACCTAGCTTATTTTAAAATGGATAATTTTCTAATGCAAATATCAAAAACAATATGTATGCATGCACTGCATCGGAGCACATTCTGGCAAAGAGACTGAGCCCTAAATGCCTCTTCTGAAGCATGCTGGTAATATGCTGGTGCGTAATCTGGGGGTCCTCCTGGACTCATGACTCCTGCTCGAAGAGCAGGTGGCAGTCGTGGCCAGGAGGGCCTTTGCTCAACTTTGTGTTGTGTGCCAGTTATGCCCCTTCCTGGACCGAGAGGCCCTTCTAATGGTCACTCATACCCTGGTCATCTCCCATATAGACTACTGTAATGCTCTCTACATGGGGCTACCCTTGAAGAATATCCAGAAGCTACAACTGGTCCAGAATGCAGCTGCGTGGGCAATTTTAGGTGCCCCAAGGTCGGCACATGTAACACCTTTGCTACGTGAGCTGCACTGGGTGCCAGTCTGCTTCCAGGTCCAATTCAAGGTGTTGGTTATTACCTTTAAAGCCCTACATGGCATGGGGCCAGGTTACCTGAGGGACCGCCTCATCCCCATCACATCGACCAGTCCCTCCTGGTCATGCAGAGAGGGCATGTTATGGACGCCATCTGTAAAAGAATTCCATCTGGCGGGGTCCAGGAGGCGACCTTCTCTGCAGTAGCCCCCACCCTCTTGAACATCCTCCCCTCAGAGGTGAGACCAGGAGCCCTCGCTCCTGGACTTCTGTAAAAAACTAAAAGCCTGGTTTTGCCAACTTGCCTGGAGCGGGAAGGGGAATAGTCATTCCTGGGGATGGCTAGTACCTCAGAACGGCCCTTATACTCACAGACTGATACAGAATCTTCAGCCATCTGGATTTTACCACATTTTATATATTTATTATTTTATAATTGTATTGAATTTTAAATTTTGTCTTTTTGTAAACTGCCCACAGTCCCTCCTTGGGGGGAGATGGGCGGTGATAAAATTTGATAAATAAATAAATACAGAGCAAGAAATTTTATTTATTTATTTATTTATCAAATTTTATCACCGCCCATCTCCCCCCCCAAAAGAGGGACTTTGGGCAGTTTACAACAAAAACAAAGTTAAAATTCAATACAGTTATAAATACAATAAATTCAAATGTAAATAAACAATAAGAATAAAAATGTGATGAAATCCAGATGGCTGAAGGTTCTCTATCAGTCCGTGGGTGCAAAGGGTAAATTATAAACATGCAAGAAGAACAGGAAACTGCAGAGAAAATAAAATTTAGAAATCAAAAACAGAAGAATGGTGGCTCTGCAAAGAAGACCAGTAATTTAAAACTGCAAAAGACAGGGAGAAATCCAGACAGGAGAATTTGGAGTATTAAGATTATCTTTAGAAAGCTTTCTGGTTGACTGTTACAACCTGTTTTGTTTGTAGAAACTGAAATTAGTTTTTTTTTTTTGTGGTTCCATAGTTTTGGAATTTCTTCTCCAGGGATATATTAGTTGTCTCATGTATATTTGTTAGTTAGAAAATTCTGAAGGCAGGTAAACATGAAACCAAAAAGGAAGACCTACATTTGGTAAATGTGCTTCTACCTGTTGCTGCTTTTTAATGATTGTAGCTTCCTAATTAGGGCAGATGGTTTTATCATGGAAGGCAAAAGCAGTTTATTCATTTCACAGATGTTCTTTCATTAAGTGCAACCTGTCTGCTTTCTCTTTTAATCTGCAATTTTTTAAAAAAAAATCACATGAAATATCTTTAAATGCATACTTAAACACTTATTTTTTTATACAATTTCTTAGACATTTGTTTTAAAAACTATTTTATCCTAATGTGTTTTTATCATAAATGATGCATTTTTATGAATGTGTTTTGAGGGGAGAATGACAAAGCAGAAAGAAGGGAAGTTAAAAAAAAAGATGCATTTCAATCCGTATTGGATCCATTGGATCAGGTTGGCTTACTTTGGAATGAGGTCCAAATGAAATAGTTTAGCATCCCTAACTTTTAGTCAAACAGTTTGTGCCTGACTTGAAAGGACTATGTTCTGTACTAAATATAGCCTCTACAATAATTAAATACACTGCATAGAATTTTGAAGTTTTGGTTCTGATGTTATCTCCGTAGAAATAAATCAGTCTTCACATCATCCAAAATATATTTCATCTTCTCTTCAGTCAGCTTCATTTAACAGCAGCTCATTAGAATGGGACTGCAATGGACAGTAAATAATTTCATGGGCCCTCCCATTGTGAGAAATGCAAACTATACAAATGTATAGTTACATCAGTGCAATCTATTCCTTTCCATCTGCATGGCATCTATAGAAGGCTATGCAGTGATTTTCAAAGGGGCTCTTCACTTTGATGGAGAATTGAGCAAAGTGTCTCTTCAGTGTGCTTCTATGAATTGAAGTGATGCCCTGCTTCTATATGGTGGTGCAGCTGTGCCACTTTGCTCCACTTGGCAACAGTGGCTTGGTGCTTGTTTAAAAGCCCTTCTTAATGCAGTGAAATGATTTATCAAGGCAGATTGCATGCAATCTGGACACCCCTTTTCTATATGATGAGGATTCTGGACACTTTTTATGCTTTATTGACTTTTATGGCCCAGCTTTTCTACAATGTGCAATCTTCATGTGCTCTAATAAGGCAGTTAAATATTTGCAATAGATGTGATGCAGAAGTATGTTTTCCATCCATCTCTATTTAAATGGAAGGGATTGTAGAAGAACACTGTTTATTACGCCTAGGAATTTTTATTGCAGCTTTTCTAAAGGATGGTAACAAAACTGCACACATTGCAAAGGAGAGTTCTACTGCTCTGGTGCATCATTTACATGACAATCTTAGGGCTGCACAAGCTAATGAGTTGCAAGAGGTGTTTGGAATGTACCAGAGTGTGTGACTTGCACCTCTTTAAACAGCTGCATAGAAACTTGAAAAAAGTATGTGTCTATTTTAGAGAGATGTTGCATTCATACTCTCATGCTTTGTGAAGACCTCTTCTGAATAATTTTTGATGCACATAAAGCCCTGAAATATCCCTAAATTATCTTTAATTGGTAATCTCTTTAGACAAATTTTTAAATTTTGAATGGTGGCAGAACTTGTCCTTGTTATTTTGTTCTTTGGAAATTTTGCATAAACTCCAGTGGATAAGTCAAGCATACTTTTAGCTAAACTCTGCCCTACAATTTATCAACAACAACATCTGGAATGAGGAATTAAAAAAAATCTTTATGGCAGAGATTTTAATATATTATTGCTTCAGAATCTTAAAATGGGAGACTGTGGCTATAAACTATGGTCCAGATAAGAGCAAGGCACTCTTGCACATCTTTTACTACTTTTTTTCTGTTCCAAAAATGTGTGTGAGGCTGAAGGACAATCTAATCTGGAAACATTTGTTTATTGTAATTTTATTTGCTTCCACTTTTTACTAAGAACTTGACTGAATCAGTATTCAGACCAGAACAAAGTTATACTTCATATACATACAGAACATTTTGTGATACAAGCCTCTGATGTGAGTAAAATATAAACAAAAATGTTTATGAACAAATAAAACAAAGAATGAACAGAGCATCATATCACAGAGAGTTGTTTGAAAAAAATGCATGAGAGAGATGGTAAGCAGAGTGACTTCACCAGCAAACACATAAAAAATATATGGTAGAGAAATGTGCATAAAACTGCATTATACACACGTAGCCCCACCCCCACCCCCACCCCCACCCCCACCCCCACCCCCACCAATTAATGCAGACATAGGGAAGAACTGTCTGAAGTTTGGAAAAATGAGAAACTGAGAATATTGAAATTGTTTAATTGTTAGACTGAGCTATTTTTACAACCAGGAAGGCTGATTAGATTGCAGCCTGAATCTACTTAATTGCATTATAGGAAATCATACCAACCAAATGAAATAAATATATGTATGTATGTATGTATGTATGTAGGTAGGTTAGACTGACTATAAAACTATCAGATTTTTGTATGGCCTTCTCTTATCTGTTAACACTGGAGGGTCAAGCATCTTGCTGCTCATCTATAAATGCTTTCCTTGTCCAGTAAGGCAGAGGGAATTGCAGGGCTCTTATATCAAGTCTTCTGAGAGACTGGCCCCACTTACTAGTAAATGCTCCATTGTCCTATAGCTGAAGGGAAGTTCCAAAGCTGGGCCACTTTATTTGCAATGCTAAACAACAAACCCTCTAAAGCTCAGTTCAGTTCAATTTTATTACGATCACTGACCAGTACAAGTTACAATTCTATAAAGATATAAATATTAGCCTTAAAATATGCACCATCTGATTTGAAATAATTTTAAATTTGAATTTACAAGTTCCAACTAAATATTAAAATACGTTTAGATCACAATGTTAATGAGCCCCTTAATCAAATTTAAAAACAATCTTATTAATCTACATTATCATGACTAATATTCTATCAAATATAAGTATCTATAAAAATATGATATGTAAAATATTAAGAGTAATAAAAAGAGTAAAATATCATATATAGAATATGATATATAGACCACTTAAAGGGATACATTACTACATTTTTCCAATCATAATCTGACTATCTTCATAGCAGCTGAGTAGAATCTGGCTACTTTCGCCGTGACAGTTGGATATTCTCTATAAGTAACATTTGCATATAATCTATATCTTCCCACCTAGGATATTTATTGATCAGAGGTAATATTAATTTAACCCTCTAAAGCAGTGTTTCTTAACTGTTGCAACTTGGCAGCATGGCTGGCTGGGGAATTCTGAGAGTTGAAGTCCACACATTTTAAAGTTGCCAAGGTTGAGAAACACTGCTCCAAGGTATTGTGATTCCAGCTAGCCTCAGAAGGAACACTAGATGTTTACCATGACATAACATATATGAGATCAGGGAAAAAAACAAAAACCAAGCAAATTCAGTCATTTCTTAAAGTCAGAAGGATCCTCTGCAGTTCCTTAGCTTGAACATGGGATGGCTAATGGGTAAGAACAGGCAGGTGAGCCTTGTTCCCAACATCAGCAGGTGTGCCGAGTGAAGCCTGATTCCCAAACTGCTAGGATGTCTTGCAGCTGTTTCCAAAACAATCAGCTGGTACATTCTGCTCCTCCTTCACAAAGGAAACAAGCCTTCTCCCCATTATGTAGAAAGTGGACAAGAAAGAGAGTCAGATACCAAGTCATCTTGTATGCCTCCTGAAGAATCTGTATAACGACCAAGTAGCAACAGTAAGAACAGACCACGGAACAACGGACTGGTTTAAGATTGGGAAAGGAGTACGGCAGGGCTGTATACTCTCACCCTACCTATTCAACTTGTATGCAGAACACATCATGCGACAAGCTGGTCTTGAGGAATCCAAGGCTGGAGTTAAAATCTCTGGAAGAAACATTAACAATCTCAGATATGCAGATGATACCACTTTGATGGCTGAAAGCGAAGAGGAACTGAGGAGCCTTATGATGAAGGTGAAAGAAGAAAGTGCAAAAGCTGGCTTGCAGCTAAACCTCAAAAAAACCAAGATTATGGCAACCAGCTTGATTGATAACTGGCAAATAGAGGGAGAAAATGTAGAAGCAGTGAAAGACTTTGTATTCCTAGGTGCAAAGATTACTGCAGATGCTGACTGCAGTCAAGAAATCAGAAGACGCTTAATCCTTGGGAGAAGAGCAATGACAAATCTCGATAAAATAGTTAAGAGCAGAGACATCACACTGACAACAAAGGCCCGCATAGTTAAAGCAATGGTGTTCCCTGTAGTAACATATGGCTGCGAGAGCTGGACCATAAGGAAGGCTGAGCGAAGGAAGATCGATGCTTTTGAACTGTGGTGTTGGAGGAAAATTCTGAGAGTGCCTTGGACTGCAAGAAGATCAAACCAGTCCATCCTCCAGGAAATAAAGCCAGACTGCTCACTTGAGGGAATGATATTAAAGGCAAAACTGAAATACTTTGGCCACATAATGAGAAGACAGGACACCCTGGAGAAGATGCTGATGCTAGGGAGAGTGGAAGGCAAAAGGAAGAGGGGCCGACCAAGGGCAAGATGGATGGATGATATTCTAGAGGTGACGGACTCGTCCCTGGGGGAGCTGGGGATGTTGACGACCGACAGGAAGCTCTGGCGTGGGCTGGTCCATGAAGTCACGAAGAGTCCGAAGCGACTAAACGAATAAACAACAACAGGTTTCTCATTGGAAAACAGAATGCTTGCTGGAAGTCACATGTTGCTACTTAATAACTCTTACTGGCTGGGGAATTGTGGGAGTTGAAGTCCAGACACCTTCAAGTTGCCCAGATTAAGAGACACTGTCTAAGCAGCTACTGGAGGAGCCTGACAGCTATTGTTTCTAATGCTCTTCCACTGAGGTCAGCAAGGAAGTTGGAAGCATTTTTGGTTGCCTGCACTTAGAAGCTTTGCAGCGAAGAGGAATCCTTTCATCAGGAGAAGTTTGTAACTGTATTCCTCCAAACAAAACAACACTTGCAGATGTTCATGCTCAATGGGTAAAGCTCTAGAGCAGTCTTTCTCAACCTTGGCAACTTTTAAGATGCATGGACCTCAACTCCCAGAATTCACCTAGCCAGCTGCTGGCTGGGGGAATTCTGGGAGTTGAAGTCCGTGTGTCTTAAAGTTGCGAAACACTGATAAAGGTGAAACTGGATGTGCATCAGGGAGGCTGCCATGCAGGCTTACCATCACCCCACTGCATTTGTAACTCCTTGCATAGGATTCTTGTAACTTTAAGAGCTGTATCCAAGCTGGCTTATTTTCCTTCCTCGTCCCCTTTTTCTTTCATGTTAATGTACGTCTTTTGGTTAGTAAGCCTGCAGGGCAGGCATTGTCTTGCTTGTTATCAATTTTATGTAAACTGCTTTGGGGAGCCTTTTTAGCTGAAGAGCAGGAAAAACGGGTTTATATAAATCCATATAAAATGCTGACACTTATGCTTTCTGACTCACGGAAAGTAAAGGCAGGAGATGGAGAAAATTAGGAAGAAGTACACAATACTAACGCAGAAGCATCACAAAGCTATTAAGGATGAAATTTTGTTACGTATCCATCCCTTTATGCAACTAACAATGGATGGGTATCATCAGTGAACCATCAACTCCAATTATTTGGTATGCACCTTCAGCACTATGGTATCTTTTGTGACATAAATTCAGAAGTAAACATTTTTGCATTCATAGAATTGTTTAAAATTACCAGATGGTAGTATGAAATTCTTCTGGAGGGATCCTTAGCAAAAATGGTAATGAAATTTATCTGTTGCTGCTGGCAGTTTATACTGCAGAAAACTTAGAATGCATAGATACTAGGGTTATGGAGACAAAGGTCAGAGCCTTCTCAGTGGTAGCCCCATATTTATGGACTACACTGATCTTAGCCAAAAGGCGGAGAAATCATGCCATATTTATAGATTTCCCTCTGTGCAAAGATGTCATTAACTTTATCCTTCCTTTTTTACACTCACCCTTAGAATATTTTTTATTTCAGCTTATTTTAATTTTAAAAAGTTAGTGTGTGTGCGTGCTATATCAGTGATTTGGAATTTTAGATTTTTTGATGGAATGGCTGGCTTGAAATGAAATAGAAATACTGTTTTTTCTGTTTGTGAATGCTGATGACTGTTTTAAATGCTTGTGTTCTGCTTTGAAAAGATGCCTTAGAAGCCATTTCAATGATACATAAAATAAATTTAAAATATGGTAATAATTTCCTGTGTTAACATTAGTGGAATCCTTTAAAAGGTGACTTAATTAATGCAACCTATGTCTAGGATTTCAGGCTTGAGCATTAGTTTATTTCAATAATTTTCTATTTAGTACTTAGGTGAGAATAATCGGTTGTTTTTCTTACTGCTGCAGAGTGTAGCAAATTGATTTAAAACTCATTCTGTTCTGCAATACTTCTTCAGAAATATTATTTGCAGTGAATATTTCAAGGGAGTATACTTCCATAATGCAATTTCATGTGAAGCGTTCATTCTGTTTTTCAATACAATATCTGTAAATGGAATGCTTTATTAGTAATATTTTATAGATTGGAGAGTGGAAGTTCTTTTGCATATCGAAAAGGTTTCCATAATTTTAACCATTGTATTGAATCCAGTCCCAGCTCAGCACTTCTTAAGAGAACTGCAGTGATTATTCCATTGACATTGAAAGGTATTTTTTATTTTTTAGATTTTTTTTATCCCACCTTTATTATTTTTGGAAATTACTCAAGGCAGGGAACATACCTAATACTCCTTCCTCCTGCTACTTTCTCCACAACAAGAATCCTGTGAGGTGAGTTGGGCTGGGAGAGAGTGACTGGCCCAAAGTCACCCAGCTGGGTTTCATGCCTAAAGTGGGACTAGAACTCAGTCTCCTGGTTTCTAGCCTGCTGCCTTAACCACTAGACCAAATTGGCTCTTTTTCACTGAAGCTTACATTGATTTCATTGCTCTTTGGCCCGCATTTCTCTTGATTTTTGTCTTCATCTGTCCCCATAGCCATAATGCCTCACTGATTATCAGAATGCATGTGATTTTTTAAATTGACGTCTATCATTGCATCATACCAATCAGCAGTGTAAGAAGGTCCACAAAACTCAGCTAATCAATGGATAAAATTAATGACAGGATTATGTTCACACTAATATCAAATATTTCTGAAACTGGAGGAGCTAATATGACATACATAAACATAACCTCAAATGCCCCATGTCTAAGTATTTGATACCAGCACCAACATTTAAGATATTTATTATTTTTGGTGCCTTCGAGTCAGTTTTGACTCATAGCAACTGCCTGGCCAAGTCCCTGCAGTTTTCTTGGCCACGTTTTTCAGAAGTGGATTGCCCTTGCCTTTTTCCTAGGTATGAGAGAGAGTGACTGGCCCAAGGTCACCCAGCTGGCTTTGTGCCTAAGGCAGGACTAGAACTCCCAGTCTCCTGCTTTCTAGACAGATGCCTCAACATCTACACCAAACTGATTCATATTTAAGATACACAACATATATCTATATATCTTTAGCTATATGTACACACATACATATAATGTACACACTTATACTGAATACTCTGCCCTTAAAACTATTGTGTCTGATTATGCACAATATTTTCCTATGTTAGTAACTGTTTTCCAGAATCCTCCTTCACTGCTACCATTCATTGTACATTCAACAAAACATGCTCCTGAATTATAATTTTCACTTTTGACAAAGGAACCCCAACATCCAAACTCTTTAATTATGCTGCTTAGCATTATTGACATGAAAAGCCTTTTTTTTCATGTTTATGTTAGGGTGTTTATTCACAGGTAATCATATTGTTGAAATTTTAAAGCTATTTAGCAACCTGTTCTATTCCTCTCCCTCCCTTCACATTGGCTTTTTAATGTGGTTGCCCTTTTAAAGTTTTCAAAGCATTCTGTTTTCTGGGCATATTCTGCTGCTGCTAAGACTTAAATTTCCAGAGCCTTATGATCACCATTTCTTCATATTTCAGCATATTTTCTTAAATTAATTTCACCAAAATTAAGGATGATCTCTCCTTTTATGGATTCCAGAATTAAGTATTCCAACAAATGATCATGTTGTCTGGATATTCCATTTCTATTCTATTATATGCAAAGAACTTTAAGTTGTGTTCTGTTACTTATATATTTGCCATCTGATGGACACCTAGGAAAGAATGCTACCAAGATCAAATCTGGCCATTTTGATATTTGAGTTTTTGTCTATATGGCAGGTAAAGGTAAAGGTTTCCCTTGACGTAAAGTCCAGTCGTGTCCGACTCTAGGGGGTGCTCATCTCCGTTTCTAAGCCTTAGAGCCGGCATTGTCATAGACACTTCCGGGTCATGTGGCCAGCATGACGACTCGGAACGCCGTTACCTTCCCGCCGAAGCGGTACCTATTGATCTACTCACATTTGCATGTTTTCGAACTGCTAGGTAAGCAGGAGCTGGGACGAGCAACGGGAGCTCACCCCGCCGCACGGTTTCGAACCGCCGACCTTCCGATCGGCAGCTCAGCGGTTTAACCCGCAGCGCCACCGCGTCCCATATGGCAAGTACTGTGATATTTATCCTGGCTCTATTTTAAACCTCGTTATCAGAATGGGTACTATAGAATTAGGAGAAATCCTTAGCCGAGGAAGAGTTGGGTGACCTCCCAGTTTTGTCAGACAGGGGTGTATCTCTCTGTTGGGTCTTGGAAGTTAAACCATGGACAAGGCTACCTCAATGATGGAGACCCCAGTGAGTTCCCATTTTGCTGCTACCATACTTTAATTGGTTCTTCCTCCAAAGAGCTCAAGATGGTTCTTCTCCACTTCCTATTTTACCCCAAAATAACTTTGTGAGGCTCAGTAAGCTGAGAGGTTGGCCAAGGTCACCCTCAAGCCATATGGTTAATGGGACAATCTAACCATAACAGTTTACAATCTATTTCCAGGGAGGAAGGAAGGAAGGAAGGAAGGTGCACACTATATTATATTTGAACAGACACAGAATAAAGGGATGTTTGGGACATAACAGATTGTTCAGTATTAAGTTATGGCCAGGCATCAGGCCTACTACACAACTATCTTCTTGGTTTTTACAGATATGCATCATTAACGAATCTAGGGACAAAATATTTTTTTCATTCTCTTACAAGAGTGATTGCCAAAGGTAATGTAAAATTAAGAGAGAGACATGGCATAAGAAAAAAAAAGAAAAAGCTGTGAGGCAGAGACCAAAACTGAGTGCCAAGCAAAATGCCAAGCAATAGCTAGCACAGAGATTAAGGAAATCAAGTCAAGATAGACAACACTATTAAGTAATAGCTGCTAGTAATTAAAGTAGCTTAATTAGAGAATCATAGCAATCTTGGAAGGTAAGTTTTTTTTTCCTTCCTAATATTTATAGTTCCTATTTTAAGCCTTTTTTCTACTCTCTGATTGGGCAGGGTGTGGAAACTTAATCCTACCCTTCCGTGCAGTCAGCTACCATAATTAGAATTGTTGGTGGCTGGTGGGGGGATGTTATGAAAGCTTCTTCCCTGGAGAAATGACTGAAAAGTGAGAGGAAGTTTAACTTTGCTCCCCCAATGATCCCAACACAGAGAAGAGGTTGTGTGAATGTGATTTTGATTAAGAGGGAGGGAGGGCAAGAATGTGTTCCCATTACAGTTTCACTGAGCACTACATATATCCACTAATCTGGCTTCTAAATGATTTCATGGGGACCAGTTTGATACCTATTATATTTGGGGGCATGAGAATAGGTTTTCCTGAAATTGAGACAAACTCTACAGAAAAATAATGAGCTCTGCTTCTGTGTGAAGGACATTTCTTACATTTTAGGTAGCAGATGAGTGGACCTTTTAAAGACATTCCTATTATGTTTGGGTGTAATTACTAAGTTTCCATTCCTTTTAAGATAATCATCCTGTGCAAATGTAGGTAATGTAGAAGCTGTTGATGGCAATACATTCTACAAAGGCTGGGCTCTGGAAAGGGATGTTCATCAAAATTCCAATCTCTGTGAGACACCCTCTGTAGTTTACCTTTTCAACAGCCATGTTAGATACATAATCTCAATATTAGAAACTTTGAAAACAGACTTGTTTTTTACTTTAAAAACTCTATAATTGGTGCTGAAATATAATGCATTGTGCACAGAAATTTTACTGGGACTGAACATAGTTGCATTGGAGCATACACAAGCATGCCAATAGCCAATGAATACATTGGCTAAATTTACATTTAGCATGGACAGCAGAATAAAATTCATCACAGGCACAAGGAACAATAGAGAGTATTAGGATTAATATATTTATAGGACTCTGTGTAGATTCAAAGGAGTGATTCAGCTCAACAAAGCTTCAATTACAGCATCTTTTTGAAGCAAAGAATCAAATTGAACTGAAGCCCTGGATTGAAATGGTACCCCAGATCAAAGCATTGGAGTGGAGTAATCACAATGCTTTGATGAAGATAAAAAAAGGCTTTTTTGCACATGCACACATATGTGCAAAGTACCCTTTACCCTTTTCTCCAGATCAAAGCACTATAAAAGTGAATGGACTTGCTTTGATACTTCAGTGTTGAAGCAGAGCATGTTTTTTTTTTAAAATCAAAGTACCATTTCAAATCAAATCATCCTGAATCAAACAATACCTGAGATCAGAAGTAAAACTTGGGCAAAGCAGTGGACAAATTCTTCACTCCCTTTTAAATTTTTATATATTTATTATTTTTGATTGATTTCTGTACAACAGAAAAGCATTTTTGCTGGAGGGGCAGAGGAGACAATGGTTTAAAAAGAGACTGTCACTTTCACACTGGACTAGATTTGACAAGGGGTCTGCGGATTATCTAAGCATACTCAGGGTGATTCTGCTTGCCCCTTATGGGCATCTAGAGAAGGTCTGCTCCAAGTCCTGCTCACAAGAAAGGCAAGGGAGAATGTGGGAGAGCAGACAACCCTCCTCCATAGTTGCCCTGACATTATGAAATATGCTGCCCCAGAAGTGCACTTGGCCACTTCATTTTGGGTCTTCCAGAAAGCCCTAAGAACTTTACATTCTCCATGGGCATTTGGCTTCTGGTGAATGGACATCCATTTTTTGGTAATGTTTTTGTTATATCGTTTGTTGGTTTCTTAAAGGAGGGTTATGAAGAAGATCACTTTAGTGAAATATTGTGTTTTATGTTACTATTTTACTATAAACCCAAAGAGTCATTTCACTGGGTGGTATAAAAATGATGTTAAATGCCAGCAGCCTGATTTGATGGGAAACACAATTTGAGCTCAGGGCTGAATATTTTTAGAGTACATGAAAAGACAATGCAGAGATTTTTCATAAAGAATAAGCAGGTTGTGTATATCTTCTGGAACCTTATCACAGAACCTTAATCCCAGAGTGTCCCAATTATCCACTTTCCTGTAAAATTTCCTAACTCCTAAGTGTATTTAACCACATGGTTAATGATGGACCAAAATGAGCACCTCTTTGGGAGAGTATTTTATAGCCTGGATAAAGAAAATTGAAATGCTTCCTTCCATCCCATATAGGGTTACCAGGCATCTGGCAAAAGGAGGACATGTCCTCCTTTTTGTCGTCATGTTCTCTGTCTGGCAGGCATAGCCTTAAAATCAAATATTGTCTGGCTTTTTGAGTATCTAACAAGCTACTTGAGCAGCTTTTCTCCATGGCATAGCACTTCCCTAATAAGTGCTAACCATAGGTTAACAAACTCTGCTCTGTGACCTTAATTAGTTGATTAGTACCCTCTGGCCAGCTTGCACTGCTGCCTAAAATTGACAAGAGCTTAACCAGTTACATGCTGAAGTCTTTTGCTTCCTAACTAGTTCTAGTACATTCCTGCTTTTGAAAAACCAGTCTTTCTGATGCTGGCAAAAGTAAGTTCATATACATGTAGGCCTAAGTACTTTTTTTTTTTTTGGTAGCTCTTCACTGTTGTAGAGGCTAAGAAAGTTAAACAGTTGGTGTTTTCTCCCCTGCCCCCATTTGTCCTCCTTTCCAATTGTCCCTGTCCTCCTTTGTCCGTTCAGATATCTGGCGACTCTAACAGGTAAATTTCAGGAGCATTAGCTACAAAGAAGATACCAATTTAAGATATTAAAAATGGACAGCTCATATGAGAAAAGTACTCCTTGAGGTAGTCTGGCCTCAAGTAATAAAAGACATTTAATTATAAACTGATCCGGAAAAAAAATCTGAATCCAGTAAAAGAGTTTCAGAAAGGGGATAATGTACTAGAGCATGCAATGATTAGCAGGATTGACTCCTCCTTGTGGCAGGTACAAGAAATACTTGCAAAATGTTACCCAGAACATCTCATATCACTCAGATGCATTTTACTATAACTGCCATAATCCCAATTAAACCTGACTTAGACGTAGGATGGGCTGCCTGAATTAAAGCATAGAAATGAGACATCTGAAGCACATGGCTAACTTCAAAAACTGTCCAGCTTGAGGTATCTTATGATATCTATCCTTTTTTCAACTCCCTATATGAGTTGACTGACAGTGGTGCAAATGTAGTGAAAACAAGGGAAGCAGCTTGTCTTGGGGCTTCCAGGTGTAGGGACTGCTGCCCAGTCCCCATCCCACACCTTCAATAAACCTGACTATGCAGCGTAGGAGTACTATATCTGGGCTGCAAAAATCTGGAGAAAATAGTCTAAGGCTTTGTTTGTTTATTATTTCAATTCATATGGCTGCCCATCTCAAGTTCATGACTCTGGCCAGCTAACAATACATTAAAAAAAAACAGCATAAAAACCAAGAAATGACAACGCACATATAACTGCAGCCAGGGTAAAAGAGCAAGCTCATCAGTGATAAAAACAGCCATCGTACAGGCTCAGCCACACTTCCTGATTCCCATGCTTGGGGACAAAACTATGCCTTAGCAGGGTTGGGACCAGTCTGATCTCTGAGGGGAGGGTGTTCCAAAGGGCAGGCGCCATGACAGAAAAGGCTCTCTGCTGGGCCTCA
Source organism: Candoia aspera (assembly GCF_035149785.1). NCBI lineage: Eukaryota > Metazoa > Chordata > Lepidosauria > Squamata > Candoiidae > Candoia > Candoia aspera. The sequence goes on along the minus strand of NC_086153.1, from coordinate 127,948,660 downwards.
CCAAATGGCTCTCCTAATAGGCAGGACCTAGAGCATGCCTCTTCTGCTGGACCTAATGAGACTGGTAGACATAATTGGGGAGGTGGTCCCTCAATTAAATCCCTCAGATTTTTGTTCTACCTGGCAGGTTTGCCTTGTTGGTTGTGATGAGCAAAGATCAGCCCCATTTACAGGCTGGGGTCTGGAGTCACATTTCAAGGCAGATGATAGGAAGAAACTTCTAAGCCATTTTTTAAAAGAACAGTATCAATACTCCAGTGAGGTCTCTGGGGTTTAATGGATGTGATGAGGCTACATGACAAACTGGTAATGCCAACATATCTGGAGAGTACCAGGTGGAGGAAAGATAAGTTACATTAACACTGCATAAGTGGGTAATGCAAGTTGTGCAAATAAAGTTGTAGTTCTCTTTTGCATGTTAAATTGGTGTCAGATAACTACCATTTCCCAGAACATGCATAGCTAGTGTGCTGATCTTTTAAACAAATCTATACATCTTGCAACAGAACTTGTTGTACGTGTAAGACTTCTGGCAGCAAGCAGATCGCTTATCGTTCTCCTTCAAAGAGGTTAATTGTATGCGATTGGAACATATTTTGAATCTGCTTATACAAATGCATGCTTCAGGGCAAAATAAGTTGAATTTAGAACAATTATTTAGAGTAATGAATGCAGTTTCTTCAAGCAAGATTTATGCCCCAAATAATTAGATTATTTATTCAGAATGTGTTTTTAATGAGATTTCAGTAAAAAAAAAACTTATATATACACACTCCCATACAAACAAGTGTGTGTGTGTGTGTGTATTACATATGACACAATTGTCAGGCCTCGCTTGACTGGCAAGGCAAAATGCTGCAAAATATATTTACAAGGAGACAAAGGTTTAGATAAGTAGATTTACTATAGCAAAACTACGAAGCAAAACAATTCTGGTGACTGCAAACGCTATTAATATTACAATCAGCATTCAATTTCTTAAAGCTCTTTCTCCTACCCATTGTATGTAAAGGGATAGAAATGACTGTTTTGGAGGAGGTACAGTCACCACCCATTCTTTATTTTGGTAATAGCCTGATCAAGTACCAGGTTGTTTACTTTTCACTGTGTAACAACTAACTTTCACAATAGCAGCAATGACTCATGGTTGTAAAAAGTTTTGTCTTACAAAAGTATACAGTAATTAACTATAAATGTTGAGGATTAAAATTAGATTTGCAATTTTTGGTTCATTGAGAAAGAACATCTCTTGATACTGAAACTGTAATGGTGGCATCTTGAAGTGGAAATGGACCCTTTTCCTGAAGTGGAAATGAGCGGACCCTTTTGTGAATGGATCTCAAGCTTTCAGATGGACTGTAAATTAATACTGTATAGATGATTAAAATATCCCTATTTTGCCAGAACTCAGTAAAATGCACTTGCTCTTTCCATATTAAAGAAATCACATGGGAGGCACGATGCCACAGATCCATATCAAAGTCCTGTTGTAACATTTTAAAGCCCACAACTATACAGAAATTATGACCTAGTAGAAAGTTACAAAAAGACAGAAAAATATGTGGATAAGCATCTGTTTAGAATTAATTTCACATTTAAGATGGCATGCAAAAAGAACTTTTAGATGTACAACACATTCCTAAGCATGTTTATTTGTATAGAAATCCAACAGCATTTAATGGGACTTATGCCCCAATAGAAGTGCTCATTTTTGTAATCTTAATTAGATGCTTCAGTCCAATACGAAGCCTTAATGAACTGCTGCAGTCCTATTCAAACATTCCTGGGAGTTCCATTCAATTCAAAGCAATTCTGTTTGAATACAAATATGCAGAACTGCATAGCTATTTATAAAATAAAATATGAGTTATTTATAAAATAATAAAGGCAGGATAAAAATCAAATAAATAAATAAATAAATAGCTAGCTAGCTAGTCTGCAGCCCTATACAAGCCTAGGATAGGGTTCCATTGAAGTATTAGCCTTTCTCAACCTTTTGACCCTGAAGGAACCCTTGAAATATTTCTCAGGCCTCAGGGAATCCCTGCGCATTCAGGCTCAAATATAGGCCACAAAGTTACAAAATTATTATATTCGTTTCATGTGTAGGCCTGTATATATGCACTAACAGTGTTGTCAAACTAAAAATAAAGAATGAAACTTACCTCTTTGATGTGAAGTTGCCTGAATTTGAAATAATTTTTTAAATACATTGTGATTTCCCAGGGAACCCCTAGTGACCTCTCGTGGAACCCTAGGGTGCCACGGAAGCCTAGCTGAGAAACCCTGAACTAAGTAGTTGAAATGCATAGGACAGCATTAATCAGAAATGTAGTTTTAAATATGCCCTGGAACAAAGAAACAATAGAGGAGCCTTTGCTTGCATTGTTACAGTTCAAAATGCTGCAGTTTTTATATTAGGAGACTTCCTTCCTTTGCAGCTGGAGGTGAGGTGAATAGATACATTTTCAGAGAACATGTGTTTCTTTCAACTGTGAACAGTTGAATAAATAAATAAATAAATATTAAAGGAATAGAAATATTCCAAAGCATATAAGACAACATATCTGAATCTGATATCCTTCAAAGCATTTCTACTCCCCAAATTCCCATGGAGTACAGTTCCAAGATTTGGAAGGTGCAAGGTTGGAGAAGGCTGATCTTCCTTCCTCCCTGCCTCCCTCCCCTCACCAACAACTGAATGCCTAATATTGCCTACCTGTCACTTAAACTGAGGAAAGGTGACCTACCCAAGGTCATAAAACAAATTAAAGTTTGATTCCCCACTCTTCAGTACCTTAGTGGTTGCACTGAAGAAATGAATAACAATACAACATTAAATCTCAGACAAGCAAGGCATGAAATGAAACTAAGCTACTCTTGCTGAGGGTGAAGGAGGTTTTAACTGAACTGTTGGAATTCACTGTAAAACATGGCAGGAAATGCAAAGTTCTAGTTACAAGAGAGCGGGTAAAAAGGGGAGAAAATGGGAGAGCCTGCATAGATTCAGCCCCATCTTTATCTAGCCTTCATGTGTTTAGCAGGAGGTCTGAAAGGAAGTTACATGTTCACTTGAATATGGGGAAAGTTGTCCACATGATCCAAGTCATATTTTATTTGGGTCCTGATTATGTGGAAAGCTATACTTGCATTCAATCCAATACAAGTAACTCCCTTTCAGATCTGGTTTCAACATCTGGAAGCAGGAGAGAGGGAGGACAGGATTTCATTACCTGGTTTGAGGCCTTCACACATATTCAGGCAACATAGGGCTAATTAATTAAAGCAATTTATCATTAAAACTTCAACCCCACCATTCATTTTCTTTTGTAGAGTTCTGAACTTTGTGGCACTTGTTCCACTCATATGCTTGATCTTGGCACTGATTTCTTCCTTGACAGTTTAATTCTCTAATCATTAATTTAGGAAAAATCATACAATGGCTGCTAAATCCTCCTTTATCCTTATAATTGAGGACTCCCATCTTTCAGTGCATTGTTTAAGTGAAGATACACTATACCGGATATGGCCCACAGGGGCTTAATAAATTAATTCAGATTTCATACTGGAGGCTTTGGAGAATGAATAAAGAAATAATATAGATCATTTTTAAAAAAGCTAAAAGGGACACACACCATTTTGGAATCATGAAATTTCCATTTTTACAAGTCTTTATTCTGAAGTGCCAACGAGAAAAATAAACTCTTAAGAGATGTTGGGATAGTAGGCTTGCTACTAAGTGGATATTTAGTTTGGGAGCTGGGCCTATTTTTGGTGACAAAAATATAAGAAGAACCCTGTTTTACTAGACTAAATGCCTATCCAGTCTGGATTTTGTTCCCACAGAGTCCAACCTTAGGGATTCCATCATAACTTCTCTCCTGCTTTAATTCCCCAACAACAGGTACTGAGAAGTACCTGCTTAAATAAGGCTGCCCCTGTGACATGGGTACTGTAGGAACCACAGCCCATGTTCTTTTATACTGCCAGTTCTACAGGGACATTTGCCACCAGCTGATTACCCATTTTTTAATCTAAATTTCCAGGGCACTCCAATAATTTTTATTTGCATTATTTGTTAGATAACCAGGATAAATCTCTCTAAAAGTAGCAAAACGTTGCTACATTATGTGTAAGCTTCACCTACAAATGATTGCTAGTAGTCATTGATCTTAGGTGTTAACTTTGCTTTGTTTGTTTTACTGAATGTATTTTTATTGGTCAGTGACCAAAATAAAATGTCTGTCTGTCTGTCTGTCTGTTGTCTGCTTAAATAAGGAATCCCCTATAACATTCTTGGCTCATCTGTGCTGCACCATGGGTTTTGTGTGGGACTGAGGAGAAACTCAGTGATGTTCTACCCTTTGCAGTCTGTGTTTGTTTACAGAATGTGGCGTATGCGTCTTGCTATGCAGCAGTAGACATGATGGTCCAAGTTATACAAGTCTCTCTCTTTAGAAGAGGAGTAGGGAAGAACTAAGTGGCAAAAAATCACAAAACTTATTTCATTTAATGGGGCAGCAGCTAGGTAATTGCACAACCATGGCATGAACCACTCCTAAGACCCTTTAAAACATGTATAGTTCTGCCATTCCTCCTTCATCCTGGAGACCGTTGACCCCAGATTGTATGATAGACTTGAAGAATGCATCCTTTAGCATGGACATGTTAGGGACAGTTAAACGGCTTCATACAGGGACACTTATAAAAATAACTGTTTAGGGGCACTGTTTAGAAGTCAGCAATGGGAATGTTTTAGTTGGTCCCATGGGTATCCATCAAGCTTTGTAATGTTGATACTAACTTCCTGGGCAAAGCAATTGAAAGTTTGATCTAAAATGTCATCAATATTCCAATGACCTACAGCTCTCTCTCTCTCTCTCTCATCATTCCATCTATTGCTAGAAGGAATGATGAGGTTAGAGAAACTCTGCCACCAAGACATGGTTGCGTTGCTCAGCACTGGCAGCGGAGAGCCTTTCTTGAGTCTTGACCTTCCTGAGGCTCTGCTGCCTGGAGATAGTGAGAAAGATGATAACTGAATTTCGTTGGTTCAAACATAAGACTCTGGCCAAAAGGAGGATCTCCTGTAGCTTTGTGATTTCTTTGAAGTGCTTTGTGGTTATAACTAATTTATTTGTCTTATTCTGTTGGTGGATACAAGAAATGTTTCTGTTGCTGTGTATGCCATATTTTTCTCTTAATGTGAGCTGCTGAATGACATGTATATGTATTGATATATGACCCTGATGGGATGTTATATAATATTGTAGTACAGCTCCATGTTCTATAGAGAGCTGTAGTATATACAGAGGTGTCCAAAGGAAGGCACCATTACATATACTATGTTAGGGGATGAGACTACTTGGTGCATCCAGATTCATGTGGTAACTCCTTTTTTTTAAAAACATATTATTTTAATTGTGGTGAACTGTGGCAAAGAAATCAACAGATTTGGACTAACTTTGTGATGGCTGGTCTTGAATAGTACTGCAACCTCAGAGAAAATGCAGACACTCAGTTTGGCTGCTTTTCATTACTATTACAGGACATTAGTGGTCAGAGTAGTCTATCCTGAAGCACTGTCTTATCTAGAGAAGGTAGTTAGTAAGTAAGTAAGGATGCCCTAACTGTGAGCTTGAATCCTGTTGACTGCAGCCAGGTAATTTTTGGGGGGCAGTGTTACAGAACTGGTTTACCACTGCCTACTTCTGATTTCCCAGCCCAGCCTACAGATAGTTCCCCATTCAAGCACTAATCACAGGTTACAATTACATATTCTAACATGTTCTTTGATTCCTCTGTATGTCTTGGAAGTAAAAGGAAAAACAATAGGCTCATAGATATTTTTTAAAGGGTGAACTGTATAATATAAAAGTATAATATAACTAGTGGAAAACATAGCTCCATTGTTCAAAATCAGATGCCATAATTGCTCTGCCACAAGCTGAATAGGAGCATTAAAAACATCTCTACTGATCTGCTGGATAAGGATGTAGGCTATTTTAGCAGTTACCTAATTAACCATCTGGATAATAGGTGGCATATCATAGCATGGAGTTTTATACATGTACTTCACTGCTCTGAGATTATTAAATAGATAATAAAAGCATTTAATTGGTCAAAACTGTTGACCATGTATATTCAGGATTTTTTTAAAATTGTAAACTTTAGCTCTAATTCCCAGATCTATTTTGGTGAAGGAAAAAAATATGATAAACAAGCAGCATAAGAAAGCCTCATATGCACTGTGTTGTGTATTACTATCCTTTAACCTGTTATGCTTTGCAAAATCCCAACAGAGTTTAGTACATAGCTGATGAGTTAGGACTTTCTAAAGGTCAAGGTGCTCTTGAATAATAGTGAAATCTTTAAGAGAGCTGCTATCAATACTCTGGGTTCTCTTCAGATCATATACATCTTTTGCCTTTTATTAAAGAGGCTTACTGTCCAGGTGCAGCAAAATATATTTAGTGCTGAAGGCAACAATTACATTCAAATTTATAGTGGCTAATATACTGCTGCAGCTATACGTCTTACCTCTTGTATCTGGAATATTCATAAGACATCATAACTGTGAGAATGAAGAGCATGGTTCTTAATTTTTCATAATATAGGCACTCACGCAAATACTACACAGAAGGAAAGAGACTGTATCCTACTCTCTAAAACCATACTGTAAGCATTGATGAACACGTAGTTGTAACTGAAATGTTAGCATTATTATTGCTGTGAACCCAGTCATTGCATATTGACTTTAGTAGCATGATGTACTTCAGTGTATTTTCCAATATACCTATCAGAAGACATGAAGATTGTGTCCACATTGGCAACAGAAGACAATGGGAATGAGTTGGTAGAAAACTCAGTGATACCTCTTTAGACTATGGGTGAAATTTTGTTTTAAAAATAAGATGAAATGAGAACAAAGAATAAATAGAAAATCAGTACAAGAATAAGTAATACTCTTTCCCAGGCCTTTTCTTGCACTGCTGATTTTCTATACTGGGCTAAGTCAGGAATTTGTATTGCAGTGAAAGAGGCAAGCGGATGTTGTTGCCTTTTTTCAAGGTATGAAATGTTTATTTAAATAGTTAAAGAAGGGAAATCACAGACCTCCAGAGCTGCTTCTGAAGCAGCACATAATTCTGTTTTAGACCTTAGTCTACACATTCCTAATCTCCATTTATTTTCCTCTTCAGTGTGTGACGACAGAAGTACTGTATGTTTGATATGTTCTTCTAAATAGTTTATGTTGATGGTGAGATTGAAAAGGTCTGGATTGTGTCTGATAAAACACACCCACAGCTGTGCAAAAAACACATAGGTTTGGCATTCCTTAGAAAAGGAATGGACATGGGAAGATAGAAAGTTTAAAACAATACTTGGGAATATGCAATACCTGGAAAAATTCCAGAAAAGGTATCAAGCAGTAGGTTTGCAAGCACTTAGAAAGGAATAAGGTGGTTACTAGAAGTCAGCATGGGATTGTTAAAAAATCTTATTGCTTTTTTTTCCCCACAAAGCAACTAGATTACTAAACCAAGGAAATGCTGTGGATGTTGTACATAGACTTCAGTAAGGCATTTTATACAGTTGCACATAGGCTCCTTCTTGATAAAATGGAACAATGTGGGATTGTTTTATCAACCGAATGGATTTACAGTTGGCTGAACCATACCCAAGTCGTGGTCCTTAATGGACCCATGTCTGCATGGAAGGAGGTATGCAGTGGGGTACCTTGGGGTTCTGGGCCCAGTGCTTTTCAATATTTTGATAAATAATTTAGACAAGGGGATGGAAGAGATGCTCATCAGATTAGCAGATATCACAAAGCTGGGGGTGGGGGGTATTGCTCAGAAGACAGACTCAAGATTTAAAAGGATTTTGATGGACTAAATCTGAAGAATGGTTTAAAGAACTGGGTATAATTAGCCTAAAAAAGAGAGGGCTAAGGGGAGACATGATAGCAGTCTTCCAATACTTCCAATATTTTGTTTGTTTGTTTGGTTATGAAACAAATTTATATGGCCACTCAGCTATCCAGTGAAACTTTGGTAGGGGTTTGGGGGAAGCAAAAAAATATATATAAATACATGAAGGCTTCATAGGGAAGAGGTGTGGATTTTTTCTTCATGGTGCTTAAGGGTTGAACAAGAACCAGTGGGTGGAAGCTTTACAGAAAGAAATCCAAACTTGAGATAAGAAGAAGTTACCTGATTGTAAGAGCAGTAGAAAACCTGCCATCAGTGGAGGTTTTCAAAGAAAGGTTGGACAGCCAATTGTCTGGGATGGCCTGAGGATTCCTGCCCTGGGCAAAGGGTTGGACTAGAAGACCTCCAAGATCTCTATGATGCTATGATTTCTACTGCATATTTCTTGGATTATCAAGAAGGGAATTGTAATATTAGATGTTTTTATTATTGTTTTTATTGTAAACCACCCAGAGTCCCCCCATCAGGGGAGATGGGTGATAATAACAATTTAATTAAAAAAAAATATATAGGGACAGTAATATTACAGTAATGCAGTAATATTACTACACCGAAAAAGCTGCACATTGCGCTTTTTCCGATCTTATCTGCTAAATAGATTGAGAAAAGGATCCATAAAATTTATTTGGCACTTAGAATGAGCATTAGTATTGGACCATTTCTAATGCAAATTTTAGTTAAGTGGTATTATTGCTATCCAGGAGAGGGCATGAATTCCAGCTTCATTTATTTCTTTGACCTCTTCTGTGTTTGATCTGCAGGTCTTTTTTCAATCTGAATCTCACTGAGTGTGGGATAAATGTCTTTTTATGATCTACTTCTCCCCACCTACGTTAGCAAGTCTGGATCTCCTATTGTTTTGCTTTTCAAAGGGGAAGTACTATTTCCAAAATAGTCTTACACATTTGAAGCACAATTTTAAGTGCTTCAAAAATATATGATATATAGGTTTATGTTTTCCTGTATCTTACATCTAATTGTATAAAATGTAGGTAATGTATTAAAATTGCCTCTTTTTTGTTTTTGTAAGATCATCTTGTATTTTATGCAAATTTTTATGCATTCCTATGTTTAAAGGTAATCATGTAAAGATCTAATCAAGCTAGATACTTTAATGTACTGAAATGCTACTATAACACATGAGCCTACACAAGTTGCTTACTTCTAATGGAGAAAGAAATATTCAAAATGTTCAGGCAAAAATAACTTCTAAAATAAGCATTGCTAGGCATTCTATGGGTATAACTGACCAGCTGTGCATGGAACATAAATGAGAATCAAAGAAGATTGTACAATTTTCTCTCTGTGCAAAGAAAATGCTAGTATATTAGCCTGATGCATGTTGGAATGATTTCTCCCATTGCCTTCAGCAAAGCCTGTTTGTCCAAAGAACTGGGAAGATTTACCATTAATGGAATCACAGTGGAGGGCAGAGGGAAAGTCAGAGTATAAAATCTTACAATATGCTGATGGTATCTTATGTTTTACTGATAAAACACAAATATATATTCCTAATCATATTGCATTAATACTTGAGTTTGGGATCCTCTCTAGTTACTTTATAATTTGGAATAAATCAAACTTGATGAGGCTGGGGACTTCTGGTGGGACATGGCGGACTGAACAGCTATGCCCGTGGGCTTAGTGGGCAGAACTGACAATGCAGCATTTTTTTCGGGCTCAGGCAGGTTTTTCCTGAAGCCCAGGAGTGTTTTTCCAGGAAAGGAAAACACTTGGAATCACCCCATCTGTCCTCCAGACAGTGGCTTCAAGCCAGAAGATCACAAACAGAGTTCACACTCAACTGGTAAGAGTAGCCGGGAGGCTGGGACATCACCATTTTCCAAGCCGCGCTATAGCCTTAAAGGGACATTAAGACTGGCCACCCCATTTCTAAATCACCCAATTTATATATATTTTTAAAGTATATGTACCCTAAGAGAGGCTTTCTATAGCAAGGAGAAGCAGTTCTCTTGGTGCGTATCATTATTTTTGGGATTAATTTTTTTTAAAAAAATCTTTTTAAGTTTTGGCTTGTTTTCCACCTAAATATTAAGAAGGATTGAGAGGAAATAATTGTCTCCCTGTTATTATTTTTGTACTAAATTTGAAGATATTAGCATTTTCCTACACATTGAATTGGCTGTTTTGAACTTTCAGTTTTCTGCTTCTACTTTCGCTGGGGAACTGTCTGCTTATCACTTTCACTTGTGTAAACACATTCCAAAATTCATTCATATCTTTGACTTTCACTGGTTAAGCTCCTAGGGGGTGCCATAATCTACTGCTTGAGGCATGGAGTCCCTTAAACAAACTTTCTCTGACTTCCACCAAGATTTCAAACAGATTCTTTCTGATTCTTACCAAGTTTTTATGCAAGGCATTCGGGACATTGTGGAAAATATGAGCTTTAAAATGTGTCACTTGGATGGGGATGTCGTGGATGAAATTGAATTTAACAGTGACAGAAATGTCTCTTTGATCTCTGTTGAAATGCTGGATGAAGATTGGATAGTTGAGTTGAAGAAATCAAAGGGAAAGCTTGAGTTGCAAGCCACAACTGAAATTGATCTTATGGAATGCCATGGAAAAGAAGGGGTTATTACGTATGGGAGGTTTCCTGAAAAGAAGTTGGAGTTTTTGAGGGGGGCAGTTGGGCTGTTTGATTTCTATAAGAAGAAAGCTCTGTGTGCATTGTGGGGACATGTAAAGGCTTTGGTCTATTTTGAAGTGGGATAAGCATTTAAGAATATTTATCTGGATTGCTTTTAGGGGTTGGCTGATTTCATTTATCTTTAATGATTTGGATTAAGATTACTAAGGTATAAAAATATTTGGTTTTGGGTTTAATATGATTAAGATTATTAAAATTGTTGTATTATCAAGTATAATGGTAGACAATTTATATGCTTTTTAGTTTGATCTTTATTATAGTAGACAGGAATGTGTAGAATAGTAGTAGGAAGGAAATAAGTAAATGTTATCCTTGAGGGGGTAGTTGATTAGGAGGTGTCTGTGTGTGTATGTATGTATGTATGTATTTCTTTTAATGTAAGGGGTGGAGCAACTGTATTTAGTGATTTTTATAATGTGCCAGTGGAATGATTTATAGAAATAATGTGATTTTGGTTTAATATAGAGTAAGGGATTGATTATAGAAAATTGTTGTATATCCTTGCTGTTAAAAGTTGGAAGTCACCTCTTTTTGTAACTCTAAATTTTTTTTTTTCTCTTGTGTTTTCACACTTTTTTTAGTTTTTTCTTTTTCTTTGTAGTTTTTTGTTTTTCTGTAGCTTGAAACTTAATAAAATTCTTATAAAAAAAGACTTGATGAGGCTGGGTCACAGTAATTATTTAGGAAATAGGATTGAGGCTTTCTGATAGATTCTAACTCCTTTATCTTGATAATAAGGCTTCCCAGGAAGCTTCCTTACCCGGTAAATTTGGATGTAACTCCTCTTTTGATGCAAATGAAAGAAGATCTAGACAGATGGTTTAGAATTCCTTTGAGTATTTGCAGTAAGATAAATGTGATTAAGATGAATTGAACTCCAAGGTTGATTTACATTGTGAGATGCCTTTCCACTTTTATTTCATAACATTATTTTGAATGAATGTAGAAGACACTCAATAAATTTCTTTGGCAAGGACATCTTGTGAACTTTCTGTTGCACAAGTTACCGATACCTATTGAGAAAGGGGGATTTAACGTGCTATACTTTCAGGGCATTTATCCTGGCTTTAGATGTTAAAAATAACATCTAAATATGATTTGGGGGATGAGAGTAAACTGATGAAGCTATTTTTAAAACTCTTGAAGAATTAAATAACAAGCTTCAGAGTCCTTCTTTATTTGCTTAAATAACTTAATTATTTACTATTCAGTTTATCTGGTCCAGATCCTATTGCTTCTGAAGTTTCACAGTAGTTAGAGGTTTTTAAGAAACTAACTGTGGTTCCTAAGCCAGGAACCCTTTTTTATGTGGAGTTGAAGGAAGTGGATTAAGCTGGCATTATTTATGTGATCTCTTGAATAATAAGCTTCCAATGGAGAGTTTTTTCACAACTGTGTAATTAATTTAATATGTTAATATGATCTTAATTTAACACAAGAAAAATGTTTCAACACAATAAATATGCTTCATGGATATCAGATGCTTTAGAAATGTTTAATAATGTTTAATAATAATTAGTTAAAATTACATTTGTTTGGAGATGTAGCTCTGGAGTTGGGATATTAATGCTTATGAATTTGTTTTTGTCCTATGTCACATTTGGGGCAGATGTGATCAACAAAATAGTTGATATGCTGTTCTTGGTTATATCCTTGGAACTTGTAATTTACGAAGATAGCAAGAACTGTAAATTTTGGGGGCATGAAGTTTGGATAAAAAAAGTATCATATTACATGAAATCAACTCCTGATCTACAACAATGGATTTTTGATTATCTGTCAACATTTGAATTCATTTTTTTAAAGGGTGGGGGCAAGGAAAAAGACTTTCAAACAATATGGTTAATTTTAGGTGAGTGGGGTTCTCTTTATGGAAATAATTTCCCTAAACCTTCCCCCTCTTCCCCCTACTTTTTTTGTAGTTGATTGAAGTTGCATTACTTCATCAACACTATTGAATGCATGCATATTATCCTTTTGTTAGTTTGGCACAATAAAATAAGGCCACAAAAACCAAAAATCTGTAAGCAGATAAGATTTTCTTTGGTGTCGGGATAAAACTAAAAAAGGAAAGGTCAGAGTTGTTTCCATTTCTGGGGGAAGAGGAATACAGACATGTTTCTCTGCTCTTCTTTTCACTGGAAGAAGCAAAAAGCCTTAATACATCATAGTTGTCCATTTGGGTTCAGCTAGGCAGACAATGGGAAATCTCTGAATTACATGCTGCTTGGAGGAGAAGGAAGAGGAAAAGGCAGGTTGGACAGGAATAAATCTGATTGGAATTATTCAAAAGGGATTTTGAATAATACTACTTACAATATTTGTATGTTTTGTCTCATAGATCAACTTTCCTCTCCAGTGTCAAAGCCTCACTTGGATCTACATTCTGTACACACACATATAGCTTCTATTCGAACAACCAAACAGCAAGATCTTCAGACCACTGTTGATTTGGCTTTCACTGTACTGTGAAACTGTTGATTTTATACTGTTATTGTTCATAAAAATCAACTTTTGTTTGAATAGTTAAGTTTCCAGAGATGCACTGTGCATTCTCTTAGCTCTCTGCCAACATCATGGCACTGTAACGACAACAACAGGGACGAAGACAAATTTTATCCAACACAGAGGCACATTATCTGCTGAATGTCTGCCAGATGCTAAGCAAAACTTTATAGCCTCCTCAAATTATTTCTAGACTACATTGACAAAAATTGGGCTTCTGTGTTTTACTACATACAATCCAGAGAAAAGAAAACAGTCAGAATTTAATGCTGTGAGACAAATTTAACACAACACAGTTGGAAAGAAGAAGAAAAAGAAAAAAAGAACCCTTCATACGTTGAGATCCTGTCACTAGGATTTCCAAAGGTAGAAAATCTGTTGGATTGTATTTGCTTTTATCCATTCCCAAAATGCAGCTATACTGAATGCGAAAAGCCATAGGCAATGGGCATCATGTGGAGCCAGACTATGCAAGCAACAATACTCGGCTGCTTTCTCGGTAAAAGAAGAAAGAAGAATATCTCCAAACTAGTTAATGTAAAGTGTGAAATTTTAAATGGAATGTTCACTATTCTACAATCCTGAAACTCTTGAATTGTACTATTTGTATGTGTATTGGCTCTGAAAATGCAATGGTTTTCAGCAAATTGGTACCCAAACAGAGATAGAAGAACAGACATGTTCTTCACTGAATTGTGATTAGGCTTACTGAATTCCTCTGATAAACATGAGACCATGTACAAATAAGTTTCATTAGTATCTAATTTTCAAAGGGTCATTATTATTTTGTGTTACCTTGGGTATTACACATTGGTAGTTGAGTACAATGTATTATGCACCATACTTTTCAGTGGAACTTGCTTCCATACAGGCAACTTAATTCATCAAGAAAACTGTGTGAACAGATGCAGTCAGCACAGATGGACTTGCCATATAGAACATATTATTGGGTCTTGGGTGATGATGACTAATTGCTACCTTGCAAGAGAGCTAGATCAGAGGAGATATTCAGAAAGATCTGTCTAGATCAGGTGTTCTATTACCTACGCTCAGTTCAGCAGAACAAAGCCTACTGGATCTTCTTCCCTTGGCAACTCAGACAGACAAGAAAATGATACAGCTGTGTAGAAATTCTCCAAATTTGATTCTGCTGATTTCTGGTCGAGAAGAGAATGAAATGATTCTGCTGTCACAAATGCAAGATCCTTTATGTTGTATGCTGAAGGGATTTAGTGCACTAGGGGTCCATAGTGTTCCCTCACCAGTGTTGCAGCATCTGGATGCACAGTGCCCCGATCACAGATCTGTTTAGCTGCCACTAGTTGCACTGGAGGACTGCAAGTATGAGCCCTAAGATGCTGTGGAATGAGAGTGGTGCTTAACTACTGCATTCAGTGACAGGGGAGAAGAATTTTCATCCATGCAAGATGTCTAGTTTGGATATCATGGAAAAATGTAGATTTCCACCTCAACCAGTGCCTTAAGGCTACAGAAGGATTTATGTTATTTGTTTATTGTATTTTTAACCTGCCCAGTTTTTCACTGAGGGCTTCTGATACAGGAGCTCATGTGATTAGTCATTAGGCTGCTGGGATATGAATGGGGAGACTCAGGTTCTATTGGGTGACTTTGGGGCAGTCTTCTTCAGTCCCACCTACCACACTGGATTTACTGTTGTGAGAAGTAGAGAGGACGAGGAGGAAGCACTACGTATGCCCCTGACTGAAAGATGGGATATAAATCAAATCAAGTCAAATAAAATTGTATAAATAAATATAGATTTCTGAGTAGGCTTTAAATACACTGAGACACAAGTGTGCTGTTTTAATGTGATTTACACAGAAAACTCTACAATGTCCTTGATAAAACTTCTGGAGGTTGCACAGCCTTAGAAATTTAGTTAACCCCAACTAAATGTTTTCCTCATGTTGTATCCTCCTTTTCAAACACTGCGTTTAATTGTGCATTTGAGAATATTGAAAATTGCTTTTCAGAAATGCTCAGCTATTTCTAGTCATGAAAATCTGACTTATTCTCCTTGTTTAAAGGTTAATTTAAACCAAACATAATCACACCTCTCCTAATTAGCTTCAGAAGCTCTAGTACAGCTGTGATTAAAAAAAACCACCTTCAAACCAACCTACACATTATAGAATCATGATTAAAAGTACTAATTTGAAATATGCAGGAACTATCTTCACAATCTTTTTTCTTCCATTATCTGCCAACACGAGTATTGTCCTGATGAATTATATTGATATCAATATAATATCAATCTTTTATGTGCCAAATGTATATGTAAAAAAAGCTGGTATCACCACCAAACATCAGTGGCCGTATCTGGAGATGGGGAAAGGGGGTCAGATTGATGTGCCATGGTGGTTTGCTGCAAGCTGCACCCCTGTGTACATGCATCGTGATGTCCCATGAATGCAACGTGATATTAAAATACCGCTGGCTGCTGCTGCTTAGATGAGAAATGGGAAACTGTAGGCTCCAACATCTCCATGTGCCTGGTTGCTTTTAGATATCTTTCTGTGTTTATTATGGAAATCTGAATGGGAATTCTGATCATGTTCATCTAAATGTGTTTAAACTCCTTCCCGTAACTATGCCTTATTAGAGTCATACAAATGAAGAGCTTTGTATAATGCATGAAGACCCTACAATTAACTAGACTTGGGATGTTGGAGTTGGGGCTTGCATGGACATCTCACACCCTCTTCCTGATTCATGTCATAGCTGAATGCTTGCTTAGAACCCATGCAGTGATAAAACAGTAACAACTTTATGATTTTTGTACAATTGGGATGATTATGTGCTAGATTACACATGACACCTGCTCATTGTGTCTTTGCAGTATTCTTCTCCTTATGATCAGTCATGCACATTCTCAGTAAGGCACAGTGAGAATATTGGAAAACATTAGAGCATTACATTTTGAACTTTAGTGTTCTGTAAGCTGGTCCTGCAGGAAGGCTTTCTGTGGGCTTTGGATCAGTTTTGAACAAGCTAAACAAGTATTCCATCCATAAATGAAGAAAAATGTTGGCCTATTTTCAAACATCACATTGAAAGAATTGAGGGGAAAATCACTAGAAGATTTTTGAATGAAAATTTTCAGAGAACATGAATTGTTAAGTGCAAATGGTAGAAATCTGTATTACTTTTCCCTTAACATTTCATTAGAACTGTGAATTTTCAGCATTCACTGCAACCAAGAGCAAATATCAAAACCAGGTTGAACATTATGCTGGCTCAAAGATATTCTTAAACAAAACCCTGGAACAAAACCCTCACTCCAGTAATTGATTAATATGTTATTATATGTAAACCTGACTGACTTCCAGGGGATGTGGAGAATGAGACAGCCAGAGTTTACATGAGCTTTTTAGTCTTAAATTTTATTATATTTACCTTCTTTTGGAGCATAATCTCTGAAGCAAATTATTTATGAAACTTTATGTTGGGTTGCACAGAGGGAGGATAGAGTAAAGGAAACAGAAAGCCTTGTAAATTATCTGAAACCCCTGGAAATAAACCTAGTTATGGTACTGTATCGGCATATCTGAAGGTTATACCATAATGTGTGAGCTTTAACACTGTTTGAAGATTACCCCTGAACATAAAGAAATTGGAAGGTTGTGAGATTTGCTATATAAATTAGACAATGTTCCAGCAATATTACAAAAAGACAATTTGCAATTTCAAACTACACTTTTAAAGTAATAGCCCCCTCTTTGTACTTTGAACTTCTGTAAGCACTTACTGAAAGCTGTTTACAAACTGAGCTATGAAGGAAAGGCTCAGGTGCTAAAATGATGGTCCTCACTAGAGATGGCTACAAACAAAAGGGGTTATGCCCAGTAAATGAAGATGTTGATGTGTACATTAAATCTCAAAAAAGTCAAGAGTTACTGACTTTTTCTCCAGAGGTGTAACCCCAATAAACTGGTGACCAGGGCAGTGACAAAAAAGAAAATGGAAAGGAAAGCAACACACCATCTTGGACAGATATTACCAACATCATAGATAAGAAGACCTCTAATATTCCAAATATTGCTGAGGAAATAGCTATTGCTGGTGATTGGACTTCTGGAGAAGAAATGGCGAACTGAAGATGGCTCCTGTCCTGTTCAGACTATGAGATGGCCAGGCAGAATTACTATTAAGTTATTTATTTATAGTAACTATTTACAACAGCAAAAAGTACTTGTAATAGATTAGGCAATGCAATTCAATCAAGTCCACCCAGGCAGTAAAGGACAACCTTTGCAGATTCAGGTTGTGGCAAAACAGTGAGGCAGAACTTAGCTAGTTCTCTTATCGATGCTGCAAGACTTGATGGAGCTAGAGTGCATGGCAAAGAGGTGGTACCTGCAACTAATGAATGCTAAGCTGGCAATTATCAACTTCCCAAAACTGAGAGGCTTCCCCTCAACGTTGGAATGAAGGTTGCATTTGATGCACCTTTTTCAAACTTTCACCCCACTTAGACTTGTTTCAGGTGATATCTTAAAGGTGGAATACTTGTATTACAATGGTGTGGCAGCAAGAGCAATGGTAATTTTTGTCTCTGTTAATATGGCACAAATGGTTTATCAATTTAAATACCCCCTTCAGGCAAGAGGGCTTGGAGTAACTAGGTGTTTTAAGAACATTTCTGTAACCCCTTTAGATAAACCTAATTTACACCAGCCAATAGTAGACAGGAATTTCTTACCTGAAGAAATAGAGCTTATAAATATTTTTAATTATTTGCCCCCTTCGAAACAAAATTGTATCATAGTTAAATTGTCCTGGTTGAGAGAGGAGTTGATTAATAAACAGGTACAGTCACCATCTATAACTTCACCCCTTCCTAACCTTAAAAGCTCTGAAAAGGAGGGATCAATCCATGAGACAGTGGCAAATGTAAAAGAAGGGGAGGAGAACATAGGTAAGACCTGCAACATGGGACAATGCAGCCAAAAACATAATGAACATCCTCTTCAGAAAGATAATGTAGACCTTACAATCTCAACAGGGAAACAGATTCAGGCAATAGCAGAGATTAACCTCTTATATGAAAACAGTATACATGCCTTCCCTTTCCAAGGGACAGCAAATAATATGGCTCCTTCCCATAGAGATCCAGGACCCTTGCATCACCTGCATTGAATTTTTCAAGATCCAATCACAATGGTATCCTGCAGGCAGGAGATCCAAACTTGCCCCTTGGATTTAATAAGCAAACAAATGTGGTCAGACTAAATATCTCAGATGAAATAACATCATGCCCAGATCCAGTGACTAATCCTACTCCAAGACATGAAATTACTGGTAGTCAAAGAATAAATAAAAATAAACCATATAAATGAATGCTGTAATTCAGGAAAGAAAGTTATTAGAACCCACCAACAATCTTTGAGCAGGTGGGAAAGATAATACAGGATTTACACTCATTCCTCCTTTAAATCCTTTGTACATTTTTTCCCCCGCACCTCTTCCTGTGTAGCAACATTTTGGTCTTCCTCTTCCCAGGCTTTCCTCAAACCATTCACTAACAGTCACTGCAAATTTACATTCTCTGCATTCCTGCTCTAAGAATCTACATGAGAATCTCCTGTCACTTATAAAACTCTGTCACACTCTGCAGTTCCAAAAGCTTTAGGGGGAGAATAAATGCCTGTCAACAGCTGCTCTAAGAAAAAACAAAAAAAAGAAAAAAAAGAAAAAAATCTTACTGTAAGAGATCTAATTACAGGTTGTTGATATAATATCTAGTTCAGCTGCACAGTATATAGTTTTCCTACAAGAGGCACGTTGCCTAAGACAACATGTGAAAATCTGTATGGGCATTAAATACCTTGAATATATATCTCAAAAATGAATGAAAAATGTAATCACAATGTATGTTAATAAGACTTGGGCTTCACAACAATTTTAATTGCCTTCATAGGCTTAGCATTCTGATGCTTCTCAGCAACTGACAAAAACAGGGATCCAAATTCAATTATCTCATTGTACATTAACATGCTTTGACAAACATGACAAAAGCCTGATTAATGACAGAAGTGAAACAGTGTAATACTATTTGTAGAAATTCTGAACTGAATTGCTAAAATTTTGATACAAAGTATACATATTTAGTGTAGTTGTGGTAATATTGCTAATAAATTCAACATACGTATTATGACATCTTTTTTCTGGCTTCTCCAGAAATGATGCCTAGTATGTGTGGTTTTCATCACATGAAAATCAGGCTGCTTATGTGCTTTTCAAGGTATCTCATGTTCAAGACCTGTTTTTAGGTAGGACTCTTGGAGAATTTCTGCCAGACAAGACCAGGCTAGATGGTCTCACTCAACAGAAGGCACTTCCCTATTCATATGCTTGCTCATTCTCTGGTGGGTTATTTTTTTAAATAAGGAATGAAGATATTATTATTATTATTATTATTATTATTATTATTATTATTATTGGTAGTAGTAGTAGTAGTAGTTATATAATTGTACTTCTACATTTCTGGTTTATTGCTTTTGCAATCTGCTTATATTCATTTTGATAAAATAACCATGAAAGCACTTATAACTGCATACATACATTTAGGTGTAAAGATGTACATACAAACATACAGTTAGGTGATAAGGAATGAGATATTGTTACCAAGGCCTCCCTCTCCAGTTAGGGCTACAACTGGCACTTAGCTGAAGCTGGGCAAGGGCTCCTGTGGCCAATAACAGGAAGAGAACACGGGCAGCTGAGTGTGTGAAATTCCGGCAGGATTCCTAACTTATCCCTACAGCCGAACTTTACTTACCATCACCTCTAGAGCAGGGCTTCTGTTCATAGCCAAGTTGTCTCAGAGGCTCATTGCCATTCCCCTCTCTGGCCTTAATGGCTGCTGAAGAACCTAAAACTCTGGATGATAAATCTCAGACAGGGCCATGTTCTCTTCACCCCACCAGGTTTTAGAGACATACAGTATATCAGGTCTACTTGTTTGTCCATATCTCTCACCCAGAATCCAGGTCCCCAGCAAGAACTAGGAACCACTAGGCCTGTAGGAAAATAGTTACCTGGGCAGATCCTCTGTGACAGCCTCCCTTCCAGTTGCCAGGATCCCTGATAGGACTTTCTTCTACTCCCATCCATGTCCTCTGCTACTTTTACAAGTCTCTGTCTTTCAGGTCCATGATGCACCCTTCTCTCTCTAACTCTCTTATAATTTTCTCTCACCCTTTTCTTCTACATCTTTCACATTGCTTAGGCCAATCTCCAAGAATCCTCTGCACCACTCACCACTCACATTGTTTTTGCTGGCCTTGGCTGTTGTCCTGGCTTCTGAAGGCTAGGACTCCAACTCATTAGACTGATTGCCAAATTTGGAAGTGGCATATTACATATTATCATCTAAAGAGGCTCTCCCTCAAATCCACATGAAATAAGTGGAGAAATGTATATTGCTGTTTGAAGAGGGCCCCATTTCTATAATTTGGAATATAAAAGTACTTGAATGCTCCAGTGAGTGAAATGCATGTCCCTAAGAAGAAGGAGCAGTTGAATTGCTTCTTGGAAAAATCTTAAACGCAGAGATGTATGTTATGTAATTATGTTAGCAGAACATCAGAATTCTGAGCTGGACCTGTTATACTGTATTTGTTTAAAATATCTCTTTTTTTGATATTACTGAGAAATTCTGCTCTAATTTCAACATTATGTATTCTAGGCATTTTATGCCAGTAACTGACATGCATTGACTCTCAAGGGTAGGTTCTTTCCATTGGAGCTGTGTTACAGAAATGACAATTTTATCTTCAGCTAATAAAAGTTTTAATACTAGTTTTACTGTTTGGCAGGAGAAGGGTGGGTGGGTACTGAATTACTTTTTTCCCTTTCACAACAGCTTCAGGATGCTGAGCCATTAGGAATTAATGTTAAATATTCCACACTAGTCACTTCATCAAGACAGCAGGTATTCTTTTCAAAGAGAATTTCTCTAATGTTGTTTTTCACTAACTTTTCTTTTGCCTCTTCAAACCTAAGGCAAAAAGGAAGGGGGAAAAAAAAAGTGATGTCACACAAATAATACCAGACACAGGGATGCTTCAATTGGAAATGTGAATTTATGGACTTAAAATAAATGCGTGCACATATGTTGCAGCTGGAGTTTCAGGAAGAAAGGTTTAACAGTAGGAAAGAGGTCATCTATAATGTATAAGGAAGCTCTCTTCTGAAACTTGCATCATTTTATATTCTATTCCACATTGCTGGAAATCTTTTTCTTTCAGATCTGCATGATTGATCTCTGTTCAGATCATCTGCTCTCTGTCAATATGCAGAACACCCACCGATATCAATGGGAGTGCTATAAAAAGAGGCATAAAGAATCAGAGAAGAATTTTACGGTGACCTAATTTCAGGATTCCCTCCCCCTTCCCAGGCCAACAGCATTCTTCTTCAAACTGGAATATAGCATAGGGATATTGGGATGCCAAAAGACAAAGCATACTCTATTTGGTAGCAATTTCAAGAAATCATTGACAGAAGCCTGATGCCAGTGTTCAGTAGTTAATAAGACAGTTTTTAGACTGCTATTTTTTCTCTCTGTTAACCTATGAAGGATTTATTCATTAACATTGCTTAAGTATTACACACACTCACACATTCTTACTCTTGAAATTCCACTATACTACTGCCCAAGTAATTCAAGGGGTATTGGAGAAGATGGGGTATTTGGTATGGTGGTTGCATGCTTTCTAGAAGTTATTGAAAATAGAGGTCTCCTGGAGAGAATTCAGAGAAGGAAATTACAGTCTTTGTTTGGATGATAGATATTGGGTATTGTGTTGATTTATTGCATGCATTTATATAGTATATGTTATTTATTTATGATTAAATTTTAATTTTATTTTCTTTTAGCTAAGTTACCATGCACTTTGTTTATTTTATTATATGTTTCTGCTGTAAACCGAGATCTGGACTAGACTGAAGTGGTATACAAATGTGATGGATGAGTGGATGAAGAGAATAAATATCTCTTCTGAATCACAGCTGCTCAGAGGATGGGGTCTAATGGAATCTGCCCTCCGCCTATGCCAGAGAAGGGGTGTAGCAAAATCTTCCTCTCCTTAGGGTCAATGAGGGTTCATAGGCATCCTGCTACATTCAACCTATGTCTGCAGAGATGTAATAATTAGAATTCTAGCCCCACATTTTTCTGAACATTTGTATCCTGAAGTCTCTACCTGATTGTTACCTTACCTTCCTGGCTTCATTACAGCCACAATCACTGAGGCTGCTAATCTATAGGCTAAAAGCTTATTCTTCAAATTACTCTTTCAGGAGGATTGGAATTTGTCCTGTAAAATCAGCCATATTGATCCCACTTAAAAATTTAAAAAAGTATCCTCCCCCCTCAATTGTCCAACAATGAAATAATAAACTATTTTAAAAGGTAGCCTTCATCTCAACAAACATTTTATGTTCCCTTAGCCCCCCCCCCATTTTCAACATGTCATGTGAGCCAGCTTTTCTTAAACCAAAAATTCTAACTAAGTTAAAAAAATGTCTAATGGGATTTGTGCATGCTTATGTTTGATTCAGCTTGGTAACATTATAAGGAGCAAACGTTGTGACCCCAGACAGGTAGATTTCAGTCATAGAAAAACAGGCAGGATTTAATGAAATTGATTAAAATTGCTAGTGTGACAGGGAGATTGGAAATAATAAGCACTACATTATGTTTAAATTTAAAACCATTGTGGGAAGGAAGGAAGGGGAAGGGGAAGGGGAAGGGGGAGAGAAACAGTGTAGGGAAAGCATGCAGGACATGGCTTCTGGAATTCTTTCCAAGCCCCTTGACTAGCAGTGGCCATAGGATGCATCTGTTCTTTTGTGTAACGAAGTAATACGTAGTGCATTTGTGTGTGTGTGAGTGTGTGTGTATTTCTGCTTCTCCACTGTGGTACTTCTGTTTGGGCTTACCTGTATGTAATATATGGATTGAGAATCATAGGGCATGCTGCATGTGCTCCATTATGGGGTCACATGACCAAGCATCAGAGAAGGAGGTGCACAGAATCCCCACTCATACATAAAATGGAACACTTGACAGTATTCTGAGCCACTATCCCACTGCCTCTCCCACAGGGGTACGTTAGGGATTTTTTCCCCCATAGCCTCAAGCAGACCTGGCCAATGTTTGAACTCAAATTTGGGAGGGGGAGGGAGGGACAGAAGGAAGGCTGAAGACCTGTCCCCTGTCTTCTTGCTGGTCTAAATATTGGGGGTCCCTGTATCACTTCATTGATTTCTTTGGCATAGTCCACAGAAAAAAGAGCAGCTCACCTGATGTTGCTGTTTGTTTTCAAACAAAGCATCTTGAGTAAACACCAAGCCGGTTGTGCATTTTATTCTTACTGCTACCTTGATGGAATCGGGAAGTCAACATGCACTAACATCAGACAAATGTTCTGCAGTCTTTTCAAGTTGGCAACAGTAGCAGGGGCATAATAAATCACTGGAACAAATTGTCAACTTAGTAATGTGGCCAGTGCTGTGCTGCTTCTCATTAAATCCAAGAGCAGTTGAGGAAAAACCACTGTTGCTGCTGAATCCAGCATTCTTAATGAGATATGTCACCATAATTATTTTGCTCCCCAAGCATGTGGTCTGTCATTTGACTTGCTAAAAAAAAAGAGAAAAAGGCGTACAAAGAAGTAGTTTAGCTAGTGTCTGGTGAGTTGAGGGGCTCTGAATTTACGATTTTTCTGATGTAATTTCAAGTGACCTTCTCAGTGTGGCTGGGCTTTGGACATATCTATTGTTATTAGTAATAAAGCCTGGTGTGTTTTAGTGAAACTTAAACACAATTGGTAAATCTTTTCATTATGCCCTAGGATACATGGCCAAATTGAGTGCTTCAAGAATGTCAGTCTCAAAATAGTGTGCCTTAATAAAGTTTCTTTGACACATCGGAGCAAAAATTCTCTTAAGACATGCCACATCCATCAGTCATTTCAAGTTTGCAAGTAAATGCCTTGGATTATCATCTTCCTATAATGTGCTTTCAGTGACACCAAAAGAAAAGGCTGGCAGAGTTATGTTTACCAGATTTCATCCTGTCATTCATTAGGCAGGTTCACCAGGCTAATTAATCACGGAACTAAATATATTACTGAGTAGGCAGCAAAGAAATTGGAGTCCTTACTGTAGTAGTATGGAGCTCACTTTCCCTATAAATATTCTCCAATAATTATAATTACTGAAGAAGGGGAAATACTCCCCAAACTTTGTCCCCAAAGTGATGTTTGAAAGTGTGGAAATATGTATAAGAAATGAAGATGACTGAAAATGAGCTGTATGCATGCCCAGAAATTAATTGTACAGTTTTTCCCCCCCTAACCTGAAGGAGGGGAAAATAATATGCCCCTTTAAGAGGTAAACAGGAAATCCTCCAGCCATAAGAAAGTAATATTTTATTTATTATTTGCAAGCAAAGCAGACTAATGGCAGACTTTGGTTTGTTAGAGAATGCCTGGAAATCTCACCCTGCTAACCTTTACATGGACTTCCAAATCAGCGGTGCATATTAAGTACAGCCTCCACTTAATGAAGCTGGATCTTTATATTTTAGCACTCATTTGGAAAACCAATTAACTCTGGCTCTATTGAACAAACTCAAACAGGAAATAAATCAAGTGTTAAAACATTGGTGAAGAGCCAGACTTTCTGTAATTAGGGTACTGATGTGCCCAGGGCTGACTAGTTGTACTGAGTGTTATAGATTGACAACTTCCACTTTCCAACGCAATTTGAATTTTTAATGTCCCCTTGCTACATGGGTTGAAGTCTAGCACAAGCATAATAGGATTTTGATCTTAGGAAATGTGATCATTTGGCTTATGTTTGAAATCCATGTTCTTCATTTGAGATCCTTTTGATTTTCAATTATATTAGGGCTCTGTTTTAATTTTCTGGTTTAAGATCACGTACATTCTCCTGGGAGAAGGAATCATTGAAACAGTGATTTGGTTTCAGGTGATTCTTCCACAAATAAAGTTCTGTCCCTCCACTTCTGAGTCAGCAAAGCAATGGCCGTTTGTCTACTTCTCTTCCCTTGTTTTTTCATATCCATTTGAACATTTGCTCCTGGGATTGCAAATGTGACCCTCTACAACACCAGAGAGATTTCTGGGAAGCTGCAAAAGGAAGGCAGTGGAACTCCACATTGGGCTCTGCTGGTAGAATAAAAGTTCTGAATCCAAACCAGAATGATTTGTTTCCATGAAAACAATGCTGAGATTGCTATTTGTTAACCAATGCATGTTTCAACTAGGCTATTATTATTTTACACGATATTGCATTGCATTGCATTGCATTATATTATCTAACCATCACTGATTGGATACTAAAATATCCTGAAGAACTGGAAGCTTAAACAATTTTCTTAGCTAAATAATTTTCATTTTTGTTGCATCTTTTCCAGAAAATTTAAACCATACAGTAGCTGAATCAAGAGAAATGCACTGAAAGCTTGCAATTAAGCAATTGACAGTGAAGCCTCTTCAACAGGAAACAGCTGCCCCCAAAACATTATTTTTTAAAAAATCAGCAAGACAAGAATAACGGAAATATAGCCATAAGATGTAGGTAGCTGAATGTGAGGATCAAAGTTTGCCCTGCCTTCCTTCCTCAGTTAGTTTTCCTTTCTGCTCTTGTTCCTATTTTCTTTCTCTCCCCTTTCCCTGGGTTTTCGGTTGTTCGTTCCCTACATCCAGCGTTAAAAGGAGTTAAGTTTTCAGGGGGTTGCTTTGCTGGTTGTTGCTCAATTTTCTGAATACCATTATTTAACCCTTTACCAGTTATTCCTTGCTTGTTAAGCATGGCAGCTTTTGCCACCTGTTTAAATGAGAGATAAACTGGTTTCTACTTGCTAGGCATGAAAATTGATCTGAGATGAGGGAAGGAATACTGTATAAGCTGTGATGCTGAAAAGGCACTTCATATTTTAAAATGAAATGTTCTTATATAACTTCTCAGAAAATGTTTTATTATTTGCTATTATTGACTACTGCTGTACTCAGTACCACCCAGATACAAAATCAAAACCAATCACAGTATATGATTATGTATATACAGGTGGTCCTCCTTTAGCAACTGTTCGAACGTGTGATGGTGCTGAACAAGTGGTAGTTATGACTGGTCCTTGAAGTTCCTGCCATCACAGCATCCCTGTGGTCATGTGATTGCAATTTGCAATCTTCTCACAAACAAAGTCAATGGGGAAGCTGGCAGAAGGTCAGAAGTTGCAATCATGTGAGGTCCTCCCTTAGCAACCTGCATGGTCCTCACTTAATGATGCTTAGTGATGGAAATTCTGGTCCCAATTATCATTGTTAAGCAAGGACCACCTGTACTTAGTATATAGTGTAAGTATATACACACACATACAGACATTAAGAGTTGCCACACAATGCAATCTCTTTCTTAAATCCAAAATCAAGATATAATAACCCAGTTATTGCAAGTCATTATACTCCCATATCTGCTTATGCACAGAAATATGCACAAGTATCAGAACAAAACTTTCAGAATAAAAGGTCTTTACTTGACATAGCAATTCTTTTCTGGACTTGAATTCTAGAAAGTGAGCACCGCTATAAGAAAGAACAAAAAGAGGACAAATCTTTCCAGAGAAATGGCACATTTTCAAAATCACTATGTTTCAGAGCTCTCCAATTAGTCCTGAGATAGATATACTTGCAATTAGCTGTCCAGCAGCCCAGTCCTAGTATATCCGTTAAGATCAATGCTGCCTACTCTTACAGGATAAGATCAATGATTGCAGCCTAATCCAGTCTTTTTCAACCTTCTGACCCTGGAGGAACCCTTGAAATATTTTTCAGGCCTCGGGGAACCCTTGCACATTCAGGCTCCAATATAGGCCACAAGTTACAAAATTATTATATTGGTTTCATGTGTAGGCCTGTATAGATGCATTAACAGTGTTCTTAAACTAAAAATAAAGAATGAAACTTACCTCTTTAATGTGAAGCTGCCCAAATTTGAAATAACTTTTTCAATAAATAATGATCTCCCAGGGAACCCCTAGTGACCGCTCGTGGAAGCCTAGGGTTCCACGGAACCCTGGTTGAGAAATCCTGGCCTAATCAGTAAATGATTTCTGCCCTAGATAAATCTGAGCCTTCTAGGAACCACAGAAGTGCTGTATTGGGACTTGATTAAAATGGGTATTCTGGTGTTGTAGCCTGCTTGCATTATCCTTGTAAGCAGAGCTGGCTTTAGCCTAAGGCTGAGTAGGCCTAGGGTGCAAAGCTTAGGAAGCACCAACACCACCTCTCCTTCTGAATTATTCTAAAAATGCAAATCTTCACATGGGGGGTACCATCCATCAGTGTGGCCTAGGGGCATCATATACTCTTGAGACAGCACCGCTTACAAGGAAAAGAAAGTCTCCTGCTATTTTTTCTCACTAGTTCTCATTCAATTTGATGAAAGAGAACCTGCTTTAGAAATTATTTTGAAGGTGAAGACAACCTCAGATACATTATAGTTCATGGGTGGAATGTGATGTCCTTAGCTATCTTTTGTAATGAAATAGCCAAAGGGTGTGTGCAAATATCTCATCTTTCATTATACAGTCTTCTCTCCCAAAGCCTGCAAGCTCCCTGGCTTCTGACATTTCAGTTAAGTTCCAAGAGAAGACCCCTTGAAGGCCTTCTCCCACTATGCCTTTTCAGTAGTGATGCTTCTCCATTGCTTCGGAGGAATCCTTTTCTTAAGAAATCACTGGAGAATGTCTTATTCCCAGTCAGTTCACCAATCTGTTCACCGATTTCTATGCCTTCAAATTTGATGGAGAAGGTCAGTTTGCCATTTGTACCCTGCTGTAATTTTTAGCACTAGGATATGAAACTTCGTGAAATAAGGAATAAGCAAAGCAAAGGCAATCTGCAGTCCCAAGGCTGCGTGTGGCCTTCAGCAAAATTTCAAAGGTCCTCTGCAAAAGATCAGTCTTATAAAGGTTAACTGTCCCTTCCTTACAGCATATAGCTTGAGAGAGGATGGAGGATGTCTCAAAAAGAAAAAGAATATGTGCGAGAGAAATGAGAGTTGTCAAAAAGATACTTACAGGGGATGTCAGAGGGGGAATGGGTGTCTTTGCTCATTTTTGGGCCTGGTTCTGTTCAACCCTTCCTTTTCCCTTCCTCCCTGTGTGGCCCAAAACAGATTATCATTGAATGTGGCCCTTGAGAGAAGAAAGGTTATCTATTCCCTGTTCTATAGAGTTATGGCTTCAGTTTCTTAGCTTTTAAAAAAGAGACAATCTTTTAGGATAAAGGATGTTCCTTACAACCCTCTTCACTCTGCAGTATGGTTTAAATGGGCTGTATGTTCACAAGGAAAATATTAACATACTGAAATTAGTACATTTAAAAAATATACTGCACCTTTATTTTACAAATGAATTTTACATTAATTATGTATCCAAAACTTTCAATTTTAACAGAAAAAGTCAATAGTCAGCCCAATGTACAAGAAAATCACCTGAAAATCTATAAGGAAGTTCCTATAAAAAATCTATAAGGAAGTTTCTGTAGAAACTTTTTATCTAGAAAAAGTAATGTTGCAGATGTCCTTCTTGGTTTAGCTCTGGCCATCTTATATTTCAAGTCTATGTCTATAAATCATAGTTATAGATCTGTTTCATAGATCTTAAAAAATCACAGAATCAGAGTTGCAGGAATCCAAATTAAAGCAAACCTGAAAGAGGCTGTCCAGTCTCTGCTTGAAAATATTCAGAGAAAAGGCCACCGCTGCTTTTGTAATTTGCTCCATGGTTAAACTGCTCTTTTCCTTGGGAAGACTTTTATGACATACACCTTCCTGCATCTTCGACCCTGTACTTTGAGATAATAGAGAATAGGAATTGGACTTCTATGAGGCACCTCTTCAGGTACAGGTAATATCATACCCAACCCAGTCTTCTCTCTGTTCCCACAATCTCAGTTCTCTCAATCTCTTTTCATAGGACATACTGTAGTTTCTGGTCCTTTAATGAGCCTCAACTAATCTTCTGTATGTCTGTCCCAATTAGTCTTAGTCCTTTTTAAAGTGTGGTGCCCAGCATTGGCCACAATATCTGAAGCACACATTAGAGTGAAATTATTACTGTGGAGTCCTTGGTGCTCTCTGAGCCTTGTTGTTTTCTTGCAGACATTTCATTGCCAGACTAGGCAACATCTTCAGTGTGAAAACTGAATGAATGAAAACTGATGTTGCCTAGTCTGGCAATGAAATGTCTGCAAGAAAACAACAAGGCTCAGAGAGCACCAAGGACTCCACAGTTCAACCCTGAGCTACAAATATTCTCTTTGATTGAGATAATTACTACCTATAGTTCAGATATATTTCAAAGAAAGGGTTTTGTTTAGGTATATGGCTAAAATTCACATGTACTGTACCTTTGCATAGGCAGTTCATTTTTGCTATTGAAAAGTCTTATTTAAATTTAATAAATAATTGTTATTTTATTATTATTTATTATTTATTTAAGTTTATTTAATCTTTTAGACATTAACCAGTCCTTCAAGACAAATAACCAAACAGAGTAAAGTTTCATAATATGGCTTTGTGAAGGTGCAGCTTGTGTATCAGCCACACATTTACCTAGTGAACAAAGAACAGGTCACTGTTACATCTTTGCTTCCAACTAGTCTAGATGATATGACATGAATTTCCTATCACTGATGCAGAATGTAGGCTGGCTTCAGTTTCATTTCTAGGCATAATTCAAAGAAAGCTTCACATTCCCCTGGGCTTTTCTGTTTGTGATTTGTACACTTCCATAAATCAAGGATGCTTGGCAGGATGACTCTCATGAAGGTGAGAGTTAGGATCAGTCCTGTCATGGGGGTGTTGGGAGATGTTGACTGTGAACCACCAAATGCATTAACACCCAGAGACTGTTTGTTTCAGAGATCTATGAGGGATTTAGTGGACAAAACTGGGGTAAAATAGGATGGTTTGCAACAGTAGATAGATGGTAATAAGACCCTGATGAGGAAATGACAAAGACTGATGAATATTTGAACCTGTACAAACCCAAAACAAAGGCATTCTGGCTTTAAGCAGGACATAAAAGGTATCCAATAAATGTTTATGGGATTTTGTAAGCATAAAGAAAGGCAGAGTATGAGACTTGTGTTTGGTTTAAGCCAGCCCAAGATTTTCCCAAGTGGATTCTTTTGAACACAAGGACATGCAGCACAGGACCTGAGAAGGTGGTTGGAGGAAATGTGGCTGTTTCCCCAAAAGGGAACACTAATATAAACTGGAGAAAAATCTTGTAAGTTTAACTTTGTTTAATGGAATCAGCGGATGGTAGCCAATTCTTGCCTGGACCCAAAAAGGTGAGTGTGTGTAGATCTCCTGGTAGGAAAGCCAGCTGAGCCTCACCCACTTCACTTTGGCTCCTTTGTCCCATAATATGGCATGTAACGAGCAAAAGGGAGATAATATTTAGAAAAAACTGAGTCTCCAAATCGAGGATTAGGTGACAGGAGATCATAGTTCCTGAAACAATATTTTTGTTTATTTTTGACTGAACCAAACTGAACTTTATACTGATAATCAATCATTTTTGGTGTATTAAAAGGATGCCACCTATTAGCATGCATATATAAACATCTACTTAGATATGACACAGAGACAGAACAAACAAAAAAGGTATATGATAAAATGGATGCAAAATTTTAAAGAAACATTTACAACACAACAATGAATTATGTAAATCTGTAAGATTTACACCAAGTTATAACCTAAAGGAAAACTGGTCCAAAATGTTCTACAGATGGTATATAGCCCCATCAATAATATATAAGATAGATAAATTATACAATAATAGATGTTGGAAATGCCATGAAACAGAAGGAACATTTTAAAAACATATGGTGGACATGTAAAAACCAAAAGTACTGGAAAGACATATATAGTACAATGCAGAAAATTTTGGAATTTAGATTTGAAATGAAATCACTTTTTTTTAAAACTAGGCATATCTGAGAAAAAAAAATCAACAAGAAACATCATATGATATATGCTTACAGCAGCAAGAATAAATTTTACTCAGCATTGGAAGAAAGACACAATTTCAACAATATCTGATTGGGAACTTAAAAGTTGGAGAATATGCAGCAATGGCAAAACTAGTACTCAGTAGAAGTTCAAGCAAGAATGGTTCCCATACACCCAACACATTATACAGCACAGCAGATATAATCACCTACAGTTTGGCTTCTAAGGGGGCCTAAATGTGTACAAATATTGCAAATCAGCAGATGTATAAAAAGGGGGAAGTCAGAAACTTAATAGTTCTTTTTTATTTATTTTTTTCTTTTCCTTTTTTGGTATTTTATTTTTTGTTAAATTTGCTTTTTTCACCTATTTTCCTTTCATTAACATGTATGTATGTATGCATGCATGCATGCATATACACATAGACACTCAGAGCCACATCCATCAAGTAGCTACGTTTGTGTGTATCTGTCTCTGTCTCTGTCTCCATCACTGTCAATCTCAATCTCAATCTCAGTCTCAATCTCAGTCTCAGTCTCTGTATCTTCTCTACTTCCAATACTCTTAAGTTATATAAATAACAGAATGTCAAATATTTGTAATTATATCATGTAAACATAATTGTATTGAAATAACACAATGTATCAAGAATTATAAGAAGGAAAACATCGTTGGGTGCCCTTGGTCTAATTTGCACTGTACCTAAATTAAAGAGAATGGTATATATCAATAGAAGTTTTTTTGCAGCTGCAGTTATAGACATTTTATGTTACAGTGGATACATTATCGGTTGATGTCATTGTAATGTTATATGTAGTATCATGTGTCTATTATTCTCCATTCTTTGTTCTTATTTTTTTTCCTGGAATGTATTTTTTTGATCACAGATCTCAAAACATTTCTGTGGAACTATTAGCCATGAATTTTCATTTTGGAGAATTAGATGTTCAAGGTCTTCAAGAAATTTAGCAGAGGAAAAAAGAAATGAAAAATATACTTTTCAAAGTCTCTTCAAATGCTATTGTTTGTAAGAAAATATTTGTCTACAAACATGAGTACTCAGTCAGTTATATAACATGTATGTGCTTGTGATGGTTGATTTTTTTTTTAAATGGGTGGAGCCATATCCTTGCCTTTAGTATAGGCTGTTTGTGAAGCTCACAAGTCCACATGAAACTCTGTATTCCCCATTGGGAGTGTAGTAGGAAACCACGGGAAGAGATATGACCACACAATAAGAGGTATGACTACACAAAATTACATGCAAAATTTACAGGAAGCAACATTTTTTAGGAAATTTGATTGGTACAACAGTGGCATGGTGATTTATTTTGTTGTCTATTTCTATTGCTCTATTGTTCATAGCTCATAGTTCATCATGAAGATAGTTTGGTGTTTGGGGGCTTTTGAATCGGGCAGGAGGAATACTTATTTCAAACTTTATTGCAATTATTCTTTAGATTTGAATGCAAGCAAATATAGGTGCAGGGAGGAGTTCCCATACTAACGTATCAATTAAACCCAACTGAAATGACATCAGCTAAAACAAACACATGATAAGTAATATATAGAAATGTCACTGATTACTTTTAGAATATACAAACCTTCTAGTGAATTGCATTGTCAATGGTTCTACATGTTTAGAGACTAGTGCATGCAGTGTGACATGTTAAAAATAGGGTTTGAGCAAACAGTGGAATGTCTTAAGGACATGATACAAGATCATAACATTGCAGGGTATTATAGCTTAGCATTTCAGTACAGACAATCTTGTGAAAATGGGTTCATTATTTTATTTGTGGATCCAAAGCACATAATTATGTGCCTAAAACTTGGGAAGGGTTTGTTATATTGGTAGCATTGACCCAAACCTTGATTGCCTGGGTTCTTTCATAAATCCATTCCATATTGCTTCCAAATCAATATGTATTTTATAAAAGAAAAATATATGTTTTGGGATTAATGATTTTGAAAGCAACCATTTAACCCCTTCAGTTTTAAGCCATGTTTTAAGATATATTTTGATACATTTTGAATAGGGAATTATGTCACAATGTTTATAAAAGGGAAACAG
Source organism: Candoia aspera (assembly GCF_035149785.1). NCBI lineage: Eukaryota > Metazoa > Chordata > Lepidosauria > Squamata > Candoiidae > Candoia > Candoia aspera. The sequence goes on along the minus strand of NC_086153.1, from coordinate 127,915,329 downwards.
TGGTTGATAATATTGTGATACATGCAGTATGAAATCTGGGGATCAGTTTAATTAAGGTAAGAATTCAAATAGATTGAATTTTTCAAATATCCTTACTATAACTGAGAATGCTTGAAGAATGTGGTCTTTGCAAATTCCAGTTCAAAGATCTATATATTCTTGACAAATATGGAACTATAACTTTGCTATCCAGTGAAATTCAGACTTCTTTGGTCATCTGATGCAATTATGGACTCAAACATTTGTCAAGATGAATTGAAAACAATGTGCATGTTGAGAGAATATATTTTAGAAATAATCATCTGAGAGTAAATTCATTCTAAAAATTCATATTTGCACCAAGTTACATCCTGTTAGTTGAAGAAGGGCAACTGCCAGTAGAAGAGATTTACATTCCCATCTTTATGTTCCCAAACTGGGAAACTCATGGAGCAGATATAAGAAATGCACCAGACAATTTAGGGAAGCAAGGAAAGGCATTGGATGTCTACCGCCTGATAGGAAGTTTGGCCATAAATAATTGATAAAAGCTCTGAGATGTGTGTTTTTGTGCAGATAATGCAGTAAAGGGATAGAAGAGACCTATGAATGACAGTGACACAGATTGGAAATAGAGTAAGTCATTCCTTCTTCCTCTGATTAGCTTATCCTGAAATAGACAACAGGGCTTCAGAAGTTCCCAGAGGTATTTAGTTGATTATTCTATGTTGGATAAGCTATCCCATGTCTCTACAATGCAGTTGTTAGGTTCTTAATTCACTTAGGGAAGCTAGTAGCAACATAATAACTGTACCAGATAGCAATTGCCATTTCACCACATTCTCCTTCATGGAATGAAAATAATAATAATAATAATAATAATAATAATAATAATAATAATAATAATAATAATAATAATAATCTGATAGGTTTATCAATTCCCAGCTTTGCCTTTGGCTGACCAAATAAGAAATCACAGTTAACAGTGCTAACAATTTTACATGCCCAGCTGAACAGACTATAAGGGGACTCACAAGAAGAAAAATGTATCACATTCCTACCAATGAAAATAAAGAATTTCTGGATCAGCTAAAAACCACAATGGTAGTAGCAATAGGAAAGCTAATCAAGGAAGTGGACCAAGAGGTAGACAATGAAGCCGAAGCTACTGAAATATTTATTAACAGAATTAGGGCATTAAATGCAATTTAGGTGTATGTTCTTTTGCTGAAATAGAATAATTAAAATTATGTAATTGATTTTGTATTATCCATAACACACGATAAAGAGATAATTGATCCATAGCACATTTAATGCAATAGTATCAAAATAAGTATATTCTTCTTCTCTCACCTCCATACAAATCAAGGTATATTAAACGGCTATGAATATATAAAGCTGTCTATACTGAGCAAACCACTACTTCATGTTAGTTGGTATTGTCTAGTCTAACTGGCTTCAGCCCAGCCAAATGAGATCTTTGACAGCCAAAGAAGCTGCATGATTAATTAAGGAACATCTTCATGTAAAGCATCTGCTCTAACATTACAGGCTGATTTTGGAATCTTGTCCTTTCAGATACAGATTCCACCTACATTCAGATATACACATAGAGCTTTTGTTAATCAAAAAGCACAGCCATACTAATTATGACTTCCAACTGTTATATATGCTCCATTATTTTTTTTTCCTGCAATAAAGATATTGCAGAAAATAATCACGAGCAAATGTACTATCAATAGGTGCTGGGCACGTGCATAGAATAAACCTAATAATTTAGAATTACCATCTGCAAGCAATTTTATCACATATACTCACAAACACGGAATGAAAAGTACAGTTGGTAATTGTACTAACCTGTAAGTTCATCTTCTCAGGAATTTAATTATCTGTAATTATTTGCAGTTAATATCTTCAAAATAGGATTTTTTTAAAGAAGTCTGTGATACAGCGCACATTCCTATAAACACATTTTCTGTCTCATACAATAGAATCACAAACTGAATTAGAATGATACACTTTATGGTCAAAGATCTTTAATTAAAAACAGAGTCTTAAATGAAATCAAATTTGTGTATGGAAACCTATTTCCTTACAAAACTGTATTATTTAGGCATGAATTGAATTTATGGTAATCAACTTCTCTTCTTCACCAAATTTACTAGACTGTTATTTCTTTATATCAGAAGAAGGAAAATTGCTAGAATTGGGATTCATTTCTAATGTCAGGATCTATGAAGCTGCTATTTTTACATTAATTGCTTGATATCCATATGAGCAATGGATTTTGAGAACAATGTTTGTTAGCACTGCTTCCTGAACTAAGTGGATTTTTGGTATTCCCCATATACTTTGTCCTAGAATCTTTCTAAGGCTTATTAATTAAATTCTAGATTAGGCAACAGCCAGAACCTCTAACAGTTAATATCAGGCTAAATGTTCATTGCAAAAAACAAACCTATTTTCAGAAAAATAAGAACATTAATACCTGTTCAAAGTACAGACTCTTATCTTAAAATCATTTAATAGCATCTTCACATAGCTCATCTTGCGTATCAATCAGATAGATGATTATTTGCATGACAAGAGGTCATATGTTATCAGATAAATAAATACAACTAAATTCAAACATGTACTCCTTTATCATTAATCATTTGAGGTGACTGAAATGACTCCTAACAGTATTAAAAGCTGCAACAGCAGCATTACATTTTTGGAACAGGTTTATGACATTGGTTGCATGTTGAAAATCTGCCTCCATTTTGAAGTCTCTTTTAGATCATCTCCGTTTACAGCACCTTGCTCTTTTCTTTGGAGAAAAGAGAAGCAGATGCTGAATACCCAAAGCTGTGTTAATGAAAGGATTTTGCTCCATTAATGATGTGAAAACACAGAACTTCACAGAGCAGCGTGACCATCCCATGAACGGATTTTTAGCCATGAAAATGTTTTGGACCATACCATCTCAGACCTGCGGGTGAAGGCTCAGAGGTCTAAAAATTGACCAGGGAGAACTCCCCCTCATAAAAAGAAAATCTATCAGAGAGAGAGCCTTCTTCCTGAGATGATCTTCTAGTATACATGCAAAAAGTGGGTTGTTTTGGTATACTAGAGAAGTACTTAAACATGCCACCCCGCTAGGCATGGCCTCATGATCCAAATGAATACCTTAAAATGGTCCCCTGCAAGACCTTGCAATTGGAATCCTATTATATAAGGATCACCTGCATATGGGCAGTTAAAGTCATGGATAGGGAATGAGTTAATGTGCAAAGAAAAATGCCCTGTACAGTTACTGTAAAACTCAGTACTTTCTTAGCTGTATCTCTAGAAAGTAGATTTTTTCTCCAGGTCTCAGAAATTTACCCTGCCATTTCTGGGTTCACTTTGCAGTGGTTTGGCTGACAATTGTGAAGAGCTGGAAAGGTCAATTTTGTCTGTTTTATTGGCATTGCTTTATTGGGACTGCTACTCAGAGTTATTGCTGCTGGCAAAATGTTACATTTTAAAAATGTCACCAGTTTTTAGTTACGGCTGTTGCAATGATTGTTTAAGAGGATTCGGATAAGAGGCGGCTCCTGCAGCACAGCCTTGTTCATTTTGAATCTGAGATTAAACAAAGAGAATAGCCTGCAGTTTAATTGGCTGTTATCAAAGATGGTACTTGGGATAGGCCTTTCATCTCACATCAGCAGGGAAGCAGCATAGTAACACGATAACTGATGAGATGTAAGCTTTCGTATAGTCTTCTTCCACCCTGTAATTCAACTGTTCTGAGAGCGTGCCAGGCATCTAATCCAGATTCTTCTCACATTATCTGAATGCCATGCTTCTTCCCGAAATTGAGGTAGAGCAAGGATTCATCTCATGGCATTTGAGGTGCTGCACCTTAGAAAGGCCAAGACAAATCTTTTCTGTCAGTACTGCATTTTGTTAAGTTCGGCACTTGGATATCTCTGGGACCATTTGTTACCCTGAGAAGCTGTGTTGTTCACTACACATCAAAGGCTTTTCTCCAGCTAAAATATGGCTTTGTCTCAGTGAAGGCTATTGTGAGTATCCACAACTTGAAATTTTGGCCAAAACTAATGCGGGGTGGGGCAGTTGTCTGGCTCCTTTAATCCTTACTAATATGTTGTCTCCCCTTGGAAGAAAGGCATTGCCTTGAAATACTGTGGGCTCTTAGTCCAATCCATAATAATGCCTGGGTCTGGGAGATTAAGCTGCCTCAGAGATTAAGCCATGAGTTTTTGGTGAGGAATTGCAGAGTGACAGAAGCAAATTTCCCAGGCCTCCACAGTTGACCTTTCTCCAAATCTATTTATTTCTCTAACACTCTTTACATCCCATATAGGAAAACATTCACTGTTTATAGGCTTAATAGTACCATTGATGGTTTTGGAGGGAGGTTTAGTAACATCCCATTTCAGGACTGCCCGTATCATCACTTGGATAGGACAATCAAGACAGTTGTGCATGTCTTGTGGCATTGAACCTTATCCTTGAGGTTTTAATATCTCCTGTTTTAACTAACTGCTCAAGTTGGTCTGTAGAGGAGAGTGTACTCTTTTTATCAGTGAATTGGTCTATAAAAATTTCTAGGAAGGTTACCAAAATTGCTCAGTTGTGATGATGGTAAAAAGTCTATGTTTGGATATGTATGGGTAATCACTGTTGCGTCTATGTTTGGATATGTATGGCTAATCAAGCAAAGTATGTATGGTTTATAACAGGCCTGCACAACATGTGACAGCCCCCCATCCTCCCAAGCAGCCTTGTGCAGCCTGCTAGTGTTTAAAAAATAATAATAAATTCACCATAGCCAAACCCTGTCGCCATGTGGAAAAACATGCTGCCCTGAAAAATATGCTCCAACACCTCCACGCCTTACTGACCCCAAACATCTGATAAGTGTGTCAGGTATTCTTTTGCAGCTTGTAATTATTTTTAAGTTATCAATGTGGTCTTTCCCCCACTAGAAGTTTTGGAGGCCTGCTGTATATACTTAGAGCTAAAATTAAACAAATGACTTCAATTGCAAGTTGTATCAAAGGATCAAGCTATTATTGACAGTTAACTATTACTATATCTTTTAAATCTTTATTTATGATCTAGGTATTTGTTTTCATGTAATTTAATCCTGTTGGAAATTTGTCAAGGAATGGTGTGGTACTGAAAAATGAGTTCACCCTCTACTGAAGACTTGGGGTTTGAATATTCTCTTGCTATTTAAGGCTCATCCATGTTGTATTTTGACTCTGGCAATCTGGTATTTGGCATTTTGTATGTTAAATATAGCTACTCTACAAAGATATTATACCACACATCTAACTCAAGTTAAGGCTGTTTTTATTTATACACGAACACACACACGTACACACACACACACACACAATTTACTGTCATCTTCCTCCTGAAGTTGTTCCCTTGGGCCCACTGAGTGTTTAGATTCATAACTAATCCGTCTTGAAGATTTCTAGATAGAAATCTGACCTCCCAAATAAGAACAATGTTTTTTTTTCTAGAAACACAAATAAATCTGAAGTTACCTTCCAGAGTTTGTGCTCATCTGTTTTCAAACAAGACCTTTTCCAGTTTCAGAAGCAATGAATATACAGTAACTCTATTTTCTTCCTTGGATATTTTAGAGCCATGTTAGGACAAAACTGAACATGACTGTATTCATAGGTAATCATCCACAAAAGCCTCTGTGGGATGTGTTTTGTGTGTTATTGCCAGACCACTGTCTTGTTCTTGTTCTTTATTTTTTAATTTTTCTTCTTATTTTTCTTATTTCTTATTTATTTAGTTATTATTTTATCTTTGATTATTCATATTGTATTGATTGCTATTACACTGTGAGCCATCCAGAGTCATCTGGAGTCAGGTGGTGCATAAATTGACTAAATTAAGTTAAATTGCCCAAAGTAAACACTCAGGTAAGAAAAGTTGACCCATCCACTGTTTTACCACACCACATGCCATTGTTCAAATACTTTTTCCAACCCAGCTGCAACATTGCAGATGAGTTGAGCAGTGATACAGAGTGTACTGAGTTAAGACAAAAGAGGACAGAGGGCTTAATTTCTTTCATCCATTTATATTAAAAATGCATATCTATTCCTGTTGTATAGGTACAGGGGGTCAGGCATTTGCAAAACTACCTTCCTCTGCTCTGTCACAGTGAATTTAAACCAATCCTATGGGGCAAAAAGAAGTTTCTTTTGATGTGGAAAGTTCCAGATTTAGGTGCTGATTTTTATATTATTTTTCTATAAAGATATTCTAATTAAAAAGTGTTGTGTGAGGGCATGACAATGGAGGGAGAAGGGAATGGATGCTTCCCCACTGATTCCTCTATGCTAACCTCCCAATGTTGTTGTCTGCAAAGAAACTGGAAGTGCATTTAGTGGCATGCTTTAGTTTCCTTGCAGACTTCACTGATAATATGGTGAGATCACAGAGGGAGCGGGAGTGCATTTCTTTGTCTCTCATCCATGCATTATTTTTCAGAATGCCTGAAGCAGTTTTAGTCTTTCATGTATTCATTATATACCTTTCAACAGTTTCAGTAGTTACCTCTACTTCTTTATAGAAATCACACTCTGGACTTTGTTGTGTACCTTTAAATGGATATCCTGAGGAAGAATCACAGATTCTTTACTGCTATTTTCTTGTTTGTATGCTAGATTTATATTCTATTTTCCTTCCAGGAAATTAAACAGCTTCCTGGGGACCTCCCTGCATTGTATCATGACTGCTGTGGGGTAGGTTGAACCGAGAGACAGTGAAGGGTCCAAAATCACCAGGTCCATGGCCGAGAGTAGACTCCAGCTTGAGCCCTTGCAGACTTAGTCTAACCCCTTAACACAGCACTGCACCGGCTCTCTATGCTCCCAGATGCCATCACCGAACAGTGAATTAAGTCCTTTTTAGCTCAATAAATTTTGTCTTAGTTGATGGGGAAAAGTGGTGTAGTTTTAATTTTGTATTTTAATGCTCTCCTAGATTTGTTACAAAGAAGAGGATGCACCTTATTTCTCTCCAGTTTCTATAACTGAAGAACTATTACTTTGGTAATTTAGTGCATCAAGATTTTCTCCCTGACTGCAGTGTTTAATTTCTCCCGAGACAGAAAGATAGGACTCTATACTGAATTAAGGGTGTACAAGCTATTCTCCCCAAGAGAATTAACTGTGTTTATAATGAGCTAACAGCATGAAAATTCAAGCCATTGCCATCACCTCTCATGTACATGCTGGAGTTGAATTCTGTTATAATGCATTAAGACTGCTCTGTAAGGGGATTAGGGCATGCACCAACTATCACTGCCCCTTCCCTTCCTGTCATGAGTACTGATGGTGAGCAGGAGGGGAAACGCATGCGTAGTACTGAGGAGTTAAGCAGCCATTCAAAGAGACACAGATCAGACCCGCCTTAACTTTTGGGGTTTATCTGTCTGGGTTTTTCCCATGCTTCTTCAGTTTGTTAGGATTTTCTGTCTAATGTAGCAGTAATAAAACACTAGAGACCTATTCCTTGTCTCAGCGTGGTTCCTGGCTGTTAGGACACTTCCCCTTCCCCTTCCTAACAGACTATGGCTTGTGGACAATGTTGATGCAACCATAAGAGTTTGTCAGTACTCCATCTAAATTACTAACAGCTACTTTCACAATCTTTTTTAAATGCTGAACAGTTACTCAGAGTTTGTGGGCTATCTATGGGATCACATAATAAACAAACAAACAAACAAATAATGAATCATGGTAACAAGTCCACATGTCTTGAAGAATCAGGGCTGAATGATCAGTGGCACTGGGCAGACTATTTTAGCACACTTATACTCAAATTCCAGTTCAGTGAGATTAATTTTCTGAACAAATTTTAAGTATAACCCTTTCATTAATCAGTGGGAACAGGTATCCTTACAAAACTGACAACAATAGAATCCTGACTCTTACATTCCCACTAACTGATTTTGGCATTGTTTAAAATAACTGTCAAAAATGATTTAAATATGGCTGTCCATTCTCCTCCTGTGCACAGGAGGACATTCATAGAAAGTTAAATTAGTACTATATTGTATTTTTATTATAGGAAAAAGAAAAGCACCAACTCATTTTACTTAAAATAGATGTTCAACTAATCAGTATTTATACCAAAGAATAAAACCTTAATTCTCAAGACATATTATAATTAACATCTTTGTATACTCCATATATTTAAATTTAATCAGGCACTAAAATGCTTCTGATAAGTTTGTCTATAACTATGCTCCTGATGGATTTTATAATAACTATTTGGTTGCTGGTTTCTCTTCTGAAAAAAAAAATCTGTATAGAAATAATTCAGCACAATGAGCAAATTAGGTATCTGTAAAAGTGGCATCATTGATATAATTTCTAATGGCTTTGTAAGGATGTAGCTTAATTATTAAGGTAAGTAGAAGGTTCTAAATGCAACCCCAAGCACCTCCAGATAAGAATGGCTATTGTGTTAAACTCTATCCTGCCATGACCCATGGCCAAAATTCAAGCAATTATATTAGTCAGTAAACTAATGGAAATGTACTGTATACAGGTGTTCAGGCAATGTAGGCAGAATCTGGTTCTAAAACCAAAGAGCAAGATCAGGCCAGAAGTCAAGGCCAAGAGGTCAGTAACAAGGATAGGCCAGGCACAGGCTGAACCCAGCAAGAGCCTGAACTCAGTACTTTGTTTCTACCCCTCCTTTCTGTTCTGGTAAGCACTCAAGGGGCCCAACAAACCTTTCACAGAAAGCAGAATATGTATGAAAAATGAAAAACAGATTGAAATGAACAATAAAATAAATACTGAAACTCTCTAACACTCAAAATTCTGCCGAAAGGGGGCACATCCATACAAAGGGACTGGGGGCCAAATGCAACTCTCAGGAGAGGCAATTGCACACCCTAAGAGCAAGATAGAAAAGGGGCCTCTCCTGCGGTACAGAATGAGGAGTTTCTGTGAGAGACGGTAGGAACAGGGTGGCAGAGGAGGAGGAGTTTCATGGGTGCAAGAAGAGGCAGCACAGCCTGGAGATGGAGGTCATGGGAAGGAAATCTTTCAAAGGGTTACTCCACTGGGGCTTGCTATAATTCTTCCTGGGAACCTCCATCCATCCATCCATCCATTCATTCATTCATTCATTCATTCAAATTTTGTTACTGCCCATCTCCCCCAAAAGAGGGACTCTGGGCAGTTTACAATAAAATTAATACAATAACAATAAAAGTTAAAATCCCATAAAAATAGAAACAAGTTACAAATATAAAATACATATATAAAATAAATATAAAATCCAAGTGGCTCTAAAGATTCCAATCCGGTGAGAGGGGCTCTAAGGTGTGAGCCACCCCCAAGAATGGCTACCCACCTTCCCGCCCCAAGTGAGACGGCAGAACCAAGTCTTCAGGGCCTTCCTGAAGGTCAGGAGTGAAGGGGCCTGCCTCACCTCTGGGGGCAAGATGTTCCAAAGGGCAGGGGCCACTGCAGAGAAGGCCCACTTCCTGGACCACGCCAGATAAAGTTCTCTTACAGACAGGGTCTGTAACATGCCCTCTCTGCATGATCGGGTGGGGCGGGTTGATGTTATGGGGATGAAACGGTCCCTCAGGTAGCCTGGGCCCATGCCATGTAGGGCTTTAAAGGTGATAACCAACAGCTTGAATTGGACCCAGAAGCAAACTGGCACCCAGTGCAGCTCATGCAGCAAAGGTGTTATATGTGCACCAGGGGCACCAAGAATAGCCCGTGTGGCTGCATTCTGGACCAGCTGAAGCTTCCGGATACTCTTCAAGGGTAGCCCCATGTAGAGCACATTGCAGTAGTCTTTATAGTTTTAAAGATACCTTTCTGAAATCTGTGTGCTTCTCAGTTCTTGAATTTGCCATCTGTGTTGTCAGCCTTTGTGAGGTAGTCCAGACAAGAAGCACCCCCAGAAGTACCAGCTCTATCTTTATTGAAAGGTTACATTAATAGAATCTTAATGGAGAGATGTACTTCTCTAGAGTCTGAGAAGTACATCTCTCCCCCTTTGCTTTTGCGGTCCAAGAAACTAGGGAGATCCCTTCTGAGACTTTGCCATTCCTCCATTCCTGCTGTGGGCTCAGCTGCCTCTTATCTGACCATTGCCTAGTCTGTGGCTCTTCCTCTTGTCTCCCAAGGTCATTCCCATATATCATTACATATGTGGAGCTTGACAATTTTTGATAGTAGGACAGCAAGTTCAAGACAGCCTGCTAAACCTGTTTGGTCTAGTGGTTAAGGTGCTGGGTTAGAAACCAGGAGTCTGTGAGTTCTAGTCCCACCTTAGGCATGAAAGCCGGCTGGGTGACCTTGGGCCAGTCCCTCTCTCTCAGCCCAACTCACCTCACAGGGTTGTTGTTGTGGGAAAAAGAGGAGGAGGGAGTATTAGGTATGTTTGCCGCCTTGGGTTATTTATAAAAATAATAAAGGCGGGATAAAAATTAAATAAATGAAATAAAAATAAACGTTACTGGAAATACCTTGTGCCAGATAAGCAATTCACAACCCATTGCATATTTCTCAGTTAAAACATTATATGATCCCTTTACCTTGTATTGGTTAGCAGCCCAACTGCTGCTTTTGTACCAGGTGCAACTTCCAGACACTTTTCAAGCATAGTTCTATATAAGACAGGACATTACAAAAGGAATACAGCTTAGGAAGGAATGCAGCTGGCTCATTAGACATAATTTGCAAAAGTGCTCTTTACCACAAATGCCACCTACAAACTTGGTGATAACTGAGATTCAAGAAGCATTCCCAGACTACTTGAAACTTTCTCTTTTAGAGGAATGCAGCACAACTGTATCTGAAACAGACTGAATTGCAATAGCCAACTTCAGTTTCCTATTTATCAACAAGTCTTCCATCTTGTTTAGACTTAATTTCAGCTGGTCTCTTTCATCCAGCCGATTATCAAACTTAGGCAAAGTTCAAGAGTACTGACCACTTCCTTGGAACTGGATAATATGAAGCAATAGAACTAGGTATCATTAGTTCATTGATCATTCCCATTCCAAAATTCTGGATGGTCTCCCCAGCATTTTCATGTGGATGAAAACGGAACCCTGTGGGACACCATAGGTCAACTGCTTAGGCATCCAGTTGTAGTCCTACAGCCCCACTTTCTGAACACAGTCAACAGGAAGGATTGGAACCAATGTAAAATGGGGCCCCAAGATCCAATTCTACCAGGGGGTCTGGAAGAATCCCATGGCACTGTGCTTTGGGGCCAGAACCAGTGGATATCATTGAACTAAAAAATGAAAACTAAACTGAATTTGTACCATAGCAGTTCTCATTCCCAAGAAAACATTGGTACAAAACACTGTTCTACCAACTAAATCCAATCACCATTCTGAGGAAGCTACAATGTAGCTACAATTCCATTTGTTTTTAATTAGGCTGACCATATTTCCTTGAGACAAAAACAGGACATTGGGATGGCAAAACAGGACAGGGTTAAAAATGGGACATTGGGATGGCAAAATGGGGCAGGGCTGGGCAATGGGCTGGTTCGGCAGGCAGGAACCTCTCCGGTTTTATCAGGCTGGGAATCTTTGGATTCCTTCGTTTGTGAGAGGCAAGGCTGGGCTGTAGAGCCTAGTGAACGGTTGTCCCCGACAAGCCATTCCTCCTCTGGCTGTGCTTTTACGTTCTTTTCTTCCCACCATTTCAAGGCAGGAGCCAATCAGCTCACCCTTTGATCACCGCCTATCAGCTGATCCTGTTTTTTTTCTTTTTAGGTTTCCCGCCAGGTTGAGCTCTGAAGCTTTTTTCCCACCATTTCTGCTGAGCTCCCCCTCCTTCCACTCCAAGTCAGACTGCATTCTGACAGGTTCACGGGAACTTTCAAATTTTTAAGTAAGGTTTTTAAGAAAACGGGACAAAATGGACATTTGTATTAAAATGATGGGATGGTCTGGAAATGTTAAAAAAAATGGGACTGTCCCATTCAAAACAGGACGTACGGTCAGCCTATTTTTAATCTTTCCAAAATATTAGAAGATCAGTTGAAAAATCCAAAGGATTGATTGATTGATTGATTGATTATTTCTTTAATTATTTATTGTGATGGAGTATTAGATCAGCAAGATCCATTTATGGTAAATATTGCCAAAGTCTCTGTACAAGATACCTTCCCATTCTAAATCAGTGGATTTGGCAATTTTGACAAAATTTGGATAATTTGTTCTGTTTTTATTATCTCAACCTTTGTAGGCTGATTTTTTAAATTTACTGTTAACAATAATATGTCAAGAACTATGAGAAATATTGAGATTTTTGTCTCAATTGCATAAATACTGTAAAATCATAAGAAATAAATAATAGTCTACAATGTAAAAATCACACAGCCCAGTACGATTTCATCCTGAATGAAACAAGAAATAGTTTATGATCACCCACATAGCATCATATTGTGCTGCTCTATCCAATCAGCATTTATGGGTTGAGGCCACAGGAAGACAGGCCCTGTCTCAGGAAGCATTCCATAGCTTTAGTAACACCTAGTCTCAGTAAAATGAAAACAACTATTATTGCGAGACTAGCTACCATAATTTCTTTCCTTTAGGACCCTTTCTTACTGAGTTAGTTGACACATGACACAAAGCCATCAATTTTTTTTTCTTTTTTTGAGTAAGCTGCAAAAGCTAGGTTCACACATTTCACTAGATTATGAACTATGGTTTACAAACCACACTAGCTGAGTTCATATCATATGGTATGCCAGAGTCAAGTCACATTATGGCTTAGTGTGATATATCATCCCATCCACTGACATTCCTGACAATACTGTTGTCTTGGTAACTACAAAATAGCAGTACTGAATTGCATTTCTGATGAAAAGTGGGGCATGATGAAAATGTGAGATACCAGTTTTATAAAGTGAAAAAAAGCTATGATGAGTATAGACAGGCCAATTAGAACCACTCCCCACAAACATTCAGTATAATTTCCATATTCAGATATGTTCTGTGCATGCAATCAAGCCCTTTTCTCCTCCTCTTTCCCCTTCTCCAATGTCAGGCTTTCAAATGCTAAATCAGACATTCTACTCCACCTCCACAATTAGAATCATAGAAGAGAAAGCAGAAAAAGATGAAATAAATTCTCTTTCTTATCACATTTCAATCAGAGGCTGGACATTTCCAGCTGGAAAGCTGAACTATTCTTGCAAATTTTAGAACCCATGAAAATCAGAGCTCTAAATCATGGGAAAGCTACATTAGTAGAGTGTGCTCCATTCTGCAGATCTTGGCCCATCACCTTAGTGATGGCAACAAAGAGACCTCAGCTAGCATGCTTTTTCTACTCTTTGTCACGGACTTTACAGTGCCTGAATAGGCTGAGATTGACTTCTGATTGCCTTTATCATGCTTGCAAGCTTAGTTTTTTTTTTTTTCCAGCTGTTTGTTATGCATTGCGTGTGTGTGTGTGTGTAAAACATAAGGATAACATCTGTGTATAATGACAGTGAAATTCCTCCAGAGAAGGTATGAATAACCATAAATCCGTAGCTGGAGTCACCCTCACTACAACACCAGAGATTACAATTCTGTGGGGGAATTGTATCTTGGGCATACCAGTATCTCGATTTTCTAAATATTTGCATCATATTTTACTGGGGATGGTTAAAAATACTTATTTTAAAACCCACCCGTGTGAAACATGTATGTATTATATTTAAGGTTATTGATTTGCAGCACTCTGGCCCCATAATACATCTTGCTGGAAGGGATTTTTCTTCTAGCCTACGCTGTAAAACTGTGAGCATGAAATAATGAGGAGAAGATTATTTTTTATTTTCCTCTATATTTATATTTTTCTTTAAAGAACAGTAAATGAAAGAAGTAAAGGGCAAATGACATATAGCCTCTTCTTTAGTGTTCCCCCAGCAGCTTTTTATCTGTTAAATTTATGTTCTGGCTTTAACTCAGGGTCTCAAGCTACCATACATAGCACTCCCTCCTTCAATTTTTCCCAAAGATTCTGTGAAGTAGGTTGGCTGAGCATGGACCAGTTTTTCCAGTCTTAGTTCAATATCTTCACTACTCCACTTCTTTTCCATATGATTCCTGTAAGGTAAACAGGGATTTGGAACACTGGCAGGTAAAAGAAACGGAGGGATGGAATGTTTCCATACAAGCATGAGTGAGTAAAGGATAGGCATGATCCTTCTTTTTTGGCAGCTCTTGTGATGTAGAGTTGTTCTTCCAAGTGCTGCCTTGCATGGAGAAACTGAGTACTGGAGCTGTCTTATATTGCATTGTGGGCATTTCTCTTCTCCCTGGAAAGACTGCCTGCTACACCCCTTACCTATCAACTCTGTTTTAATTGAGTTAGCCTGGGGAAATAGCTTGGAATGCAGCTCTGCTAGCATGAAACTTCACGCACCCACCTGCAGTGCTGATCTGTTGGCACAGAGAGAAGAAAGTTTTTCATCTTCTTTGTACTTTTGCATTTGATAATGATTAAAAAAATAATCATTTATTGCAGCTATCCCTTGCAAGCCCATTCCTTTGCCAACCACTAGATAAATGCATATAATTCTGCGTGAATGGACTGTGTATGGGAGAGGGATCTAGAAACTTATCTTCCTTCCTGCCTGCCTGCCTGCCTGCCTGCCTGCCTTGTTCATGGGTATTGGAATATCTGGGGTTGTGAGAAAACAAGAGAAACTCGACAATTGGCAAGTTTGAATCATACAATGAGTGCTAATTGGCTAAAAAATCTTTATGCTCAGCTATCCACTGTACTGGGCAGAGCTGAGATTGGTTGAAACTGCCCTCTGTGTGCTCCAGAATCACAAACATAGGGATATGCTGATCACTTTTCTGCTCTGAAGATTGTGAGGACAAAGGGGAGGGGGGCAGTTTGATTCACAATGATCTAAAGATTGAATGGGTGGTAGTGCTCTGTAATATGCCCCTACTTGTCCCCTAAATATGTCTTGGTTGAAACATGTAAGCTTCATTAATGTATGAGTCTCACTGCATTTGCAGAATTCTAGTGGCTTCTAAGATACATATCAATATATCAAAATACAGATATCAATATAAAATAAATATCAGTATATTGACCATTTCCTGGTGTCCTTCTTATTAATGTCTGTATCTTTTTGCATAGTTTGTTATTTGGTAAAATATGATTACATACTGTAGCTTTTGCTCCTGTAAGAGGGAAAAAGGACTAATATAAAACAGCTATTTGGTTTCATTACTGGCAAACATCTTAGCACATATTTCCCAAGACACTACTATATCACACTGCACATTACACTGGTTGGCAGCTAGGGGGATTGTGTTTTATTAAAATGTTAAAATACTAGCAATTTCTCTTTTATCCATGAAATGCATTGCATATATGTCTCTGAAGGAAATAGCCGTAGAGGAGAACAAAGCTGCAAACATGAATGTCCTTTGTGCAAATCTAAAACTTGCTTCTTTTCTCTTGCCAAGCTAATGTTTCAAGGAATCTAAAGAATTGGTTGGGGTGAGATATGATGAAATCCCTCACCATAAAAATGAGGAGACTAACACTGCA
This sequence comes from Candoia aspera, assembly GCF_035149785.1. Classification (NCBI taxonomy): domain Eukaryota; kingdom Metazoa; phylum Chordata; class Lepidosauria; order Squamata; family Candoiidae; genus Candoia; species Candoia aspera. The sequence goes on along the minus strand of NC_086153.1, from coordinate 127,899,757 downwards.
CCTTATGCTTATGGCTGTGCCAAGGATCTCTGAGCTGAATAACCAATATGATGAAATCCTAGGTGCTGAAGGGTAATCAACATTACCCTTCCATGTCTTTTCTGTTGTAGTGCAAAAAAGCATATTTTCATACATTAATCCTCTCTCATTGTATTGGGATTATTTTATTCAAAGTGAGGGTCAAATTCTTATCCAGTAGGAATTTGGGGGGATTAATTATTTGATCTTTTGGACAAGATATAATGTCTAATTCCAACATAAGAATTTTTAAGTTGCTGAATTGACAAATCAGTATAATACCACTTTGGAAACGGTTTTTCAAAAATAAATAGGAGTCGATTGTCAATTCATTTATCCTTCTTCTGTTCTTTTTTCCAGATATTGTTTTTTATTGTTGTTGTTTTTTACTGTTGCTGTGAGCCACCCAGTTATGGTTCATAAGATGGGTGGTGATCAGAGCCTCTTAAATAAAATAAATTGGGCAGATCTGTGGCAAGTCTACAGATGTCTTTTGGCATCAGCTATATGAACTGTCAGAGGACTACCACCAAGGCAATTGGGAACCCTGAAACCAGGCTCTGTGTGGAACAGTTAATGGAGCTGGGTATGTTTAGCATACAGAGGAAGTAACGGAGGTGGATATGATAGCAGTCTTCAAATATCTAAAGGGTTGTCACACAGAAGAAGGAGTAGACTTCTCTTTTATCCCAGAGGGCAGGGGCAGAACCAGTCAAGGAAGGAGGTCCAGACTAGAAATCAGGAGGAACCTCCTGGCAGTACAAGGTGTTAGCTACTGGAATGGCTTGCCACATGACATGGTGTCTTCTTCATTTGAGGTCTTCAAACAGAATCTAGATGGTGATCTCTCAGAGATGATCTGAGGGTTGGAAAAAATGACCTTCCAACTCTGACTCTATGAAAAATATGCTTGATCTGATGTCAGATGTCAGATTTATTTCCTGCTTATTACATATTTTGTCCAATTGTCTTCTGATCTATAAAACTTTTTAACACATTTTAAAACCCAGGTGGGAATAATTAATTTTGAGCAATTATATACAGCAATATGAAATTATAGTGATAATATATCACATATCCAACTGGTGATACTGGTCCTTCTTTTTTCCTTGAGTGCCCAATTTGGAGATGGGCTTTTCAGAAGGCAAAAAGAAAGGGGTGATAGAGATTTCTTCCCAAGGCTTTTGTTAGAACAATAACAATGCATCTATAGTTCATAAAGATCTGAGCTGAAGGGTAAAGGAACAGATGCTGTCATTGGCAACATATTGAATGGATATGCCAGCCACTGTAGTGCAACCTACCAATGGCCATATGCACACATTATTGAGGCAACTAAAGAAGATAAGCACATGTTTTGGATGTAATTTGGGGCTTTGCTATTTTTGCTTATTGGCAAAATACAGATATGAGGTTGTCAGCAATGATTGTCTTCCAATAACATCATGCTTAAAAATATCTCCTTGTCTGTCATTTTTCACTGGAGCTTGATTTCATGAACCATCTACAACTGTTAGAACAGGGTTTCTCCACCAGGGCTCCATGGAACCCTAGGATTCTGTAAGAGGTCACTAGGGGTTCCCTGGGAAATCACAATTTATTTAAAAAAATTATTTCAAATTCACACAGCTTCACATCAAAGAAGTAAGTTTCATTCCTTATTTTTAGTTTAAGAACACTGTTAGTGCATGTATACAGGCCTATACATGAAACTAATATAATAATTTTTTAACTTCTGGCCTATATTTGAGCCACAGGGGTTCTCTGAGGCCTCAAAAATATTTCAGGGGTTCCTCCAGGGTCCAAAGGTTGAGAAAGGCTGTGTTAGAGAGTCAGTTTGGTGTAGTCTAGAAGCTGGGAGATGGTCAATTCTAGTGCCACCTTTGGCACAAAGCCAGTTGAGTGACCTTGGGCCAATCATTCTCTCTCAGCCCTAGGAAGGAGGCAATGGCAAACCACTTCCAAAAAACCTTGCCAAGAAAGCTGCAGTGACTAGTCCTGTAGTCAGCAGGAATCAAAAACTGACTTGAAGGTACTCACTACAACTGTTAGCTCTGTAATGTAAATTATAATGAAAGAGGCTTCTCGGACCTGTAACTCAGTGTTTCTCAACCTCGACAGCTTTAAGATGTGTGCCAGTTAGGGAATTCTGGGAGTTGAAGTCCACAGATCTTAAAGTTGCCAAGGTTGAGAAACACTGCTATATCTGTTTTACTGTCAGGGCCCAAACCTTTATAATATCCCTTAAGGTTTTTTATTTATTTTAATTCTTTAAATATGAAGATGGAATTTTAATACCCATTGCCCTTATGTTTAATGTTTAATACCCATTGTATCCAAAGTACAATGCTTGAGTACCCTTTTTGTTTGTCTTTCATCATGTTATCACTACCCACAGGCAATCATTAGATAATAGAGCCAGTTTGGTCTAGTGGTGAAGGTGCTGGGCTAGAAACCAGGAGTCTGTGAGTTCTAGTACTGCCTTAGGCATGAAAGCCAGCTGCGTGACCTTAGGCCAGTCACTTTCTCTCAGCCCAACTCACCTCACAGGGTTGTTGTTGTGGGGAAAATAGGAGGAGGGATGAGTATTAGGTATGTTCGCCGCCTTGAGTTATTTATTAAAAAAATAATAAAGGCAGGATTAAAATAAAATAAATACAAATAACTTTGCTGATTTATGGTTAGAGTTTGTAAGGTGAGCAACACTAAGGCATAATGGGTTCTTTTTCAGCTGTATAACAATAGAGGAATGGCTGTCAGTTGTGCACCAAGCTATGTATATCAAGAAAATGGACTGGGAAGATTTTTCCCTGTAGAAAAAGCATAAAGTCTAGAGCAAACCTGAGCTTCAATGACATTCAGAACTGCTGCTTTATTACTTTGCTGTTTTGTTCCAATGCTATTTCTTCGACTGTCACCCATTTGCTGTGCAGGAAGCACAGCCAGGTATGAAAAAGCATGAAAACCGTCACCTATCAGAACAAGGTCACAAAACAACTTGAGTGTGTGAACAAAATTGCTATTGTTTGCAGTGGCTCCCAGTGATATACATCCTGAAAAGCAAATCATTGCTGGGCTCCCCCCACCTCTTTTTGACAGGACCCAGCACTGTAGACATATGAGTTTGTCTGATTGCTAGTTTGTTTTGCCTTTCCGTATAAAGCACAAGAGGCCACACTGCATATATGACTTATATTATGAAAAGGGTACTTTGTCCTAGTTTGGAGGGATTTTGTAAAAGCTTTCATATTAATTTGGTTGCTCCTACTAAACTCTATGAAATTGCCCAGTGAGAATCAGAGCAGATTTTCTTGCAAGCTGCTCATATAAACAGAGCCCACTTATATAAGACTGGAAGACCAAATCATACACCAGGGAGGCTACTAATCCATGAACACCAAAATGATGATGGGTGTTGGGAACCTGAATTCTCCTGATGTTGCTGAAATATAGCTCCCAAACCTTTTGTCAGCATGGCTAATGGGAGAGAAGCTGGGACTGGTAGCGATATCTGGAGGGCCACATTCTCCTCACTCCCTAAGGGACTGAGAGAAATTTGATCCAGGATCCTCTTTACAATGATCTAGTAAGCAAGGCATGGAAGCAACAGGCCCCCTTCCAGCAGTCTTCAGCACTATGTTAACTCTGTGAAGGTGCCATATGAACACCATGATTCATAGTCAAAGATGGGCCTACTTTAGGTAGATTTGACTGATCCCTTAAAACCTCTTGACCATCACTACATTTGATAGCAGAAAATTCCATACTATATATGCTTTGTATGAAAAATATTTGTTCAGAAGGGCTTTATTTAGTATAGTAGCCAAGCTGTAACATCTTTTCTAGGAAGCATAACAATGCAATTGCAGATGCAGACATAATATCAGACAGCACTGTTAGAAAACACAAGGATTCTCTACCTACTCAGGATATATAAGCCCAAATTTTCTGATGCTATGGCTTAATAAAAAGCTCTTCTTGAGAACAGAATTGCTATTTAGGTTTCTTTAGGGAACTTTTTCATCAGCTTCATCTTTAGCAATGCAAGGAAGAGTCAGACCTGTTAAATATACTACCATTCTATTGTCAAAAAGGCTAAGATGTTCAACTAGGGGTAAAAACACTCCAAAAACTTTGCTAGATTGTAACCATTACCCTTTTACCTCTAAAATTGTAGCTGCATTCTAAAGGAATACTTCTTGTTGATTTCACTGAATCTCTTACCCATCAGTTTCAAGAATTCTTTGCTGTTCTGGTATTAAACCCACAGTTTTGCAGGTGGAATAGTTATTTATAGGGTTGATTTCACTAGGGAAACCTCTTCACCCTTTCTTGTATTTATATGCACTACATAGAAGCTATTTTGCTGGAGTTTTCTGCAGAGGTTTTAACTCCTTAAACTGCTTCTGAAACTGACATCTGTAAGTTTGGTTCAGTAGAGGATGAGAATTAAAAAAAAATGAGGAATACATTTTTTTTCAATCATTCTCTTTTAATAGATCAATATTTAAGAAACACAACAAAACCAACTCTATAATTTAGGATACTAACAGTCTTGCTACAGCATCCAACCTTTAAGAATTTGCAAGAATTTTCTTTTTTCTCCCTCAAAATACTCTGGTCCTGGTTGCCTAGGAGCTTGACAGTTACTTAATGATAATCTAACATTGTTTATAGATTAATTTTCAAATTCATTTTCTCATATATTGCTTTGTCAAATAAGCTTGACAAAATTGTTGCAAGAATTAATCAAGTCTTTGAGAATTGCCGAACATAAAATTTCAAGAGAATAATTTTCATTATAATACCACACACAGACACACATGCTATGTATACACACACTATTCATACACACACACATATATATTCATTTGGATATAAACACCTTTGAATTCAGAGGGATTCATTCTCAATTAAGTGTGTGTAGGACAGAGAATATACACCTTTTATCTGGGATGGTCACCCTCTTCCATTGAGCTCACAGCTTTGGGGAACCCACCTGAGGTGAGTGGGGGAAGGCGGAAGGGAACACCCACCTGGCTACCTGTATCAGCCAAGTCAACCCTGACAGTCAATGGGGTGATAAATGTCACAGCCAGATCACCCTCACATCCATGCAATGAGCCATGCAAGTGCCTCCAAGACAAGTATTACTAGTCTGGGGATATTTAGAATGCTTCTGAATAAGCTGTAATTAGCTGAAACCAATGAATATAATGTGGCCCCAGCTATAATATTGGAACTGAGAATGGAATCCCCCAGATATTTGCCAGCCAAAATCTCCTCCAACTCCCACAGAATTTCTTCTGATCCAATCTGCTATTAAATCTTCTAACCAGAAGTGGGCTCTAAAAGACTCCTGAAGATCAAATAAGACACTTCTAGTTATGAACAGACAACAGCATTGAATTCAGAACCAAAATGAAGCTTGGATATATTTTACTAAAAAAAAAAAATTAATTATGGGAGGTGGGAGGAGATAAGGATGGAGATGAGGCAAGGTGAAGGGAAAGAAAAAAAAGCAGAGAGGGGAGCCAGGTTTAGGCACAAAAAGGTTAAAATTAAGTAAACAGGTGGTTCCTCCAGCAGTAACTCACCTTGAAGCAAATCTTCAAAGGCATCTACATCTTTCAGCATGGATAGATACAATCATTTATACCTCCTGTCCAGACTTTATACATACAGTATCAGAGAAGGTAAGAGAATGTCCTCCATTACTTAGAAACAAACTCATGTTTTCTTGTCAAGTAAATATGGTAAGATGGTTTGGGTCTGAACTGTTCTTAGCAAAGCAGACTTGAGTCGTATCTCAGAGCTTTGGAAGGGACTTTGTGTCCCATTCAGAATCCACTGGAGTTGGGCAGCAAATGAACAAACAAACAAAATTTGAATCTCCCCCAAGCAAAGCCAATTCTCCATAGGGTTGTAGTTTTGTCACTAATAGCTCTACCTTTCCCATAGATAGCCCCAGTTAAATAATTATCATTGTATACGCAGTGGGCTTGCTCGACATTCCCCGCCAGTTGAATCCAGTCATATAGGGTAATAGGATCTGCTCTTCCCAACGCCCATCTCAGCAACTCGGGTCTCAGTCCATCTTTGAACATTTCTATTAAGGTCGTTTGCGACCAATTGTCCACCTTTGCAGCTAAGGCTTGGAATTCTAGGGCGTAATTGGCCACGGACTTTGATCCTTGGATCAGTTCCCTCAGAGCCACCTTGGCTTTCTCTTTAGCTAACGGGTCAGCAAAATGCAACTTTAGTGCCCACAGGAAGTCTTCGAAATCTTCCAACTCCATGGCTTCCATCTCGGTTAATTGGACAAACCAATCAGCTGCCCTCCCCTTCAGTTTGGTGGCCACAGCATTTATCTTAGCCCTTTCCGAAGGAAACAGCCTCCCAAACTCCTCCATATAGCTTTTAGCATTGGTCAGGAAGAATGACAGCTTCGTGGGATCCCCATCAAACTTGACAGCGAAATCCCTGTATCTTGCCCCCTGTGGGCTCCTCTTCCTCTCTTTCTGCCCAGCCCTTCTCCTGGACACTGGGGACATTTCCTCTTGGGGGGGGGGGGAATTCAAAACCCTGACTTTGGGATTTCTCTTCCCATCCCTACTTCTTCCCCTTCCTCTGTCCTCCAAGCGCCGGGGGGGCGATGGGGACACACGCCGGGGACTGCACGGTGGTGATCCCCCCCCTGGTGCCTCCTCTGGTCCTTCTTCCTCATGCTCGGGGGGGGGAGAAATAGATGGGGACGACCGTCTGTAGTGATGTCCCCTTCCTCCTCTGTCCTGGCCACCCCAAGCCACTGACATCTTCGCCATCATGTCTTCCAGGGACCGTATCCTGGCTTCCCACCCTTGTGATTTCTCAGGGGCCTCGGAGTCCTCCGACCCTCTCTTCTCAATCCTGACCACATTCGGGGACAGCGGATACCTTGGCTTCCCAGACGCCTGGGGCGTTCCTGGTAGGGTTCCCTGTTCCTCACTCCCCATCATCCGATCGCCCAGCGATTCCTCTGCCTTCTTAACCACTTTGGATTTTACCGCTTTTCCTGTTGCTGGGCTGGAACCCGAGGTCTCCGATAGGTCCTCCGATTCCGGAGTGGGGGTCCTTTCCCTTCTCTTTACCATGGAATCTGGTTCCCCCACACTGGAATCTTCACTTTCCCCCGAGCAAGGAGTAGGTTCAGTCATCACTAACTTTATTTCCTCACAGATACTCTGGAAGGATGTTAGTGGTAAAAGTTTAAAGATTCTCAGCTTTATGTAATGATTGCCTATCCTGATATACTCAGACTCACAAGCAGATACGTAATGATATCTGATTTATTGGAAGAATAGTATGCAAATACAGAGAAAGCTGAGAATAACGAAAAGCGCGCCAAATACAAACTAAAAACCCTCGGCTCCAAACGTAATCCCTCCCCCCGCCCAGCCATAGCAACCACCCCCCTCCCAGGTGCTGTTCACCGTTTTCCACATATCCTGGGAAAGCAACCTTGAACACATGAGATAACCCAAACACATTCCAACCCAGCAGCCAAGAGATAACAACTCCCCGAAAAGGAATCCTCCTCCCTCCGGAGATCAAACACGTATCAGGCAAATGACATGCGAAATGTTACGATGTACCAGGAACATTGGAACAGTGAACATGACAGCACTAAACTTTGATTTGAATTGTTTATAATGGTATGGTTTTGACTCTGAAATCAACTGTATATCATTGCTTTTAAAGTCTGAAATGGATACTCCAAGAAATGTGTGCTGAGAAGTAAAAAAATACTTAAAGTGGATACTTAAAGTGTTCTTTCAGCTGTTAATTTTTTGAAAATGTTGACACCCACAGTGTCACATTTTAAAAAGGGTTGGGCTAATATTAAACTTTTTTGATTATTCTAAAGGGAACACATTCTGCTATCAAAAGACACTAAGGTACAAAATTACTCTGAGCACTTGAGTCTACATTCTCATGATTTCTTAATCTTGTTGTGCCTGTTTTTTGCAATATTATTATATCCTACTTTCATTGAGAACTGAAAGGGATTTTTACAGTTTAAAATTAGGCTGCCTACAAGCACAAAACATCAACAAATAAACCAAATGAAACATGAATATGTAATAGCTTATTAATGGGGAGTTAACACTTAACAGAACCTAAGATGTTGCGTGACAGTGAATATAACACACATATAAAAAGCTTACAAGCAAAATTTGGTTTAAATGAATACGTTCATAAAGAGAATATGCTGTTTAATGCATAACCATGTTATTAAAATATTAAAAAGTTCAGTTGAATTTTAGGGAAGTATAAAAAATATACATGAGTTAAAATCTGATAGTATCTGATGAACATTACTGGGGCCAGGATAAATAAATAATGGATTTGGGGTTGGGCTTTTTTTTTGCTGGGGGTGGAATTTGACAAAATAGAATAGGAGGATTATTTCCTTTAGAACTGCACTCAATAGCAAGACAATAAAGCTCTAATGAACTTATAGAGTATTTGGACAATTTTTCAGTTCTTATAGAGACTAATACTTGCAATTGACTCCTAGGATTAAGTGAAATAAAGCAAGACATTAACTTAGAATTTCTACTGAAGATCTTATGTGGTCTTATTTTAACAATGGAGCATGAAACAATGAGTTAATATTTGCAGAATATCATATGCAGCTGACTCAGAGTGTTTTGCTGGATGCTAACATTAATTATTTCTATAATGACAGGAATATAATTTAGATCTGCCATGTACCTACATTTCTAAGACTATTTGATATTATTTTATATTGTATACCTATCGATTGCCACTTCATGATATTAAATAAATATACTACAAATTGTATAAATGCTTACAGTTTTCAGTTATTTATGTTTTTGGCTCCAAACTACCCTGTTTCTGGAGTTTTCTGCCAGCTTTCTTATTCCTGTCATTGTTTCTTGCGGGATGCAGGCAGGTTTCATGCATTAACTGAGGCACTGTGATACTCACCTTATTCTCCCATAATTTGTCTAGCATGCACCATCACATAATTGCTCCATCTATCATGTCTTCTCCCTTTTTTTGGAGGGCCATTGCTAATATAACATGCAAGAACCACGTGGCTCACTAAAATTGCATGAGAAGAAAGCATTACTGTTATAAGAATGGCATGGGGGCAACTATGGGATGGAATTACACAAAGTAATTGTGTAATTAGATGGTAAGTAGTTAAATTAAACTGCTCATATCTATGACACACATTCTACTTTCTCGTTTTCTATATCATTTCAATTTTAAACAATTTTTAAAGGAAGTTGGCATGTTTCAAAACAAAGCATTAGCCATTAGAATCTTTATTTCCAAAAAGCCCATGGAAGCCACATGGACCATATAGGTCTATCTCCCTAACAACAACAACAACAACAACAACAACAACAACATGGCAGAAATAACCTAAGGGTTGATAGTGAACAATTGGTATTTTGTGACTGGCCTCTTTCCCTGTGACAGATACTTTGTGATGGATCTGCCTCTCTCATGGCAGCCATTTTCCTTAAGCATCCATACATGTTCTTAAATATTCCCTGACCTGGAATAGAATACTATCTATTAATGTTGATGTAACTTCCTTCTTTGTTAAGGGAAGACTACTTATTCCCACTGACTTCTTCCCAAAGATTTGTGTGGTTACTGTTTAATCCCAAGTGCTTTTGGTAATAACACATTTAAGGATAAACAGCTGCATTACAATTATTTTGGATTAATTAATCTAAATGTTACTTAAAATGCATGCATGTGCATGCTAACAGGTAATTTTTCTTCAGTCAAAAGAACTAGAACAGAGACACACACTAACATTATTAAAAAGGGTCTGGGTTACATGTGGGAAGTTTTGGCTCCCCTGGCAACTGGCTATTAATGTGTCTGACTTACTACTTGCATCTCAGAGTTATAACTTGTGCATGACTGCTATAATTCAAAATTGATTGATTGTACATATGGCAATGCTTGGGCTTTATAAAATATAGCTGATTCTCAAATGATTGACACTGTGATTCATTTGGAGTTCCCATTTATTATTTAAAACACACACACACAAGAAAGCTAATCTAGAGGGCAATTTGCTCTCACAGCAAAATATGTGTAAGAGCCATCAGTATGAAAAAAAAGGATGGAATCATAAATCAGAAATATTCACAAATATGACCTTTATGATTTACCTCATCTCTTTCAAAAAACTCCTTTGATAAAACCCTAATGGCTCCTTGACAGAACTGCTCTTTCAGCATGCAAGCAACTAGGCTCACTTACCAGTTGCTGTCTCCACATAATGCTGGAAACCAAAATAAAGCCAGTCATTGGGGTTGGAGGGAATTGATGCTGGTGATGCAGAAATGAGAGCGAGCTTTGGGCAGGGAATTACTTTTAAATGTTGACTTTCAACAATTACATTCCATTTATCAACACTGTTATGCAGATTATTTTCAAAATTCAAGGCTAAGGCAGCAGAATTAACTTGTGTCTCAAGCACTGTGGGCCCCATGGCTGGAACAATAATAGCACAGAATAAACTTTGTAGTTTACATTGCCAGCTTGTGTGTCTAAGATTTCTGGCAAACAGCAGTCCTGTTTTATAAATAGAACTGCCATTTTCCAGTTAGTTAAACTGTTATTATACTATTCAGCACTGCCCAACAATCATTTCCAGAAAAAAAAGTCTAAAAGAAAGTTTAAAGAAAGCAATGAAAATCAGAATCTACTTTTTCTCTTCTAGTACCCTATTCTTTCTTATTGATCCTTCTATGTGCTTGTCTCTATTACTGGGCAAGGACAAGAAAAACTAAAATCTTTTGGATTACCAGAAAACCTTGCTGGCAAAGTTTCAGTGAAAAATTACCTTGCCTTTGGAAAGGCAAAAAATTTACTTAATGGCTATGTCTTTTCCATGTTACTACACTTTATCAGGTCTAGAGGAAAAGATGTGAACAAGGCAAAAATCTCAAAATGTAGGACTAGTGCAGGTTACCTTTTACAATATATTTACTTGTTAATATATAATAATAAGGAAGTCATGATGTTGAGCTTTATGACCATATCGCTTAGTGATAGAAATTCTGGACTCAGTTACTGTCGTTAAGCAAAGACTACCTATACAGTGTATTCTTGGAATAGTGTCATAACCCCTTTCACAGTTTATTTCTTTGCACAATTTATTTATTTATCTAATTTGTCCCCGCCCATCTCCTCCCATCAGGGGATTCTGGGCAGTTTACAACAATCAATTAAAAACAACAACCATAAAATACACAGTATAAAAATACAATAATAAATAATATAAATAAAGGTAAAAATTACCTTGGTGTAATACCAAACCTTTCTAAAACATAATATTTGATTATGATTAACAACTTTATTCCTCATTTCCTCCAAGGAAACTGACATACACAATCAGGTATTCCCCCACTTTAAAAAAGTGCACCACAAGATTCTTGTGAGCTGTGTGGCTGAGAATGGCTGGCCAAAGGCCACTTCATAATCCTCAAGTCCCCTTTATTAAATACTTATACTCTGTCCAAGAGGCCACATTGCCTGATTTGGCTGTTCTTCAACCACACCTTTAATGTCCGGACACAATAATTTCATAAGCCCATTGGGTAAAATACAGAAAAGGCTGTTCAGTTTGGTGTGATATTAGAAAAAAAGAGTGCAGTTGCTGGGGAAGGAAGGTATGCTTCAAAGATTGTTCTTTTATTTTTCTTGCTCTACCATCTTTCTTTTTAATTTTAAATTGAAACAGCTTTTATTCTTCACTGACAATTTGAGGTATGTGAATTTTCTTTGTTTTCTCTGCCCATTTCATCTTTCTGATGTATTCTTTCATTACTGAAGTTATGTACTGTTACTATGGAATGCTTTGTTAATATATTCTTCAGAGGACTTTTCTTATTGAATAAAGAAATATATAAAGACATTGTAGATCACTGTGACTCAATTAAGCAGGTACCTTAAAATACATAGGATGTTAGAAGATACTCAATGCTTGTGAGTTACAGCTCAGCATCGTGCTATAATAGTATAATTTGTCATTTTCATAAAAAGTCAATATAATCTAATGAGAGAAGAAAAAATGGTATCATTAAATATGTACTCTAATAGCAAAACTACTTCTGCACTTTTAAATCAATAGCTGTTCTGCAAGAAGCCAATTAATGTGCATATAATGATATGCTTGAATGGCTAAATTGCAGTGCTTTCCCTTTTATGTGTGTGTGTGGTGTGCATGTATGTTTTAGCTTAGAGTTTGAATTTTTGCTTGAATCTCCTGGAGTACCAAGAGAAGCACAAGGTCTGTTTGGAGGTAGCATGGGGAGAAGTGACAATACATGCATTGTGACATCACAACCCAAATCCCATGACTTATGTTCTCATGTCCAACTTCAGGATGCAAGTACAAAAGCCTAGGATTTGGGTTTTGATGACATGACACACACTTTGTCATTTTTTTTAATAATTGCAGCAAGTAACAGATGCCTGTGGTTCTATCAGTGGTTTTCATGAGCCATAAAAGTTTCTGCAGGCACTTCAATACATGGAATGAATGAGTGAGTAAGTGAATAAATGAATGAGACCTTCTTGAATGTGATACAATCATAGGCTCAGTGTTGGCTGCTGTGTTTGAAGGACTATTGAGCAAGATGCCTTTAGGGTTCTCACCTGCTTTAATGTCTTGCTATATATTCATATTAATTAAGGCATAAAAAGTGTAGCAGGAAATAACCCTTTTCTATAGTGGCCTCCACCCTCGGCAAGCTCCCACCCTTTTAGCCTTCAAGAAAGCCATAAAGAACTGGCTTTTCCCCCAGGCACTGGGGTAGTGTGAGATAGGAGCCTATGGATTGTTTGTTGGCTGAGGCATGGGATTCTTTGTTTTTAGAGGGTTTTTTAAACTGGGTTTTTTTGGGGGGGGGGGTTATTGTTGTTGTGAGCCACCCAGAGTTGTGTTCCAAGATGCATGGCCCTGTACATCTTTTTAATAAATAAATAACTCCTGATCTGCCAGCAGTTAGACTTGAAGAAATGTACCAAAGTGCCAGTTTCTTTTCTCAACATGAGCTCTGTGTGGAGAATAATTCTGCTCTAATACTCTAACTAAATGCTTCAGGAACATTATCTAGCTTTTTAACTTTTTAAGTAATTGCTCAAAATCTCAGTGTAGAGGTCAGGTCAAATCTAAGACATTATGCTTTAGAATAAAGTCAACTTTCATTTCAGTGTTATTACAAGTTAAAGAGCTAAACTACATTTTCAGCTGCAATGGACTAGGAGCTAGCACCTTCTAGATTTTTATTAGGATTGAAGACATTCAAAATTATATGAAATTATTTATTTGAGATTAGGGCTTTTGCTCATTTTTTGCCCATCAAAAAGTTTTTGCCTGCCAGTGAGTTCTGTAGTTACAACATGGATATCTTCAAATGCATTCTGCACAACAGATCTGTGCAATACTCATGCAGCTGAGTTGTTGGTTAATAAAAGTTACCAGAATCTGCCTGTGTGAATTTATCTACCACTAGGCAAAAACTTTTTGGAGATGAGATTTTATCCTTAGTGATGGGCAAAAAAACAGAACAAGAGCTGAGATTAGTTCTAGAACTGTCAAGAATCTTGTTAATGTGTAAAAGAGGAATCACAAAGGCCTGGAATATGTGAAACTATGAAATGCTTTTTCATGTCCTTAATACATCCGTATAACAATGAGTATGAGGGTTTTTTTTTAAGTCCACTAGTTACGGGTTAAAATGAGATGTCTGTGTATATGCACATAATATTGTTTGTATTTTTTACAAAAGTCTGTCAGCAGCAACAGTATGCTATGTGAAAAGATTTGTTTGGAATGTATTTCACTCAGTGAGCTGTCATAACCCTTTCTCCAAATTTCCTCTATGCTGACTTGATCCAATTATTCATTCCTAAAATATAATGATATTACTGCACTGCATTATTGAATCATATTAGATACTACAGCAGGTAGGTTCACAAGAGGCTGTTAATATTTTTGCACTTCTACCTCACTATTAGCAAGAGAGCACATTAATCATTTAGCAAGACATCACCCTGCATAGGGACCTTGTCAGCCAAAACTGAGCAGCGCTATTTGAAGAATCAGATTTTGCATTATTATCCTGCTGCTCTCTCCAATTTAGCACTGCATATGGTCAGTTCTCACCTCACAATTAAAAATGCAGGTGCATTTTAAAATTCTACCTTCTTTTAAACCATCAAAACTATTTGGGGTGGGATGACAGCATCTTTTTAAAAATTCCACAAGGTAGGACCTCAAATCCTACCAAATTTGGTTTGATGTCAAGAGAAACATGGAGGATAATAGCTTGACCAGAAGTTTACTTAAACAGTTATGCAATCCTAAAATGGGAGCAGTTTATTGGGTTCATCTGACCATGACAGAAACTCTGTATTATAGGCCACAAACCTCTTGTGTGAACTGGTTGATGCTAGGATGTCTGTTCTCACAGCATATACTTAAGAGGATTACAGATGTTATCACCAAAATCTTGATTCAGTGATGTGTAAAATGTTCCAACTGCTGTGTTCTTAGCTCTCAAGGAGACATCAAGAACTCTGCCACAGCTACAATAAAGTTCCACATGAATGGGAGAATGAGGAGAAGAACAAAGCACTCCTTCCCCCTCTCAATTCCCTATAAAAAGATATCGCACTGTGGAAATCTATGCATGAAGTTCCTAAAGAAAGCATGTAACCAATTAAAAGGAAAAGGGAAGGAGACAGAATATCTGATCTAGACTGGGGGCCTTTTAATCTTTTCTGCCATCTAAGTGCTAAATGGATTCCTTGAGAAGCATTAAAACACTAATGAGGAAGAATAGAAAAAACAAGAAAGAACATTGAAAGCTTACATGGATGTTCCATTTCAGGTTTGGTGCAGCTCCCTTTGATTTGGGAAAAATGTGAAGTGGCTCATACCTTACCCCCTCTACTTCTTCTTGCCAATCTCTCCTACTTCTACCAGCCATAAACAAACAAACAAAATCCATATAGTGGAGAAAGTCCAGGAAATAGCAGGTAGGAAAGAACTGGCCTAGAGAAGACCAAGCAGAAAATGATACAAATGCATAACATTTTCTACTCCAGCATCATTGAGCTTTTAATCTATGAAGGAACTTAGGAGAATGAAACAGAAAGATCTTGAAGGAGGACACTGAGCTATACCTGGTTCTGCCACCTCGCTTGGGGTGGGAGAAGTAATAGCTCATCTTGGGGGTGGCTAGCACCACAGATCTTTCCCATCGAATAAGAACATTGCCCCTTGGGTTTGGTATTTATCTTATTCTTATTTATTGGTTTATTTATTGTAATTTATATTTTATGATTTTAATTCTGGTTTTATTGTAAACCACCCAGAGTTCCCCTTTCTTGGCAGGAGATGGGCAGTAGTAGAAGTTTGAAAATAAATAAAATAAAAATACTAGTAGAAAAAAATTGAAAAGGAGTAATTTGATGTTAAACAGAGCAGTTAAGCTATCCAACTGATTTTGAGATTGAGCAATTGGTACTTGGCTAACCCTCTAATTTACCAGTGAGAGTAACTGAAACTTTACTCCCTCCTTGGACAATCCTGTGTGTTCAGAGAGGTTAGCAAATGTGTTCCAACCTTCCATGGAACAGGCTAATGTTCTGTAAGAAAAATAGATAGTGGTTAACAGTAATTAACATGTTTTCATAGCCAAGGGCCACAAAACCCTCAAAGTAATTTATGGGGTGTCATATTGTAAGTGGGGCTGGGGAATCTTGAACACTCCAGATCAAATGTGATCAAATATGCAAAGTTTATTCTCTCAATAGCTGGGAGGGAGAATACTGTAGGTAAATGGGGTTGTCAAGTCAAGGCAAAAGATTGAGGTTTCTAAGAAATCTAGCATGGCTGGTAGGTCAGGTAAGCTTGAGCTGTTCAGCAACAGGCTATATTCGCATAGGGCCTTAAACACTGTTCAGAGAACTCAGACAGCAGGAGCAAGGCTACTCAGGGGCAACAGTTGACTTGCCAACAGACCATCCAGACCATGTAAATCATGTGTTTCTTCATGTAAACTCACATTTACATGAAGAGGGCTGGGCAGTTGGGGCTCTAGCTTCGTGTACAAGGCTGCAAGGAAGAATCTGGAAAAGTGAAGTCGAACTCTGTCTTGGCATTATTGTTATGTCCAGCTGCTCAGAGTGAAGTCTTTCTACTGCCTCTCCCTATTCCTCTTCTTCCTCTGATGGTGAACCATAAGCCTGTGGTATGACAGAAACCCCAACGTGATAGGGACACTAATTCTCTAATACCACTTCCATCATCACCACTCCTTCTTGTGAACAACAGGCTGTAGGGGATGGATAGAGAGTTCTTACCAGAGATCTAAACTGATCTTTTTGAGTGAGCTTTTGAAATCACCGTATGTGTCCCTAAGGATGCAGGCTAACCATTCAAGTATGTATCTTTAACAGCTGAAATAAAATTCACTTTTATAATTGCACTGACAGAAGGCAAAAACTCTTCTGGATCATCCCCATCAGGTAGTTTTAATTAAAAAAGAAATCTATGGAGATAGTGGGAAACAGAAAAAAGAACCCTGGTTTGGAGCAAAAAGAAGTACTGGATTGTAGTCTTTGAAAGAACCATGAGAAAGACCACTGCAAGGCATCACAGAAAAGTCAACTTAGAGCCTCTGCTACAGGGCAACAAATAAATTTGCAAAACAAGACAGGCAATATGAATTCTTAGCGGCCAAATGAAGGCCAGCTAACACCCCTGGCAGTTACTCTTTAGTTAGATTACTATATATCTATATAAATATTAGACTGTATTGTATTAACATCAACCATAGTAACTTTGCATTTTAGGCCATGTCAGCATTTCCTTTAAACTCTATCTGATGGTGAAGAGTAAAATCTTTTACAGCTGAAACATATTACCTAGTTTTTTAGTTGAAAGAGGCATTCTGTTTTATACAGAAATAATCTCTTGTGATTCAAATCATGAACTTGACCTAAGAAAACATTCAGAAAAAATAATGTGTACTTTATGGTCCATTACATGCTAAAAAGTTTCAGATGAGGAAAACTAGGTTTAGGGCAGAAATGTGCTAGACCTGATTTTCTTCCATAGACTGTTGAATTGTCCAAATGAACAAAGGAAGGGTCACTCAACTATATGGCTGAGCTCAGATCAAGGTGAAGATTACCAGTGAGTTACATCTAGCTGGGGCTGCAGTCTTACAGCCACAAATTTGAGTCCACCTTGTTGAACTCATCTGCTGGGTTCACATAACATATACAGGTTTGATGCTAAGCTGGCTTAAGAAAATCTTGTCCATTCAGAGACACTTTGGCAACAGTTCACAGTGTATTCAATCTGTACGACAGACTACCATGTGTCCCAGTTGGACAGTTCCCCTGCCACTTGCCCTCTCTTCTCTCTCTTCTGGGAAAGCAGAGAATCTTTTTCTTTCCTCTTTCTCTTTTCTTTCAGTGGGTGAGTCTTCCTGGATATACATACTTTAAAGTCTGTGTGCACATGTGTGTATGTGTTTGTGTATGTGCATGTATGTACCTTGTAGCCATGCTAAACTTTGATTCAGTTGAAGGAGTGTTTCTGCCTCCACCAAGTGGTCAGTGAACTGCTGGCTTTAGCCTGCAACAAATTGAAGCCTGCTGTTCAAAATAAGATAGGGCACTTGTGGCAACACAATAGATTCAGATCAATTTTATTATGGCCCTTAGTCAGCAAAGGGAACATAATACGGAAAGGGGTACTTCAGAAGTGGAGTAGGAAAATGTGTGCTAAGGTTACCTTGACAGTGAGTGGAGGACTAATAAAGGGAGATGTTGCCAGTTTCTGCCTTCCAAAAATGGTTGTCAGCCCTTTCTGGCCACAGAGCAATATGGACAAATTCTAGCTTTGAAACTGAATTATACATTCTATAAAGTTTCCTAATGTTTTTTATATGCCTCCAAGGAATTCAAGCTTTTTAAAAAACCAATGAAACAAATATCTATCTATCTATCTATCTATCTATCTATCTATCTATCTATCTATCTATCTATCTATCTATCTATCTATCTATCTATCTATCTATCTATCACATGTGACTTCCAAACAAGCCACACCATGGAACAGCAGATAAATATGCTTATTATCCCTTCATACATAGATGGTGGGGGAAACTACCAAAAAGGCCCTCTTAAATAGATGACCTAATAAGTACAATTTAAATATTATTTTCTGCATACACAATGCAAGGTAATAAAACATAATGACTATTCCGCTATTATCTTTGACAGGTGCTAGATTGCCTGCAGTAGCTGGCCTTCTAAGCAAGTGTCCCAAAGTATTTTAAGCAAGCATTTTTCACCATTGGTTATGGGAAATGAGGCTATGGGGAGTTATAGCACAGCAAAGTCTGAATGGCTACAAGCTTCCTACTCCCATCTTAAAGGAGCAGTTTAATTGGGAGGCAAAAGCTGAATGGATTCATCCAGCCTTTTCTTTTCCTTTCCATGAATCTGATGAACGGAATTCCAATTTCTTTTACATGAATATGTTGACTCGGTTGGGATGGGTATGCAGATCTCTTTGTGCAGTCCCCTACCAAGAAGAAATGTGGAGAAAACACTAATTTTAAGCATGCTTGTTTCCTTAGATGCACTGGATTAGCTGCTGTTTCTCTTTTGAAGCAGCCCTCAAAATAACAGGGGCACATTTCACCAAGTACACCTCAAACAACAGGAATATTTCTGGCGTAGTCCACCATGAAAAGCAATAGGATTTGTTCAAGGGTTGTGAAGAATGAGCCAACTGTCAATGTCTCTCTCTCTTAGCTCCCTATAGAAAGTTTCATTCCTTTTGAGCCTTTGGGACAAATGTTCCCACAACCTGAAAAATAGTTGTTCTAACTTTTATATCTGGGCTGTTCTTTAACAAGTAACCTCTCTCTTGATGTAATTAAAAAAAAATAAAATTAATTTTTAAAAAATCCCAAAGAATTCCATGGCAGCCTGTTATTAAATGCAGGGATGGGAGCAGAACACAAACCTTCTCACTCCTGCTATTGTTTGATGCATTTTTATTCATATTAGCCTTCTGATATCTTCTAATAAATTCTTCATAAGATATAATCAAGCTACTGTTTATTGTCATTACCTAGAAAGGATATCATCTGAATCTTCAAGAAACTGCACATATTAATAAAATATAATTTAGCCTTTTATCTCCATGTTTTAGGTGTAAAGATAATCCATCACTTAAAATCAAGATGCTATTCAGACTAATAAGTTTCATTGTCTGGGTTGCTCCAATCATCAGGGCATGCTGTATGTTTTTCACCATTTTGTTCATTTTCTACGCTTGCAATAAGTAATACATACAATACCAGAAAAGCTATGAATAAAAACATAATTTTAAAGAATAGAGATAGGTGTATTATTTTTGATACATAAATTGATTGGAGGGTAACTTTTATTTTCAGTGCAGTGAATTTAAATATGCTTATTTTGCCATATCTGATTATCATTATCTTTTCCTCTGTAAATCAATGCAAAATATTCATTTTTGGAATGATGAATTGCCTAATTTTTTACTTAGACAAGTAAATGTATTTCTGAGGTGCTTTGCATCTTTAACTATTACTACTACTTGTATTCTATTTCTACTCCACTTGGGTGTGTACTAGCCAGATATAAAAAATATCTGTAGTGCTGTTGATTAGCTATTTATAAATGGGACTTCAAGGAATTGTTATTACCCATTATTTAACCAGGAATAAGCACACAAGCATGGCTGGATTATGACCTTGGCACAGTTTCTGATTGTAAGGACAGTGAGCAAAGTAAGAGGCTGATGTTGATTTCCTCCCTTTCCTTCTAAAGCAGGGATTTCACCAGAGCTATTACAGACAAAATTTTTGAAGAAACAAATATTTAGGAAAAAGAAATACAAGAGGGGGCTGTTTTTTCTGTACATCTGCTTACCTGTTTTGAAGCATTAGAAAGCCCTGTGAAATGTTTTAATAAATGTGTCAGAGAAGTAAGCAGTGGTCCTCATTTTCAATTACTATCAGTTCTTCATTCATACTGTTTGCCTCTTAGATTCAAAAGTTTAGATGGAACTTTGTATTGCCTCCAAATGGTGCCAGAAAAACCACTAGAACAGGACTAGATATTATTATATATTTAAAGGTAAAGATAAAGGTTTCCCTTGACGTAAAGTCCAGTCGTGTCCGACTCTAGGGGGCAGTGCTCATCTCCGTTTCTAAGCCTTAGAGCCGGCGTTGTCCCTAGGGACACTTCTGGGTCATGTGGCCAGCATGACTCACGGAACGCCGTTACCTTCCCGCCGAAGCGGTACCAATTAATCTACTCACATTTGCATGTTTTCAAACTGCTTGATGTGCAGGAGCTGGGACTAGCAACGGGAGCTCACCCCGCCGCGCGGTTTCGAACCGCCGACCTTCCGATCGACAGCTCAGCGGTTTAACCCGCAGCGCCACCGCGTCCCTTACATTATATATTTAGGACTGTGCAAATTTATTTATTTTATTTATTTATTATTCAAATTTTGTTACTGCCCATCTCCCCCTAAAGAGGGACTCTGGGCACCTTGCCCAGAAGGTGAAGAGTCCCTTTGGATCCATTCCTTAAAGCTGTTGCCGCTCAAGAGGTTCAGCTTGACTGCTTTGAGGTCCCTCCCCACAAGTCTCCTGGGCATGTCACTTTTGCCATCTGTCCTGACAGAAGGGATTCATGGACATGCACATGCATGTCTAAAAAGCCCTCATGAGGGCCTTGAAGCACTCATGCCAAGCTTTCAAGTACCTGCTATTCATGGCTTCAAGAAAGGGATCCATGGGCACCTCATCTTATTTGCACAGGCCTATTGATCATGAAATAGTTCCCAAAAATTCAGCTTCTCTCTTGAATAAAAGCTTCTACCATAACTGGTATATATATATATATTTCTGCAGTAATATTAAAATGTGACAAAATGTCTTCTGTTATAAAGCTCACACTGTCCATAAATCTATTGAATAAGTACAGTCATTCTAATCTGTCCCCAAACTATTGAAAAATGCAAATAGCAAATGGAGCTTAAAGAGCTGAATGTGACATTAGGTTTCATTTTTAGTAATTTTTTGCTATGTTTAAAAAACAACTCAGGGAAAAACCAGCATTAAAAGCAGCAGTTCTCATTTTATTTCTCTGGTTTGGCCTGTCAGATGAAATGGAATGAGCGATTGCATCTGCTCAGGATAAAAACCAAGGTTGAACCCAGATGTTTTTGGTAGACTCCAGACAAAAGGGATGTTGTATCTAGAGTTATATTATGCTGCTGCTCAAGCCAAATTTCTGGTAGGAAGAAAGCTCCCTCTTCAGAGCACCAACAGATAGACACAGAATCATGGCACATGCTGAGTGGGCCGCAGAAAACCAAACTGTATTCTACTGCAGATACTGTCTTGTTAACAGTAATCAGGAAACACACCAGTTATTGTCCCATGACCCTTATCTGGTAATGGAACCTGGACAGCGGGTGGGGTGGGGTCACATGAGAAAAATGAGGTCGGAAGAGGGCCATGGGCAAAATAAAGCTCTAGATATCTTAAGCTGGCTGGGGAATTCTGGGAGTTGAAGTCCACACATCTTAAAGTTGCTAAGGTTGAGAGACCCTGCCTTAATATGAACAAAAAGAGTGATCTACTGTAAGTGGTACTTACTGGGGATACTGATAGAAGAAACTGGTTTCTAATCTGTGATCAGTGTTGCATCCTCTAGAACTCCCAGCACACAACGATCCCCAAATAATTTATGCACTGATAGAGATGAACATTTATAGCTTGATGCCTCAGATAAATGGAACTCTCACTCTTATGGAGATGTGTTGGAAACCTGAAATAACTGTGCTACCTTTTTATCAGAACCTATAATTATCTCAGTTCTACTGCTAGATTCATACTGAGTAGGCTTCCAAGCAACTAGGTTAGTTTCAGCAAAGTTTTGACACTTCCTATTTAGGACATCATCCAAATATTGTTACTTGGGGATTTTCCACAGTTGTGAACTATTGAACATCCCTCCATTCTCTCCTTGAAAGAAAATAAAAGAACCTATGAGAGATCAATTGTTTTTTTAAAAAGTAAATCAATGCATTGGAAAGGCTGTTTCAAAACCCTTAAGAGCTTGAACTATGCAGGTGGCTTGGCTGCAGCCTTCTCTTTGAAAGCCCTACCTTTCTAGATGATTAAACAATCATGGCCCCACATCACTCAAGTTGGAGGGGGAGAGAGATAGATCTGAGCCAACCGCACAAATGCAAAACCAAGATCTGAAGCTCCAAAACCAAGATGATATACCTCAGTGGGGGACTGGTTGGCCATGATCTGTTTTGCTGATTTCATACGGAAATTAAATGATTATAGTAGCAAGAATGCCTTTGAACAGAAAACAGATCAACATTCCCATTCATTCCTGATGAACTACTGATCGGTCCCTAGCTTGAAAAGAATTATATGCATGAGTGCACACAGCTTATATATCTGATCTTTTATTAGACAATATACTTCTCTCTGAATCTAAGTATTGTACAAGCGTGCCCTGCCCATATTAACCCCTAACTGATTGATCATAAAATTAGTATTCTGCCTTTCCTCCAGGAGTTCCTCTTGGCTTTCATGGGGACCTTCCTTCACTTGCATCACCCCAACAGCAGCCCTGTGAGGTAGGTCGGGTTGAGAGAAAGTGGCTGGCCTGAAGTCATCCGGTCAGTTTCTGTGGCTGAAGATGAACTAAAAGCTGCATCTCCCTGCTCCTAGTTCAACACTTTCATCTCTATACAACATCTCTAAAAATCAGCGGCTTTGAAATATTTCTTTTCTTGTTGTATTATTTATAATATATTTCTTTATAAAATAGAAAAGTGGGGCTCTATCTTTAATAATAAATAAACAAACAAATCAATAATGCACTTGTAATGTTGTTACTTGGTATATTTTGGTGTTGTCTCTGTATTTTTAGTTAACTAAAAATAAAACAACATTCTGCTGTTTTAAAAAGAGTATTTTTTAAACTGTGGTTTTGGGGCAGTCAGAGTTTAAGAGAACAATTTTGTTGAACATTGACCATTTAAACTGATGAACAACAAGCACTTTTCCCTCTCAGCAGTTATCTGGTGAGCCCATAAATCTCTAATCTCAGTTGTTACCTTGAAAACAAAAAAATACAAGTGAAGAAAATTGATGTAATTTGGTATACTCCAAATAAACTTCATTGGATGTCTTTGGGCCACTCGCTAGCTTTTAACTCAACCTCTTCCACAGGTCTGTCCTGGGAAAAACTAAAGAAAGTTTAGTTCAAGTGCTGCCTTGAACTCTTGGAGGAAAAGTAAAGATATAAAATCTAACACATCAATGTATAATTTTAAAATAAAGGCTAGACATCCATATAACATTTTTCAAAGCTTAGACTTTCAGGCTTAATGTAATCAGCAAGCCTAAGCACCCATTCAAAAAAAGCAGGCAGGCATTATGTTTGATTACGCAGATAATAGCATTAGCTTGGGATGAACCAATCTGCAAAAGAACATACTTGGGGTGAGATCATGGCTTGAATAACTCCAAAACTGCAAAAGCTAATACAGCCTCTGTCTCATCAATACAGACAATTCCCTTGGGATTCTTGTGAATGCTCTTTATGGGTGCAGTTAACTTATGAATAACCACTTGCAGCAATAGGAAATATAACTAACAGCTGACATTTCTTTTTGTTGCTGGAAAACAGGTACTTACGTATTCTTCATAAGGTTCATGTGCTGGTAGAGGGGGGGCCCTGTAACCTGGTACTGCTGGAATGCCTCTTGCTCGAGGGGTAGGGACCCCTCTGGTGACAGATGGGACTGGGAGTACTCCACGTGTCACTGGGGTTCCTCTTGTTACTTGAGCTCCTCGTCCGGGTGGTGGTGGAGGAACGGTACTCCCACGTCCCCTAATAGTGAACAGAGCAATGATAAGGAGCTCTAAAAAGATGAAAGGTTTATAAAGATACATAAAAAGACTTCTGCACTGATTGCATTGACATTAAATTGTTATCAGATGAGAGGGGCAGTAATTTAGAGAATGCACATTACCATTCAACAGTAAACCTTACAACAAAGACGGAAGTGCAAGAGGAAAAGAGTGCTTAGGAATACGGCAGGAGATGCAGCAGGCAAACCTAAGAAGGGCAGTGCTAAATGGCTTAGATGCCTATACACCAATGCTCAGAATATGGGGGACAAACAGGGAGAACTTGAAAGCCCTATGATGAAAGCCCAGGTGTGGGGAGAAGTGGGAGGACAAATATGACATTGTTAGTATTACTGAAACCTGATGTGGTGGAACTCAAGATAGGGATATAATACTGGCAGATTATAAAGAGGTCCAAAAGAAACAGACCCAACAAAAGATGTGTATGTGTGTGTGGTGTGTAAGAATGATGACACCTGTGTGGAATTCATGACACTATGGTGAAAACCCTGCAGAAAGCATCTGGGTCAATACTAAGGGGAAAAGAAATAGTAATGACACTGTTGTGTGTACTACAGGCCACCTTACCAAGCAGAAGAATTCTTGATGAAATCTTCATAATCAGATGGCTGAAGGGTCCAGGAAGCACACCACTGTGGCAATGAGGGATTTCAACTACCCTGATATCAACTGGGATTTAAACTCTGTGGCACATAGGAGATCCAACAGGTTCTTGATGTACTCTGCAGACAACTTCATGATCCAAAAGGTGGAGGAGAGAATGAGGGGATCAGCTATACTGGACTTAACAGGGAAGAAATGGTTGAGGAAGTGGAAACTGTAGGAACCTTGGGAGTGTGTAACCATGTGACCCTAGAATAAACCATACTGCAGGCAGGGAGAACTGAAGATAATCAGATTAATGTCCTAGAGAGCACAAGAGCTTGAAGGATTCCAAGGATGGAAATCCTGAAGGAAAAACAGTTCAGGACAGTTGCGATATTCTGGAAAATGACAAAGCTGGAAAAAAGGTGTGGCTCCTTTAAGCATGGATTCATTAAAATTAATGTGATTGTTGAAGGCATCATACCTTTCTTTTGGCTTAGTCAGAAGCCTGGAAAAAGAGGGGCTGCTTTAATAAATAGCAAAAAGGTGCTGTGCTCACACTCACATGAGATCCAAAGCACTTCTTCCAAATCATTTTCAGCATTTGCACAGCCTTACTGTTATTATCTAAAATACCCTTAAGGGATTTGCAACTGTTTCATCTCACACAAATGTGCTTGAACTTGTCATTGAACTTCTGAGGCTCTGCTCCAGTTCCTTTGCCTCCAAAGATGAACTTAATGGAGACATTCTAGCAAGCCTTCTGCATAATAGCTCATGGATTATGGACAACTCCTAAAAGACATTTGGTTGGCCTATTGCTAGAATATTAGAAAGATGGCTAGTAAGTTTTATCCTACTATATCATTGGTCAGCTCTAATCTCCTGCTATGGCTAAGTATATTGAAAATGACCTGGTTATTGCCCCTGTTTTAGGGTTTGAATTATTTAAATGATACATTGCATTTATTTTTTATCCCATATGGTTTACTGTATTTTTATATTTCTAATTGGAAGTTACAGTAGGGTACCTCTTGGGGTCAAAAGGTGGAGTGAAATTCTCCAACATAAAGTAAATAATTTTTTAGGGGAATAATGCTCTGCAGAAACATTCATGCAGAATTTATAGCTCATGACAAGGCTGTAGCAGGGGAAAAAAAAACAAGAATTCATAGAAGGCATAAAATCATGATAAGCTATTGTATTCATTTGTTTTGCACACTTAAATGGCAGACACTCAGGTCACTCTCATCAATTAGTCATGAACTTAGGCCAGGCACTTTCACTGAGCTGGAATACCTCACATCATAGGAAGTAAAATATTGGGAGGGGTAGAGAAGAACCAGGTAAGTAGTCCTGACCTTCTAGGAGGAAGGCTAGGGCATAATGTAATAACTTATAAATAAATTCCCTTTGTAAGCCGGAACATTTTCAACAGTTTTATCAGTGTGTTAATTGAATTGCCACATATACCAGGTAGAAAAGTTGTCATTTCTAGATATCTGGTTTCCTTTAGGTTTTTCACATATTGCCTTCCAACAGTGCTTGATAAAGGGCAATCCAATATTATTTTGATTCTTCCAAATATTGGTCAGACAATTGTTCAGTGTCATCCCCATGTTGGTATTTAACAGAAAAAAGCACATAGAAAATGAAAGGTGTCACAAGTATTGCTACAGGTGGTGTTAGTTTCTTGGAGATGTGGCCAACTAGGTTTTGAGAATGGCCCTAGTCATGAACCCAGGACATGAGAGGTGTTATCCAGAAAGCCCTATTTGCTTTCAGAAGCACTGCATCACAGACATCCAACTGTGAGATCCTGTGGTTGAAGTCAGGCTCTATGGAGAGGTGGGTTGATTGCTGCTGTACCAGCCTCCCTGCTATGCAGCAATACCTCTGCCTGACTCTACTGCCAACTTGGTGGTAGAGTTTCTAACACTTCTTGGAGATTTTAATTTGACTTTGTATAGTGTAGAGTCTGGAGTGGCTCAGGAGTTCATGTTCACCAAGGCAACCATAGACCTAGCCCAGGTTATTGAAAGCCCAATGCATATAGGTTTATTTTGCATCTGAGTTTTGTAGTGGGGCAGTTGCAATGTGATCTTAAGGTAGAGGACACTGTGATTAGTCCATGTCATGGTGAGATCACTTTCTGGTTGCTTTTTGACTTGCTGGTGCTTTCCCACCTGCCATAGAGAGGCTGAGTCTTTTAGATTGGTCTGTATCAGGTCACTGTTGGATCTGGATAGTTTCAGAGGGAGCTTGTGATTTTTCCTGGGGATCTAGTGGGCAGTTTGAGTGAAGGTATAACCTCTGCCTGGAATGAATGGATGTTGAGGGTCTTGGATTAGATGGCTCCTCTGAAGCCACTCCCTGTTTATCAGTCCTGGGGTTCTCTCTGGTTTTCTGGGGAGTTCCAGACGATGCAATAAGAGAAGAGTTGCCTAGAGTACCATTGGAGAAAAAACAAGGAGTGATTCCCAGTATACATGTAAGAGCTCATATTAGGCAGTTTGGAGATGGTATTGATGACACTATTTGACCTCTAATGACTCTCCTGGTTCTTCCTGATATTTCAATGGCTTTGGATATCATCAACCATGGTATCCTTCTAGACTGACTCTGAAAATTGGAAGTGGGAGGCACAATACTGTGGTACTTTACCTCCTATTTGTGTAGCCCACTTGGGGGAGAAGCCAAGCCTGAAGCCCCTGATTTGTGCTGTGTCAAGGCTCGACATTATCACCTTCTGTCTAGA
Organism: Candoia aspera; assembly: GCF_035149785.1. Classification (NCBI taxonomy): domain Eukaryota; kingdom Metazoa; phylum Chordata; class Lepidosauria; order Squamata; family Candoiidae; genus Candoia; species Candoia aspera. The sequence goes on along the minus strand of NC_086153.1, from coordinate 127,872,316 downwards.
TTCATCTGGTATGCCAACTGAACTCTTTCCTGGACTAAGAGTTCCTTCTCACAGTCACGCCTCAGTCACCTTGTGTATGGATTATTGCAATATGTTCTACATAGACCATTCCAAAGCTATGGTTGGTCCAGAATATGTCAGTGTTCCTTTCGGCATAGTTGGAACAAATCAATCCTACTGTTCCTTAAACAAGTCTTGAAGACCTGGCTTTTGCCCCAGGTTCTGCCTTAGGTTGGGATGCATCCCCCTGAACTGGATTATTTGTAATACTTTGTGGTATGTCTGTTCCCTTGGCTATGGCCATCTTCTTTTAAAATTGATGTAATGCATTGGGCTTTGTTTTAAAACTGTATGCCACCCAGAATCATCATGAGTTTGGTGGTCTTATAAATTTAAATTATAAATTACATAAATAAGACAAATTTTGTGCACCCGAGACTTATTTGAAATAAATACCTTTTTATTTCAACATACTCATCAGAAATCACTTTATTTTACTCTGCATATCTGATGAATATTCATTCTATATTAATTAACGATGCTGTGTATTATGACTGTGCAGAGTTTCAAAATAATTCAGAATAAGTGCTTTGGACCTCAGGCCACCATTTGTTAAATCTCCCAATTCTTTTAGGTTTTGCACGAGCCTGAAAAAGGTGCTGTGGCTGTAAGAGTGGTTTCCTTAAAATAGCATCTTTTTTTAAGGATGCCAAGGTAGCCTGAAAAAAGACTGCTTTAACGAAGAGCAGAAAGCTGCTGCAAGAATGTGAGGTCTGAACCTCTTCTGAATTATTTTCAAAGCATGCCCAGCCTTTCCCTATATTATTCAAAAATCTCAAATCAGAAATGCACCATAATAATCTGGATTTGACACAAAGCACCATTTTTAATAACATGTGAAGCAAAATCTGGTTCCTGGAAATAATTTGTTTTGCAGGAATTCAGCTGAAATCATACTAGGCTTGAAGATTAGATTTCAAAAATCTGACTTGTTGACAAGGTCTTGCAAAGAATATGATTTTGTGCTACAAATGTAGCATTTATTACAGAGAGGGAACAGATGGCTAAGAAAGGGAATATGGTTAGCTTTAGAACATTTGGAGAAGGAACGCAGGAGATGAAATGTAGCTATTCTGCAAGTAGTAAGATGAATTAAGCCACCTTATAAAATAGATTCCTGATTTTATTAAAAGGATTACATTGCATGTAATTGGAGTAATGAAGGGCTGAACTGAGTTTTGTTGCACACGTAACAATGTTCACATACAATTAAATTATGATCACACTGCTGACCTTGGCTGTGGACATTTTTGATATCCACGTTTTGGGAAGATGTTATTGAAGTAAGTGTTTCCTTGTGTAGATGAACACTGCACACCCCAGACAGAGAATGAATATCAGCACCAATCCTCTATAGAAGAAGGTGATTGTGCAAATGTTATGATTTCTGTATGCTGATGGAAAAGGGAAATTGCTATAATGAAAGAAAAAGCAAGACGATTTTCAATCAGCGTCTTGAAATGTCGATGAAAGAAGAGGGACAAATCCATACGGGATGTCAGATAAAGGCAAAAGCTTAGTTTAGACGTTAGCTTTGTGAACCCTATGAGATTTATATTTGGAAGCCTCTGCATGTAGCAAGTTAAAATCCATCTACAGTCAATTAAATTCTTCTGTGGTATATAGAGAGACTGCTGAACATAAATTAAGAATAAATTTAATCTTGTACTAGATTTTAAAATGGTAATTGTACTGGGTCTAGACATTTTTTGTTATTCTTTTGAATAAGTCATCATCCATAAAGTTATCCCAAAACCTATTTTAAACAGAGCACAAGGCATGCCGGAAATATGAGCATTTAACCAAATTGTTCTTTCAGGTTTTCAGAGAGAAGCAAGGCCCTACTATATAGACATTTGTCCTCCAGAAATGTTAGAAGGTGACTCCTATCACCTCCAGCCAGCAATGGCTAGGCGAACAGGAGGATTATGAGAACTGTAATCCCTAGACAACTGAAGGGCACTAAGCTGGTGAAGATGAGGGTACTGATCATAGGGATCCAGTGGATATGGCTATGTTTATTGAAATATGAAAACACTGGGATTTATGCTAGGACTAACGTTCATGGGTTTGGAACAAAACCAGACACTTTCTTTAGTCTCCTTGCTTTACAAGACATTTTTCAGTTCCCCTGTGTAAATGTAATCATAACTAAGTGGAAGGTTTTGTTAGAACCAAATGCATAAACAAAACTCTCTCTTTTATTCTTCTCAGCCGTTATCTTTGAACTGTGGCATATACCTATTTACTAACAAAACCATTTGTAGCTGAGATTATAGCTATTATAAACTATTTATAGTGCCTATAAAGAAGGACAAAGCAACTGACCTTGAAGGAGCTGTGGGAGGAATCCGAATTCCTCTTCCTCGAATACTTCGCCCACGAGGTGAGTCCTCTGAACCATTTAAATATGACAATTCTCTCAATTGCTCTTGACGGATTTCATCATTATAGTCCTGGGAAAAAGGAAGCAATGGAACATCTGTCAACTTTACTTCTTGAGTCCCATTCCCCTCCCCTGCAGATTAGATAATTTTAAGGAAGCTTAAATGACTCCTTTGCTTGGTATAGTGCTTTACAAAAGTAAATAATGTTTAATGCATATTATTCAGGAAAGTGAAATGTCTGCAACAGTAGTTTGTGTCATCAAACTAAGCAACCTATATAGTTAAAAAATATAACAATTTTCTTGGTCACAGAGCTGTTACAGAAAATTAAGCATGGTTATACAGGGGTAGGCTTGCCAGAATCAGCCCTAATTCAGTTAGAATTGGAGATTTTAGGGTTGATTCAAGATTCAGTCTGAAACAAAATAAACAGTGCATACAGAGTATAGCTTCTTTCCACCTCCTTAAGCAACTCCATTCTGGGTCATGTGACTAGGAAGGGGAGAGGCTTGAGAATGGAACAATTGGCAGCATTTTGAACCACTGTCCAATTGCTTCTCTCTTGGAACGCAATGAGATTTTTTTTTAAAAAAAGATTTTTTTTATTTCTCCACAGTCCCTGGCCAGATCCGGCTCATTTGTGAACTCAATCTTTTATTTGATGGCTTGTTCCACCACACCAAATTTAGTTGCTTCTGTTCTGTTTATGGAAAGCTATCCTGCTAATGAACAGACAGAATTCCAAGCTCCTTTAAAAAATTATTTCTAAAGTTCCATTGGGTTGGGAAGAATGAAAAGAATCATCCATGGGCCATAATAGGAAAGCAACCAAATGCCTACTTTGGATTCATTGTTTAGCTGAACGGGATGAAAAAGGTAGAGATACATCACAGCATCATAATGCAAACATCAACCCTTGCATACTTCCACCTGATGTCAATGCAAGTATGAAGGGTAGAACTTGCATGGTGACATCATGATGCATATGTTGTCATTTTTGTGTCATTGTGCTTAGCTATTCTTAGGGTGCCAAGATGTTTGGCATATGTAACTGTTATCAAGCTTGGATCCTTTGCAGAAAAAAACCCTCATCAGTAGCTTAATTTGGATGCCTGGCTCGACTTCTGGGAAGAACTCAGAAGAATTCCATTGAGTAGCTCTTACACAGAGTGTTAAGGCTTCTGGCTAGCCACAGAAAGAAGGTGAGTGCTGTGCGGCTTCCCACAAGCAAAGTCAATGGGGAAGCTGGCAGGAAGTCGGAAGTCGTGATCACATGAAGTCCTTGCTTAATGACCCACAGTGATTCACTTAACAATGGTAACCAGGGACTGCTGGAACTACTGTTGCCAAACAGTGTGGTCACATGAAGCTGTGCTTTACAACCGCATTGCTTAATGACAGCAATCCCAGTCCCTATTGCCATTATAAGACAAGGACTAGAGCTCTGTGATTGAATTTTCTTACAAATTGCATTTCAATCTGAGTGAGGAGTTCAGTACTGAAGTAATATCACCAGCTATTATTATATAATTTAATGTTGTAAATCATTTAATCTTGCTGCCCAAAGTCTTACAAGATTAAATGATATAATAGCACAATATTGAAAAAATTCAGAGTCTCTATTATTAGATTGTGGAAAATAAAATTATGGAAAATTGTTATGGAAAAATTGATATTTGGAAAATGGAAAGTGTTGGTATATACCAGAAAAGTTATCTTTGATTCAGTTTGGGAAAGAGTTATGCTTTTTGCAAAACATAATAGACCAAATACTTTCTGTTTACCCCAGTGTATACAAAAGTTGTTGGAATCTTGATTTTTTTCTTAAATCTTTTTAATGTTTGCTTTCAAATAATTAAAGATAATTATCTTAAAAAGTATTTAGTGTATCCTTGTTATTGGTAAATAAAGTCCATAAGAACGGAGATTTCATCTGCATGAAGTATTGTATGCCTGAATAAAATAACTCCCTGTTGTACAGGAGTAAGCCTTTTCAGTGGTAGCCCCCCGACTTAAGAATGCCATTCCAAGTGAGATACACCTGGTGTGATCTTTATGGGCTTTTCTGTGCCAGATAAAGACACTTTGTTTCCTTTAGACCTTTTAAAGTTCTGTTAATTCTGCTGTGATATTTTTAAAAATTTACTACTATTTGTACTCTTATTGTTTTTACTGTATATTTTATTATTTTATCTTACATATTTTATACAATGTATGCTTTTATTAACACTTTTAACCTTCCATTTGAATTGTTTGAATAGATTTTTTAAAAAAGAATTTTATATCAAGCTGAATGAGGAACTCAATACTGAATATCCCCAGCTATCATTATATCATTTAATCTTGTATGCTGCCCAGAGTCACTTCTGTGAGATGGCAGATAGATAGATAGATAGATAGATAGATAGATAGATATGTAGATAGATAAGGACTACCTGTAAAGAAAAAAAGTTTCACAAAACATCCATTTAAAACATCTAATTTATCTCTGAACCATAAAAGAAATAAAACCCCTCTGACCATTACCATTATTAACAATCAAGACCTTCCATATCTGAAATTTCTTGCTGAACTATGAAGTGTGAAGAATTCTTAACATAACAAATCATTTGGTAAATTTTGAATTGTCACAAATATAATTCTGACAGTCTGATTTTTTGTGTAGAAATATTTTTCATCAGGAAGAATATGGGTTTCTGTTGTATTAGATTGTACTATTATAATCACAATTCTTAATAAAAATTATCTCTCTCTCTCTCTCTCTCTCTCTCTATCTATAGGAAGAATATGGGTTTCTGGAAAACCTACATCAGGCTTCAGTATTCAATATACCTTTAATCTATACAGCAGATATCTTTAATAGTTCATGATAGCAATAACATCACGTAATAATTAAAGTATTATAATTTTATAGTAAAAAGGCCCAACATGATCCTAGGTCAAGGTCAAAAATAACTATGTCCAAAAACTAGTTTAAAAATTCCAGAAAACTGAAACTTTTATATTATAAATCAAAAGTTAAAAAAACAAAAATTGATAATTTTTTTAAAAAGAAAAAAAATCTGATTACATGAAAACCCATCATTCTAAAAAAGCAGAGAAAGAAAACCTAAGAAAAAAAGATATAAGAAAATCAAGACATTATCTGCTTCAAATTCAGATATAAAAGTAAGAAAATTATCCTCTTGGTATTTGCTGTATGGTTCAGCATCAGTGTGGGTTATCATGTCTGCCAAATAATTGGCAGCAACTTCAGGATCATGAAATTTTCTCATTCCACAATACAAAGGTAAAATAAAAATAAAAAATAAAAATGGGAACATAAAGGAAAAAGTCTTTAAAACATGTCTTGCTGTGTCATGAATATAATTTAATTCCTTACTTGTTAAAACTATCTTGGAAGGCAGATAAAATTGCCATTTTTCCCCAGCATATTCCAAAGAAATTGCTTGCCTGGGGATATGCAAGATGTTATTTCATTGTGATCATCAAAGAAACACCACTACAACTGGGTTTGGTGTATGATCAAATTAACCTCTTGATGGGATCTCTATATACTGCATACATATCTAATAAAGCTTCTTTCAGATTAGACAGCTCCCAAAAACATTGCTGTGTAACAGCCACTAGAGGCTGCTGAACTATGCATGGAATGTTTAAAACTCCAGCTTTTTTTTGCACATCTGACCTTGAATCTGTGCTGATTCCCTAAGCATGCTGATAACCCCTTTATAATTGCTACATCTTTTGTTTTGAAAGCTTGGATTCTTTTCTCATGTGATTCAACCATTTTTTTCCTAAACTCTTTAGTTCAGCATAGACTCAAATTTTCTTTCAAATTTATTAACTTTTAACATTTTTAGTGAGCCTTCTATTTATCTTATCCAGAAGTCTGCCCAATATCCTAAGCAAGCCATACTTACTACCTTGATTTGCATGAAAGCTTATATAGTCCACCTTTTTTTTCTCCACCTGCAGGAAAAATCCCACATCTATGCCTGGCCATACAATAAGTGCTGTCATGATACTAGCTGCAAAGTAGAAGCAGCTTGGACTGAAATATGAAAATCCCTAGCAGCTCTGCTGATCATGGCCATAAAACCAGATTTGACTTCCTTCAGTCTCCTCAGGCACAGAAGGAACAGTTCTGGTTCCTGGTTTTTTGTGAGATGGAGGGGAGAGGGGAGGAAGACCAGAGCAACAGCAAAGAAGCTGTTTGAATGATTGGAGCACTTTCCACAGATTAATGAGAACAGCAAGCACCATTTTCTTTCCAGGTTTGGAAGTCTCATTTGTTCCCCTCTCATCTTTCCCCTCAGAGTGCAAGATAAATGGCAGTGGAATCAACTAGAGTAAGTTTGTCTTGAAGTTGCAATACTTTGGATACAGTATGCCCTTCAACTCCAGCAAGTTGTGGTATGACAGCGCTCTTCAGGTCAAATCATAAATGGCTAGGCTTGTTAGATTTATGGGATATCTTTGGAAGAAAGGCAGGAAGACTCTTTCTTGTATGACATTAAATTAATTATCTACAAATTCACATTTTCTCTTTTCTCTTTATTAATTGCTGCATTCTACCTCTCTGCAATCCCAAACCCTAGTCCTACTATTCTTGTGCTATTCTAATTCAAGTCTCATCCTCTCCCAAAACCTAATTTCAAATTTTAGGGAATTGTGGAGGAGGGGAATGGATAGTTAATGTTATAAAAGAATGAGAGGAACAAAACTTTTGCATAAAACTAGCAACAGCCCCCACCCCTGAATGAACGTGTGTATACATAGACAGGAAGAGACATACATAAACAAACATGCAGGCTTCTGTGAAAATATATATTTCCTTTCAGATATTTTAGAATTTTGTGTATTTTTGCCACTGAATGGTATTAGAGCTTGATGTCCTATATAGATGCAGTATATACATATAAATACATTATATATTTATTGATATATAAATAAGTAATACCCAATTTGGTGCTTATGTTTCACTTGTTTCACAAAACAAGGTCATCCAACATGTGATATGCCAGTCTGAAAAAGTAATCACTTCCTTAGATTCAGTAACTGGTTGCATCACCTTTAGCTGCAATAGCTTCCTGTAACTGATGATCAGTCACAATTTTTTTGTAGAAATTTTGATCTAATCGTCCATGATGAGCTACTTCATTTCATTAACTTTTAAATTGCTACTTTCAGGCCTTGCTACAGTATTTCTACAGGGATTAGGTCTGGACTTTGATTTAGCCATTCTAAAACACTGAATTTGTTCTTCTTTATTCATTCTCTTATACACTTGCTTGCATGTTTGTTTCGTGGCCCACTTGAACATCAGCTGATGAACAGATGGCTTAACAATCTCCTGCAGAATTCCCTGACTCAGAAATCATGCTTCCTTCAGTATTCCAATTCATCCAGATTCTGAGTCAGCAAATCATCCCCAAACATGACATTACTACCTCCATGGTTGACAGTTGGTATGAGGTTCTTATCCTTCAATGCAATATTTGGTATTTAATTACTTCCATGGAGCCCCACATTTCCACTTTTGATTCAACTGACCAGAGAACATGGCCCCAGATGTCCAGATTTCATCCAGGTGCATTTTTGGCAAATTTGAGGTGAACATAAATGTTCATTGTTTAGTGAGCCATGACTTTCCCATGAATCCCATTTTACCTAGTGTTTTTCTGATGATGGAGTCATAAACACTGATTTTAGCCAAAGCCTGCAGATCCTTGGATACTGTTCTGGGGTTCTTTGTAACTTCCTGTGCTCTTGGAATGAGTTTGACTGGAAGCCAATCTTGTGAAGATTCACAATTGTCCCACGTACAGTAGTCTAAATTTCAAGATTAGGTCTCTGACTATGGGCCAAGGGAACCTCAGAACTTTGAAAATGGCTTTGAAACCTTTTCCAGACAGACAGACATCAATTATAACTATATGGATGCCTTCAGAAGTTTATGTTGAGTGGGGCATGATTTGGCTCTAGAATCTGTGTGGTGAGAACTTCACTGTAATGGGAAGGAAGCCAAACTTGTGAGATTTATATAGTGCAGGTTAAAGCAAAATGGCTCTGATCACCGAAGCAAGTATTCACATAGCTGTTCTTAGACATCCCTTTAATTGAACTGATTAAACCTGTGAAGTGATTATTTTTTCATGGAAGAATATTGTTTGTTAAATCAAGGTTTATTCTATAGCCTGAATTCAATTTGAGTTTATTGGAGTTTACTCCTAGATTAAGGATCGAGAATTTCAGTCTTATTTTTTTAGAGATCAGCTTTTTTCTTACAATATCTGTAATAACATGGAAGTCAAAGATAACACAGAAATGCTATGGCTGACAAGAATATTCGCCAAATGAGTTAGATGGCTGACTTTTTAAGAAGTTGAGAACAGATTATTCAACTTGGGAAATAAGTCATGACTTAATTTATTTACAATGCAATTCTATGCATGACTACACAGATGTCAGGCCTACTGTGAATAAGAAAGTTTACATACTGGTATGCACGGAATTGCAGCCGTACAATTTTACAATATATAAGTGTTTATATTTTTATTTAGCTTTTGAAGGATTGAATAAACTATATGCAAAAATAGTTAACAAAATCATTATTTGTTTTCCTGCTGTGAATCAATTTTAAATAGGTTAAATTTAGAATGGGAACTAAATCAAGGGTGTTTTGCATATCCATAATTCTCAAAAGAGGAACTGGAATGTGGCAATCCTACACTGGTAATTTTGTCCTGTGTGAGTACAAATATTATAAAGGGAAATTTTCATACATAGAATCTGGTAGTAAATCAAATTTTCATTCTCCATTCTAGTCCTATTTTACAAAGTCTTCATTGGGAAAACATACATGGACTTGAGGGAAAGCCTCATTTGCACTCTAAATTAGCTGATTGACTTTAAGTCATTTTCTTTGTCATAAAGCTGAAAACATCTAACCAGAAACAGATCTTCAAGATTTTAAAATGGCATTGTTAATTGCAAAACATTAGAAAGCTAAGTGACACGCAATACAGCCTTTCAAATAAAATCTCAGTGTACCCTTGATACTTCTTCACAATCATGAAGCAGAAGATTGAATGTTTCTTCTGATAAAAAAATTAAATTAGGTGTCCATCAAGAAAGTGTGTAGCAGCTCTGCAAAACGCAAGCATTCCTCTCTTGATTCTAAGGGCATATTGGAAAGATTAATGCATTTATTGGCTTCTTCTAGGTGCTGAAACAACACACTTATTTACCTTAGCCTTCTATGCTGAAAAACAAAAAAAAGCAGGTTAAATGACATTTGTTCTTTCTGTCCAAATGATACAAACAATTATGTTCAAAGCAAAAGGTTTGTTTTCGGAGCAGCAGTTTTGTACTGCAGCTTTGAAAAGCATAATAATCATTCCTTTACTGATGCTGTGGCTTATGATGAGAATTTGGCATATTCTGTAGTGACCCTAGTTAAACAAACAGAAGAAAAAAATGTGTATCATGATAATTGCCTTTCAAAATAATTATAAAAAGGACAGGTGTACTAAACAATCAGCTCTAAGATATTCTACTAAAAAGATACCCCAACCAGTTTCTTAGTTTATATCATATGCCTATACAGATGGAATTCCTCCTTTGGGCTGTAATCCCCCATGATTATAGTTTCTCAGAATTAGAAGAAATCTCATTCTTTGAATTTCTTTTCTCTGATGATACCACAGTAATGATGGCATCCTATACCGATGTGTTCATAAGTCAATGCATTTTAGTTTTAGTTTTGTATTTATATATTGTTTCTTGTTGTTGTTGATGATGATGATGAGTGTTTATGTTGTATGCCACCCAGAATCACACTGAGTTGGGTGGCCTTATAAATCTTTGAATAAATAAATAAAAATATCATGATTTTAATTGCATGTTAGATGCATCCTAAGAACTTGTTGTTTATTCGTTTAGTCGCTTCAGACTCTTCGTGACTTCATGGACCAGCCCACGCCAGAGCTTCCTGTCGGTCAACACCCCCAGCTCCCCCAGGGACGAGTCCGTCACCTCTAGAATATCATCCATCCATATTGCCCTTGGTCAGCCCCTCTTCCTTTTGCCCTCCACTCTCCCTAGCATCAGCATCTTCTCCAGGGTGTCCTGTCTTCTCATTATGTGGCCAAAGTATTTCAGTTTTGCCTTTAATATCATTCCCTCAAGTGAACAGTCTGGCTTTATTTCCTGGAGTATGGACTGGTTTGATCTTCGTGCAGTCCAAGGCACTCTCAGAATTTTCCTCCAACACCACAGTTCCAAAGCATCTATCTTCCTTCTCTCAGCCTTCCTTATGGTTCAGCTCTCGCAGCCATATGTTACTAATCCTAAGAACTAGGCTACACAAAAATGCATGGAATGCTTCCCCTTTGCCACCACAACATGAAATACTGGTAAACATTTTTTCCATTTTGTGATATAGGGCATTTGACATTAGGGGGATGGATATCACATTCCAGCAACCATGAAGCTATCTGTTCATAGGTTGTCTTACTTCAGAAAGATAATTCATTGATAATTGGGTATATAGTCTGTATCTGGCTATGAAACTTCATCAAAAGAGAAGAAAAGGTATTAGGTACTATATAGGGAACACCCAGGCCCATAGGCAGTATCTTTGGAGAGGTAGAATCAGTCCCTCTGGTCCTGCCCCCAGAGATCCAAATCTGGGTCTCAACCACTAGTCCTCAGGGATACAGATGTTTCTGAGTAGAAAGCCAGAAGCAGAAAGGTGAAGGAATGCATCTTTTCATGGGAAAGATTCTGGAAAAATATGGCCTATTCAGGGCAGCAGCAGAGTTGTCTCATGTAATCTAGGTGCATGAATCAGGGCGTACTTCTGGGAACGTACTTATATATTTAGTACAACTCTTGTGATGCTCCAGTACTAAGTGGTTTGGCTTTTGCCTTCACCCATGAATGCCTCCTTAGAAATTTTAACCCTGACTATGCCTTTTTGCTTTCCTTGCTGAACTTTGGTTACTAGTAAGAGCCATGGTTCCTATGATGGTTTGGGATTTTAGCTTTTGTATCACAAATCCTCTTGCTACTGTTTGTTAACACTGAATTGGTATCTTATTATCTTTATTTTTAAGAGCCAGGACAATATATTGATTTGTTGCATATAAGAACCTACTATTTTGCTATCTAGTGATACAGAAAAGGTCAGAAAAAATATCAAGTCTGATGAAAGTAGCTCTCAGTTTATGGAAATGGATGTGAAGACTTGTTTCTCCTATACATTTTGGAGAATTAGTCATTAAGTGCAATGTCTGATCCCTTCAAAGAATAAATTTTTGAAATAGACTGATGGACCAGCTTTTCATGACAAAACATGGCACAGCAATATTGTTGCCTAAAATCAAAGAGAAGATGGTGCTTCTGCCCACATTAATGTATCAAAGCAAATGGGACTCACGTGTTTCAGAGAATTTTGAATCATGGCTGACTTTTCTGCTCAGTATCATATAGAAGCTGGCAGCTGAGACTGAGGTGCTCCCGTATCCATTTTTATCCTCCAAATCTTCAAAGGCATTTTGATGATTGTCTTCACTTTTGCTGACTGAAACACTGAGAACAACGAGCCAGGACAACTTTCTCCCCCAAGCTGCTACAACTTCTGCAGCAACAAAAAAGCCCCTTATTCCAGTCTAATAACCTGGCAGCTCAGTAGTGCCAGCTCATTCCATGATGAAGAGAAGTAGGAAGTTGATAAATATTATTTTCAGTTTCATTTCTGCTCATTTTGTCTAGGCTCCTGAGTGGTGTTGCAAAGCTACGAAGCAAGCATTTTTCACTTGCAGGATATGAAGCTCAGGAGCCAGAAAGAAGGGTGAAACAAGCACGTATGCATAAACATATGCTCTACTTTTTTATGAAAACCCAAAGATGCTTGTATAAGTCCTATGAGAATAATACATTCCCAGAGAATTGATTTTTTTCATAGGAAAAAAGAGAGTCACATCAGCACAGTGAAACATTCGGCCAGCTATTTGATTTGGTATACTAATTGTTATACATTATTACTTATACACACAGAGTGTATGCATACAGGAAGAGAAGGTAGTTGCAGCAGAGGCTTATTTACACAGTATCAGCATCAAAGGCCGATCTAAGGCTGATTCCAATATTATCCAGCTGAAACTCTTCTCTATTGGCCATGCTAGTGAGAGCTTCTGGGAACTGTAGTTAAGCAGCATCTTGAGGCTGACAGGCTCCCCCTTCCTCTCCTGGAAAGTAATATCAGATCATTGCTCCAAGTGGCCAGGAAGAAGACAGGGGAATGTAAGTATGAAATCAACTGGCATGTAAGACACTATAAAACATTTTGGAAATTTTAGCCAAGGGAGAACAAGAATGAAAAAAGGCAAATTCATTGTGGAAAAACAAACTGAAAGCAAGGATGACTTTTTATTTGAGAGGAATGAGAGATATAACTTGATATTTTTTATAATATAATGTAATCCAAAACTTCACACACAAATAATGAAGCAAACTCAATGCTAAAAAGTTGATGTAATCCAAGGAAACAAAAACTTTGTTAAGAGATTGAACTAATATTTTCTTTTTTAAATTGTTATATTAAGACCTTAACTAGAAAACAGAGAAAAAAACAAGGTGATTAAATAACACCACTGATTTTAAAATAACCATTCTATTAAAAGATAAAACCCCACTCTCCTTTAGATCTATTAAAGCAATTAACTTGTACCCAGTAGGACTAGATGCATTTTTGGCATTCATAACTTTGGTAGTAAACAAAACTTTTCTAATTAAAATCTTATTATTACTATGTGGCAAGTTCCCCAAATGCCCAATAATCTCTAATATGACAATTATGTACAGTCACATCATATGATTGAAGAATTACTTTTCAGACTAGTTGGACAGAGCCACACACATGCGTGTGTGCGTGCACACACACAGACACACAGAGGGTGGATTGGATAGATATCTGAGAGGTAACATTTCCTACCTAATTTCTCCATCATTAGATACCATCTCGATTAAGTTGTTATAAAACTATTTTCTGTAAAAAGACAAATGGAAGTATCTGGCTCGAGCATTATTTTAAATCTTTTAAATCTAACCCAGCCATGTTCCTTAAGGCAAGGAAAGAACCCCTGTCACTCTTAAGGAGAGAATTTTTTCCATCTCTTTCTTTGCGCAGTAAACCCATCTCCTATTCCCTCCTCACTACACATACCACATAGAAGTCGTGGAAGCTCAGAAAGAAGGACATTGATATGGTGAAGGCTTCAAGGAGAGATGCTTGGAGATCATCTCTGGGCATTCAGTGTGCAAAAGGGAGATTGCTCCTGAGCTACAACCCCATCTGCTGGTCCAGTATGCACAACTTGAGAAACACTAAGACTTGTACAACATGCCAAGGGCCGAGTTCAGTCAAAAATAAGCATGGGCAGGGCCCATCTGGAGTGGGGCATCAGACGTTTTAAGGGGTAAAATGGGTGCCTTAATGACCTGCAAGGCATATGGCACCCATTTCATTCCTTAAATCCTCAAGACCGTGAAGGAAATACCAGTGAACTGCATGGCTCAAAACACCTTTGTCAGCTTCAGCTGGTGTGCCAGTTCTTGAGGAAAAGTGCTCTGGTGACTTCATTTAAATAAACAACCATACAGCTCTATAGATAGCATTATACCTGTATATAAATAAAAGAATGAGTTTGGCTAAGCTACTGAAGTCAGTGGGGCAGGAATCCCCCTGTTTGGAGGTTTGCTCAGCATTTCTCTCACCCATCCCCACAACTTTTTTTAAAGCGCACATAGTACATATGCAAAGCAGTCCAGAGAGAGTTCCATCTCTCCGTTTGGTAAGGATGCTCAACCACAGCTGCCTTGTCAAAAGTCTCATGGAGCAGCTTTCACTTTCCTGCCTTTGGTCCTCCTTTTTATTTTTTCTGCTTCTCTTCCTTGCTGGTCCAGCTGTCTGTCTCCTGGTCTGCTCCTCATCCTCTGAGCCAAGGTAGGAAGGAAAACTTCATATATTCTCCCTTTTTCTCTTACTCCTGAGTAATCTTTATCTCATTTTAAAGTTGTGCCTCCTTTCTCCCCTATTCTCAAGTAATTTTATTCTCTCACTTTAAATTGGTCTCTTTTTTATTTCCTCAGGTTGCTTCACTAAACTAACCAGTTTTTTCTTTTTTAGCCATGGCTTCCAGGCTTGGATTCTTTGTGTTGGGCTTGTGAATGTCAAGTGAATCCCTAGATCTCCCTTTGCCTGTTCCTGCACTTTAATATTACACCTTTGACCTTTTCCCAAATTCTTAGGTTTGTTTCTTCTTAACAATTCTTGGGAAGATACTTCCCCTTCCTTCAGAAGGTCACCAGTTCTATGGCTTTCATAATGGCTCCATTTGTGTTAGATGCCTTTAATCTGATCATCTGATCTCCTTGCATAGACCTGTTTCCTCCTGTTTCCCTCTTTCCTACATCCTACGAATTTCAAGCTCTGGCCGCTCATATTCCTGGCACCCATTATTTCCTTGTTCTCATGACAATTCATTACTGGTATGTACCAGCTTTATTCATTTCTCAGACTTTACTGCAACCCTCTGGGTTACTTAAGTATGAAGTTAAAACAAATGATATAAAAGTCAAATTACAAATAGCAATTCTAGGAGAATAAAAATACGATCAAGGCATTTATTCATCAGAGTGAATGATTATTAAAATGAATCTAAGCCACATCTTTAAGATGTATAACTGTGGTCTGATGGTTAACTGTATTAAGAATAATAAATGTGCTAGCCCCTTTAAATAAAAATAGTACATGAAAAACTAGACAGTCTTTCTGGAAATTCTTAAATAAAGCATTCTCTCAGATCTTGGGACTTAATGCCTTGAGAATAAGCTATGCCTGTGTATATGTTATGCTTTGTAATTTATGGATGCAATCATATGCCAAAGCTCTTAGCTCTGCACATATTTTTGGTTAGTGTTTGTAGCACATTGTACTATGGAGGATTATAGAAAATGGGTATCTGGGCCCTCATTTCTGTGTGTGGGTGAGTGGTGCTGGTGGCAGTGGCACTGGGGAAGGATTATCTTCTTTGTGAATTAGAATTCTACTCTTTGTATTTATAATAAAACTTTTAATAAACTAAGATTAAATATAAAAGAAACAACTGTCAAAACAGGACTGCAAAACAGGTCATTCTATCAATGGGGCTGTCCCTTAGAGTGCTGTGTGTGCTTCCTCTCTAAATTCATCATTATCTGGCACTTTGGTTCCAGTCAGCTAATCAGACCAATCTAGGAGTCAGCATAGGGCCATCAGAGCAAGTGGGCACAACAAGCAATAAAGGGGAGGTTATCTGTTTTCATTAAAAGTAGAGGTAGAGGAAGCATGAATTGAATCTCGGAACTTTAGAATGGTGCTGTTACAGCAATTCTGGATATAGCTAAGAACACGTGTTACTTCAATGACATTATTATTATTATTATTATTATTATTATTATTATTATTATTATATCCTGCCATAAAAATAATTCCCTTCTCACCCCTACGGCTGGTATGTGTCTTCCTCAACCTTGGGTCCTCTACCAGAGGCCTGGGAGTCTGAGGGTTCTGCACAGTGTCTTTGCTGTTCCTAGCACTGCACTCTTCTGGACAGAGAGCTCTGATGTTGTTCCTGGGATCTGCTGGAGCCACTCTCCCAGCTCTCTCAGTCACAGCCCTGAGTGCTCCTACCACCACTGGGACCATTTTGGCCTACTATCCACATCCTCTCTAGTTCCTCCTTCAGGCCCTGGTACTTCTCCAGCTTCTCACACTCCTTCTTCCTGATGTCGCTGTCACTTGGCACTGTTACATCTATCACCACTGCTGTCTTCTGGTCCTTGTCTACTACCACGATGTCGGTTGATTGGCCAATACCTGCCTGTCCATCTGGATCTGGAAGTCCCCCAGGATGTTAGCCCTGGGACTACACACACACACATACCCTGTGAGGTGGGTTGGGCTGAGAGTGACTGGCCCAAAGTCACCCAGCCAGCTTTCATGCTAAGGCAGGCCTAGAACTCACCGTCTCCTGGTTTCTAGGCCAGCACCTTCATCACTGCACCAAACTGTCTCTCAGTTGATATGTATGCATGTCATGCATGTGCACATCTTTGTCTTACTGGGAATATCACAACTGATTGTGAGATCTGAGCCACAACCCCTTGGAGCCTACTATTTTATGCTATCTTATTTATATACCTATTTAAGTCATAGCAGCTGGGATTTGACAGCTGCAGGATTCAGGCTTCCACATTGATCTATGGATGAAAGAAATGACTACAAAAAGCATCAGGTTTAACTAGATGGATTCTCTTAGACTTTGAAACAGGAATCCATTATGGCCAATTCTTCTGTTTTTATTACATTTATTACATTACATTCATTACAAGCTCATCCATTTTGTAACTGAAACATGACTGACAAAACTTTTTTTTTCAGCAGTTAAATGAAACTAAGATTCTGCTTCGTACAGTGATTAGTGAAGAATCATGTAGACCCATAAAAATATGTACATATGTAGACCCATGCCATCAGCCAGGCTCCCTTTTGACCAGAGGTATGTGGATTGTACATTTATTCATTTTAATTTCCACTCCATAGGGTACAGTTCTGCTTCAATAGATTTCTGTCCAGATTTTTTAAAATCTTGACACAAATATGTTGCTCTGTTTATGGAGCAAAGGGTTTTTTTAGTCACTTCTGAAAATGTACAAGGTGGCTTAGGCTTGGATTTTTTTTTTCTTTTCACAGTGAAAATGCCCACAATTCTTTGCAGCTTTTCATTTCAGGAGATGCTCAAAAGAAAATGGAAGTTCTATTCTGCTGGGGGCACTCTGGGCATCTTTGCTATGAAAAGAGGGCAAAGAGCCCAGTCTCCTGTCTGTTGAAAAAAATGGGATAGATTTTTGTTTTGTTTTTTGAGAGAGAGAAATACAAAAGCTGGCCAGACTTTGTTCTTGCTAGTTTTCAAATCCACTGCCAGCCATATTTTATATTAAAGACGTACATCAAGAAAGTGGATTTGTTTCTGGTTAAGTGCAATGGAGTTACAATGAGAAAAATGAGTAGGAACACTTTCTAAGTTCCTCCTCCAGACTTTTCTTTGGATTGAAATGTGATGCTTTAGTAGGTGTAGAGGAACCTGTATCCACTTGTTCTCTTCCATTGTTTTGGCTTCTACTCCACTGCTATATGAAGAGTCAATCACTAATGTACAATTTGTCCATCATCAGCATCAGCAACATGGAGCTAAGGTAAGCACATGTACAGTAATATAAATTCTGGTCCTCAACATGACTGAATCAACATCCCCCTTGAGATAATAGAAAACATATGTAGGCATCAGCTGGAAATTAAGTGGAGTTTTAAAGGCAACTTTCCACTTATGCACACATATGCTTCCCATTATCTAAACGGATCGTTGATCTGACTGTGCACATAATCACATACTCAAAAAAAAAAAGGAAGAGAGGGTGTTATTTTAATGTTAAAGCACCAGAGCTTGTCTTTGACCTCCCTCTTACCTTTCAATTTGAAAATGTAATTGAATTTTGAATGTTACCATATCCATTAAAAAAAAAAGGCTTAAGCCCTTTAATTATTTGCAAGACCCAATCTAGCAGCAACTAGAATATATTCTCAGACATGGCTGTCATTCACAGCAATGCATGGCAGACAAATGAATGGCCTTACAGATGAGTGACCTTGATTGTATTTTGCTACAGACTATGGATATGTATATATTTCCTCTAGGCAAGGCAACACAAAAAGAATAATTGTGCATAAAATTAAACACAACCGCAATTTCTTGAAAGAAGAATAGCGCAGACTGCTCCCAGTTACACTCCACCACTTCGTTTGACTAGGTGAAGCGGTAACTGCAGTAAATAACTTGAAGCATTTATAACTGAATACTTTGAGGATTTAGCTGAACTCATTCAAGAAAGTGCTTTACCTCTGAGCTTGCGTGAACAATCCAGGCGGTTAGTTTCTCATGGCCAATTCTATGATGTCTTTCCTTCCTTCATCTTGCTATCTCACTGCCATTTGCAGTACAAGTAGTACTCTCTCAACCGCAATGGAAAACTCTCCATACTTCTTTTCCAAATGGTCACTTCACTTCTGGTACTATGTGATAGTTATGAGAGATTCATTTAATATTGTCTTCCTGATTAATGAAAGCACTGAAGTGAGTTTGGTAATCTAAAATTACAGATTTTAAGTTGAGAAGATTGCAGTTCCATTACATGCCAGAAGCAGCACATATGACAAATGCATCTAATTATAAAAATGGAGTACTTAACTTCAGAATATTCTTCCTGATCTGTAACTATGCTTCTTGATTATTTAACATCCTTTGTTGCTTTTTCTTTGCTCTCTTTACTATAAATCGTTCAGCAGTTCAAATAAGGTATGATGAAGCAAGTCTTTTAACTCACTGAAAGAATGTACAAACTCTTTCCAGCTTTATTTATTTAATTAATGAATGAATTAATTGGCATTACAGGGACTAATTAATTGTAACTGAAACCACAGAAAATGCGGCCAGTTTTCAGCACATTGGACCATAAATAGTACACGTTGACAAAGTTACCTGTAGCTATAAATTACTTAAGGCTGCAATCTTCAACAGTCTGTTGAGGAACCTGTGACTCTCTAGATGAGCCTTTCCTAACCTTGGCTCCTTCCAGATGTGTGAACGTCAACCCCCAGGATTCTCAGCAATAGCCATGCTTGCTGAGGGAACTGGGAGTTGAAGTCTGCACTCGGTGCTCAAGCTGCTCCAGAGATTACTGAATTACAAGCCTCCTTCAGCATGATTAACAATATGGGATACTGAGAACTGGAGTTCAGCAAAACCTGAAAGGCCATGAGTACCTTCAAACTGATTTCACACCTCTCTTAAATTATATGCACTGATCTAGGAGTTATGCTCATCTAATATAATTGAGCTTCCTTCCCTGAATAATAATAATAATAATAATAATAATAATAATAATAATAATAATATAATGATAATAATTTTATATGCCGCCTGACTCCCAGCAACTCTGGGTGGAATACACTTTTCACTGCACCATAAATACGTTATTTCAGAATATTTGTCAAATGCAGCAATCTAATCTCACAGAAATTGAAGTTGAGAGATATGTTAATATGTTTTCTACTACAGATTAAGGTTACTATGGTAACTAATCATTCTGGCCGGGTGAAGAGGTTGAATTTAATTGTCCTCTTTTCGGATGTTAATTTTTGCACCTGGGGGGAAGAACTTGCCTGGACTTGTTTTAGTTTCCCTTCTGTGTATGCATGTAGAGAGTTAAGCAGCTCTCACTGATAGCCTGCAAATATGTTTGCTTTCTGTAAATAAAATTATTTTTATAGAAATGCCTGGTGTGTGACTTTTCTGATCTCTCCTGGACCAAAAGCTTTCTAGCACTCTGCCAACAGGCTATGGGCCCAGTAAGCAGCCCAGTAAACCCACTAAGAAGCCCAGTACCCCAGAGAGAATAGAGAGATCAGCTCCACACCTCATGCACAATTTAAAGGCAGGTAGCAAAGACCTGTGAAGATTTTCTTTGGAGGCACCTTGAGATTTTCCAGCAACTGCCGGTCTACAGGACAAAGAAGCCAGCTGAGGTGACTTGCAAAAGAAGGAAGAAGCCATGGCTACCTCCCAGCCCTCAGCAATGCCTCTGGAGCGCCTATCAGAGACCAACTATTTGAATTGGGCCCTGAAGATGGAGATGTATCTTCGCAGAGAGAATCTTTGGCTGCCAATTGGTGAGCAAACCCCCCAAAATCCCAGCGCTGAATGGCTTAGACAGGATGAGCGGGCTAGAGCCACCATTATCCTGGGAGTTGAGGACAATCAGCTAGTCCACGTGCGAGGTATGCAGTCTGCAAAGCAACTTTGGGATGCTTTGAGAGACTTGTATGTAAAGGCAACAGCAGGGAGTAAAGTTACCTTGACAAAAAAGCTCTACAAAACTTACCTTGCAGAAGGAGATAGCCTTCCTGAGCACCTGCATTATATTCAGCAGCTGTTTGTTGAGTTGCAGGAGAGAGGAATGGAATTTACACCTCTCACAAAATCCTATATCCTCCTGTCTTCACTGAATGAAACGTGGGACACACTGATTTGTACCCTGGAGGCTATGCCTGAAGCAGACCTCACCCCATCATATGTTACACAGCGCTTACTTGCTGAATGGGAGAAGAGAGAGGAAAGATCCCCCCCCCATCTCTTCTGGAAAGCTGCAGTACCAGAAAACAAGGGAAAGGAAGCTGAGGCCACACCGCTAGCCAGCCAGCGATCCTTCACTTGTGGTTCAGCTGGACATTTGCAGAAAGACTGTGCCTTGAGACCCAAGAGTAGAAAGACAGAGAAGAAGAACACAAGGGCAACACAGAAGAAGGCTCTTCAGACAACCCAAATTGCACAGGTTGCTGAGAAGGGTAATTCTGATGTATGGGTGTTAGATTCTGGGGCCAATTGTCATTTATGTAATTGTAAAAGCCCTTTTGTGTCACTGTCTAAAACTGAAAGACAAAGTGTATCTTTGGCTGATGGGTCTGTGACCAAAATTATGGGACAAGGTGACTTGTATTTATCCTGCTTGGGAGAAACTGTAAAAGGTGTATTGTATGTGCCAAATTTACAATCAAACCTTTTATCTGTGGCACAATTGGCTGCAACAGGGTATGTCATAACATTTAAGAAAAATGGTTGTGAGATATGTAAAAATGGAAAATTGTGTGCTACTGGTATATTAAAAGACTCCTTGTACATGGTGCAAAATGCAAGGAAGCCAAGCTGCAAGGCTGCAGTTGGCAACACGCCATATCATGACCAATGTGTACACCTGATGCACAGGAGATTTGGTCATGCTAATTTCAAGTATATAGCACAAATGCCACAGCTGTGTGCTGACCTAAAGATAAAACCCTGTGACAAATACTTAGATTGTGTAGTTTGCAAAGAATGCAAAACACTAAAAGCTCCTGTGAGTAAGCACAGTGACAGTTATAACTAGACCTTTGGAAATTGTACACTCTGAATTATTGGTCCTTTTGTTCCAAGTCTTGGACAAGAAAGGTATGCAATGACCATCATTGATGATTTCTCAAGATACATGGTGTTGCTGAAAGAAAGGGCAGAACCTTGCAAAATGCGATGGAATGCATGCTTAAAGATTCACATTTATCTTTTAAGTATTGGGGAGAGGCAATATCTACTGCCTGTTATGCACAAAACAGATTGTATAACTCTGTGATTCAGGACACTCCATTCCATTTGTTTTATGGTGTGAAACCAAAGGTAAACCATCTTAGAGTAGCACTGCTTGGGTTCATATTCCAAAACAACAGAGAAGGAAAGGAGGCCTCAAACTAAACAAAAGCCATCTTTGTTGGCTATGAACAAAGCCAGAGGAGCTACAGGTTCATAGCGGGAGAGAAATTGATAATTAGCAAAAGCGCTTCTTTTGCTGAACAAAACTGGGGGCGATTAAATTCTAGCTCTCCAGTTGATCTGACCACCACAAGAGAACAGCAAGGACTTGCTGATGGTGATCTTTTGCCTGATGGGGACATTAAACCAGAAAAGCAAACTGAAGATCTGTCTGATGAGACAGATGCTTCTCAGGAAAGCGATAGGTGTCAAAATTTAAACCCTGTATTACCTTGCAGATCTCAGAGAAGTAATAAAGGCGTTCCTCCATCACGTTTTCAGGCTGAAACAGTAAAGGCTTTTCACATATTCACAGAACCTGAGTCTTTAGAACAAGTGAGTGCTTTACCACATGAGATTACACAAAATTGGCATTCTGCCATGCAACAGGAGTTAGCATCCTTGAAAGAAAATAAAACATGGAAACTGGTAAATCTACCTCCCAATGAATGCTGTCTAGGTTGTAGGTGGGTTTTCAAACTGAAAAGGGATGCTGATGGCAAAATCCAAAAATATAAAGCAAGGTTGGTTGCAAAAGAGTTCACTCAAAGGAAAGATTTAGACTTTGACAAGACTTTTGCACCAGTTACTAAAGGTGAATCAATTAGATTACTGTTAAAAATTGCTGCACTCAAAGGAATGTCAGTTCACCACTATGACATTCAAACTGCATTTGTCTATGGTGATTTAGACCACAAATTATACATGCAGCAACCCCCTGGCTATGAAAAAGGGGAGAATCTAGTCTGTGAACTGCAGAAGTCAATCTATGGGTTAAAACAAGCTGCTAGATCCTGGAACCAAAAATTAGATGAAAAACTGCAGAATTTTGGTTTTGAAAAAGGAAAAGCAGATCCATGTGTATATATGAAGAAAGACAAACAAGGCTGTATGTATCTGTGCATTTATGTTGATGATTTGCTGCTGTTCACACCAACAGAAAAACAAAGGCTTGATTTTGAAGCCTGCATGAAAAGCCATTTCACATTAAAAAGCCTTGGAACTGTAACAAATTACCTAGGTTTAGAAATACACAGGGAGAAGGATGGTAGCTTTCTGTTAAACCAACATAGTAAAATTCAAAAGCTCCTACAGGATTTTAATATGCAAGACTGTAAACCAGTCTCTACTCCGATAACAGATTTTCAGAAAGATACAGGAGAAACTCAATTAACTGAGGCAGAGAAATATAGATCTGCAATTGGAAGTTTACTGTACATTGCAAATCACTCTCGCCCAGATATCTCAAATTCTGTGGCCATTTTAAGTAGACAGGTAGAGAAACCTACATCTACTGGAAAAGCAGCACTGAAGAGGTTAATGAGGTATTTGCAAGGAACAAAGAATTATTGCCTGAAGCTAAATGCCTCTGGAACAGAGAAATTGCAGGCTTTTGCTGATTCTGACTGGGGAGCAGATGTCAGTGACAGTAAATCCACTTCTGGGATCAATTTGCTGGGTCTAGGTTAGGCTGGCATTCTAGAAAGCAAACACTTGTTGCTCTTTCCACTGCAGAAGCAGAGTTTTATTCTCTAACGCAAATCTGTAATGAGGTTATATGGTTTAAACATTTGTTAAAAGACATAGGCATGGAAGTGAACCAGCCTATAACTGTTTATGAGGATAATCAAGCTTGCATTGCTATGGAAAAATCTGAAGCCTGCAAAAACAGGACAAAACATATCGATATTAGATATCAATATATCAAAGATATGATAAGCAAAGGAGAAATAATGTTGAAATATTGTGAATCAAAAGACATGATTGCTGATATTTTAACCAAACCTTTTGCTGTACCAAGACACAAAGAGTTAACAAAGCAAATTGGTTTGTGTCTTATTCTGTAGTATAAAAAGGGGAGTGTTAATGTTTTCTACTACAGATTAAGGTTACTATGGTAACTAATCATTCTGGCTGGGTGAAGAGGTTGAATTTAATTGTCCTCTTTTCGGATGTTAATTTTTGCACTTGGGGGGAAGAACTTGCCTGGACTTGTTTTAGTTTTAGTTTCCCTTCTGTGTATGCTTGTAGAGAGTTAAGCAGCTCTCACTGAGAGCCTGTAAATATGTTTGCTTTCTGTAAATAAAATTATTTTTATAGAAATGCCTGGTGTGTGTCTTTTCTGATTTCTCCTGGGCCAAAGGCTTTCCTAGCAACCTGCCAACAAGATAAAGATGAATAAACTGGATGAACAACTTATCAAGACATCCTACTACAGATCTAAACTCAGAATGGAGTAATGTTCATAATGACATTATACTGACGGAAAATAATATGTCTTATGTATTTCTTCTAAGCTTTCCAAGCTTGTCAGCAGTACCTTATGATCTGGGGTATTTACAAAACTACACTATCAATATAAACATCTGATATTTTATCCACTGCTAGAATGGCATCATAATTCAGTATGACAGGTACAGTCTCTGTGCTATGTCCAAGTAGGAAACTCAGCTGTGAAAAGTCATATAATTTTTCAAAGGTCAGAACAGTGTGAGACTAAGCCTTCTAAGTTCTTGAAAGGCTAGTAATTAGTCATCATGCAACAACCATAGAAGGGGCTTAAAAAGCTACGTGGAAGTAAAGATATGTCCACAGTCCTTTTAGCATTCTAAATAGCGTGTTATTCATTCTCGACTTTGGATCCAATATGCCAGTCTTCTTCAATGTAATGTCATCGCAGTGTGAGATCATAATCATCATGCCTTGGAATGGTGGGAGTTGTAGGCCAGTATTTCTGAAGAGCACCTGGTTGGGGAAAGCTGCTGTAGCCTAAGGGCTTGAATTCTCAAATGTCTTCTGTGTTGTTGTTAGTAGCTGTCGACCCGTTTATGACTCATGGAGACCCTATGTATAACAGAACGAAATGCTGTTCGGTCTTGCACCATATGCCTGACTGTTCCAATGTTTGCATCTGTTGTTGCGGTAATCCCCCAGTGGCCTGGAGACAAGTGGAGCCCCCCCTGAATGAAGTGGTGTGCAGTGGGCAGCAGAGGTTTCTGGTGGCGGCGGCAGCATACCTGGGTGTGGACCCTGGAGGACCCCGGCAGAATCCCAGTAGCCCCCCGTGCTCCCTTGGTGGCCCCTGGACACAACTCAATGGGCCAGACGGCACCCCACAATGGCAGCTTCGCAACAGACTGAACCTGTTGGGGTGACAGACTTGGGGAAATGGGAAGGAATGGGGGGTTAAGTGGCTTTGGGAGAAATCCCTGGCTTTTAAAATCTTAGGGGATTCTGGAGTGGGGGAGGGGAATGGAGACTGGCCATTCCCATTATATTAAGCAGCAGAGGGCTGGGGTCCCTTGGTGTGAGTGTGAGTGTGCCACTCCTCCCATGGGTGAGAGGCCTGGGAGGAGGTTAGGATTGGTTTGATGTAGAAATCTACTTGCCCTTGAGTGAGAGTCAGGGGTGGTTAGGAGTGGCTGGTGTGTCCCACCTCTTCTAGTGAGAGAGGTTGAGGTGGGGCACTGTAAGGGTGTGGATGGCAGCGGTGACCCACCAGCGCCAAGAGCAGAAGCTGGTGCGCTGGGGGGATTGCCACTGCCTAAGGTGGATGGTGTGGGAGAAGATGGATGTGTGGGAAGAGGGACCCCCGGTTAAGCCCAGGAGTTCTGGAGGTCTGGGAGTGGAGGCTACTGGATTAGGAAACTCTGGGGGCTGTGGGGTGGGCTATTCCATCGAGGTGGTGACCGGCCGGGGACATTATGACGGGACCCCGAAGGCAGGCCATCTTCGGGGAAGATGCCCCCAGTGTTTATTACAGATGGCGTGTTCCGGCCCTCCACGGTCATACCCAGGCCCTGGATGACAGACCCTTGTGGGCCCTGGTCTTCGGCTGCTGCTCCTTAACACCAGGTCAGTGAACAACAAGGCCCCCCTCATATAGGATTTAATCACAGAGGAGGGGGCAGACCTGGCGTGTATCACCAAGACCTGGCTGGGCTCGGAAGGGGGTGTAGCCCTCTCCGAGATGTGCCCGGCTGGGTTTCAAGTGTGGCACCAGCTGAGACACGAGGGCAGGGGAGGAGGGGTGGCAGTTGTCATCAGAGAATCTCTAGTGGCCTTCAGGGGCCCTGCCCCGCAAGTGGCTGGTTGTGAGACCCTGTTTTTCAAGCTGGGATCCTGAGAACAGTTGGGGGTGTTGCTGCTGTACCAGCCTCCCTGCTGAGTAGCAACCTCCCTGCCCGAGCTGCTGGAGGCCATCTTGGGGTTGGCAGTGGAGTTCCCCAGGCTTATGGTTCTGGGGGACTTCAATCTGCCATCCCTGGGATGTGCCTCGGAAACGGCCCGGGAGTTCATGGATACCGTGGCAGCCATGGGCCTGTTCCAGATTATTCGGGACCTGACTCGAGCCAGTGGTCATACCCTGGACTTAGTTTTCTTGTTGGAGCAGTGGCAATGTGATTTGAGGAGAGAGTTAGATCTGACCCCATTGTCATGGTCAGACCACACCCTGGTGACCCTGAGATTTTATTGTGCCACCCCGCTCCGCAGGGAGGCTGGCCCTCGCTCGACCCGTCACTTCCCGTGGTTTACGGAGGAGTTGAGGATTTTGAAGAGGGTTAAGAGACGTCTGGAGCGTCGCTGGAGGAAGATGAAGACTGCATCTGACCGAACACAAGCTAGAGCTGCTATTAAGACCTACCTTGTGGTGGTAAGAGCAGTGAAATGTGAATATTTCTCCGCTCTTATTGTATCCACAGAATGCCATCCGATGGCCTTGTTTAAGATCGCTCGATCTCTTCTGGGTCAGGTAGATCCAGGGACCCACCTACAAGGCCGTTCGGAAGAGTTTTCACAGCATCTGCAGGATAAAATCACTCAGATTCATTCTAAGTTGGACTTTAAGTGTGAAGCGGAGTCTGGGGAGATGCCAGGGGAATGAACTTACCCTGTTATCTGGGAACAGTTTGATCCTGTTGGGTCTGAGGAAGTGGACAGGATTGTCCAGACTGTGAATGCAACCACACGTCAGCTTGACCCATGCCCTTCCTGGCTGATAAAATCAGCCCGGGAAGTGACTTGTGGTTGGGTCCAGATGGTGGTTAATGCATCCTTGAGGGAGGGGGTGTTTCCGGCTGCCTTTAAGGAGGCGCTGGTATACCCCCTCCTCAAGAAGCCATCCTTGGACACTACTATACCAGGCAATTTTCACCCTGTCTCCCACCTTCCCTTTTTGGGAAAGGTGGTTGAGAAAGTGGTTGCGTTGCAGCTCCAGAGGGTCCTGGAGGTTATCTAGACCCCTTTCAGTCAGGTTTCAGGCCTGGTTATGGGACAGAAAAAGCATTGGTCGCACTTATGGATGATCTCTGGTGGGAGTGGGATGGTGGCAGTGCATCCATCCTCGCTCTCCTTGATCTCTCAGCGGCTTTTGATACCATCGACCATGGTATCCTTCTGGGGCGGCTCAGGGGGTTGGGGGTGGGCAGGGGAGTTTTGCGCTGGTTCACCTCCTTCCTCCAGGGCTGTTCCCAATCGGTGGTGATAGGAGAGGAGAGATCTGGCCCTTGACCCCTCCTTTGTGGGGTGCCGCAGAGTTCGGTACTCTCTCCTCTCCTATTTAACATCTACATGAAATCGCTGGGTGAGATCATCCGTCACCATGGGATGAGGTATCATCAATATGCTGATGATACCCAGTTATATATCTCCAGCCCGGGTGAAGTAAGTGATGCGGTCTCCACCATTTCCAGGTGCCTGGGGGCTGTGGGGAACAACAGGCTTCAACTGAACCCTGGTAAGACAGAGTGGCTGTGGATTGATGGCTCCTTGGGTTCCAAGAAGTTGTCATCTTTGGTTCTGGATGGGGTGGTACTGCCCAATTCGGAACCAGTGCGGAACCTGGGGGTCCTCCTGGACTCATGTCTCCTGCTCGAAGAGCAGGTGGCAGTTGCGGCCAGGAGGGCCTTTGCACATCTTCGGTGGTGAACCAGCTACACCCATTCCTGGACCGAGATGCCTTCCAAACAGTCACTCATGCCCTTGTCATCTCCCATATAGACTAGTGCAATGCGCTCTACATGGGGCTACCCTTGAAAAGTATTCGGAAGCTTCAGCTGGTCCAGAATGCGGCTGCGCAGACAGTTATTGGGGCTGTAAAATCAGCCCATGTGACACCACTGTTATGCGAGCTGCATTGGGTACCAGTTTGCTTCTGGGTCCAATTCAAGGTGTTGGTTATCACCTTTAAAGCCCTACATGGCATGGAACCAGGGTACCTGAGGGACCGTCTCGTCCCCATAACATTGACCCGTCCCACCCGGTCAGGCAGGGAGGGCATGCTACGGACCCCATGAGCAAAGGAATTTCATCTAGCAGGGTCCAGGAGGTGAGCCTTCTCTGCAGTGGCGCCCGCCCTTTGGAACATCTTGCCCCTGGAGTTGAGACAGATTTCCTCACTCTCGGACTTCCGGAAGAAACTTAAGATCTGGTTCTACCGCCTTGCTTGGGAGGGGGAGAAGAGATAACTTCACCTGGAGATGGCTGGCGCCATAGTACCCCTTAGTGATCCATCTCCACTTGGATTTCATGTTTGCTTTTATGTATGTTTTAATGTAATTTTTATCTGGTTATGTTTTAATGTTATTTATTGTAAACCGCCCAGAGTCCCCCATTGGGGGAAATGGGCGGTGATATAAATTTAATAAATAAATAAATAATAAATAAATAAATTGTATCAATCCATTGCATTGAAGGTCTTCCTCTTTTCTGTTGGCCCTCAACTTTACCAAACCTGATGTCCTTTTCCAGTGATCGGTCTTTCCTGACGATGTGCCCAAAGTATGAGCATCTAAGCCTAGTTATCTTGACCTCTAGGGAACATTCTGGTTGTATTTCTTCTAAAACTGATTTGTTTGTTCTTCTGGCAGTCCATGGTATTTTCAATAATCTTTGCCAACACCACAATTTGAATGCATCAATTCTTCTTCTATCTTCCTTTTTTAATGTCCAACTTTCACAGGCATATGTAGCAATTGAGAAGACCATGGCATGAATCAGACGCACCTTTGTTTTTAAACTTTGTTTTTAAATCTTTACTTCTGAAAACATTAGATAGGTCTTTGATGGCAGATTTTCCCAGTGCGATACGTCGTTTGATTTCTTGATTACTATTTCCCTTGGCATTGACTGTTGAACCAAGTAGACTGAAATTGTTGACAACTTCAATTTCTTCTCCATTTATTATGACATTGTTTATTGGTCCATTTGTGAGTATCTTCGTCTTCTTCACATTCAGGTGTAGCCCATATTGCTGACTACAATCTTTGATCTTCATCAGAAAGTACTTCAAGTCTTCTTCACTTCCAGCAAGCAAAGTTGTATCATCTGCATATTGCAGGTTGTTAATGAGTCTTCCACCAATTCTGATACCCTGTTCTTCTTTGTACATTCCTACTTCTCGAATTGTTTGTTCAGCATACACAATTAAGTAGGATGAAAGTATACAACCTTGCCACACATCTTTTCCAATTTTGAACCACTTGGTATCACCGTTTTCTGTTCTAACGACTGCCTCTTGATCCGTGTATAGGTTCTGCATGAGTACAATTAGGTGCTCTGGAATTCCCATTCTTTGTAATATTAACCACAACTTGTTATGGTCCATACAGTCAAATGCCTTTGCATAATCAATGAAACAGAGGGAAACATCTTTCTGGTATTCCTTACATTCAGCCAAGATCCATCTGACATCAGCAATGATATCTCTCACACCACGTCCTCTTCTAAATCCAACTTGAACTTCTGGTAGTTCTCTGTTGATGTAAGGCTGCAAACATTGTTGAATTATTTTCAGCAAAATTTTGCTATCGTGTGAAATTAATGAAATTGTTCGATAATTTCCACAGTCTGTTTGATCTCCTTTCTTTGGAATGGGTATGAATACGGATCTCCTCCAGTCAGTTGGCCAGGTCGTTGTCTTCCAAACTTCTTGACATAGAAGAGTAAGTGCTTCCACGGCTGCATCTGATTGTTGAAATATCTCAGCTGGTAATCCATCAGTTCCTGAAGCCTTGTTTTTCGCCAATGCCTTCAGCGCAGTTTGAACTTCTTCCTTCAGTACTGATGGTTCTTGATCATATTCTATCTGCTTAAGTAACTGAACATCAACTAACTTTTTTATACAGTGATTCTGTATATCCCTTCCATCTTCTCTTAATACTACCCACGTTGTTTAATATATTGCCCATAGAATCTTCAAGGATAGCAACTTGGGGCTTGAATTTTCTCTTCAGCTTGAGAAATTCTGATTGTGTTCTTCCTCTCTGATTTTCTAGCTCTAGGTCTTTGCATAGTTCATCATAATATTTTTCCTTATCTTTTCGAGCTGCCCTTTGAAAATTTCTATTTAGCTCTCTTACTTCATTCTTTTCTCCATTAGCTTTAACTACTCGGCGTTTAAGAGCAAGTTCCAGAGTCTCATCTGACATCCATTTGGATCTTTTCTTTCTTTCCTGCCTTTTTAATGATCTCTTTCTTCGCATATTATGCTCTTAATGTCTTCCCACAACTCTTCTGATCTTCGGTCATCAGTGTTTAGTGCATCGAATCTATTTTTGAGGTGATCTCTAAATTCAGGTGGGATGTTTTTTAGATCATACTTTGGCACTCTTGGACTTGCTTTAATTTTCTTCAGCTTCAGCTTGAACTTGCACATGAGCAATTGATGATCTGTCCCATAGTCAGCTCCTGGTTTTGTCTTAACTGATAGTATTGAGCGTCTCCATCATCTCTTTCCACAAATGTAATCGATTTGGTTTCTGTGTAATCCATCTGGTGAGGTCCATGTATATAGTCGTCGACTGTGTTGTTCGAAAAAAGTGTTGCAAATAAATCATTGGTCTTACAGAATTCTATCATGTGATCTCTAGCATCGTTTCTGTCACCAAGGCCATATTTTCTAACTACTGATCATTCTTCATTTCCAACTTTTGCGTCCCAGTCGCCAATAATTAACAGAGCATCTTAAGTGCATGTTTGATCAATTTCTCAACAGGAATTGATACCAGAAATTGATATTGACTTTCTGTGGACTACTCATTTATTCCTGAGCCCTTGTGGAGAACAGAGAGTGATAGCTTTAATCTGTCTGTCTGCTTTGAGACAGCTTTGTACTCTCAGTCAAGCTCATTATACTAATTAATGGTCTAGTTCTGGTTGCAAAACATGATTGCCATGTACATATACAGTACTTATTGGGAAATGAATGCATGGGAGTCAAAATACATAACACTGGATTCAAACTGGGCAAATGGGAGATAAGCAACACATTGGTGGGAGCATAATCCAGGTTCTGCACAGCCTGTAACAGAAGGCTTATAGACCCATTAATCAGGATTAGGTTTAAGGTTGAATAGGGATGGATGAACAAATTGGATTAGTTAGCTATCCCCCCCACCCCATAAAAAGGAAGACAGAAAGAACAAAAACACTGGGGAAAGTCTTTTATTCATGAATATGTAACGCCCTTGGCATGCTTGAGGGACAACTGGGGCACTGATTTAACAGCTGTATGAGACAAGCTGCTGCTCTGCTTTGTTCTCTCTCCTTCTACTGAATATACTGCAGTTCCATGATCTGAACTGATAGTGCAAACATGGAAAACGTAATACACAGTCACTATTTGGAATGTTACCACCTGCCAAACTGAGCTAATTAATCTCTGGAATTAAGATGGCCAATTGTTGAAACTTTGATAGCAAATTAATATTTCATGTGTCAGTGTAGCATAAGCTGTCCTGTAAAATTCTCATTCTGAATGAGAGGGAAGTGAAATCATTGTGAAATTGATGTTAGAATAAAAGTGGGGATGTTACTTCTCTTGACCTATCACACACACACAGCAATTGACATAGAGAAGTAGATAGTGAATCAGGTGCAATTTTTCCATTTGTGGTGATAGTTTGGAATGTCTGATGATGGGGACAGAGGTCTAGACTGAACACCGGAAAAAGGACACGATTACTAGGTACCTCTTTTCCCTTGCCTACATGGTGATAGTGCAATAGGTAGCAGAGTTGGGACAAAATAAGGAACAGGTATTGATTAAAAGCTGACATCATGTGGTAATGGGGTGGAGAAGAATTTATGAACCATCCCATGACAGACTAGATTTCCTTTATTCTTTAATGCCAGTGTGAAATAATGTGAAGCTTTATGGGATGCTTTTCTTTAACTTAATTCAAATGCAATATAAATGGGGAAGAGCTTATAGTAAATGTGCCAGTGCAAATCCCGCACCCCAGGTATTAGCTCTTGCTGATATGTTACACACACAGTGTTAGAGGAGCATTTCATTTAAATAAGATACTAGGCATCAGACTAAAGAGATTAGGGAAGACCCACAGATCAGCTAGATATGAGCTCACTAATATTCCTAAGGAATATGCAGTGGAGGTGAAGAATAGATTTAAGGGACTGGACTTAGTAGATAGGGTCCCGGAAGAACTCTGGACAGAAGTTGGCAGCATTGTTCAGGAGGTGGCAACAAAATACATCCCAAAGAAAGAGAAAACCAAGAAGGCAAAATGGCTGTCTGCTGAGACACTAGAAGTAGCCCAAGAAAGAAGGAAAGCAAAAGGCAACAGTGATAGGGGGAGATATGCCCAATTAAATGCAAAATTCCAGAGTTTAGCCAGAAGAGATAAGGAATTATTTTTAAACAAGCAATGCGCGGAAGTGGAAGAAGACAATAGAATAGGAAGGACAAGAGACCTCTTCCAGAAAATTAGAAACATTGGAGGTAAATTCCAGGCAAAAATGGGTATGATCAAAAACAAAGATGGCAAGGACCTAACAGAAGAAGAAGAGATCAAGAAAAGGTGGCAAGAATATACAGAAAACCTGTATAGGAAGGATAACAATATCGGGGATAGCTTTGACAGTGTGGTCGGTGAGCTAGAGCCAGACATCCTGAAGAGTGAGGTTGAGTGGGCCTTAAGAAGCATTGCTAATAACAAGGCAACAGGAGACGACAGCATCCCAGCTGAACTGTTCAAAATCTTGCAAGATGATGCTGTCAAGGTAATGCATGCTATATGCCAGCAAATTTGGAAAACACAAGAATGGCCATCAGACTGGAAAAAATCAACTTATATCCCCATACCAAAAAAGGGAAACACTAAAGAATGTTCAAACTATCGAACAGTGGCACTCATTTCACATGCCAGTAAGGTAATGCTCAAGATCCTGCAAGGTAGACTTCAGCAGTTCATGGAGCGAGAATTGCCAGACGTACAAGCTGGGTTTAGAAAAGGCAGAGGAACTAGAGACCAAATTGCCAATATCCGCTGGATAATGGAAAAAGCCAGGGAGTTTCAGAAAAACATCTATTTCTGTTTTATTGACTATTCTAAAGCCTTTGACTGTGTGGACCATAACAAATTGTGGCAAGTTCTTAGTGGTATGGGGATACCAAGTCATCTTGTATGCCTCCTGAAGAATCTGTATAACGACCAAGTAGCAACAGTAAGAACAGACCACGGAACAACAGACTGGTTTAAGATTGGGAAAGGAGTACGGCAGGGCTGTATACTCTCACCCTACCTATTCAACTTGTATGCAGAACACATCATGCGACAAGCTGGCCTTGAAGAATCCAAGGCTGGAGTTAAAATCTCTGGAAGAAACATTAACAATCTCAGATATGCAGATGATATCACTTTGATGGCTGAAAGTGAAGAGGAACTGAGGAGCCTTATGATGAAGGTGAAAGAAGAAAGTGCAAAAGCTGGTTTGCAGCTAAACCTCAAAAAAACCAAGATTATGGCAACCAGCTTGATTGATAACTGGCAAATAGAGGGAGAAAATGTAGAAGCAGTGAAAGACTTTGTATTCCTAGGTGCAAAGATTACTGCAGATGCTGACTGCAGTCAGGAAATCAGAAGACGCTTAATCCTTGGAAGAAGAGCAATGACAAATCTCGATAAAATAGTTAAGAGCAGAGACATCACACTGACAACAAAGGCCCGCATAGTTAAAGCAATGGTGTTCCCTGTAGTAACATATGGCTGCGAGAGCTGGACCATAAGGAAGGCTGAGCGAAGGAAGATCGATGCTTTTGAACTGTGGTGTTGGAGGAAAATTCTGAGAGTGCCTTGGACTGCAAGAAGATCCAACCAGTCCATCCTCCAGGAAATCAAGCCAGACTGCTCACTTGAGGGAATGATATTAAAGGCAAAACTGAAATACTTTGGCCACATAATGAGAAGACAGGACACCCTGGAGAAGATGCTGATGCTAGGGAGAGTGGAAGGCAAAAGGAAGAGGGGCCGACCAAGGGCAAGATGGATGGATGATATTCTAGAGGTGACGGACTCGTCCCTGGGGGAGCTGGGGGTGTTGACGACCGACAGGAAGCTCTGGCGTGGGCTGGTCCATGAAGTCACGAAGAGTCGGAAGCGACTAAACGAATAAACAACAACAGGCATATGCAACATCACATTTTTGCCCAGCCCACCATTTTTAATTGGGCAATTATACAACATCTGCTTCACCTAAGCCAGTACCATCTACTCTTACTGAATATGACTTTCTAGGATTTTAGTTTAGATTATGTTTTCTAGCACTTCTTCCTAAGATCACTTAACCAGTGAAATACTAGGACTCCTGCTTTTCCATGGACCCAGTACATTTTTCATCAGAATTCTTTCATTTCCTGCCCATTGTTAAGAGTTAAAGCAACTATATTCTCCTTATAAGGATCAGATCACAAGGTAGCACACAATGCACAATAAAATTCTGGGCTTTTAATAGGGCTGCTCATGGCTCCCCCTCCAACCTCCACTGAAGTTGTGTGATCACTGTTAATTTCCCATACAGGTTGCTGTCATGAGCACTGATGGTGAGCAGGAGGGGGCCCCTATCCAGGGGGGAAAACACATGCGTAGTTTAGAGAGTTTGAGCAGCCATTCAAAGAAACCCAGAACAGACCTGCCTTGAGTTTTGGGGTTTATCTGTCTGGGTTTTCCCACGCTTCTTCAGTTTGGTAGGATTTCCTGTCTACTATAGCAGTAATAAAACACTAGAGACTTCTTCCTCGTCTTGGCGTGGTTCTTGCTTAGTCAGGACAGTTGCAGTACCATCAGGATGTGGTTAGGGTACAGTATTTACAGTTTCACAAGATAGCTAAGTGGTCTCCAATGAAGACAGCCATTAATTTTCATGCAATATCTTTGAGAATTTACATTATCATGGGATGAAATTCTCAATGTTATTTTTAAAGAGATTAGTGACTGGCTGCTCAATGAAACAATCTGATGTATTGCAGTGTAAAAGAAAAAACAAGTGCCCAAAATGAATACCAAATGCAAGTGTCCTTTGTCCTAAATGACCTCCCAGTTGTTCATCTTCCCGTGTCTTTTGGAGTTCTATCAGTAATTTAATCTCTTTAATTGATTATGTCCCATCAAGTCAATGTTGACTCCTAGCAATCACATAGATAGATTTTCCCCAGGAGGATCTGGTCCAACCTGGTCCTTCAGGTCTTTCAGTGGTGCATCTC
The DNA here is from genome assembly GCF_035149785.1 of Candoia aspera. NCBI lineage: Eukaryota > Metazoa > Chordata > Lepidosauria > Squamata > Candoiidae > Candoia > Candoia aspera. The sequence goes on along the minus strand of NC_086153.1, from coordinate 127,836,863 downwards.
TATTTTAAATGAGTCCATCCACCCTACTGCCAGTTGTCCACTTCTCTTTAATAGCTTTTCATTAAATAAGGTGAATTGAAATGAATTCTTATTTTCAAGTTTGGGTAAGATGAGGATGTTTTCAATTTTGAAGAAATGACATTGGAAAATTCAATGGTTTCTTACAACACATTCTGATTAAAGTAGGTCTTCAATAAGTAGATAAAAGAGAATTAAATACAAACTGGTTCACAAAGTGAGTGACAAATGTTAGATACTTCTCAAAGTATTTTAAACATTTCAGAGCAAGAAACATCTTTTTTTTTCTTATGTGATTAAATCAAGAAAAGTGATCTTGCTGCAGGAAAAAGATAATTTCTCAGCAAAAGTTACTGAAATTTAATAATTTAAAATGCATTTATCTAGTTCAATCGCAGGTAATGAGAGATAAATTACTAGCAGTTCAGGGTGCTAGAATAGCCTTTAAAACTTCTGTACCTTGAGGCAACCTTAAATATCAGATTATTTTTTTAAAGCAATTTAAAAGTACTGCAGCACTTTCATATTTATTTATTTGTTTTATTTTATTTTGGTTATACTTACAAAATATTAATGTAAGGGCCAAACATTTTAAAATAACTATTCATTAGAAATTGTTATTATTGTTCTAGATGCTTAAATGAAGATGCAACTTGTAGCTTCAGCATAATCCATTTAAATATTCATCTGGTCTTGACTGATGAATTTTATTAACTGGGTTAGAAAGTTACAAAATTAATAGTTTTAATACTGTAGTTCCATTTCTTCATGCCTTTAATGATACATTGTATAAATGATGGTACATAAATATATTAAATAAATAAAAATAATGACTACACACAGCACTCAATCCCAATTAATATGCATAACTGCAAGAACTGGCAAATTTGACCAGTTTTGTTTCATTGAGTTTTTTTATCCTCAAGAGGGATGGGAAAATCTTTCTGTTATACTTCATTTCTGAGTTTCCTAACTGCAACTTCTTATTAGTTTTTCTTAAAAAAAAAAACTATCTGCAGCAAATAAAAAAAAATAAAGGAAAAAGTGCTATTGTTTACAGATAGAAGGGAATAAATATAACATTTTTGTATCAAAATTAATAACATTAATGGAAGATGTTTGTGTTTTTTCTGGCTATAATATAAAATGATCTAAATTGGAATAGTGCCTTTGGGATCTATTACATTATCAAAATCAGATTTCTTTGGACAGTTTTGATAGTGTTTGGGGACAGTAAGGTCTTGGACTGAGAGTACCTAGAGATATAACTCAGGAATTAAACTGAATTTAAATGTATTGTTGCTGGAGGTGTAAAAAACTGAGGGTTCATTGACCTATATGAACCATGTGATCATTTGGAATCTTTTTGGAATGGTATTTTAATGTATGTAAGTAGATTTATGGGAAAATCTTTAAATGTTAAAGATGCTAATATAATGATGAACTATATACCAAAGCTATGGAATCTGATTGTTTATTAGGAATTATGGTTGAATCAAGCATGGGGGGTGGCTGAAAGAATTATATTGAGGAATTGGAAAAGTGACATTTTCCCAGATGTTAAGGAATGGCTTTTGGAAATGTGTGACTTACCTGTCTTGGAAAAGGCAGTATTTTCCACTAGTCAAAGGATGTAGCAATATGTACTGCTTTGGCAGAGATTTTGTGACATTTTAAAATAATATTTTGTGTTGATTATACTATAGTACTATATGGCATTTCTTAGTATATCAGGAATGTACAGTTTTGATCATGGACAGGATCATAACATCATTCTTTTTCGGAGGTGAAAGGATTAGGGTGGTAATATACAGAGCATGTCCATTTTAGAATGAACTGAGGATCTTCCCTTAAAAATTCACCTCTCTCACATTAATAAGTTATTGGAAGCCTTATTCATGGCTATTTTAAGAGTTGGTATCATGAACAGAAAAGCCACAATATAGAATTACACGGTCGCTCACTGTATGGTGCCATATTTCCTGTAGCAATTTGATCTATCCAGAGAGCTCATCATTGATAATCTAGTTTACCCTATTTTGGGAGCTGCTCCATCTCAGGATGGAAATCCGGGCCACAGTTTGTGGCTTTCAGCCAGGCCAGAGGAAAGGCAAATGGCTGCTTACAGAATGGTTATAATGGGGCAGTGATGAAAATGACCACTATTGGTACATGAGCTGCAAGGCCATGTGATAATCTACCATAGACCACAGCATTTTAATTTTTTGTTTAAACTTATTTTATAGTCAGGAGAAACTGTCTGGATAAATGCTTAATTACAGAAGTTAACATTATGTTTTCCCTTTAGTATATATTAATCCTTCAGCAAAGGATCATTACCTTGTCGTGGTGCTGGAGCTTGAGCACCTCAATGATGCCATGAGCTAAACCGTGAAGGGCCACCCAAGACGGGAAGGTCATGACAGAGAGGTCAGACTAAATGCGATCCCTAGGGAAGGTAATGGCAACCCACCCCAGTATTCTTGCCGTGAAAACTAAATGGATCAGTACAACCAGAGATATGTCATGCTTTTGAAATGTGGTGTTGGAGGAAAATTCTGAGAGTGCCTTGGACTGCAAGAAGATCAAACCAGTCCATACTCCAGGAAATCAAGCCAGACTGCTCACTTGAGGGACTGATATTAAAGGCCAAACTGAAATACTTTGGCCACATAATGAGAAGACAGGACACCCTGGAGAAGATGCTGATGCTAGGGAGAGTGGAGGGCAAAAGGAAGAGGGGCCGACCAAGGGCAAGGTGGATGGATGATATTCTAGAGGTGATGGACTCATCCCTGGGGGAGCTGGGGGTGTTGACGACCGACAGGAAGCTCTGGCATGGGCTGGTCCATGAAGTCACAAAGAGTCGGAAGCGACTAAACGAATAAACAACAAATATATTAATCTTTTCAGGAACAAAATGATGTTAAATAACTTGGGCCTTGAGTGAGACTTTACAACTACAGTAACTGGCTGTACCAATGGAATATCAAAAGAAGTGGGTATATCATAATACTTGGTGGCTTTTCATATAGGTGAACTGCAGAAACTTAAAACAACTGGCATTTTACAAGGTTACAGATACTGAGTAGGAGGAGTGATGGAAATCTACTCTTAGCAGAATCCCATAGAAACCTAGGTTTCAATGGAAAATAACATCCTAGTCATCCTAGTCAAAAATAACATCCTTAGTCAAACATAAAACACTGTGTTTTTCTTTTGGCTTTTGTTTTAAAGGTGACAATATTCAGTTTCAATGTCATCTTTTCATAGCAAAACCTCATTCTATTATTATAAGATTACTGTATAAGTTAGGTCACTATTCCATAATGCCCACTATTTTAACAACTTGATTATCCATTTTTGCATCTATTAGCTTTAGAAGAAAGATACATAGAAGCTTTTAGGGAATTATTAGAATTCCAATGCAGAGTAAATTACTGGATGCTTCTGTGCTTGTCAATGTTAGTTGGACAGTGGACATAAAGGGACCTTGACAGAACTATTTACTGCCATATTTAGAATGCAGAGCTTAACATGCACTGAATAAAAACACATTTATACATACATCACTTTTAGCATAATTTCGCAAAGACATATCTTCTTTGTTGTTTTTACATTTTCAGGAAAGTATCATACTGTAAATGGCTTTTTAATTATTCCTATTTAATTGTAGAACAGAGGGTTTCCTAATGGGATAATAATGTATTATATGCATGAATATAAAGCTAATGCACAATCTTTACAATCTTACATAGACACTTTTCAGCTGACTGCCTCCAGTTTATTTATCAAATTTATTTATTAAATTTAGAGAGCTGCCCAACTCCATAAAGTCTCTGGGCAATATACAACAATTAAAAACAACAGGAACCAGTATAATTTTTAAAAAGAACAATGCATGTTCAGAAAAGGAAATGTTCAAGCTGACATATAAAACCCTAAAAAGAGGCTCGCCACCCACTCTAACCCAAGGCCTGGGGAAAAAATCCAGGTTTTCAAAAACCTTTTAAACACTGTCAGGGTGGGGATCATATGGATGTCTGGGGAGATGCTGTTCTAGAGGGCAGGTGTTGCATTAGAGCACACACATTTCTTGGGTCCCACCAGATGAGATTGCTTGATCGGTGGGAGCTGGAGCCTGCCCACTCTGTCCAGTTGTATAAGACAGGCAGAAAGAGAGAAGACAGTCCTGCAGATAGCAGGCCCTATGCCATGAAGGGCTTTATAGGTAGTGATCAGCACTTTGAATTATGACTGGCAACCAGCGCTGACTGTGGAGAAGTGGTTTTAGATGGGCAAACCATGGCATGCCCATTACTGTTGGCACTGCTGCATTCTAGACCAGCTGCATCTTCTAAATGATCTTCAAGGGCAGCCTCAAGCACAGCACATTGCAATAATCCATCTGCAAGGTGACCAAAGTAAGGGTAACTTTAAGGAGAGCCGTCCAGTCCAGAAATGGGTGCAATTGGTATACCAGATGGATCTGTGCAAAGACTTTTTGTGAGAACTGACATATGTCATATGTCTTCTTGAGTCCAAAAAGAACCCCAAATTGCACATCAGTCCCAAATGGAAATGTGCTACCCCATCACTCTTCATCTTTCTCCAGTGGCACTCTAGACATCTCTTCTGCACTTCATTTCCTAGAGCTGCTTGGAAAATCAAGGAGCACCCTGGAATTAGTGCACATCAAGAGGCAGCATTGCTGCATTGGGGCAATCTGATCCAAGGTCTCATCACATGCATATTCCAGGCCACAACTAAGGCCTCAGTTGAACTGCCTAAGAAATCCTCAGGGAAACCCCAAGTTCTCTTTGGAACCCCTCCAAGTCCATTAGTCACATGGGGTGGACTGTATAGCTCCTACCTCCCAATGGGGCAAGGGAGAGGGTAGTACCAGGAAGCTGAAAAACAATTTACCAGAATTGTAAAATGCAATTACTTACAAGGGGAAGAGCTTTATTTTCCTTTTCATAATGATATCCAAAGTTTGGATGGGCCAAAAATTGCTTTAGTTTTTTCATCCCATTTGCAGGGCTGAACTGGAGTTACCTGTTTTTTGTTGTTCCTCCCTCCCTCCCTCCCTCCCTCATCTCTCTTTCAGGATACAAATCATACCAACCATGGCAGCTTGCCAGCAACATCAACAATATTAAATAAAAGTGCAATGAGTTAATATTTTAAAAATGAAAAACTGCAGGTGTGATCCTTCCTACACAAAGTGGGTGATAACACAGGGAGTCCAGCTAAAGCATGTTTTTGGCATGGTCTTTTCCTGCCTTCCTGCCTTTCTCTGTAGGGTGGATATGCCTCTGTCAGGTAGGGAGAGCCCAGTGGAAAATATTTGGGGGATATTTTTCACCTACTTTGCACTCTCTCCCTTCAAGGATCCTTGACATAGGTAGCTGTGGGAAATTGCCCTTTGACAGAGTGGAACAAGAAACAGGCTTCTGGTCTGATAGTTATGGGTAGGAGGATGGGAGGAATGGTCTTTTTCTTTCTTCGTTTGTAATTTTAAAAAACTTTTTATCCCGCCTTTATTATTTTTTTATAAATAACTCAAGGCGGGGATCATACCTAGTACTCTTCCTTCCTATTTTCCCCATAGCAACAACCCTGTGAGGTGAGTTGGGCTGAGAGTGTGTGACTGGCCCAAGGTCACCCAGCCGGCTTTCTTGCCTAAGGCGGGACTAGAACTCTTTGTCTCCTGAGGCCTTAACCACTAGACCAAACTGGCTCTCAGGTTTAAATTAAATGCCCCCCGCCCCCCAGCTTTTCTGCAGCCCACAGCACCCTTCTTAGCAGCTGCTAATTTCAGCAATTAAGTTAAAATTAATATTACTGATTTTTCTTTTTTCCCAGAGGGCTAAGTAAAGATGGTGAATTGGAAGGAAATTAGGTGGCTCTCTGTATAAGAATGGCAAGAATCAATATATGTTTTCTTTTCCACTAGGAAGATCAGAATTCACATTTCTAAAAAAACCATTTGATTAATACCGATTGATTGATTGATTACTTGCCATCAAGTCGGTACCAACTCTTAGCAAGCATATAGATAAATCTTCTCCAGGGTGATCTATCTCTAGCCTGGTCCTCTGGATCTTCCAATGGCATTAAAACAAGCAGTCACCTATGTCAGGCAGCAACAGTAGAGAAAAATGTGGCGGTGGATAATCACTTTAGTAACAATGGCAAAGTTATAATTTCATAGTGGGTAGGAGAAGGCAATAGCAAATTCCTGTGTTTTACCAAAAGAACCACATGGCTAATCCTAATGAAGATATTTGCCAAACGATAGTTTGCTTTTTGTCATGGATCAACACTACTGTGATAACTTAATGACTCTGTTCAACCTGCCTTCACAATGTTTCAGCCTCCCTTACCTCTGAAGAAGTCTTGCGTGAAGGAAAAAGAAAAACCAGGTCCACCATTTTTAACTCACTGATGGAAGGGAAACATTAAAAGCTAATTAATACCTTTTTATCCTTTCCTCTTTCAGTTGCTTATGTCATTTGGCTAAATTTAGATGGTGTTGTGGCCATTTCCTAAATGGAGAGATGATGCAGCTCTATAATGTCAAGAGGCTGTTCCCTCAGGCAGGGCCGCAACTAGGGTCTGTGTCACCCGGGGCAAACACGGATTCCATGCCCATTTTAGCACCCTCCCGGTGCTCATTTTGGCGCCCCCCCAGTGCGGCGCCTGGGGCACATGCCCCGCTTGCCCCCCTCAGTTGCGGCCCTGCCCTCAGGCTTAGAAGCCTAGATTGCTAGTCTCAGATGTCTGGAGGTGGAGTGGGAGTGGTTGCATTACAGTAGTTTACTATTTGACGAGAGAGGTAATATGGTCTCATAACTCGTCTAGTTCAGTATCTTGACTCTAATAATATGTTACATTTTACAAAAATCTATATGTTGGAATTCATCTGCATATGAATAACCCGACAGAATTTATGCTATAAAACCATGTGGCCTGTGGAATCTCGTCACAGTCTGGAAGTGGGGGTAATCAGAACAAGTGAACACTAGAAAAACTATGTTTGCTGATAAAGAGTAACAAGTTAACCTACCATATCTGAATTGTAAAAATCTAGAGGACACTAGGTGGCAATAAATAGTTGGAATTGCCTGTATCTCTCTGCTGCCACCTAGTGATCATCTGAATCTTTACAGTTGCAATATGGTAGCCCTATATGTGTGAGTGTTGTTTGTGTGTGTCCGTGTGCGTGTGTGCACGGGACAGAAAGAAAGACAGAAATCTCTACTAGGCAGTGAATTTGTGGGTTTAGAGCAATGGCTGAATTGTTTTTTTCTGACTTCGGCTTTCACTTTTTCCCTTCTTTTTTCTCTGTTCTTTCCATACCATAGCGTGTACTTACAGGCACTGTTCTTTTTTCTCTTCTCTGTCCTCACCTGAGGAGAAGCAGAGGCATGATGGTGATTTGAGATAGCTAGATGCAGACTGGCTGTAACATCATAGGTATAATATTGTCTTCTTGAGGACTATTTGGAGGCTTAGCAGAAAATCTTTCTGACAGCCCATACAGATGAAATCAACTCATTTTTTAAAGCTGTCAGATGAGATGACTGACCTGATGCCAACTCCATCAATATTGATGCCATTAAGAATGTGTCATCTTTGCAGTTTCACTTTAGAGTAGGAAACGTACACAGATGTCACTATGGGCCCTGCTGGGGGGAGATTTGATATTTTTAGTCTCAGCAGATCCACAGTAACATGAATTCTACCAGAAACAAAACTGGAGTAGCACTCATTCTACTCTCTCCACCCTCCAAAATTTCTAGCGAGATATGAAAATGAATACAGTTTGGGAAAATATATAGAGGTTGGGGATGTTGGCCTTTTGGGGCCATATGATATGGTCTCCTGGTCAGTTCAGATTAGGTTGGAAAGAAGCAGTCTCTGAAGACAACCCTGTTCTGAGTGACAGAATGAAAAAGCCAGGAAACCTAGTCTTTTTATACTTTATGTCTGAATTTTTAATTAAAAATCCCCATAAAAATTTGTAGAAGTGAATTTGTTACTGCAAAGTGAGCAGGGAAATGGACTGTTTTACACTGATCCTCAAATCCCTACTTGACAAGAAAAGACAGTTCTTTCTGTTCCATTTCATGTTCACTTTTATAAATTGCTTTGTATCAGAGTCAAGCAAGATCATGACTGGGGTAATTTTACTTACAGTATTCCCATTTTTCCAGAGACTATAATTAACGATGAGGTGCAAAATCCACCTCTGAAAATTTACTTTTAAGTTCTTTTAAGATCTATTGGATCAATACTATCCAGCCCTGAAGATGTAACGGTGTCTATTCTATCAGTTATCACAACATTTCCTTGATGGATATGCTTCAGTCTGTGACAGTACTTGAGAGTTAGCATTTGAAATGAATCCCCATCAATCTCCTTTAAAAATGAAGAACATTCAAATGAGTTACCTGGAGACATTAACTTGCCTTCTTATGAATGCAATGTACCTGGGGCTTCCTTTAAGAGCACTCAGAAACCACGGTTGTCACAAAATGCATTGGCCCTCTTGTTAACTGGCACTAGACACTATGAACACATAAACACATGCTTTGGGCCCTGCATTCATTGCCAGTAATTTTCCAAGTGCAATTTAAAAAGCTGGTTTTAACCTATAAAGCCCTTTATGGCTTGGCCCCAAGGTATCCTCAGACCATGTCCTTCAGTCAGAATCAGCCCATCAGTTTGGAAAAACTGTTGATAGTTCCCAAGTACTGTGAAAATCATGTGGGGTGTGTGTGGGTGTTTGTATGTAAGGCTAGGAGGAGATACTTCTTGGTTGTGGAATAGCCTTCCATGGGAGATTTAGCTTGCCCTGAGACTTCTGGATTTCTAGAAGTTAGTCAAAATGGAACTATTCCAGAGTGCTTTTAAAAAAAATCAATTAACATGGCACCAATAGAATCACTATTGGGATACTGTTTTAATTTCAACTTAATTTAAATATTTTCATGGTTTTACTATTTTAGTTTATATTGTATTGTGGATGTTATGAAGTCGTAAAGTTGTGGTGTCTAAAAATCTAGTAAATGATTACATTTGTTTTGCTTCCCTATAAATCTACTCCCAATTCTGTGTTTCTGTGTCATATTTAGTGGTGCAGTAGCCCATTGATTTCTTACAGCATCCTACTGACTTTCTGCAATACATTCCATATCTAAGGCACTATTCCTTTTTAACTGATCTTTAGCTTACTATTTCTTGAATTCCTTTCTTAGAATGAGGATTAGACAAAAAGGAGCTAGACTTATGGGAGATGGAAAAACTGCCACTCTCAAGTTATGGACTCCTCTACTCATGTTGGTCAGTCTGGTATCAATGGTAGTTTCATTCTGGTAGCCTAGTGTCAGCCTTGCAAGGTAGTCCAGATAGGAAGCATGCCCAGATTAACTAATTCTACTTTATTGTAAGGTTACATTAATAGAATCTTACAAGTCTGGAAGTACATTTCTCCCCCATTGCCTTTACAGTCCAAGAAATTAGGGAGGGTCCCTTCTGAGATGTTTGCCATGTCTACATTCCTTCTGCGGACTCAATTGCCTCTTAACTGACTGTTGACTGCAGCAATTCCCCTTGTCTCCCAAGGTCATTCCCACATACCATTATACCTAGTCTCTATTTTGTTGTGTTTTCTCATTTTATTTTTTCAGTATATTGTTTTTATTTATTGTACCTTTCCCTTCCTGATATCAATGTGATAAACTTACATATTTCATTCATTCACTTATTGAAACATTGATAGCACATGTTTTATATATATTTATAAAGCACATGCTTTATATATAGACTGACCTATATCCCCCCTTCAAAGGTGACTGAAGCCCTTCTTCTTTGCCTTTCACCATGGCTCACTATGTACTTAGGACAAACTAAGAAACTGCCCCACTGATGATGGGAGGGGACAGTCAATAGGAAGAGGCAAGACTGAGAGGTTTTAGCCAGCATTCACTTTTCCTGTATTTCTTACAATTCAGATTGTAAGGGATGAATGGAAGACCGTAAAGAGCTCATGCACTTTTCTTGCTACTTCTTACTTTTTTTCAATGCAACTCTGTTTAACAAATTTGAATTTCTGTCCGTTTTATGGGACTACATACATTTAGGTTTAAAGATAAATCCATCATTATCCCACTGTTGTTTCCATACCCTATCCTTCTCCCTCTCTCTCTTTGTCTCTTTGAAATGTTAGTTAAGGGCTTGCATTACATAGTTATGATCTGTCTTAAGCAATGATTTAACTACACAAGAAAGCTCATTTAAGTCCACAGAAAATGTATTCATGGGGTTTTTTGAGCCTCCTGAAATAGATTCAACAAAATATCAAGTGTTTCCGTCAATAAGAGGTGAGATTTTTCAAGGAACACAAATCCGGTTCAATGAAGAACAAACGTGAAATAAATTTAAAAGATAACTAAATTAACAGCTTTTAAATTAGACTCAGAACAAGTGCTACCTACCTATAGATGTTACATTTCCATCTATATTAAAATGTGATTTTTTAAATAAAAAATATACAAATTATATAGAAACAAGAGCTTCACCAGTGTTAAAGCCATTGGATAAAAGTTAATCTCCAGGTACAGAAATATCAAGGCTGTAATGTTAAGCATGCTTACTGGGGGCTAAACTGAAGACAATAGGGCTTACTTCTAAATAAATGTTGTTAATGTTGCATAACTGTGTGCCAATGCATACTTCTTTGGGAATAAGTCCCAGTGAGCATCCTGTCTAAGTGAAGTTGCATGGGATAAAGCTACACCTACTTAAACTGTTTAGAGACAGAAAGGTGAATCATCATCATCATCAAACTTGAGGTACCTCACTAAATGTTAATTCTTCCATATACTGAAAAGCAACTCATCAATTACATTGTGTTGAATTCCTTTAAAAAAATCAGGAAATTTATCAAAGAAATCCTACAGAATTTCTATGTTAGTCTATGAGAAGTCAACCATACTTTAGATAGGCTGCCCATCTTCATTTTTTAAAAAATGTAAACATTCATATATTCATCCATTTATCTGATGCCATATTAATGAATAAAGGAATTTTTAAACAATGCAAAATAATAAGTTCATATGATATTCTGGTGATACCACAATGCCAATCAAAAGCCAACATCACAATTATAAAAGGTGACAGATTTCTTCACTGTATTTCTGTTTCACAATGGCCAGTTGCGAATGTTCTTGAACTTTAGAAGAGACATTATTTTGTAAATCCACCTTAGAGATGGTTAATTTGCATACTAGTCATTTGAGAAGCTAAGCAATTTTTACTTAGTTTTTTTATTAAAATGTAATGTACTTCTGATCAGAACATAGTTTACCTAGAAAGAGAGCATGAACGTAAGTAGAACCTTGCTGGATCATACCAAGAGTAATCCAGTTTAACATCTTGTTCTCAAACTGGTCCATCACATGAAGGACACAACTCACTTTGCTTGTTACTCTCAGCAGCTGGTATTCAGTGCCAAACTGCCTCTGAATATAGCCATCATGACCAATAGTGTCATTTTGCTAAGCAAAGCTTCCATCACTTGAAGCATCAGCATTTTCAGTCTTGTGTGACTGCCAGGTTTAACATTTTTATTTCACTTGCACATAACATAGCCCCAAATACCTTGACAACCCTCTGCAACTTCATTATGTGAAGTGTTCCTTGGGCTAATTGCACAACAGCAGTTGATCTGTTAGCTTTTTCATAATCATTACACAGCAAGCAGCAGAATAACACTAGCATTACATCAAACATAACCCCAGGACACAGAGCCATGACATTCTCAAGAGACTAAAATGCTAGAATGCTGTTAATTTATTTTGTCCAGCAACACAAAGGCTGTATACATGTAAAAGCTATTTCTCAAATATCCTTTTCAACAAACTTTTTTCAGTTATCTCCTTTGTTAAAGAGGGAGAACACTACAACGCAGAATGTGTGCCCTGGAGGAAATATTCCGCTAGCATGGGGGTCAAAGATTCACCATTTTTGCTACACTAACTATACATAAGGTATAAAAAAAAGTCTGTGTAATGAAAATATTTTACTTTAAGAACAACATTATCAATGAAATAATCTCGAAGGGTTTTTTTCCCAAGGAGAAGGAGAAGAGGAAGACTCATTTCTGAAGTTGGTGATGGACAAGATCACTTGGTCTAATTTTCTAACATTTCAGAATTCATACATCAAATGTGTAAAAAGTGATAGCACGGAATAAATATTTGTGGATCCCATTTGAGACCCATCCAACATCTCCTTTTTGGGGGGAGATGGGCCGTAATAGAAGTTTGAAAAATAATCAAATAATCAATCAATCAATTAAATAAATAAATAATAGGATCATTCCATTTTATAATCACACCATTTCTCAGGCAAGGCTAGAAATATCAGCTTGCCCAAGGCTACCCAGTGTATTTCAAAGCTCAGCAGAAACTTGAACACTAACATCTAGCATGAATCATAATTTTATCCATCACACCAATGTCTTAACTAAGTAAACAAATGATACCCCTTGAAGTAATGTAGATAAATCCATGACTGTTTCTCAATTATGTGTTAGTGCTTTTAGTTAATATGCACTCATATCTTAAGCACAGTACAATCAAATAATAAAAATCACAACATAGTATAAACCAGTATCAACAGCATAACAGTATAACAATCCATTTTAAAAGGTTATATAAACCACTATGAATTTAACTGACTGGTAATAAAATTTGCATCTTGACCAGCAATGTTGTTTAATTTGAGATTTTCTGGCTTGGAGGTTCCTGTCCTCCAACGTGAGATAAGCATTATGGATCCATTCGCCGGCTTCACTAAGGCTATACAAGGATCTGGCTTGGCTTTCAACTGGAATCAGAACACACTAAGCCATTTTCTGAGTTTAGGGGGAGAGTATTTCCATTTGTGAAACTATCACTACTGATAGTGCTATTTATTTTTTGGTCCCCCTTTAAATCTTTGAAAGACAGTTTATGGAAAGGAGTCTTTTTGGTTGTAATGGTAATATCTCCCAGCTAAGAGAGTTCTACTGATTACAGTTAAAGTCAAAACGTGACATAATAAAGTTGAAAACAGAGAGCTGCCTTTGTGGGTGGGTAAAAATACAGAGTGGAAGAACAGATGGCATTCAAACTATTGTGGAGCCAATAAACAAGACATAAGGCACAAAGTTGCGACAAATTCAAGAGCTGTCAAGCAAGCATCAACAGAATAAAAAAGTATTATGTACACTGGCAGTTACAGACTCCGCAGGCACCTTATAGTACTACTAGGCATACTACTGAGAAACACACTATGTCAGGATGTCATTGTTGTATAATGACTCCAACAACATCGGCCAAGGATGGTGCTTTCCAACAGTACTTTCCTGTTGACAAGCAGATTAATGGCAGTTGCTGCCCAATAGCTCAAGCTCTATGCTTTGTGGGCTCACCATTCCTAAAGTTTTGCACACGCATTGCCAAACCGACTTGTGGGATTAGAATGTCACATCTGTTTGGTATTATTTGTAATGAAATAGACCATTTTAAAGACAAGCAACTATCTTTCAATCATGTCCTATATACAGTAGCACCATACAATAGAGCTTTGCGTCGGACATTTGTTTAAAGGAAACAATGCCAGGTTTAAAACTCCTGCCTTTATCTGCCTTCTGAAATTTCACTGCTTTCAAATACTGTTCTGACCCAGCATGAACACTATTTCAGTTCCCCCAATGGTTTACTTCAGAAATCTTTTTTATATTTCCTTTGTTTATTTTAGCTGTTAACTATCTGTACCAAAACAACTTATGAACAGACAACATGTAACAATGTATATATCCTTCAGCTGCCCACCCACTTTAGAAAATCTGTTCAGTTTTACATAGCTATCTGTGAATCTTCATTATTCTGTCACTTTTCTGCCTCAGTGCTGTCTCCCATCATTGCTGATGGACATTTGTGTATAAGTAAATGGACAGTGGAAGTGTGCCACTCCTATATAATGAAACAGAATGATTTACATATAGTTTTTGCATGTTCACTTTTCTTAATAGTTCATTATATATCAAATACATCAGGAAGCATTATCTTGCTTATTGTCATAGGAAAGGTCCTTTAGTATTCAACTTCGTATGAGATTCTGGAATTAAACTGATGAGTCCTCATTGGCAGTTCTCATCAGTAGCCAGGCTACTATATTAGTAAAAAGCTTCTAGAAATTCAGAAGCTGCAGAGAAGCTGCTAATTCTTATCATGACTATAATCAGAATTCTTCAACAACTATATAACTTCTGCAGGAGAGCAATTAACGATTAGCAATTCTTTTTAGGGCTAGGAATCTTTAGATGCAGAATATTTAAAATAATTCTAATAACAATATAAAACAAACAATAATAATAATCTATTATATTTGTAAGCCACATAATCACTGAATCATTATCATCATCACATCATAAGGAAATGATACTATCACCCTGGAAGATTCATGAAGATGCATATTTGATTTACCTGAAGAAATTATGTGATTCACCTGAAGAAATTATGTGGTTTTTATTGTATTTCATAACTTATATCCTTTTAATTATTTTTTAAAATAGCTTTATTTGTTTACTGGCTGTCTGGGTAAATAACTACTTCTAATAATTATTTTGTTCCCATAATCAACTTTATGCATTCATTCCTCCTACTTAAGCATAATTAAAATGCCATGCTAGGAATTAATTGTATACTTTCTGCACTGACTGCCAAAGTCTTTGTGGCTCCAATTTAACAAGTAAGCCTATTTAAAAGTATGGGGGGTCAGGGCTACTGGTTGCTTCCAGCCTGCCCATTGCCTATTTCTGGTCCTCTTTCAGCCCCTCTAAATTTGAAATATTCTAATGTCAGAAAGAATCAGATTTGAAGGTTAGTGGGATAGTACTTCCTCAGTTGTGAAAAGAAAAATCCAACTAATGTCCTTGGGATGCTATCTAAGAGACACAAAACTGAAGCCTAAGTGACTTAACCTTTTGCTGCAAAACCTTTTAAAACTTTTAGGTCTACTTCTGCTGTTTCTTTGCAGGGAATTAGAGACATTCCTCAAAATCTCAAACTAGCTGAAATTCCCAGAGTGAAATTACTCCTGGAGGTAAGACATGAGAGTTTTTCATGTGTGTGATCCTACTTAATGTCTTTCCCATATTATCATGGATCCTTGAAATCTCAAGCATCTGGATTTTCTGATTCAAATCATCTTTATCAAACAGATATTGAAAGATCAGTTCCTACATATAGTGTGATAAAGGCACCCTATCTGAAAGACAAATATATTTTTATAATGTATTGGGAATCTTGTACTACAGGCCAGTAATAACACAGATGCTGCTGCTGGTTTTATGATTCTATGAATCTGGGATAAATGTAAAGCTATAATTATTCAGGCTTGTGTTTAGGATTATTACTAATTATATAAAGTAAAAGAGAATTTTCTTAAACTCTTTCTGGGGAATTGTATGTTCTCTGCATTTTGTACAGGAGATTAACTTCCTGTATATTCTCAGTATAACAGATGCTAGAATGCCCACTTTAGGGTTATAGCACCACTGATCAACAGAGGGGCCTATATAAAATGCAGATTATTGTTTGTGAAAAATACTACCATAATTGTCATTGGACTTCTTCAGCCCTGATACCACAACATGGAAAGCTATTGCTACAACTATGTGTTCTAGTAATTTAGTATTCATTTAGTGCTTTGCTATCTTTTGCAAAGAAATCACATTGAAGATAATGTTAGTTAGTCTTATGTTGGAAAGCACTAAGCAGAAAATGGTACTATTTCTTTTCAGTATCTTTCCAAAGCAAACACACAATGAATTCTATACCTTAAAGAGGACAATGTTATGGGAAAGAAATCACAAGACAATCAGATCATATACTAAATGTTCAAACTTGAATTAAACAATTTTTTAAAAAAGTTTTGTTTCTGTACTACTTTATGCCAGCAAATGGACTCCAGGAATAGTCACATCTTTGGCAGCCTTCAAGTCATAATAAATCCTCTGATACTTAGCCCTTCAAAACTACAAGAAATTCATCCATCCTGGAACAGAGCAAAGGATTTAAGTGTTTGACATAACTCCTTTTCCCTCAAATAATAACCACTGGCGACTGACAGGGGAAAGATAAGAGTTATTTGCTGTACAAGGTTACCTGGCAAGTATCAAAGCAACACTTCCATTTTCTCTGCTACAAAGAGAAAGCTGTCAAAGAGCCATTGTTTAATTACATTTACTAGCGGAATCTCATTAGTAGTTGTTTCCAGGGCCTTACTCATCACTGCAGGCAGCCCTTCAGTACCTTCAAAACAAAAATTATGAGTTAGAGCAATACAAACTTGGCTGGGCTTTGCTACTTCAGGTGTTAGGAATCATCAGCATGGCTGCAGCTGTGTGATGTAACAATAATATAATTTCACTTATATATCCTGCAACTATTTTCAATGCTTGGGTCAATGTGATTTCAACACACCTACATTCTTCACTATATCCCAAGGAAGAAATTTAAAACATATGCATCACAGATTTCTTTTGAAGCATAATGTCATGATCTGCCAAAAATGGAATTGCTTGGAGCTAGACAGGCACACAGCTTTAATGCATAGGCTCTGCTAGCATTCTAACCATAATTACATTTTAAAATGCACATGAGGAAGATGAGCACAAAAAAGTATACATTTGGTAAATGTGTGCAAAAAATAACTTCCCTTAGAAAAGGAGAAAGGTAGCATGACTGAATGCAAAAACTACACGGGAATTAGTTTGTTAAGTAAGCTTAGAAATTCTGATTGAAAGTCTGCAAGAGATACTAATGAACAAAATTTGGGAGGTGCAGTGAAGGCAGAGGGAGACCAGACCAGGCTGTGCTCTTCAAAAGTCTCTGAGAAATATATGAATATGAGAAAAGAAGTTTACTATGTTTGTTGATTTAGAGAAAGCAGATAATAAAGCAAATAACGTTAATATAGTATTATCACTACCTTCTCCTATGCAGTATGAAATGGTGCTTTTGCCATTGTCACTTGCAAGACTGATGTCAGCTTTACCAGGTAGATCAGACAGGAAACATGACCAGATAAGCTAATTCTACTTTACTGTAAAGCTACATTAACAGAATCTTGCAAGTCTGAAAGTACAATTCTCCCACCCTCTCCTTTACAGCCCAAAAAACTAAGAAGGGTCCCATCTGAGCCTCTTGCCCCACCCACTATCCAGCTGCTGGCTATGCTGTCTCTTATCTGACCATTCCCTAGGCAGCATCTCTTTGCCCCATCTCCCAAGGTCTTTCCCACATACCATCACAGGCAGGGAAGCTTCTGTGCAGCAGGCTGGTACACAAGCAGCAATCCCAGCTGATCCTTACAGCCCAACTTCACAAACAGGGTCTCATATCCAGCTATCTGCAGAGCAGCAGCCCTGGCAGCTACTAGAGAATCTTGAATGACAACAGCCACACCCCCATCCCTACCCTGAATTCTCAGCTGATGCCACACCCAAAACCCAGGTGGTCACATTTTGGAGAGGGCCTCTTCCTGCACCCAACCAGGTCTTGGTAATGCATGCCAGGTTGGCCCTCTCATCCATGATGACATAACTTCATGGATGAGGGAGACCTTATTACACTAATGAACAAAATTTGGGAGGTGCAGTGAAGGCAAAGGGAGAATGACCTGGCATTTGGTAGCAACAGGTGAAATCTGGGGTCACTGCTATTCCATTTCTATTCTTCCCCTGATTGCTGGTAATCCAGGATGTTTTTTTAGGTTATAAAGGGACAAGAATAAAGCTCAATGGCCTGTTTTATTCCCCTGCGAAACATGTATATGCTCTAGATGCTCCAGAGAAATGTCTTCAAAGCACAGGTTTCTACAGATGACGTGTAAGACCTTCCTAGAAAAGAGCTGTTGCAAGAAATATTAACCTAAGGTTTTTAAAAAAGTTTGTAAATCGTAACTGCTGCAATGGTCAGTGATACTAATCAGACAAAATGTCCTACACTAATAATAGTAAAAAAAATAACTATCAGATTCTCAGTGAGCAATAATATTGACAGGGTTTCTTTCTTCACAAATGTCTTGGTAATATAAAGTTATAAATTAATGATTTGGAAGTTAGAGAGTAATAATAAATAAAGATCATTGGAAAAGTAGTATTTATGCCAGAACTCTCTTGGCATGAACATGTAGGAAAACTACATGCCAAAATGTGTGCTAAGCTGCTTTCTAACACACATTTTAAAATGTGTTTTGGAGTTTCTCATAGCCATCTGCTGAGATCTTTTTCCCTTCCTATCAATATGGCATTAAGCCAAACATGGAAGCAGTTTTGTCTTATTCAAAACCGGGAAACTAATTAATATTCTGATGCTAAGCACAACATTTGAAACTCCTGCTAATTTAATAAAAATGTCCACATAGTGTATATGTTTATGACTGCAAATGATCAAAAATTAAGGAATATGCAGGGGGGAAAAAGAGGAATGATGGAGGGTGGAAGGAGTTGGGAATGGAGAAGCAAATCCTATTGTGTGAGCAGACTTCCACCTTCACTTATTTGAAACACTTTCTTCAATGGCCCTGGAGAGGTATCTCAGAAGATTGGGGTGCAGAACAATGAAACATTATCATTATTTTAGCATTAAGTTGTATTTTATGCTTTTAATATCTATGGGCTACCTAAAGAACATGAATTATGGAGCAGCCCTAAAGTATGATTGTTTTAAATAAATGGAACAGGGCAATTTGAAGAAAACACCCCAGTGCTTTGCTGTCTAAAGAGTTTTCAAACCCAGTCAAGGTATTGGATTCAATCTTTAAGGCATTTAACAAGTTTGAATGAAAGTACAGGTAGTCCTTCTTCAGTGACTGCCTCTTTTAGTGACTGATCACAGTTACAATGGTGATGAAAAAGTAATTTTGCAACCAATCCTTGCATTTATGACCTTTGCAGGTCTGTAAAGCAAAGAAAAGCTGAAGTAAGATCATAAGCACAGTTGTAGTTTCACTTAGCAACCACTTCACTTAATGACCAAGTTACAGTCCCTATTGTGGTCCCTAAACAAGGACTACCTGTACTCAAACAACAACTTCTTCCAATAGACATTAAATAAGATTGTAGTGGAGTTTATGCAACATGCTAAGCCATGGTTCAATTCTCCATAGTTTATTGAATGTCTTGTAATGATGGGATTTGTATCTCCCACTAAGCTAGAAATCATGGTTGATTGAACTCTCACAACAAGCTAAACCCATACCAAAGAAAGTACATTATGGCTTAGCGTGATGCATGACTCCAGCCTTTGAGCTCTTTGGGACCTTCTCCAAATGCTGTAACTGAATGAGTCCCAGACGGGGGGATGTCATAAAATGGCTGCAGAATTGACAGCTTCACTGCTGCTTTACAGAAGCACCCAGCTGGCATATACACCCTCCCCAAATACATTTTCCCAGAAAAATAGAACTGTCAGTTCAGCTATAAATACTTAGACATAAAGGAATGTTAGTTCAGACACTAAAAAGATAATAAAAGTATTGGAAAGCAAGGACATACATAATCCTTAGAAGAAAGTAACATCCTAATGGGCACTTTTGTAGATCTCTTTATTTAACTCAAGATTTTCCCCTGCTTTATCTCATTGTTCTCAACTCATCAATATGCACATGCCATAACCCAATCAATGATAGCTGTACTGATAAAATGCATACTGTAATTTGCCTCTGGTACCATAATAAACCAATTTGTGCTTCAATGGAATTGTGTGCTGGTCTCTGCTTCTAAATGAACTCCTGAATATTTTCCTACAAATTGTGTCAGAGGTGGGATGATCAAGAACACACATGATTTTTGCCTCTGTGGTAAACACTGTGTACTTTCCATTGAGATATGGATTAGTAAGGCTGTGATCCCTGTCCCCTTTTGGCTCTTGTCAGGGTGTAAGACAAATAGACACCTTGAGTGCTGGATTGCAAGAAGTGATGCCTCATACAACCGTGCTTGGGTGCTTGATCATAATGAGTTACATCCCATACATCCATGCCCCTTCTTTGATATGTATGTCTACAAGAAAATTTAATCCATGGGGAATAAATGGTCCAGATATATGACAAAGGACCCCTTAGGTGCAAAAGCTGTGATAAGAGTTGCCCTCAGCTGTAGGGCAGGGAAGTGAAGTCCTATATGAGCTCTTGTGGAGTATTTGTGGCCCTGAGCTAATAAATATATGCACAAATGGCATGCCTCTGGTACCATATAGTATACCATATACAAGATCCAACAAGGAGCTCCAATTTCAAGCAGAGAGAACCTTTGATCCTAAAGTTTTATAACATCTACAGTTTAGTTTGGAAGATCTACACCCAAAACAACTTAGAGCTCTCAGTCTTTTAGAAATGCAGGGGAAGTGAATGCAAAAGCAGCAGCAGCAGCAGGTAGCAGTTCTGCATCCACCACTTCTCCCTGGCACAACATCTCCCCCTACTTACACTAATGGCGGTTTTGCTTCAGTGGGATTTTTGTGTCCCAAGCAGACAGTGTTCCAAATCTTTTCAAATGTTGCTGATGGACTTCTAAATGAATGGGTACTCAGATAGCTCTTGCCTGGGCCTCCAGCCATTATCCTACTAGCTGTGGCCCCAGCACCTTGCAAGCCACCAAACCTGGCAAATGAGGTTACTGTTACAATCTCCATTTGTGCATCAATGCTCATGCTGCAGATGATTCCAGAGAAGATATTTTAAATCCAAGCCCTGCCTAATATTCCTGCCAATTCCCATAAGGTCTCAATTCTCCTGCCTGTCTTGGATTTGCAATGGGCTCTTCATCCAGACCTAAAACAAATTGGGAAGTGGTGGAACATAACCCACCTGACTAAGGACCTTATGATCCAGATCTAATTTGGCTCAGTTTGCCTTTATACTCCAGAATTTCTCTGGAATTTCCCCACACATCTGCCCCCAAACTCCCTTCCTCATTATCCCATTATCCAGAGCCCTGAGGAGGACCTAACACAGAATTTCAGATATCCTGGATCCTGGGAGATGTGATGAATTGGAGCCTAACCTTCTAATGCTGAGAGAGAGAGAGTCCTCAGGAGTCCTTTCAAAAATTACCCCAACTCTTTGTTGTATGCAACCCACTTGGGGAGATATGGAAATCCTACTTTCAGAACTATTCATACTGGTGCAAAGGTAATCTCTCCTCACAAAATCTCCGGCTCACAATCACCAAGATGCCTGGCTTCTCCAGAATCTTGGACATGATATCCTTGCCATCCAAGCCATCTTAATGAATATCTGGACCATCTTTCAGATTCCATTATGGCCATGGCTCCAGCCCAGCATGATTGGGCTAAGGTTGAGAAAGTAATTGAAGGTCCCAAGGAATACCCAGGTAATCACCAGACTTCGTTCTACCCCCAACCTTCACTGCAACTCTGGAATTGCTGACCCTGCTACCCATTTCTTTGTATTGGGAACCTTCATTCATGGATTGCTGCCTGATATTCATACAACACTAATGGATGCCATTCTTGATCGGAAAACCTGTGACTTGGACAGTTGTCATGCTCCCAGATCAAATGTTCCCAGAACATCTTATCGGACTCGCATCCATTTTGCAGCAACCCGTGTCAACCTGCAAGTTGAACAGCACGGAAGGGGAGCATGGTTGGACTATTATCATCTTGTTTGGGCTAGCTGCTCCTAGCACCAAGGTCATCTGGAAAGAACCGTTACAGCCACCTGCTGGCACAAGAAGGAGGGGGCATGTACCTAAGAGGGCAGTGGGGGGGAATCTGAAGTTACTGTGATTTTAAAATGTAGAAACACGTGGGAAATTCCATTTGCAACTTTTTTCTTGCACTGAATGCTACACTTCATTAAATAGATTTATAAGCAAAAGCTTCTGAGTCATAATTGAGTGAATGCTCGAGTGTTCCAGTCATCACAAGTGTAGAGAGTGAAGAAAAAGTCCTTGACAGAAATAAGCAAGAACCATTACCTAGACAAAGAGGGCTGAAACATGCTATAAGTCCTGGGAAACAAGATAATATTCAGAGGTGATTCAGGCAAATGCCTCCCTGATTTACTGAGGTATAAGAAGGAGAGGAGGTACAGCACAATCAGACTTGCAAGATTCTGTTATTATAGCCTATCTCAGTGAAGTGTAGTTCTAGTCTTTCTGTGGAGTTGATTTTCTGGTCTGGTCTACCTAGTGGGGCTGATATTCCTGATGGGGTTTATTTGGATTTATCCTAAAAATGATTACTGGGAATTCTGCTAGCCCTTGCTATGGAAGAGGAGTAGGAGGATCACCCAGGTGGCTAACTGGAAGATCTTGCCAATTTACCTGTCTCTTTGTGTGCAATCTCTTTCCCTCTTGTAAAGAAGGGGTAACACTGATTGACACTAAGGTCCCTCCCTTCAGAAAGGTCCCCTTAGTAGTTAATTTCCCAAGAAGCAGAGAAGGAGTAATAGCTTCCTACTTCATTCATGTGATCTTGGTACCTACTTTTTCATCTGCTAGCCATCTTATTTTCCCTGTTCCAAAGCCTGGAAATGTGGATGAACAGGGAAAACCCTTTTTCTGTTTTGTTCAAGATCTTAGAGCTGTGAACCAGTTCATGTCCCCAATTCATCCAACTGTTCCAAATCCAAACAATATTCTCACTTTGATTCCTACCAATGCTATCATGAGAGAGATGTTATAGATCCACTTTTTAAAAGAGTGCTTTTAAACACTGTTTCACAATATCTGTTTGCCCTTCCATACCATGGATGCCAGTATACCTGGACTTGCTTAGGCTGGAGTCTCTGACATTGTTCAGACTGTCCCTTCAAAAGACCTTGACAGATTTGGTTCTCCCAGAAGAAGCTATGCTGGTACAGTATGCTGACGACTTTCTGATTGCATGTACTTTGGAGGAACTGTGCTGAAAAGTTTTCCTGACTTTGTGGATACATCTTGTGTTTTAGGATCACAAAGTATTTTACAAAAAACTGGGATTCTGTCTTTCTGAGGTTTCTTACTTTGGGCACCTCATTTCTGCTCACAAATGTAAATTGAAACCGACCCACGCTTCTGATGATCTTTCCTATCCCCATCTAGTTACTAAAAGAGTTGCATGGGACTTCCTGAGAACTGCTAATTCTTGCCACCAATGGATTCCTGAGTACTTGGCTTTGACTAAACCACTCTATTCTCTTACTACTATCTCTGTTCCTGACTTTTTACAGTGGAATAAAGAAACTGAATTTACTTCTAACATTC
This sequence comes from Candoia aspera, assembly GCF_035149785.1. Taxonomy (NCBI): domain Eukaryota; kingdom Metazoa; phylum Chordata; class Lepidosauria; order Squamata; family Candoiidae; genus Candoia; species Candoia aspera. The sequence goes on along the minus strand of NC_086153.1, from coordinate 127,813,507 downwards.
TTAAGCAAATTATTTCTACTGCTTCTGCCTTAGGGCAATCTGTTTTTAAGAAAGTCTATATTGACATGAAAGAAGTGGGGGGTTGCAAACAGGGTATTGGTTCAATAAAGGCCCCTATCCCAAAGCAGTGGAATATCTTTCTTTCTTTTTTTATTAATTTGATTGAAAATTTTAATAATAGTAAAAAACAATGCAAACTAAACTCAGAAAGAAAAAAGAGAATAAAGAGAGAATAGAAAGTACAAAGAAAAAAGAAAGAAAAAAGAAAGAGGAAGAGGAAGAAATAAAAAAGGAGACAGGAAATATTTAAAGAAGTGATTTTATCACAAGTACAAACAAACTTAGTAATTCTTCACCTATAAGGTTACATGGAAGTATTTCTTCTTTCCATAACCCATCCCTTATTCATGCACAAATCCATAAATCATTAACATTTCATTCCTGGTTTCAGCAAAAAGTCCACAAGGGTTCTCAGAGCTTTATAGAAACTTGCCTTGTTTTAACTTTGGTCAAACAAACCAACTATGTACTCCTTCCTTTTGCTTCTAACAGTCTTGGTCTTTAATTCATTCAGATGTTGTTGTAGGATTTGATCTCTCTTCAATTTTTCTTTTTCCCATCTCAAAGGTTTCTTTGAGGTTTTAGCAAACCTCTTTTGTAAATCCAGCAAGGAGTCATCATCCAGGTCATTCTTTTGGCTTATCATTTGTATTTCTACTTTAACTGTCATCTCTGTCTTATAATTGACAATTTTTTAATTTTCCAATGTTTCAACAATTTATAGTCTAATATTTCTGCAGCAGGTGAGGTTTGTTTCAGCTCTTTATCCTGTAGATCTTCCAAGGTAATCTCTTTTATATCTGTCATTTCTTCTTTAACATCTTTTGGAAATAATCTATGCATAGAAGCAGACATCATTGCTGACATTGTACCTATTTTCTGACCCCATTCTTCAAAGATCTCCTGAAATATTTCACACGGTCATACCATTTTCTGTCATTTTGCCCCAATGCTGACCAAAAACAAAAGGCAAACCTCTTTTTTTTTCCTTTTCCTTTTTCTGCCTGGAATCTTTAGTCCCCTCTAGTGTCCAATTTCTGAAATCATAAAGCCTCAAATTTCTGTTATGACTTAAGATAGACTAAACAATTTAGTTCTCACAAAGATGCTATTTATTTATATAATTATTTCCAAAGTCTTACAGCAAAAGTCCTAAAATTCCAAATTTGTCTGTCCTTTAATTCATTTATAACTTACTTGAATTAAAGTCTTATTTAGCTTTCTGCCATTTATTTTAAATTCTTTAAATTCTTAAGCTTATAGTTAATTTTTCTTTTATTCTAGAATGAAAGTAAACTCACCAGGTGGCTTTGCAAACTTGTCATTTTGAAGGTCTCTAATAGCCTTAAGGTTGTTAAATAGTTAATTTCTGAAAGTGATTAGAAAGTGAGGTTAGCCAACCCAGTGTCCTTAAAAAGGCTGAGGCTTCCCTTTGTCTCCCGGCACTCAAACCCATGGGAAAGTGCTGTCCTATGGTCTCCTTGCAAGGAGCAGCCATCTGGAGCACAAGTGGATAATCTCCCATCCTCTCCCTTCCCAGAGAGGTTCTATAGGACCAGTCTACTCACCGGTCCTTTGGTCATGGCCACAAAGTTGGCTCTGCTCGTTCGGAGATGTGCTAGCTTGCCATTCTTCACCTGGAAGTCCACCAGTGGAATATCTTTCTATGGAACTTGATGCAGTTGCCAAGGATCCACCTTGCTTGCATGCTGTTGCAGTGGCAGCTTGACTGACAGATAAATCAGAGTCTGATTTTTTGGTCATCCCCTCACTTTGTCTATTCTTCACATTTCATGCACTCCTTGAAAATGCATGTACACATTTTTTGTCTCCCCTGAAGGGCTTATTTGCTACAAACTAATTATTCTAGCTACTTAAAATGTAACCCTGGTACAGTGCCCTCCCATAAATTTGACTTTCCTTCTATCAGAATTATCAGAGAACATCCAACATGAATTGCCACATAATTGTGTATCACTAAATTCTGAGCTTTTGCTTCCCAGACCTGATCTCTCTGATACCCACCTCAATTTAATTCTGATTTAATTATTTTCTCTGATGGCTCTTGCCACAGAGATCAAGCTGGGAAATTATGTACTGGTATTCAGCGTGTTCTAGAATCTTTTTCTTTGCTTGAAATATGCTCTGCTCAAGCTAAAGAACTTGTTGCCTTTGCTAGTGCTTACAAATTGGCAGTGGAACAAAATGGAACTAGTTACACATATTCCAAATATGCCCATGGGCTTAGTCACTCTTCTTTAGATTTTTTTTTATCATGCCTTTATTATCTTAATAAATAACTCAAGGCAGTGAACATACCTAATATTCTTTCCTCCTCCTATTTTCTCCAAAATAACAACCCTGTGAGGTGAGCTGAGAGAGGGAGACTGGCCCAAGGTCACACTGCAGCTTTCATGCTTAAGGTGGGTCTAGAACTCACAGTCTCCTGGTTTCTAGCCCAGCACATTAGCCACTATACCAAACTGGCTTTTGGTGTTCTTTTGAAGGAGAGAGAGTTCCTAATCTCCCCAGTCACTTCAATCTCCCACCCATCTTGCTTTTCTTCAAGGTATTGTATGGTGTAAAACACACAGCTTAATAATTCCAAAGTTGCTAGTAGAAACTGGCATGCTGATGCAGCAGCCTGTACAGGTGCCCTTAGAAGACCACCAGCTGCTGTAATCCTGGCTACTCCACAGTCCAAAGACATGCCTGAATCCCTACCCTGACCTTCTTTTACAGAGATGAGCCTGCCCACAAGAACAGTGCTGCTAGATATGTGCTCGGTGTGCTATGGACTCCCACGGGACCTGGCATCATCTAGAGAGGTGACT